>NC_140499.1:5610000-6250000 GCF_964271855.1 Acomys minous
ACATAATTGAAGAAGTAGGTATAAATAGTAACTAGAGAAGTCAAGAAAACAGGAGCTCTAATTGTTTCTGAGGAGGCCTGTCATCTTAGGGGCGAAGGCTGCTCTTAGGACAAAGTGCAGTATTTCCAAGAGAGGTAGAGATGTTCTTTTCCTGTAGATCTTCAAGGCAGCACTCCAGAACTGGGGCATGAGGAAGTGCTTTAAAAATAACAGCATTTCACTGGAAAACGCTGTTTCTACATGAAAATTTATGAAATGTATTTAGGATTTTATGAAACTCAAAAAAGTATTCAGTTAAGTATAAGAAAATGTAAAAATGTACTTAAAGTATAATCATATTCAATACATCAAATCCTACCAACGAATCGTGGCCCACGAGGGTCTGCTCAAACTATGGCACTAACCAAGGACAATAAGTAGTAAACATCAAACCCCTACTCTGATCTAGCCAATGAGCAGGACATTCTCCACAGTTATGTGGAGAGTCAGGGATGACTCTGACATGAACTCTGGTGCTCCATATTTGACTACCTCCCCTTGGTGGGGAGGCCTGGTGGCAATCAAAGAAAGAATAAGCAGGCTTCCAAGATGAGACTTGATAGCCTATAACCATATAGTGGGGGACGAGGGCCCCCTCGGTCTTATACCTAGAGGAGAGGAATAAGGGGAAAGTGGGAGGGAGGAAGGGGAGGATACAAGTGATGGAGTAACAGTTGAGATGTAACCTGAACAAATTAATTAAAAATTAAATGAAAAAAAGAAATTGAGGCTTTCTAAGTGGGTGTTGCATGCCCTAGAAACCTCAAGACAAGGTCAGTACTTCCAGATGACAATGTAGAAATATTGAAAGTTAAGCCTCATCTTGGATGGATTCTTTGGTTTCTAGCTTGTGTGTTTCACCCTTGTCATGGTTTATACAGATGAGACATTTTTGACTCCACTCCCCAGGTCAATAATAATTAGCTAACACCAAATTACAAGTAGTTTATATCTTTATTTTTGTTTGCTTCTAGAAATATTTCGAGGCCCCTATCAAGAAGGAAGCTTATTAGGAGCTGGAGAAATGACCCAGTCTTATGCACACTACCTGTTCTTCCACAGGACCCAGGTTCAAGTCTCAGAACCCACATGGTAGCTCACAACTATCTGCAACTCTACTTCCAGTTAATCTGACAGCAACACACAGACAAGCATGCAGGCAAAACACCAAAGCACACAAAAATATATTTTAAAAGCTTATTGTATCCTCCTGAGGTTTTAGTCTTAATCTTGTCATTTTGAGTCTTATTTAGTCTTAATATCATTAGATTTATGGTTCAAATGTTCTCTGTTTTACAGCCCATAACACCTTAAATTAAAGATTATTCGGAGGAAGAATTAATAATTTAAAATTCAAAGTCTTTTCTCCTCTTTTCTTACTTCCTAGTATTTCCGTGAACTCTTTGCATTTATTTATCTATTTTTCTATCAGGCCAACTGCAAGTTCTTAAATTCTACTTTTCAATATGTTTCTCTAAAACCACCAAGTACTAAAAAGACCATAAATATCATTATTTACAAAAAGACAAAATGGTTCCTGCACTTGTGGATAACAGGGTGGTGTTGCAAGGGTAGACTCCTCTTAAAAACTATGGGTCAAACAGAAATAAAATTTCCTGATTTTTAAAACAGTCAACACCACTTGGAAACCATGGAGGTATTTATTCATGACAACAAATGCATTTTTAAAAAGTTATTATGATCAATTCCAATTACATCCTGACTGTTCTTCCGTGGTTGTATCTTCCCATTCCCACCCTCTTTCACTTTTCTGCCCTATTTCCCTACCCTAAACCATTGAAAAAAGGGGACTATTTCCCTCACCATATAACCAGAGCCTATCTGATCTCATACAGAAAGCCTGCTTTCCCATCCTCTGTGTGCCTCCAGGCTTCTACACAAAGGGGGAGTGATCAAACCCTGGGCACTAGAGTTCATGTCCGAGGCAGTCCCCACTCTCCTTACAATCGTGGAGAATGAGCTGTACCTTGAGTACATCTGAACAGGAGATTCAGTTTTACTGCATTCATTGTTCTTTGTTTGTGCAACAGTTTGTGCAGGCACCTCTGGGTCCAGATATGCCAGATTTTACAGTTTCGTTGTGGGGCACCTGAACCCTCTGTGTCCGTCCATCTCACCATTCTTCCATAGCACTCTCACCTGGAGTCCTCCAGAGAGCCCACCATCTGTCCTGATACCCTGCTGTTTGGAGTCTCTCAGAGGACATCTATTTTGGGCTAATATCCACTTTAATTGTGTATGTACTATTTCTGGGTAGAGGTTTGGGTTACCTCACTAAGAATGATCATTTCTAGTTCCATCGATTTGCCTGCAAATTCCTTGAGTCTTTGTTTTTAATAGCTGAGTATTATTCCATTGTGTAAATGTACCACAGTTTATTTATACATTCTTCAGTTGAGGGAATAACTAGGTTGTTTCCAGACAATGGTTATTATGAATAAGGCTGCTATGAACATAGCTGAGCAAATATACTTATTGTATGGAGGAACATCTCTTGGATATATGCCCAGGAGACGTATATCTGGGTCTTGAGTTAGCACTATTCCCAATTTTCTGAGAAAGTGCCAAATTGATTTGCAAAGCAGTTGTACAAGTTTGCACTTCCACCAGCAATGAAGGAACATTCCTCCTTCTCTACATCATCCCCATTATATGCTGTCTCTTGAGTTTTTTATCTTAACCATTCTGATAGGTCTAAGATGGAATCTCAGAATCCTTTTGATTTGCATTTCCCTGATGACTAAGGACATTGACCACACTTTCTTTAAGTGTTTCTCAGCCACTAGATAGTCTTCTATTCAGAATTATCTGTTTAGCTCTATAACCCATTTTAATTAGGTTATTTGGTTTGGTGGTGCTTAACATTTGAATTCTTTATATATTTTGGATATTAGCCCTTTGTCAGATGTAAGGTTGGTGAGGATCTTTTCCCACTCTGTAGGCTGTCATTTTGTTCTGTTGACAGTGTCCTTTGCTTTACAGAAGCTGTTCATTTTCATGAGGTCTTATTCATTAATTGTTGATCTTAAAGCCTGAGCTATTGGTATTGTGTCCAGAAAGTTGTCTGCTAGGCCAAAGAGTTCAAGGCTCTTCCCCACTATCTCTTCTAACAGATTAAGTGTGTCTAGTTTTATGTTGAAATCTTTAGTCCACTTGGACTTGAGTTTTGTACAGGGTAATACATAAATTCTATTTTGCAATTTTCTATGTGGAGATACCCAGGTAGACAGCACCGCTTGTTGAAAACAATTGCATTTTAAATTAAAGCTGTGGGTGTCCAAAAACAGATGGAGTATTGCCAACCCGATGCCTTACTTTTATAAAAACCAGGACCCATTCCCACTCATCTGTTGACCAATGTGACTTCAGAGAAGCCCAACATAATCTGAGAGACTCTAATGAATTGGAAGAGATGCTGGGAGTCTCTGTTGGACTTTGGGTGGAACCCTGAGAATGGTATGGAAGAGTGAGGGGATGGAAAGACCCAGAGGGTTTAGGAGCCCCACAGGGATACCATCAAAGCCCAGAATCTACAGCAAGAAGAGCCTGCATAAAGTGAGGCTGTGACCAAGGCCCATACGTGCAGAGAGCCTAGACTCTCTGTTCAGATCTAGCCAATGGACTGCTCATTCTCCAAGGTTGTTGCAGGAGCAGGGATTTCTTTTTACATGAACTATGTTGTCTATGATTTTATTACTTCCCTTTAGTGGGGGTGGCCTTGCAGGCACACTGTAGAATGGGACGAAGGCTTTCTGGATGTAGCCTGATAGGATATGGTCTCCTGGTCAGACAGTGTGGGAGGAGCTCCCCCTCCCCAGAGGTCTAATGGAACTGAATAGGGAGGAAGAGGGAGGGAAGGTGGTTAGGGAAAGATACAAGCTAGGGCATAAGAATCAGGATATAATCTGAATAAAAAATAATAATAATTAAAAATTTAAAAAACACTAAAATTCTTTTAATTATCCCTTGTAACAACTATCAATTCAGGAAATGCCATTTAGAGAAAGCTTCTTTGTGTGGGGTTTTGTTATGGTACATTTATACTTTTCTTTAAATCTAGTATTGTTATCATTTAAATTAGTGAGCAAGAGCTTTGATTTGCTGTTTTGCAGAGGACTAAGTCCTGCCTCATTTATTCATATTTAGAGGATATAAAGTCTTCCTTGTAAGGATAGGTATATGAAAACACTATTCTATATATATCTATAACACACATCATATATAGAATATGTAGACCCTACAATATATAATAAATGACTAAATAAAAATTAGATTATGTCTCAAATTTGGATTCTTTCATAATAATTACTTCTTTCTAAAATAATTTTACCCAGTTGAAATATTTTTTGGAGACAATGTCCTACTCTGTAGCCCTAGTTGGCAGAAACTTGCTATGTAGACTAAATTGGTCTTGCACTCACAGACACATGCCTGTCTCTGCATCCTAAGTACTGGAATGAAAAGTTATGCACCACCCTTTCTGGCTCTGAAAAACTTTAAAGTCTGTTAGAATTATAAGTTTTCATCCTTAAACACCATTAAAATCAGATGCCTAAGTAATTAACATTTATTCCAAACATTTATCTCAATCTTTTCAGAGGGATATTTGGATTTCTTTGATATCATACAAAAATCAAATTAAATTTAAGCCTTCCAAATAAAAATCCCTTATTTTCAATACATACTAAAGTCATTCTATTTTATCTTTAAATGAAATTACTAGAAGCTATATATTCAAAAGCAAAATGATATTTTCTAAATAAAATAGAAAATAAAAAGGCACTTAAGGACTTCACATGGTTTTTGCAATCTGGATTTTCTGTAACGCTAAAGACATTGAATTGATTTCTAACCTAAATAAAAATACATCTAAATGCGAGAATAAAATCAAAATAATTGATAGGAGTGAAGCAAGTTAGCTTAATGTTTCACACCACTAGGAAGCTTAGAGTTTTGGTGAAAAGCTGAAGTTTTCATTGTTAATGTGTCAAGTGCAGGAGAGGAAGAAGGCTATCAGAGGCATGCCATTACTATGTTGAATAAAATATGAAGACAACTGCTCTAACAATAAAGCTTGGCAAGATAATTAAATGAATGATAACAAAATCTCAGCAGGGAAGTGCCCATTAATTAGATGTATTTGGGAACAAGTATAACCAAATTATTACATTTCCACTCACATTAAAAAGTGAAGGTCTTTAACAGCTAATTACTAGAAATAAGAGGGCAATAATTTGAACCAATCACTCAGAAGTAAACAAAATTACAAGAGGACTGTCATGGCTATTGACAGCTTCCTAGGGATCCCATTCATCATTTGTTATTATGAAAATACTTCAGTGAGGCTTGCCAAAAGTGTCACCAGTGATTCTGATGCTGGTATGCCTGTGAAGCTGGGGCAGTCTGGCCCAGTCTCTGCATCCTTTCAGGATGTTCGTTTGCATATCAGTACAACTTACAGACAGGTGAAAGCACTGCTGTTATAAGAACAGGTATAGTTGAGTGCTGACATTCCACTCTGTAATAGAATTTTTGCTGTGAACTTTGAGTAGTTAGTATCACACATGCTTGAGGATTATTTTTTTTAAAGTTTGCATTGTTTTCCTTTCATATGTGTCCAAATGTATGCATTAAAGTATGTTTAAATTAACTGTTAGATTTAAAATGAATGATCAAATGTATTAAATATCTATATCAAACTATATTTTATACATATTCAATATATCAGTAATATTTAAAACTGTTAAATCTATCACTTCAATATTTTAAGCTTATACTGAAAAATCATAAATGTTGGAAAACTTATATAAAAGCAAAATAACAAAAAATATTTATTTTGCCTTGATGTCTATATGAATTATAAAACTGTTATCCTTGTTTTGTTGCTATTTAATTTTAATTGAGAAAATAAGTATTAATAAATAATGTTAAAATATTTATTTAACTTTAGTATTCACTTTCACCCCCAAGGAATAGTATCTTCTAGATAAATACTGTCCAATTTCATTAGATAAAACTGAATCAAAATGCCAAAATTATGCTTTTATTTAAAAATTATATTTCAGTTTTTCAAGCAGTTCTTCACTCTGGTTGTACAAGATATTATTTCGTGTTCAGGAAGCCAGAGACTGTGATAACAAACTGGATGAACCACTCACACTGACTCATAACACCTTGGCCACATCCCCAGAGGACAGCCCTAAATCCTGAGTGCATTGTCTTCTTCCTGTCTCAGAAGACATTCAGGTTATCTGTTATTATTTGAAATATTTCCCTGAATTAATATGAAGAAGGAATTTCACCGTCAAAAGGTAAGTGGTAGAGTAGAGGAGGATAGCATGTTTTCATAGTGAGACAGAAAGAGAGCAACCACTAAGTAAGAGAATGGCTTCTCCACGTGAAGTAATTACAGCATACAGAAGCCGTCACTCAGATCTTATTTTGCTGTCACTTCTATTTCAGGTCTTATTGTTGTCTTAATATAGCAAAAGACAGTTTGGTGATTAAACAGTGCTTCAGATGCTACACAGCTCTTTTTGTTCATTTTCAGTGGCAGCTCAATGTCTAAAGCACTATCACATCAGTCAAGAACGGAGAGTAGACTGCTCTGGATTTTTGAAGACTTTCCTTATAACAGAGAATTGTGTTTTTAAGTGGAACAATGCTTAACATTTTATCGATATTCAGGACTTTGGAGTAGAAGCTATAACCAGATAAGTTTCTTAAAGTAGACGTCTATCCTTTTAGTGTTAACTCGGTATCTTCTTTAGTACTTTAAAATTCTCTTAAAGAACACTTCAAAAATGTAAGCCAGTTTACCCACTCCTGTATTATGAGCAAGTAAATACCTTACTTAACAAAATAGTGTACCTTTATTACCATATTTCTAGTAGACCTTTCCCCCCAGTGAGCAATATCAGAATTTCTGTTTTTACGTGAAAGCAATGGTTGCCACCTTTGCATGATGCCTCGGGGAAGATATTTAAAATTGCAAAGATAATTTTTTATGAGTTCCTGGAATTTCTAAGTTAGTAGCACTAAAGTTTCAAGAGTCTCAATACACAGTTGTATTTTCTTAGTTGCCAATGTGTCTTCAAAAACCCAACTGTTTTAGAAAAATGACTCCAAGACAGCCTTGTTTCTTTTGTTTTAGATATTTTTTTTGGTAAAAACAAAATAAAAGACAAAACAGCAATAAACATTTTAGCTCTTTAATGAGCAAAAGTCATGTCTCTTAGCATTTGACTAATTGTCACTTTCCATATTATTTTTATTTCATCCAGTGACCACTGACGTGGTCAAGGTACACAAAGTCTTTCCCATCACGTAGTATACAAGTGTTTTCTTGTGTATAATAAGCTTTCAATTCTTGAAAAAGGGTAGCTGGAAAGAAAGGTTTCTGTTACTGCAGTTAGTCAGAGAAAGTCCTTTGCATTATCTTACAAACTATCAAAATTGCTAGTCATCTGAAAAAAGGTAAAAAAAAAATCACATAACTTTAGTCTAATAGAAATATAGTACAGATAAGAGAGAAGTCATTTATCAGGATGTGCTCTTTAAGTCCATCTCATTTTTTAATATAAATGTACATCTGATTACATATACAAACATTTGGAAAGGTCTGTGATATACTGATATTACTGGTAAACAACAGGGGATTCAGAGATTCCTGTGGTCTTATATAATTCATTTGAAATTGCACATGTGTGAAGACAAACCCTCCAGCTGTTGACTCTCCTAGGTTCTGCACCTACGTTGTCCTCTACTGAGATCTCATGAGTAATTCAAGTGAACCTCAGTGAGAAAGAAGCAATGTGAAGAGGGGCTGAACTTTATATTGAATTATTAGTAGTAAACATTTTGTCATGCAACATGAGTAAATCAATTAACTGAGAATTATAATCAGAGCCATACTATTGGGGCATCCATACACCTTGAAAAACTATAATACTTCCCCTTACCAAAAGGAGCAAACTTCAGAGTAACAACCCCACAGCAAATTATAGATCTACAGCTAACATATGTCCAATTAGAGTTGTATTTCTATAAATTACTTATAAGGGAATGAAAAGAATATTAAACTCATAAGTTTTTTTTCTGGGACTTATATCAGTGAGTATTCACTACTATAACTCTAGCTTCTCCAAAGACTTTAATAACTATTCCCTGTATTATTGAAACTACTGCAAATTATTTTATTGTAATTACTTTTGCCCCTTATAAAAATCTTCTTTAGGTTCTGCCAATTGATGGAGGAAGCTCCTATTAAAAACTCCAATGGGAAGAGAAGAATTTTAATTACGGCTTAATCAGCAGCACAGCCACCAAGCATATAAATTATCATGCACATCGTGCTAAAAATATCCAGTCTCCTTGATCCCCATGACTTGGTACTGACAGCACTTATGTGATAATGTTGTACCTGCCAGTCTTTAAACTTCTTTGTTTTACTGGCAATTTTCAGCATGAGCCTCTGCTATGCCATTAACAGCACCGTGCTCTGTGTATTTAAGCAAATGTGGTCTACACAATTAAAGGGCTCCAAATGAAAACTGACGAAAATTATCGGACATTCCATTGGTGTATCCCTTGTGCATATTCATGGTTGATTTTATTTTTGTTTTTGTTTTTGGTTTTTTTTTTTTTTTAAGTATTTCAGACACAGTACTTTCCTGTTTGGTGTTCCACATGCCTAACTCCATTATGTAACTTAAATCTTCAACAAATTAATTCTTGAATGTGAATGAAAAAGTATCATTCAGAACAATTGCTTTGAGCAATTGCAGTTTGTTTTTTAAAGTTGATTTGTGTGTATATCTATATACAATTCATTTTTTCAAAAACCCCAAAGTTCTTGATATGTATATTCACATAATATTCCTCCTTATTTAAATAGCGAGAGTCTTCCGAGTTGAAAGCCAAGGAATCTTCAATAACCGTTTACTGCACTCCATCAGAAAAAAAAATATCAGTTTGTCTCTCTCATCTGGCTATACCCTGGTTGTTGAGTGTGAGTGGGGGTGAGGGTGCGGATGGGGCAGTGTATTATTCTGTCCTCCAGTAAATGTGTTGAATGTGTGTAAGGGCTGAATCCCTGGTATAGTATTGGGAATCATTGTGATGGTGTTTGGTGTCATTAAAGGAACATCATCAGGTGACCTCCTCATAGCTAGAGTATAATCTGGGGGGCAGGCGGTCCGGAGAACCACCTCGTGTGGATGGATGGACTCACACTCGTGATCCAAGTCAGTGTGCTTCATTTGGAGGGACATGATCTCTTCTTCAGGAGCGTGGGTCAGGTCGTTGGTGGTCGTGCGCTGAGGACTGCACCTCCGGTGGACATCATGTCTCCTCTTATCCTTTTTGTAGTATAAAGCTGCAAAGGCCAAGATGTTCAGAAACAGCAGAGATGCTCCCACTGCAATCGTGACACTTAGCTCTGTGGAGTAGTCCCTCTGATCCACCGAGAAAGGACTTGGTTGTTGTTTGGGATCATCCTGTTTGGCAGTGGGAAAGGCTGACGTGACTGGCGTGGAATTTTTCCTTGTCGGTCTGAGAGTGATGTCCGTTGACGGCACTTTAGTTGTTGTCGAGGTATACTGAGAAATATCGTTGAGATTATGCAGATGAGGTACCAGCTCCAACCAGAGATTTACTTTATTGGCTCTGTAATGCTCCTTAACCCTTGGTTTTAGTCCAATATGGAGATAAAGTTGGTCTTTCTGGGAATATCTGGTCCATGCTACTTCTTCAAAGCGATTGGGTTTAGTATGAATGAATTTTGTGTCTTGAGGAACTGGTTGATTTGGGTCACTAGGAAAAAAGGTGGAAAGACAAGAAAGAATCTATGAGGACACATATGTTTTATTTATTCTTTTACATAGTCAAAATACTATGCTTAATTAGACAATAAACATAGTATTTAATTATGTTTTAACATTAACTTGCTCCAATTAAGAAATTTAAGTTAAGAGTGGTGTGGGTGGTAATCTAAAGCTAATAAGTTTTTTTCATTTTTCTTCCCTGGTCATTTAGAGATGAACTAGCATCTACTCAAAGAGCTTATGATTATTTCAGTTCCAGAAAAAGGCTCAGCAGTGGATGTGCTTGCTGGACAACCCTGCCAACATGAGTTTAATCCCTGCAGTCAGAGGAGGAAAAAAAAATCAACTCCACAAAGGTTGTCCTCTGACTTCTACAAGCACATCACAAGACTTTCTCCATAAACACACCACATGTGCACACATGCATGCATACACACACATACACACATACACCAATCATAGTAAAATAAATTTTTAAATTCACATAACTGTTTTGATTTTCCTCAGAAACAGTGCACAGAAATGGCATCAAAGATAGGAGATTTGGAGCTTGCACCTGAAAAGATATATACCACCCCAGCGTTTGCCTACCCTACATAGAAGCATCTTTATGAAGCTTCCAGAACCTAAGATCCCACCTGTGTACAGTATGAGCTATAGAATCAAAGATTAATAATTAAAATGTACACATTATTATGAACTGGAAAGTTATAAGACATAAGGTTTGTCAAAACTTAAAACAGTGATGATATGGCCTATGAAACTCAGAAGTGAAAGTAATATTGTCAAGGAGCAATGTTAACAGTTACAAGTCTTTCTTAATAAGCTTTTAGAATGCAGTATCAGCAAAGTAATAACTTTTCAAAACAGTACAGTGTAGAATCAGTTTTTACTGTAAGAGACTAAAATGTGACTGGTATTACGTTGGACTAGGAATGTACCATAGTGATAGAATATGTGTTGTGGTTTGTTCAAGGCTCTAGTTTCAACCCTCAGGATCACAGAACAAATAACAAACAAACAAAAATGCACTAGACCATTGAAGCACATGTATACAGTGTTCAAAATTCCTTATAAGGGTATTTGTTGTTACAGTTAGAGCAAAGTTCAATCCTTAGGTACATACCCAGTTTTAGCAAAATTTGTCCAGTATGTCATTACTACTGCACTCAACATCACATCATTCTTTGAGAAATTGCAAGGAAATAACTCGGTAGGGCCAATCATGGGGATTCCCAACACATAGGGAACCTCATCTCCGTGAGCTGCATCAGCCCAAGCTGGAACTTGATCTGTTTGGCAATGATGATAAAAGGCATAGAAGTATGTAGGTGAGCCAAAATTTGAGTGAAGATCTGCTGTAGCCACAGCGGGTGCTACCCACTGATGGTCCGTAAACAAAGCCAACAATGTCTTCCTTCTAGTTTCAGGGTTATGACGATCAGCCCAGTCGGTATACATGAATTTAATGGTTTCTCTCAGAACATCTTTGCCTTCGGGATATCCATATAGATTGTCAACAAAATTAGAAACAGCAAAGTCAAAGTCACTGGCTGATATACCATCATCACTATCTACTATATTCTCAACAAACTTCAGCCCTTCCCCTTGGTTAACTCCTAACATTATGTCATAGTTGAGGAATTCTCCTTGTTCCATCAGTATCTGAGGATCATCTGGTATTACATCACCATCGATCACTGGTCCAAAGGCTATGTGGTATCGGGCTGGTTGAACATCTTGATCAACAAGTTCTTTGTAAGGCTTCTTCTGCAGGCATTCCACTAACTCTACCGTATCTGACACATTGCAGCCAACCTTTGTGGCCAGCATTCTAGCATATTTTGCAGGCTGGAAACTAACAGCCCAGCTGGAAAGGGCTGTTCCGCTCTGAGCTATTGCTCGTTGAAAAAGTCCTATGGGGAAATCAACAGAGAGTTTTACATGATCATTAAAGAATGTTGTAGGCCCAAATTAACATCTGATATTTTTGACATGTATAGAAAATCCCAAGTACAACTCAAGAAACAGATACTTTTGGTCTAAGAGAAGGTACATAAATCCATCCCCAGGGTATAAATCACCAGACAAGTGGGTCCAGGTCTTACAATTCAAGTGGAATTTGCTTTGCAATTCTAAATTTTATCGTCTCAAAGGCACAGTAAGGGAAAGAAGTGAGGATGGAAAACGTAGGGATTAAATGGACTCAAATATTTTACTTAATAATTATTATACATGATCACTAACATCACCAGGATGGAGCCAATTCTCTCCTGTGCCTCTTCATCAGACTCTGGGTTGTCTGTTTTGAATACTTCTTTAAATTCAGCTCAATATCTATCCTCCATCAAAATTACTGCATTATATTTTTTAAACTAGATTTTATGTGGAAACATAGCTGTTTGGGACTCCCAGGAATACTAGGATTGGGGACTTGTCAATACCCCGGGGATGGTGCTGACATCACACAAAACAATATAACTTAGGACATATGATCTCCAGATTTCTGTATCACATATTGTATGATGATATTCATCTTTCTGAAGAAGGCATAATTGGAGAACTTTCTTCACTGAGTTAGAGGGAAAATATTGGGAAGGAGTATTTAAACGTTTTTTATTGTTGAATGTGTGCTGCTGTATTTTATTCTAAAACATGACAAATATATGGGTCAATGCTTTTGACTTGATTCCTTTAAGGGCTATCAAGTATAGCTCCATGCACAACTTCATAGCAGATATATGCTATTCAAACTTACTAATACATGTGTTTCACTAGAGTATTTTCTTACAATATTCTTTCACCAATATAAGTTATATACCTTGTTTAAGATTTTATCTTTATTATTATCCATTTCCAGATTTAGGTAACTGGTCATTCATTTTTAAAACATCACCAGTCATTCATATATGTTAAGGAGAATTACTTCTTTACAAAAAAGTACAGAAGTCATTTTGGACTTGGTTCTAGAATTCTCTCCAAACATGTACATGTATTTACAAATGTCAATGATGTATTTCTGGATAATTTTTAAAACAACACTGAATTAATTTTGCTAGTTTGTTTGCTTGTTTTCTGTTTGCTTTGATAGGACAAACTTTATCAGAGCAAACTATAGAGGTTTTGTCAATCTAACAGGTATATGAGCAGTTGATTTTTGAGTAGTTAATATTTTACTAATTAAAATACTTATTACTAAAATAAACTAAGTCATTTAAAATTAGTGTTCTTTCCTATCTCAGACACTCATTAAAAATACCAAAATCTATTTACCACTTTTTCTTAACCATTGCCTGAAACGTAGGGGCTAGATGATTCCAGGAAAGCCATTTATTTTAGTGCTGGTGAGAGGGCTTAGTTAAGTGCATGTGAGATATTGGTGACTCTTGGACACAGCACACCTGAGGAATATGGAATCTTTCATTGGAATTATAGTATTTACAATCCAGGTTTGGTATAGGGTAGAAACTATCTGAGAATTTCAGAGAATAGTCTGTCTCCTTTCTAGGAGAGCAAGGCAGCCCTTGATGGGTGTTTCAACCTAGATCAAACTCAAGTCCTTGTCTAATCAGATCCATTTGCTGAAAGAGTGGTTGACACTTTCAATGGTTTGCTGAACCATTTGCCACTGATTTGCTGTCCTGTCAAATGATGTGCGTGGGACAAACTGATTTGTTTCTTTAACCAGTGTTCTTATATTTATTACTGGCTGACACAGGCATTCGGCCCATGTTTGTTTGTCTGACTCCAAGAATTCTGTATACAATGCCCAATGATATCCTTTCTAAATAGTAACACTCATATTAACAATGGGATAATCTAATTTGCTTAATTAAAATAACTTTATCACATTAAAGTAAGCAATTTTACTATAGACTAGACCAACATATCTACTCAAATAAAAACATTTCATCTTTATCATCATGTTACTTCAAATAAAAATCTGTTGTGAAGTGAGAAGTTATGTACACCACAAAATAAGTTAAATCTAAGTGTGACATCCTTACTGATGACTGGCTGTTCTCTTGGAACATATTAGTGATAACTAAAGACATGTTAAGAGCACATACTGCCTGCTCTTGCAGAGGGCAGAGCTCTGTTCCCAAAACCCTCGTCCAATGACTCACAATTGCCTGTAGATCTTCTTTCCAAAGCCTATGATGACTCAGCCTCTGAGTGCAGTGACATTTACATACACATGTCACCCCATGACACACATACACATAGTTACAGATTATAAAAATAAATATTTTACTTTTGGACACTGAGATTCTCTATGGATTTCACTTAATAGTGAGTGATTTGTGTTCCTCACACATACAATGACAATTAGGAAGCAGGAAAATGAAAGATGGCCTCTGTTGGTGAGTATTCTGTTTCTTTCTTTATTACATATAAATAATAGAAAATATTTGCTCTCTGAATTTCTTCAAGTAGCCCTGTAGTTAGTACTAGAATTGCAATGAGTGACTGAATGTCTGATAAGGTATCAGTCACTTTAGAGCAAATACTCGAAACCACAAAATGGAAATGAGAAAAATATTCTATGGATTAAAGCAGGCTAGTGTTCCATGCTGCTTTGCCAAGATTTAGGAGTAAACTAAAACAAAAAAAAAAAAAACATGAAACTTGAGTTAAACATAGAAACCACAAATCAAAAGTGTTTTTCTTTGTAATTAAAGGCTCTACCAGTGACCTCAGTGCTTTGACAATTTTGGATCACGCATGCAAACTAACAAAACATCCATTCTCTTCTTAGGCAACAAGAAGAATGACCTGTTTCCAGACAAACTAGTTTTTGATTGCATTAAATCCATACTAATAAAAGACTTGAAGTGTCTATGTCCCTATGTTTAAAAAATATTTTGTTTTGATTACTGGATACACCAAGAGGACAGAATGTTAGGAGTCTTTGTCTGATTTTCCCTCAAATCAACCCTTGACAAAAGGAAAAATGACAATGATGCTAAGCACTATGGAGTGGACTTGAAACAGCATCTTATCCAGCTCTATAGAAGACAGAGAAAAGAGAGTCTGACAGAAACTTAAGCATGCATAGAAAAGCTAAAGAAACAGCTTTACACAGTTACCGAGCCCAACCTAACACTCAGTTGAAACAGAGATATATATACAAAGCATCACATAGTACTGATGGTGGTGGCATGCAGACACCAAAATTGTCAAAATTTGCAACCTGCATAATACCTTTGGTTGAATTGCTCCAACGGTTACCTTCAGAATAATGGGATAAAGTCAGCAGGTTGACACATGAGCCCCCAGCGCCTGATCCAAACACAGTGATTCTCAAGGGGTCACCACCAAAGAACCCAATGTTCTCGCTAGTCCATCTCAGGGCCTGGATGAGGTCAAGGAGCCCGTAGTTTCCTTTGGCAGCCTGATCCCCTGTGCTCAAGAAGCCTGGAAAACAGAAGAAGAAAGATTCCTTAGGATAACTTTTGCAGGTAATATGATTTAATTAATTGTTCTTCAAGTTTAATTGTGTATGAAGATTGTCCTCATAACGATGAAAGAAAGTGCTTTAATGAAAGGTATTTCCATTCAGATAAAATCAGTGGTCTTTGGACGAATGCTAATGACTGAAACATGAAAAGTAGTATTGTCTTCCCAAAAATACTTCCCAATTTATGCAGAAAACAAGTCACACAGATGAGCAAAGGGAATGGAAATGCCTGAAAATCCCCAAGACATCCATTGCCAGAGGCCAAAATTCTTTGATGACAACAGAAAAAGCAAATAGAAAAACCTATAAGAATGTATTATTTGTATAACATGTCAGTGCTCTTGTTGCTTGACTTGGTCAGAATCCTATGTGGAGCAGTGTGTTTAAAGCACGTAGGTAAAGGACACTTGTCATCATTTAGTTTATGAAGAGTTTTAGCAGTCTCATGAAATCCTAATTCAACTCTGTGCAGTACACATACCTACACATGTTTAATGTGATAAACCAAAGTTAAGGAATGACTACGGTAGATGGGGTGGGAGAACACACTTTAGAATAATGAGGGCTTTGGAAGAGTTCAGATTCTGACCATTTCCAGAATGCTCATTGTTCTGCAAGACTCCAATATGTAGAGCAATCTGTACATTTTGAAAATAGATACATTCAAGGAAGGAGAAAGTTTGGAAGGACCTTAACTGACAAGATGCTAAAGGTAACTGGAGTAGGATACGTCTGAGCTGAATTTGGTGGGCATGATTATAATATCAGAACTTGTAGGGGCAAATTCAGTTTGATCTACAGAGGAAGTTCCATGTCATCTAGGAAATGTATAAAAATACCATAGCAATAAAATTTAAGTGATTTTCTTATCTCTGAAAATTTTAAAGGGAATAGTCACAAAACTATTTTAGGATTATTTGGCATACTTCTTTTTTTCTAGTATAGAAGGTTTTATAATGTGTTCATTGTATATCTAAGATAAAAAATGAGAAATACTACATAAAATAGTATATTTAAAAAGTATTCATATATATTGAAAAATATACATGAATGTGGAAACTATTACATATATATATGTAATACTCAGAGAGTCTCAGCAAGTTTGTAAAATCCACTCCTCTCAGGTAATGCAGACATTGAGGCTCAAGCTGGTGTGTCAATATGTTGATTAAGACACTTGTTTTGATTTGAAATATATTATAATATCTTAGAAAAACATCTAGAAATTCAATTTTATTCATGAAAAACAGACTATGAGCTCAGTACCTACCAAGGAGTAAATAAATGTATCATCAAATTAAAATACAGACAAAAATGATTTTTCAAATTATATTGTATATATATAATTTGCATATATATGCATATGTGTTGATGCCAGCACACAGGTGACACACAATGCATGTGGAAATCAGAGCAAATTTCAGCAGTTGGTTCTTCTTGCCTTCTTCTTTGTTCTCAGAGGGTTCCCTGTGTTTCTGGTGCCATGTAACATGTTCTCAGAAGCTTATCCCATGAAACTGCAGCTGATTTTCCTGTCTCTACCATCCATCTCTCCATTGTTGGAAGCCTGGCCACTGTAGGAAGCCTGGGATCACAGTCACACAACACCGCATTTGACTATCTTACATAAATTCAGGAGATCGATCTTAGGCCCCTGGCTTGCTCGGTTTACTCACTGTGCTAACCTCAGGCCCAACTAGACATTCTTACAAGGCATTGTGGGAAGAGATATGTAAAGTCAAACCCTCCTGAATGTCTTTGGAATGAAAGTTGATTAAACATTCTTTTAATAAAAGATTTAAAAATACAACAAACAAAATCATTTTCAGATATAGAACTGTAATATAAAGCTAGGTGTGATTTCAGTGTGTAGGAAGCTTATGATAATGAGCCTGCACTTAGAACAAGGCAAAAGGATCAAGTGTATAGCCAGAACAGGTTAAACAATGGGCCTCTCTAAAAACATTCATGCTCTATTTCAATGTGTGTGTATATATATGTACATGCACACATGCATTCATATGTTGACATTTTTGCATGTATTATGTTGAAAATATTATCTATGAGCTTGGGGTAAACTTTTTAACAGATATATTTCAAACAAGTGTCTTTCTGATCATACTCATTTCCTTTTATTGAATTCACAGATAATTTGAGAAAAAAATTCCAACAGATTTTCTTGCTTATACAGCTTCAAATTCTCAATTAAAGAGTAATGTATAAAACCAAAAGCTTTTCCAAGAAAACTTTTAACTATATTTATTTAATGTGAGCTTGATATAAGATAAAGCAATAAACATAAATTTGTGAAAAAAAGATTGTTAATCTATAAGGAGACTGCAATGACAGAATGAACTTTGAAAATAACATTATGGAAAGATTTTCACTAATTAGCTACTAAGTTCTGGAATGACAAAGAACTCATGCGTGTATCCACATCAGCCCATGCTTGTAAGAAATAGAATGAATGGAAGAACATGATTGTGACACTCTAGTAGTTTACTGTCTATAATTTTGTATCACAAATCTACTAAGATAGAAAAATGAATCTGAGTATATTTTAAGCCACTCAAAACAAAAACAAGAATTTCTGTTGATTCCCTTACCAAATAAGATTCAAAAGCTCCAGTTGTATTCAAATGACTCTGAATGTCTACATCTATATATTCTAAACATTATCTATTCATCATTTATCTGCCCATCATCTACCAATCTATAGCCACTGTCAACTACACATAATTTATCTGCTTATCACCTATGTATATAACTATAACTTATTTATCATCTACTTATCTATTATCTACCTACTTATCTATCAACTACTTACCTATATATTATTTGTTCTTTATTTGTATATGCTGATATATTGATCTATCATCTACCCACTTTTTCTTCCTCCTTATCACCATAATCATCATCTTCCCTTGTGTAATGATCTACTGACTGATTTATTTAATATAACTCTAGATGTTTATTTTTTAGGCCAAATAGTGGCAATGTATAATTGACAGTACCATTACAAGTTTTGCATGGTTTGCTCATTATTTTGTGATAAGCTTTAAGTTTTGGTGCCATTTTTCTATCATGCTCTCCATTGACAAATTCCCTGGGGGTTCTTTGTGCATTAAATGAACTGCTACATTCTTACTAGCAGAATAAGTTCAGACAACTGAAGCTAGAAGTTCACACTGAACATCCTGACTGTGGTCTGTCTTCAGGGAGACTCAATTTTGCAGTCTTCTGAAGACACTACTTATCTTCTTGATTAGATTTTTTTCATGGTGTCCTTGATGCCACTCTTAATAAATCATCACAAACCTCATCTTCTCTTTTCCAGCCTTCATTGTCAAGTCCAAGAACATGTGACTAATGTATGTTCTCACATAATGACACATTACTGTTTTGCAAGATAGAACAAGGACTAAGAAAAATCTATTTCTCATTTTTAAGGAAAAACAAAAATACCACCTTCTCCATCCAGATATTTAATTTGTTTGACTCGTGAATATGTAGTCTTCAAATAGAAACTCATTTTATTTAACTCTTATAATTTTAAAGCTGTCAAAGTTCATAATGGCAATTATGTTCATAATTATTTTACTGACTCTTTGTCCACTACAGTCTACAAAGTACTTTATCAAGTTTTATACACATTTTATTACTCCCACTTAAAAGCTCATTTTATAAAAAACAATAACTGTAATTGTCATCCTGATGTTGGAAGACTGGTTCAACTCATCTGATGAGATATATTAAACAGCTCTAGATTCAATTTGCTATTCATAAGATCCAAAATCTGACAGTTGTGACTGATATCAGGTGACATAGAAAAGCCAGGTAACTGAAATGGACATGTATACTCTAGAGATAGAAAAAACAGATCCAGGTTAGTATAAATTATGCAAAGCAAAACAAATAAAGGCTGATAATGATTGTGATAGTGAACTTAACTCAGAGAGCCCTCTGAAACTAAGGGAAATTGAGGATATAGAGATTATTAATGACCATATATGTTTCCAGGCATTTACCACAAGAAACATCGGGAAATGTCATTAAAATTTGTAGAAAGAAAATTCAAATGTTTCATTTAGAATAATAAGCAAATAAAAATCAATCAAACAAACAAAAAAAAGACAACCAAAAGTCTTCAATATTTGAAGCCATTATATTGGAGAGAGTGAAAAGTAGTTGATTCATTATGGCAAGGAGTATAGATATACCTCAAAAATAAAAAATAAAAAAAGAATATGACATGACTTAACAATGTCTCTTTTGGCCATGTAATATAAAATAGGATCCCAAAGACATGGAAATTCAATACTATTATAGAATTGTTCACAATAATGAAAAATGAAAAACAGGCTGCATGCTCTCAGAATTATGAAAGACGCAGAAAATATAGACAATAAAATATATGGCAAAACACTGTGCACTCTTAAAAAGAAGGGAAATCTTGTCCCACAACATAGATGAGCCTCAAAAATATTTTCTTAAATTGTCAAACCATAGAAAATAGATTGATTTTTGACAAATGTCTAAGTAAAGAGAGGAGAGGGAATTTAGTGTATAATAGATTCTGTTCCTGTGTATAATATAAAACAATGGAGACTGGTTAACACGAATCAAGCTAATACTAAGTGAAGTGACTATGGTGATAGACTCTGATGTTTTTTAAGCTCATAAAAAAATCAAAAACCTTTGTTGAGTACTAGAAAAACAGAAGACACACAGGACATTATTTAGCTGCCCACCATGTATGTATGTATGTATGTATTGTATGTATGTATGTATGTATGTATATGTACATATATATATATATATATATATATATATATATATGTATATATATATATATATATGTTCCTTGTTTATTTCTTCTTTTGCACTTTACTTAAATTTGTCTAAGAATACAACAAATGACAGAGTCACAGTAATGGGTGTTTTGGATGCTTGTCCTTGGAAAAAGATCTTGGACTGAAATAGGAATGAATAGCAACAACATTACTCAGCCTTGTATTTCCCACAAAAACATCTTTACAATTTTGCTTTAATTTTAAATTATGTAATATTCCATGCCCCAAATAAGAATAACATATGTGTGGGGTAGTATTCATTTGCTGAAGGCAGGCAGCATATTGAAAGCAGCCTTAAAAACAAATACTCTATAAATGTTGGAATAAACGTGGATTTAAATTGGTAACATGTGTTTATAATTTTGTGTGCTGTTCTATGTAAACTGAGGCCAGTGAAATAACATTTTCTTTTAATTCCTTGATAGCAGTCTCTGTACAAAAGTGTCCCTCATTCCTTCCCCACACCAAACTTCTTATGCTGTTAAACAAATACAGAGAAATTCCCATTTTTAGTGACAGGCTCAGATTCAGACACATATTTAGCTCAATGGATAGGCAGATGCACAGGGAGCAGGCAACAGGGACAGATACATCAGTTCCACCCAACAGAAATAACACAGACAGGTCAACACCTAAAGACTCCAGGCAGATGGAACACAGGCACATTAGTTTAGTCTCCATTTTTATATAGAAAATTAGTATGACCTGAAGGCTTCAATATTTACAAGTAATTTTAAATTTGAAAAATACTAAAATGCGGAGGATCCAAGATGGCAGTGAGCAGCATGGACCGTGTTTAAAATCTCTAGTAAACGATTCAGGGAATTGCATGGAATTCTGAACCAGGAACACCAAGTTCCCCAGCCCACTACTGCAGGAGTACTCCAGAGTTTGAAAGTACCAAAATACAGAAGACTTGTGTACCCCAGCACATGAGAGGAGCACGGATTTTCTCAGACCAGAGAGGCAGTGGCAGTGGCTGAGGTTTGCAGCTGGAAACCCTCTGGCAGAGGTGACTGACATGCTAACCAGTGGGAATTGCTTCAGGAGAGGGGACTCAGTGCAAGATTTGGGCTGTACTTGACGCATGGTTTGGGCTCCATGACCCAAGCTCAACTCAGCGCACAACTCGTGCCCTGAGACTATAGCTGAGCTCTGTGCATGGTTCAGGTCCAGAGTCCCTAACTGGATTTAGCATCACTTTGGGTCCAGAGACTCTAGCTGAGTTTGGCGCACAATCCTGGCCCTGAGAGACTGGCTGGACTTGGCATATGTATTGGGCCCAAAATCCCGGGCTGAACTTGACATGAAGTTTGGGTCCAGAGTCCTTGGCTGAATTTGGCACTTGGTTTGGGCCCAGAGTCTCAGACCCTCAGACTCTAGCTGAACTCGGCGAGCTCAGTGTGCAGTTTGGGCCCTAGACCCTGGTTGTACTCAGTGCTAACTGAACTAAGTGCATGGATTAGGCCCTGAGACCTGTTTGGTTCCAGAAACAAGAACTGGATTCAGATTTTATGCAGTTTGGGCCCCGTGACACTAACCTAGACTCTATGAGTGGTCTGGGTCCTGAACACTACTGGTATCCACAGACCAGTGAAGCATTAAAGCTCTGGGACTAAGGAAATATCAGGAACACAGGGAGTAGAGTGGCCATCAGACCCCCTCTGCCCAACCTGTATTAGTCCCTGGAGACCCAGAAGGCTGTAGACACTTTGTCCTGTCCCAAAGCACATTCAGAGACCCAGTATGATTACAAGACCCATAATACATGGGAGCTGAGGATCACTGGCTGTGAGAGACCAAACCTACAGGGCTAGCCTTCTGCCATCCAGACCAGTGAAGCATCAGAGGTTCTAGCCTAGGGAAATGATGAGAAAATGGATGAATCTATCCTCAGACTCCCTCCACCCAACTCGGGAAGCTACCTGCCAAAAACAGAGATGGCAAGATGACTGAAGGACAGCATAAAATCATACACAAAAAGACCCAAAACAATATGGTGTCTCCAGATCCCAGACATCCCAAAGAAAACTACCCAGAAAAATCAAACACAATGGAAATACAAGGAAATAACCTCAAATCCTTAGTAATGAGGATGATAATGGAGGAAACAAATAAAATTTATAATCAAATGTAGGAAGACACAGCTAAACAAGTGGACATCATAAAAGAGCCCTATAGAGAGGGACTGGAAAAAACTCAGGAAAATACAAAAAAAAACAGATTAAGGAAATCAATAAAACTGTTCAAGCTCTGAAGGTCTATAAAGAGGCAATGGAAGAAACACAGTAATATACAATCAGATGAAAGAAATCAATAAAACAGTTCAAGATTTGAATATGAAAATGGATTCAATTATAAACACACAGAAAGAAGAAAAACAGGAATGTGAGAGCTCAGAAAAGAAGGTGATCAACACAGAGGCGAACCTGTCTAACAGAATCCAAGAGATGGAGGAATGAATCTCAGGTCTCGAAGATACCATCATAGATCTAGATCTGGGAGCAACCTTAGGGACAATGCTAAATCTGGAAAAATCCTGACACAAAGCATCCAAGAAATCAAGGACACCATGAAAAGAAAAAATCTGAGGATAAAAGGTATGGAGGAAAGAGTAGATGCCAGATTCCAAGGCCCAGAAAATATTCTCAACAAAATCATAGAAGAAAACTTCCTCAATCTGAAGAAAGAGATGCCTATAAACATACAAGAGGCCTACAGAACACCAAATAGAATAGACCAGGAAAGAAAAACTTCCTATCACATAATAATCAAAACACAAAATATACAGAACAAAGAAAAAATATTAAAAGCTACAAGGGAAAAGGGCCAATAACATTACATGGCAAATGTATCAGAATTATACCCGACTTCTCAGGAGAGACCATAATAGCCAGAAGGGCCTGGCAGAGATCCTGCAAATCTAAGAGACCACAGATGCGAGGCCAGACTACTTAACCCAGCAAAACTATCAATAACCATTGATGGAGAAAACAAAATATTCCATGACAAAAACAAATTCAAACAGTACCTATCCAGAAATGCAGTTTACCTTACTAGAAGGAAAACTCCACCCCAAACGGACAAGCCGCAACCAAAATTACACAGGAAATAGATAACTACACCATGACAAAAACACAACTACACAAACGCTCTACTGGAACCAACATCAAAATTAAGACTCTTAACAGTCACTGGTCATTAATATCTCTCAAAGTCCATGGTCTCAATTCTCCAATAAAAAGACACAGACTACCTGAATGGATGCATAAGCAAGATCCAACATTCTGCATTCCAGAAACACATCTCACCCATAAAGATAGACATTACCTCAAAGTAAAACCCTGGAAAACTATTCCAAGCAAATGATCACAAGAAGCAAGTGTACTATAAAGCAACAATAATTAAATCAGCATGGTACTGGCACAGCAACCGGCTGGTTGATCAGGGGAATCGAATCAAAGACCCAGAAATGAACCCACATACATATGGTCACTTGATTTTTGACAAAGAAGCCAAATCTATCAATGGAAAAGCAATAGCATCTTCAACAAATGGTGCTGGTCTAACTGCATGTCTACGTGTAAAAAAATGCAATTGGACCCATATTTGTCACCATGCACAAAACTCAAGTCCAAGTGCATCAAAGACCTCAACATAAAACCAGAGAGACTACATCAGTTAAAAGAAAAAGTGGGGAAGAGCCTGGAACATATTGGCACAGGAGACAACTTCCTGAACAGAACACCAACAGCCCAGGCCTTAAGGTCAACAATTAATAAATGGGACCTCATGAGGCTGAGAAGCTTCTGTAAGGCAGGAGACACTGTCAACAGAACAAAGCAGCAGTCTACAGACTGAGAAAAGATCTTCACCAACCCTGCATCTGACAAAGGTCTAATATCCAAAATATATAAAGAACTCAAGAAGTTAAATACTACCAAACCAATTAACCCAATTGAGAAATGGGGCTCAGAACTAAACAGAAAATTCTCAACAGAGGAATATCAAATGGTTGAGAAACATTTAAAGAATGTTCAACCTCCTTAGTCATTAGGGAAATGCAAATCAAAACAACACTGAGATTCCTTCTTACACTTACATCAGAATGGCTAAGATAAAAAATTCAAATGACACCACATATTGGCAAGGATGTGGAGAGAGAGGAGCACTCCTTCATTGCTGGTGGGAATGCAAACTAGTACAGCTTCTTTGATAATCTATGTAGGGCTATTTCAGAAAACTGGGACTCACATGTTACAGTTATTAAACTTGAAAAATGTGTTGGTCTGCCATTGATTTATTGAACTGACATCTGAGGAAGATATTTCTGAGGATAGATATTACATAGGATGTTTTTTTTAATTTAGAATTTAGAAGAAATATTTTTACAATTATAATCAGATTATTATTTTTGTCAAAAGACCAGAGAAATGATATTGTATTGTCTTGACATGGTGCCATGGACTCCTTGGTTAAGGTGGCAATTTTCATGTTCCTTTACTTTGCCAGTATAACTTTTACTATGTGGCAAATATGAGTAAAATAAGTTTGATTTTCTCACTTGTGCACACACATACACACACACACACACACACACACACACACACACTAATAGTGGTTAATGGTTCTTAGTGGATACATGTACTAATTTATCTTTGAGGTTATTGTTAGTTGCAATTAGCCACAAAGAAGCTTCTTGTTTCTTCAGGATGTATTTACTTAGCAGTCCACTCATTTATATCACTATAGATTCATAGATCCTTCTTTCATTTGGGTTTATTAAAACCAATGCTTAAGTTGATCCAAATTTGGGTAGTGAGAGTCTGTCAACCTTAGCAGTGGAAACCTTGGGGAAATCCTTTGTTTTAGCCTTGCTTTCATGAATTGTCTGCAGAATACCTGGCCACTTTGACTTGATCCCATGGATAAATCATATGGAGTCTCTTAATCATGACAATTGACCATCTTTGCAACAGTTGTTTTAAGGTAAAGTTATAGTTGTTCATGTATTTTTCACCTCATCAACAGAGTGAGTTGTCTATTTCCAAGGACTTTTGATGTTAAAAAATGTATAATATACACTACAGGGGAGAATTAGATTTATACTTCTTTATATGCCTGGCTTAACCATGCATTTCACTGGACTATCTTATATTTATAGTTACAAAGAAATTTGTCATCATTTCTGATATTACTCACACTCAATCACTAAATCTATAACTATTTAGAATATATGCTGGCTGAAGATTATATGTTTATTTTCATCTAATACATGTATGGTACAATTATGAAATATTTCTTCTTGTCTCCTAGATTTGTCATTACTTTTTGCTATTGGATTGTACTTGAAGCCCAGCTCTATTTTGGATGCTTATGAAGCCATGAGGAAATGAGCACCATTGGAAGAAGTGGTTTATTAGGAACAGGCTTAAGGGTTGTAGGATGGATATCTGTCTAGCCGGTCATTTACATCTTGATGGAAGATGCAATATCACCAGCTGCCTCAAGATCCTACATCATGAGTTTCCTGCCTTATATTCCTTCAAATTGTCAGCTAAAATAATCTCTTATTCTCTTCAGTTGCTTCTTGTTAGTATTTTAATCACAGGAAATAGCCAATTATCAAGAAAAATTGTCCCTTTTAGTTGGTATAATGGATTCAAAGGTAAGGACCAAGAATATTGCACATTCTCCACAAAAATGCACATACCAACTTGTAGACAGAAAGGTACATGTCAAATTACAATAAGGAAAGCTATAATGCAAACAAAATCATCAAACTTCTCAATCATCAGGTCTCTGATAAGCATTAGTGATAATTCAGCTTTCTTGTTTCCCAGATTTTGCATTACAATGTTGTTTTTGATAAGCAGATTGTTAAATAATTCCAGTTAGTATTTCCTAAAAACTTAGCATGTGAGCTTGGCCACAGGGCCATATGTTCTGCACTCCAGTGCAGGTGCTGTGTGTAGACGTAAAGGTATCAGAACAGTAACCGCTAATTTTATATCCACCCAATACTAAAAGCTGGTGTAACTTTTTGCTTTGGAGTTGTACTTAACCTTAAGTTTCATGATCATGTTGGTCCATGTGATGTGTTAGCAATATTTCCCAAAGTCCATCATCCATGTCTGCACTCAAGAGGAAGGATCACCTAAGACCAAGTCACTCATGTGCTTTGCTATTCCATTGGGAGAAATTTTCAAAATTTCTAGTGGCCATATAATTCCAACAGCAGCTAACATGGTTCTTCAGCTCAAAAAGGGCCATAGAAAGTCATTCAGTGACAAAGGAAATGTTAAAATAAGTAGAAAATCAGTTTAGTATATCCAACTTTCCTCTAGGACACCTCACATTAAGCTCAGGTTTGTAATTGAAAATCAATCTTTCATGTCTGGGAGACAAGTCTGAGGCCCTGTCCTGGGCACACTTCTCACTAAGCATAAATTTTTCCAGTTTGAAGTCACAGACTTTTTCAGCAGATTTGACCTGCACTCCACCACTGGAAGTTACTTGACAGTGATTAGCTATTCAAGAAAGAAGTGAAACTAATCTCTCTATTAATATACATGAAGTGAAATGAGAAAGAATCTGGGGCTCAAAGGCACTGAGACTGATGTTGCAAGCTGTGCAGCGAGGCATACTCCCCTCAGATCCATTCACAGAATCAAACCCTGGAGAGGAAGCAAGGCATTTGGCATGATGGCAGAAGAGACAGCTGCTGTGGGCACAGATCACAGTGTATCGCCCCGCATGTCAATGTACACAGTTGGTCTCTTTTTCAGAATAAAAGGAACATTCTGTTACTATGCCACTTAGCAAAGTGAACACAACTACACATTTTAAAAATTTAAACAAATTTTAATTTATTCACTTTACATCCGGAATGTACCTTCCTCCTGGTACCCCCTCCCTCCCTCATCCCTAGCATCCCTCTTCCCCTACCACTTGACCCCAGCATCTCAAGTCTCATGACTGCCTGGAAAGGCTACCCTGCCAAGAGAAAGTGATCAACGAGTGGGCACGAGAGTCCATGTCAGAGGCAGCCCATACTACCCATAATAGGGGACCCACAAGAAAACTGTGATGCCTTTTGACTACATCTAAGCATGAAGTCTAGGTCATCACCATTCATGGTCCTTTGTTGGTGTATCAGTCTATGCTTACTCTGAGGAATGATGAAGAGAAAGTATAGATTACTATGTGCTATTGCAACAAACAAGTATTTGGCCACTTTATGCCTCTCAGAAACCTAGTCTGTCATCCTTCGTTGAGATATATAGAGAAGTACATAACAGTTGAGATTAAAATAGTAAAGGTTTGACAGAATCCTTTGTGTGTGTGTGTGTGTGTATGTGTGTGTGTGTGTGTGTGTGTGTGTGTGAGAGAGAGAGAGAGAGAGAGAGAGAGAGACAGACAGACAGACAGACAGACAGACAGACAGACATACAGACAGAGGTGTACGTGTGTGTCCGTCTGTGTTGCATATACTTGAGTGTGAAGGTTCTAACACCTATGCATGTACATATGAAGGTCAGAAGTAGATGTTTAGTATTTTATGGCTCTCTGTTTTGTTTTGTTTTTTCAAGACAGGGTTTCTCTGTGTAGCCTTGGCTGTCCTGGACTCGCTTTGTACACCAGGCTGGCCTCATACCCACAGTGATCCACCTGCCTCTGCCTCCCACGTGCTAGAATTAAAGGCAGGTGCCACTATGTCTGGCATGGCTTTCTGCTTTTTCACCTAGAGAAAGGGTTTTTCACTGGACTGAAGGCTCACTGTTTCAGCTAGCCTGGCCAGATAGAATGCTCTTGGGATCCTTCTGCCCAATAAGCACTGCATGTCTGGAATCAAAAGCTGTGCCTAGCATTTTACATGGGGATTTAATTTCAGGTTTTATCTCCTGTGCCTTTCCCAAGACCCCTTAATTTAATATTTTAATAAAAATAATTGATTAAATCAACATTTATTGCCACCTTTTCTTTTCTAGGAAGTGTGGTAGAGATGTAAGAATCTAATTGAGACAGGTCCCCCATGGTCTGGAAAGTTATGCTGCCTTGTAGCTTATCTTATTTGTATTTTGGGGTCTTCCTGAAGCATTTTAATGCACACAGGTTGTGATAAAGATTTATTGAACACTCAACTGAATGAGAAGTTCTAAAGAATGGCCAGATATCTCTAGGGGTGGAGAGATTTTGTCCCAAGTCCTAGAGTGACTGTGAGGCATACCAGCATTTCAAGCTAGATGTCTAAAGCATAAAGGTTGTGATGAATTTCTACAAATTTATTCTGTCTGACCAGACTTTTATTAATCAGTGTGACTATGTAATTTTAAAGGTAAAAAGAATAATGTTCAGAGAGAATGTATTAACTACTTGTTTTTTGTGGGAATTCTCTTGTACTACGGTTGAAGTCTTAAAAAGGGGGTGAACTAATCATGTGGATTTCACTGCTCATAACATTAAGAGAGGACACCTATGGAATAATCCTGTGCACACAGGACAGGGCCTTTGCACAGGAAATCACAGTGGCTGTGTTGAATGCTCAGACCTGGAGCCCAACTTGAATTGGGGAGGGCCTTATGAGGTCCTATCCCTAGCAGAAGAACTACTGATAATTGATGGAAGCTGGGGGATGGAGGAGATTTTATTTTCTAAGAAATATTATTCCTGAATCCTATGCTCTAATGCATGGCACTACACCCATATACATACATACATAATTAAGTTAGCTCAGGAACTATCAAAAGAAACACAGGAAGTTGACAGGGAAATTGTGAGGAGTATTGAACGAGTTTTGTTGTGAAGAGTGGGATATGGATTTGATTTAAAAAATATGTTATGTATTATGAAATTCTCAAGCAATGAATTTATATATGTGCACATACATATACATACATACATACATAATTTTTAAAATTTTTAATTTATTAATTTGTTCAGATTACATCTCATTGGTTATCCCATCCCTTCTATCCTGCCATTCCTCCCTCCCTCTCATTTATGCTTACTCCCCTCCCCTATGACTGTGACTGAGGGGGACTTCCTCCCCCTGTATATGATCATAGGATATCAAGTCTCTTCTACAATAAGTTGTATATATGTCACCTCTCCATTTTGCTGTTTCTATGCTGTGCTGTTCTGTGTAACTGTGCCAGGATGCTACATCTCCCCCTTCAGCTTGTCTTCAACATTAACTTTTCTAGACAAACAAAGATATTTTTCCATTCAAAAACCACTACAAAAAAGAAATGTCCGAAGACAATTTTATGTGCCTTTATTGACTTGAAGTGAAATATGCTGATTTTATCTACAAATTTCCCTTCTAGTTCTGAAGAAAGAAAAAGAAATTGAAAATGTGAACTAGTAAAATCCTTTATCTTACTTTTAAGGTTATTTCTGCATTGAAAAAATCCTTTATAAGTGAACTTTATTATTCTTAATGCTAGGAAATTCTTTCCAGAACTGAAACATCTGTACGATTTCCCATTTTCCTGTCCTCAGAGAAGATAAAAAACATCTGGCAGGCTTTCCTGGCAAGATACTGAAGGCAAAGTCTTTTTTAATCTAAGGCAAAATAATCCCATAATTTTTGCCTGCAATGTGTGGAACTCTTTAACACCCTTATATAAATGTATGAATAAATAATGACGGTAGATATTGGTTGATCAGAGCCAAATTAAAGTAGGTTAATTTGCAATTTATTGGAATGAAGTTAATTATAACAAAAGCAAGGATATTCATTTTATAGAAAATCATGTGTTTCAGGGTTTTCCATGCCAAAGGAAATATCATGTTACTTGCTGAAAATTCTTACCAGGAAAAGCAAACAAACAACCAAACAAATTACAATAGACCTAGCTGAATCACTACTGGCCAAAAGCTCTGGAAAAGATTTTTATGTGAACACATTTACTTATGTCTATAGGTACTGGAAAAAGCTATATACCATGTCTTATAAAAATATATCATACCCATCTATTATTTCAATAAGCACTGTGTGAAGGATTTTCACTTCTCAGTATTTTGTGACTAGCCATTATAAATACAACATTTTTCTATTAGTATAACTTTCTTTTAAAATGAGATTTGGTTGGATTTTTCTATGGCTAAGGATGGAGTAGTTCAAAGCAACCAATCTCAGGTACAAATTTAGTAATCAAAGCAAACTGGTGTTCTTTACTAGGGTGAATTAAGATGATGATGCTACTTTCAATGGTGACACATCCACCACCAAAACAAATTGTCTTCTCTACTAGACACAGGATGCCTCAGTCTTCCCAAACCAACCTCATTCAAAGGAACAAGCATGGCTCCCAAGAATGATCAGTATCTAACCACCTGTAAATCACTAGTCATAGCTCTTCAGAGACCTTCTGAACTGGACCGTGGTTCCTCTTATGCCATTAATGATCAGAACTAAAGAAAATAAACTTCTCAAACTACTCCTAGGCCCAGCACTGAGTAGACTTCACTAATATGACCCCTCCCCATTCCTTTATCCTCTGCCTCTTTGATTTCGGCAGGGTAAATTTGGTAATTTACTGTTGTTGTTCTTTTATTCTATTTCCAGAATTTCATATTTTTTTACAGGTATTTTATTTACTCTGGAGTCTATCACTTTTGTTTCTTTTGTAATCTTAATATTTCTACCCAGAAAACAGTGAAGGTTCTTAAATTTAATAAATGGAGTTCATGAAGCCAAATGTCATAGGGAGGTTTCACTCAGTGATTGGCTTCATTTGCTATTTGGCTTATCATATACTTTTGCCTAGTGACACTGTACAGATCTCAGTTTGTGGGAAAATGTCATGACATTCACAGGATGACAGAGTCACCAGTGATGTTTTCTCAGAAGATTTCTTCAACTGAAGAAACCTGTGACAATATTTTACTGCCCATTCCTAAATAAAGCCTGCATGCATGGTATTAGTGACAGCTATCTATTTATTGTACAGTAACTGAAAATGTAGAAGTCTAGACAAGAGGCATTGTGGGTAAAGTGCTTGTCATGTAAGTATGAAGACCACAATGTAGATTTCCAGAACCCATGTAAAGCCAGTGATGTAATCCATGTAAACCACATAATGCACAGAACTGCAATCCTAATGTCAGGACAGAATGGAGGCAGAAAGGAGAAACCCTGTAAGCTTGTGTGCCAGATTGCTAGGGTATGAGTATGGAACAAGACACACTGCTTCAAACAAGGTGAAAGTTAGTAAAGACAAACTACATACACACACATTCAGAGATCACACATTACACACATCACCCACACATGCATATTCACACATACGTACACACATCATACATACACATATCACATGCATACACAGTAAACACACATACTCATACATCACACCCCCAAAAACAGGTACATACACACACCAACCCTACACATTATGCACTACATACACAAGAATAAATAAATAAAAAGAATGGTGAGCAGCCCAGTGAGATTTAAACTAGAACTTATCAAGAAACAGACTCTATGCTAGACATGTGGCTGAGCATGTAGTGCATCCTGTTTCATTTGGTGTAAACAACAGCCGTGATGAGCAGATAAGCATCTGAAGTCATCTAGTAAGCCAGTGACAAAATGAAATTTCAGGTCTTTGTCCAGACAAAAAAGAAGTCTTACCACTTTACTAGTGAATTATCACTTTATATACAACATGTTGAAACAAATACAATTTTACTGGAACCGCCTAGAGGATCATTTTTCCTATGAGTCTAAGCGTCTCTCTTCTGCACACTTAAAAGGTTTTCTTTCTTATCGAGTAATCCAGCTCCCATTCCTGAATAATCTTTTCTTTTCTAGAGGTCAGATGCTGGAACAAATGTAGAAGCCATCTGTGACAAGGAAACACTGTAGGCTGCTTCTTACAACACAAAGGAACAATCAGAGAAGAGACAAATAACCAGGCAGAAAAAGAAAGGGAGAGAGAAAAAGTCCATGGTTTGAAACATCTTTCCATAGACAATTCATCTTTCTTCAAAAGCATTTCTAGGTTAATGACCTGTAGTTTTTTCAGCCTTCATTTAAGTAGAATAGGTCTGCCTTTCCATAAAGTAGATAAGTGGTTAAAGAACTCGCTCAATTCTCCATTAATTTTAAGGGGACTATGATGCATCTTTGGTTGCCATGGGTCTCATGTCAAAAAATCCATCTGTCAGTTAAAGTTCACAGGGATGGCACTGTCTAGTCTTATTTCAAGAAAGAGCCATGTTCCCTGACCATGTGACCTACAAAGCCTTACCCTGGAACTTTGCCCTGAGTGCTTCAGTCTTCATATTCTGTGTTTACTGTTATATAGTTCTGAGAGAGTATGGGGGGTGGCATTCTCCTTTAATTACAATCATAACACATCTTTCTTACTGTTCACTTCACAGAAAATTATATTAGCAGCAAGAGCGAAGTACTACTATTCCAGGCTCCACATTTAGAAAGACATGGGAGATGATCAGCAGGGGCAATAGATACACTGGACTGCAATGTGAACAATGCAGTTCTGGGTAAGGCTGACCAGAGATGAAGTGGTGATAGGATATAAAATGAGGAGAAGGGCATAAAATTTATCACAGGTATAAAACATATAAAAACGTTGTGAACCTAATTCTTAAGTTCCCCTTAAAATCTCTTTTAGTTCTTGTGTAAACTTTCGCAGGATATGTCAGACCTTCACAAGTTTGCATATAGAAAACCCACAAAATGTGGGGTGCAATAGAAACTGAGAAGATAGCAATGCGGATTTTTATAATAAAAGTTTTTATATTATATTATATTTATTTTATTATATTATACATTACTGGTCCTGGCAGCTCACACTGTAATGTGAAAAATAGGTTCTCAGAATCTCTTGGCATATAGTGCATTCCTAGTATACTTTCTAATAATAGTGAATGCTTGAAAAATATTTGGTAAATTGGCAATAATTCATGTTTTTAAATTTTCAGTTGTCCATTTTCTCCATGACTCTGTTCATTACAAAAATGTATGATGATTGGTGGAGAGAGAAATTACATATATTAATATAGTCTAGCAGTCACTGAGTATCTGTATGCACAAATCCATGGAATGCAGACACACACATGAATTAACCTAGGCTCATTTGTCATGGACACACTACAAAGTTGTCTTTGTCTACCCAGGACAGTCCCTGTTCAGCTGATAAGCCAGCTGAACTCTTCTTGCAGATCTGAAGATGGATGCCAAGTCTGGCCTCCACTTCACTGGAGTTGAGCTAAAGGTGCAGTAATTTATTCAGTTGCTTGCATAGGCAAAATGAATGTTAGTCGTGCCAGTTCTGTTGGCTTCTTCAGAGCAGACAGATAGTCAAAGCACATGACACAGGATTTCCTTTTAATAACACATGCTTACCATACGTCACACACATGCAAAATTTCAAGCCATTTTATAGACACCATTTGCCTTTGTTCAGATGATGTTAGCCACTGAGGTAAAGTGGAATATTAGCTGACACTGATGAACCTCAGGATCTCAGCTCTTTAACAGTCAGTGTGGTTTCCAGCTGAGAAGGTTGTGGGTTATTTTCAGAGATAGCAGTGATGAGATGTTTTCTTGGTCTGTCTTTCTCATCTAGATTAGTGAATGATGACTGCAGGGTGGCCTGGCTGACAGCTGTCAGGCACTGAGGGGCTATAGATAACTCTGAGTCAAGTTGAAAGATGGTAGAGTTCCCAGACGTACTGATAGCATCATTTAGGTGAGAACTCAGAGTAGGAGGTTGAACAGAAACAAGAAAGGCTTGTCACCAGGTTCTCTGTTGGATTTGAGACTGTGAGTGTCACCTGAAATAGGGAGATGGTTTTCTTTTTTTCTATCTTGGATATTTAGAGAGACTTCCTGCCAGATGGGGAGAGAAAACCTGTGAGCAAAGGAAGTAAGCTCACTGAGTGTTGAGCCTCCTGATATCAGGACTTTTCATGTTTACTGATGATAGATATCACCAAGGCATAAATATATAGTTATTTATTATTATTAAATAAGTAATGTAATTTTAACTGAAAATGGACATTTTTGTCCAGGATCAAACAACAAATTTCCATTATGGCCTCCAAGTAATGCCTCCAAGCATAAACCCACTAGAAGCATTGCTTAATTTCCCCATTGTTACAAATGATTCACAATAACTCTGAGAAGGGTAAAGATTCATTAGTCTTCAGATATGCAAACATTTCAATTATTTAGTTTCCTGTGCTGTTGATTCCCAGGAATTATTCTCTTTCATGTTTACCTGTCCCTGAAAGATATATGGACATGTGCTTCCTTTTGGCTAATTTTGTTTTTGATATTTCATACAAGAATCTCATATACAGTCTTTAAAGTTCTTTATTATATAGTATGTCCAAATTATACCTTCTTAGAATAGAAATGGATCAATAAAAGGTTTCTAAGTTGAAGATAAATTATATTTACAACATGCCTTTTTTATTTTTATTTTTTTATTTTTTTATTTTTTTTTGGTTTTTTCAGACAGAGTTTCTCTGTGTCAGTGGACTGTTGATATGCAGAAGAAAAAAGCAGTATGTCCTATGAAAAAAAAATTTAGAGCTGGCTGAATGGTTAACATAGTACTGAGTTCCATCATGCCTTCCTTCATCTGGCCTGGGTATGTCCAAGTTGTATGTAGTATATGAAGAGCAGCAGTTCTGCAGAGAAATTCCTTTCAGAAATAGCAGGGATGGTTGCTTTTTGAATTAAAAATCACAAAGGCTCTAAATGGCACTTTGGAAAAAAAATGAGTGCCATTAATCTCCACTTCCCAAATGGAATCCAGGGAGATTAAGCCACTGCTGGCTACACATCTGTTACACAAAACAGCTGCATAAAATGTGTATAGATTAACATGGAAATAGATTTCGTAGATGCTCTTTCAGCTCCAGAACATCCCTATAAAACACCTAGTCACACAGAGCCCCTCTAATTTTCTAGCAACAATTTAAATAAATACAAGATGTCAGACAATAGTCCCAGTTCAGGGAGAAAAGGGCTTCAATTTTGCCCAAGTTAATTGAGGCTAGAATCATTCCTGCGACATCCATGGCAATTTCACATTGGTGCACTTCAATTAAGGAATAATAAGAGTGCAAAGTAATTTATACTCATAGATTAGATGTCGTCTGTGAAAAATTACTGATTAACTCAAAGGCAGCCTCTGGAGTGCTCACCAAGCATTTTAATAGGGGATCGCTCTGTCACCTTATATATAATATCTGGTCAGAATCTAACAACACTCAAAAATTACCTATAAAAAATACACTTATTTTACAGATCCATTGCTTTCTTGTTACAAAAGTTCTTAAATGTCAACTGTTTCTCAGTGATAATCAATTTTAATTATCTCTTAATTTTAGCACCACTTTTATTATTGGGTGTGGAATGTGTGTGTGTGTGTGTGTGTGTGTGTGTGTGTGTGTGTGTGTGATTGTGTGTGTGTATGTATTTATGTGTTGGGAGATGTGTGCACACACATGTGTCAAGGCCAGATGTACATATTTTTCTCTATTGCTCTCCACATTACTTTTTGAGACATGATCTCTCCTGAAATTTAGAGTTCAAAAATTTGGCTTCATTATACTTCCAGTGTGTGACTCCACTGTCCAGGATCCTCCTGTACCTGCACTGGTGTTGCAAGCATCTCCAATAATGCCTGGCTTTTAAGTGGATTTTGTGGGTTTAACGCAAGTCCTTGCAATCCAGACATTTTACATACTACGCCTTCTCCCCAACTCCAATTTTTAAAAATTGTTTACCAATATTTTTCCCTTTTTCTTTCTATTATTGTACTCAGCACTAAAATGTGTTTTTGATAAAGTAATAAGTTAGTTTGGATAATATTGTTATCCAATTGTTCTGTATTTTATTTTCATCCCCAGTAAATATTTAACCTTTAACTATGAGAACACATTGGGTTTTTAGTATACAAAGACAGGATTTGTAATTACTGTTTTGACTAAATTAATGTTTAGTTCTTGATAAATGATAAGTATCATGAAAAGAGAAAGTGTTTTTAGCCTTTCCCAGCTTCACAAACGAGGGAGGAGGATCAACACTGAACTATATATTCTCAAGTCATTACTACTTTCAAGTATCTAAAGCATGGATAGGAAACATTAAGTTAAAAAAAGAACAACTGAAGTAGCTTTATTGAAGCTATTAGTCTATGTCCTTCCTTTAGTTATTAGCTTGAGGAAAACAAAACGGAGCATAAAGAATCCCATATTCTATTATTGGAAGGAAACATGGTCTATTTCCAGTTATTTTGTACCCTTAGAGACAAAAAAAAAAATGAAATAAGTAAACTAGTTTCAGTTCCCCCTCCCTGTTTTTATTGTAGTGTCAGAGAGCAAGACCTGAAGAAGGAAGAAAATCTGAGTAAAACTGAGTTTTGCTTCTTAGCAGTGCTATGAATTTTGGGTAAATGCTGAGATGTCTATGGAAATGTCTCGAATAACATGGTACTTAGTAGATTATATGCGCTGACTGTGTGTTCATAGCAGATTCTAATTTGAAGATTCTAATTTAGGTAGTCTATGCAAATAGGCTACTTAAAACATGTAAAATATTTTCTCCATAGGATAGCACAATTACAATATTACATATACTTAACAAAATTTTGTTGAACAAAGAAACTGAAAAAGGCAGTTCACAGATACAGGAAACCCCATCAGAATGATAGTTATTTCTCAAAAAAAAAAAAAAAAACTTAGAAATCCAGAAGATTTTGGAACACTGTATTTCAAATTATAAAAAAACTATGATGGCCACTATAGACTAATATCTCCAACAAAACTATCTCCCATAATTGAACACAAAAGACAAACTTTCCTAGATATAAACAGCCTAAAAATTTATATCCAACAAACCAAACATTAAAAAAAATGCTTTCAGCTATATTACTGGGTGAAGAAGAGTGTGTATGGCAGAAAGACCATGGGAATAAATACCAAACCACAGTTATTAAAAGACTCAGTACCACTGAGAACACCGACAATATAAAAGTCAAACCTACAGTGACCACAATTAACACACACACATTTTGACAATAACTTTAGATAGCAATGGCTTCATCTCACTAGTCAAAAGACAGGAGCTGATTGACTGGATCAGAAAACAAAATCTGTTTTCTAACAACAAACACGTTTTAGCTTTTGTAATACACATTCCTTTAGAGTTAAAGAATGGAGAAAAGTGTTCCCATCAAATGGGACCAGACAACAAGAAGTCAACATTATCTTAATATTGGCACAAATTGACTTCAAATTAAAACTAAGTAAAAGAAATAAAGAGGGACCCTTTATACTAATCCAGGGACAGGTGACAAAGAAGATATCACTATCCTAATACACAAACCTCTAGGTTTGCAACTTCCCAAAAATATACACAGAATTTAAAGAATTTAAAGGAACAGATGAGCATCATTATATTATTAACAGGTAAATTCAATACACCACTTTAGTTACCAGAGTAAGATCAGAATTAATAGATCACATACATCAAATGGACCTAATAGTTTTATAAGCAGTCTGTGAGGGGAACTTTTATTAGATAACTTTAAACGTCAGAGCATAGTCAGATTATGCTTTAGACACATGTTATGACAAGCTCTAGAAATTCAGGTCCAGTGTTCTACATGTAAGTTTACAGTTGTGTTGATGCTCCAAACAAACCATGTCAAGTTTAGTATCATGTTGGTCCTCAAACAAACTACATAGAGTGCTGAGAACAAGAATTTCTTTATTTTACAAAGCTAAGAAGGCTGAGATAGAGAAAATGTCTACAAACAGAAGAAACAAATTCAACTTACAAAATTTCAACATAGAATACAGAAAAAGGAAAGTTCTTATGCCGAATAATTTTACTATACTTTTAAGAATTAATATTATAAACTATAAAATATAGCTTAGATTTATTTGGAACTTAATGATTTGCAATAGAGTAAATAAATTATATATTATTTTATTCATACAGAACTGAAACCAGGCTATTGAAAAGAACTATAGATAACTTTAAAAACCTACAAAAAGAAAGAATTTTTAAGGACATGTGTCCTAGCCATAACCAAATGTGATAGATTCCCATGTAGTGCACACTAAATTCATATTATTAGATATATAAATGTCTACAGCGGCAGTACTTGATGCTCCTCATCAGAGATGTCATATCTACTGAGAAAATTAAATGTCATTCTAAGCAAACTACACCTATAGCAAATTTCCATGTTTTCAAATCATTCCTTTGTGTTAAACAGATGCTAATTTCAATGCTTAAGTGTGCCTCTTCCATGAGATTAAAGGATATGCAACTTCAAAATTATATCATGTAGACTTAGAATAGGAAAGCAATTCCTCCAAATTAATCCCCAAAAGAAGGAACATGCAGATTTGAGCCACTTTTGAAAAGAAGGTAGCTTTGAATACATGCTAGCACTTGCTAGCCTTAGAAATGTGTGTAGGTTAGAGGCCTATGCTGACAGTAAGGCATAGGGCTCTGAAATTCAGAAATCATGAATGGAGACACTTGAGTCTTGAAAACATCTGCTGTGTAGAGGAATGGAGTGTCTATATGACGTTGAAGGTCATTCGGTTGGAGAAATGGGGAAGGGAGAAGAAATATAATTATATTTTAATAAAAAAAAACCTACCATCTCATGTCTACCACTTCAATGCCCAAGTCATGTCTATATATCCTTTGCTTCTTTTCAAATTTATGACCATTTTAATTGTTATTATTAAATATATATATATATATGAAAATAAAACAGAAGTCTATTTAGGGTTGTTTTTTATATGATTTTTGAGCTGATGTAGTATTCGATAACTAATTAGAGAACTCACAGCTGTGGAAGACTAATCTTTTTCATAGCATTCCCCAGCTGCCTATAGTTCTTAAACAGTCATTCGTATTTCAGATTCCTTATCCCTTCATTGTCCCCTTTCTCCCTCTGAAACTATGTTCATTAAGATGACCAACTGGAAAGATGGGAATACTATCCCAACATCCAGGCAAACTTATATAAATGAATATTTTCAGAATTTACAGTTTGCCTCATATAGAGGTATACTTCTATCCTGTTTTTAAAGAAGTACTAATATGAAGGAATATTGTCATATACCTACAAAGATTGACTTATCTACTTATACCGTGAAAGTTTCAAAGTGGTCTTAAATATGCAGAATAAATGTGGTGAAGCAGGCCTCTGTCATAGGCCTGTAATATAAATGGAACATCAAAGGTAAAGGAAGGGACTGTGAGACTAGAATTAGGTTTTAACTAAACCAAGCATCTAATTGTGTTGTACGGACACAGAAAGCTTCAGATGAAGGATGTTTTCCTCCCAGAATGCCCAGGACCATTAAAGAGATGTGGCCTGTGGCTGAGGCGGCAGAAAGCCCTGAGGCTCTCTTGAAGTTTTGAACAGTGGCAGGGTGAACTGGTTCTGAGTGATTTTTTTGGAACAGCAAGTGGACACTAGAAAAAGACAGTATGATAAGACACTGTCGAGCAAAGGACCTAGAACATTTCTAACTGTGTGGATCAGTGGTAGTATTAATGTTCATAATCCAGTCACATGCCAATAATTTAGAGTACTCCACTGTTTCATAATGTCTTATGTACTTACATTTCCACAGTTTTAAAAGGCATTTATATTATTGTAAAAGCAGTGATGCTGTTGTTGAAGAATTATAATAAAATATAGCCATTAAAGTTAAAATAGTCACCACGCATAATGTCTACACTCAATTACCCATTGCTAAGTGCTAAGGGAATTTCTTACATTGTGTTCACATGATGTAGAACTATCATTTGGGTTCTTCACTTCAGTTTTCCTCGTTAACAGTTTCTCACATTACTGAAATCATTTTATAAAACAATATGAGAAAACAGATTTATATTTTGTTTCATAAAAGTATTACAATTTCTTGATTGTGACTCTTTTAACAAAAGATTGATATTATCTCAATAAAACAAATACATTTCCACATGAATTATTTGTATATCTCATACTTTTTGACTTTTTAATAGTGATAACACAAGAAAAATCTATCTGAATTGAAGATAGACATATATTACAAAATTTCATCCATGAAAGTCTACGTTACATTATACATCTATGAAAGTGAAGGTGGAAACCATTTCATTGTGTTTCTCTCAGCACTGTGTTCACCATTTATAATTTTTGATAATTTTGATCATCAGTGTAAGACTTTCCAAGGTATGTGGTTAGAAGTTATTGCTTAGGGTAGAGAATGTCAGGTACATATTTTTGTTATTGTTGCTGTTATTTTTATCTTCATACCAGCATTATTCATAATAGCAGAAAATGAAAACAACACAGATATCCCTCAACCAAAAAAATGGATAAAGAAAATGTGGTACATCTACACAATCAAAAACTGTTCAGCTAATAAAACACTTAATTTTGAATTTGCACGCAAATGAACGGAGTTAGAAAATATCCTGCATGAGGTAACTTATATACTATTTTTCCTTTTTTAAGTTTTTTTTTTCTGGTTTTCTTTTCACTTCTTTTTTTTTACTTAAACATTTTTTATATATTTACATTATACACATATATACAATAGATTACCTAAGGCAAGAAGAACTGTGACACAATCAGGAATTATATAAATGTTACATTCTTAGTGTTTTGGCTATTTGTATTTGGCAGCCTTGAAGAAAACATCTTTCCTGTCGTGGTGTGTCTAAAATTCTGAATGTAAATCAATCTCAATCACATCTTGTCATTATCAATGTAAAACATGTATCTAGACCTAAAAACGTCTTCACCCCTAAACAACTAAGCGTCATTGTAAAGCGAAGCTACCTGGTCTTCAATTCCAAGAGACTTGAGAAGGAATAAACTTGATTACCTGAGTATGTTGGGAGTGCAGGTTAATAGCTTCCCAAATGAGAAGATGACAGAGATAGATTTCTACCTGAATAGTCACCCAAAACTCTCTATTATGTTGGAGCATTTTCTTCAGCCTTCTGGCCCAATATTTGTGGGAGGGCCTTCACTGTATCAATTGCCCTTGCTTGTAAGGACTGGACTGTAGAGCCACACTTGTCAATGTTTACCAGAAAAAAATGTCTCTAAAAACAGTAGTGAAACCACAAAAAAAATGTTTTTCTGGAAGTTTAAGAATTTCCTGAGTATGCAATTAGCCAAATTGAACTGAGTATTGTTTGAGATTTTTATCACTGAAGAATGTCTGGCTTTCGTGCATTCTGCTCCAATGGAAATGGATAGAATCTTTTCTGGTCACTGAAATGACATTCTCCTTTGATGAAAATAAATTCTTTGAAAGTAACAACACTTGGTCCCAGTGTGCTCAGAATGTATTTTATACTCCTGTTTCTGTTTGCTGCAAGCCTCCTTAATTTAATTAAAATAATTAAATTGTATTTTATAATAATTAAAATATTATTATTTCTCTACCAGATGTTAATTTTTTTCTTGTATTCCATGTAGGATTCATTAGTAGACTTTTTCCTAAACCATATCCAAGATGAGAATTCAAGATTTCCAATAAAACCATTTTTAACTTCTCAAATCTAAAACAACCATATTGTTAAGAACATATTAATTTCAGAATTACATGATCCAGAAATACTATGATACAAATAGTAATGTTAGAAACTAGTTTGAAAGAAGAGAGAAAATTAGTATGGATGTGCATTATATGCTGGGTTTGAGGTGGTTTGCTGTCTATTTTCACACGAAGAAACCAACATTTATTAACTTAAACATTCAATATGTAGACTTTCATTTGAAATTTATTTCTTTCTATTTCTATCTGGTACTAAACCCCATGTTTTTAGTTTTTAGTTTTTACATATTAGATTCTACTTTAAAAGTCTTAGGAAATTGTAGTACCTGATTGAATTTTTCTATGCCCGTGGTTAAAGAATAATTACTGCTGTATTATAAGAAAGAAAGTGAAATACTGAGAGCTAAGAACCTTGCTCAAAGCCACACACACAGCTAGCAAAGGCAGATTTGGGAACTAAATCCAGGGAGCCTGTGCCTAGTCCTTTATTTAAATGACAACAACATGCTTCCACTTAACATGCATTAAAACCAGTCATATGGAGTCACTGATCACATCTCTAACATTGGTTTGACACTATAACCTAACTCTGTAAGTTAGCAGTCTGTAGTAAATTGTCAACAAATGATTTATAACCTACGTATTTCAGTAATATTCACAAAATTAATATTTGTACATTCTCATAGTTTTCATAGGGAGTTGGTAAATACCATTCCATTATCACTAGAGTTACATAAAAATGCTCATTTGGAGTAGGACATACTCTAAGAACTCTGAAAATTAAGGACATATTTCATGTGGTTTGAAATGAAAATATTTTTCATCTGATATGAACAAAGGGAAAATGGAATTTTATTTGCAGGAACATTTTAGGAAGTTAAAGTTGTACCTATATTGTCACCCGATGATAAACAGTATCTATAATGTTTTCTAAAAACTATATTATGCTGCTTATTCCTTATATTCACAGTTCAGAAAACACACAAATGTCTTTAGGTTTGTTTTCACAGCACCTAACATTTCCTAGCTATCTTGAGAAAGATGTGCCTTGAGGAATGAATTGAACTAAGTTATGTTAACAAAACAATAATTGAACTCAAAATTGGGCCAAAACTGTCTTATATGAAACTGTGTTCTTTGGCTGGTAAAGCAGTTTCTCGGGACTTTACAGGAAGACACACTGATGCTCTGTGTCTGTATTCCTTTCATGGCCACTCACTGAAAAGAAGCATCGGATGACAAGCTTGTTTATTTGTCACAGTAGCACATCTCCAAAATCTATTACCCTAATAAATTTCTATGTAATTAACTGAAGAATTCTCCTCAGAGGAATCAACTAATAAATAACTTTAATACAAGGAAATAAAGAGGAAGAGACATAGTGATCTTGAACAAGTAAATATGCTCATCATTAATTAAGCCAAATTTCCTAAATATGTGTACAAATATATATAATATTAATATATATATGCATATATGAAACATAAACATATATTTATATATAAACAAATATTTAAGAGGTGGTGTGTGTGTGTGTGTGTGTGTGTGTGTGTGTGTGTGTGTGTAAAACAAATCTACAGATCTGAGTATATATGTACAGTATCACAGAAAATAGGAAAGTTAAGAAATTATGCAATGGTAGTAGAGCACTAGAAATGAGAAAAACAGGATATAATTGATATTGAGATGGAAATAAAAAAGAAGAGGGTTTTAATTGGGGGAAGGAGGCCCATTAATAAGAGGGAAGGAGTAGAAAAAATAAAACAGGGTATTTTAAAAGCCTTTTTATTTTGTTTGGCTGAACTTATGTATAAAACATGTAAGTGTAGATGTATATACATCCATATATGGTTTGAACAAAGTTATCCAACTTGGGCTGATAATGGGTCCCTGAAAACCCACAGACCAGTGATTCTCAAAGTTCTGCGTGCTGCAGTCCTTTAATTCCTCATGTTGTGGTGACCCCAACCATGAAAAATGGTACTTAAAACTGTACATTTGCTACTAATATGAATTGTAATGTAAGTACCTAATTGTTAGGATATCTGATATGCACCCCCTCTGAAAGGATCATTCCATGCACAAAGCAGACATGACCCTCAGCTTAAGAACCACGGCCATAGATTATCTTTAAAAAAAACTCCACTCCCAGACTTGGGAACCGTCCTTTCAAGTCGTATGTCAGGGTAGTCAAACAGGTTCCCACAAACAATGCAACTTATTGCACTTGCTGTTGGTTGCAGCCAGGAGATTGAAGTTAAGTCCTTTTTGCTAAAGACACAATGTACTTTGACACACCAGACTCAGAGAACCTGAGGAACCTCTCACCTGAGTATATATTTAATATACTTGAAGGTGCTAAGCAAGCCACTAGTGAGGAGAGCAACCAACAGTCCTACCCAGCTGTGACAGCTGAGAAGCAATAGAGAGACCAGCTTGACCTAACATGAATGCTGCAATGATGGAATTCATAACTTAGGGGTAACCAACTGCTTTCTAATAGACTTAAGTCTTGAAGGAAAACATGAGTAGTACTGAAAACATACCCAATTATCCAAGGCCAGTGATGTTATGGTCCTTAAAGGAGATTTTTTTTCACATTTACATTTACATCCACACAATGACCAAATTATGGGTAGTTCAGCAAATTATTAATTTAATTCACGTGCTAAACCCTTTACAAATTCCCTTTTGACATTTTTGTTCAAAGTTTTCTCATCTGCCATACAAGAGAGGAACTACATAAATTCAGGGGCTTAGACTCTCTCTTATAAAAACTGTATTCTCCTATAAGTACAATTGCCCTGATAATTTATGAAATTATGAAGAGAAACAAAATAACTCCAGCAACTGGTATAGCCAGCATGTGTTATAGAAAGCCTTAAGAAAAATTAAGGAATTGGAGAGAAGTTTGCTTGAACCTCTGCTGTAATTCTTATGACCTCTCTGACCATCCATGCCTCAGATTCTTTATCTGTAAAATGGAGCTTGAGAGAAAGTTAACTTATTCTCCTGCTCTAGGTCATGTGGACAATTTCACATGGATTCACAATAGTGCAATAAATTAATTGTATTTAAGAACACGTTATGTGTACCCTTAGCTAACTGTGTAGGTTCAAAACAAAGCAAAAACAACACACGTTATGTGTACCCTTAGCTAACTGTGTAGGTTCAAAACAAAGCAAAAACAACAGACAGCACTTTGAGTTTTCTTTCATAAATGTTTGAGCCTGGGGAAAACAAAATGTTGCTCCGGCCCATAGGAAAACTTAAGGAAAGGCTACACAATGGACTGTTTTAAAGGTTATTTTATAAACTTGACACACAAGGTTTAGAAGTGTTTTTAACATTAAAAGCACAAAATTTGAGAGTATGCTTGCTTTCATGTCTTGTATACTGGTAATAAATAACCATGTTTAAAAATCCATCCGAAGTAAGATGCACATTCCTTTGTAGATGAAGCAAATGACTCAACATTACCTACAGAACTGAGTGATTCCCTGAACTGCCAATTTGGATGGAATTGCGAATATCTGGCAGACCAAGAAATGGGGATAATATCAACAGAGGCGCATTTGGCAAAGTTATGTTTTCCGTTTAATATTGTTTTAAATTTACAGGGTTAGTTTATGGCTCTTTTCAAAGAAGTAACAGATATATAGCACCTGGGTCTTACAAGATGGCTTAAATATAGAGACAACAATAAAATTCAGGCATTACAGCTCTTATAAAAGCTGAGTTTGACAAAAAGCAGCCTAGAAACAGCCTACATAATGACGTAAACAACATCCTGGTAAGGTAGCAACACGGAAATTAAGACACAAGCTACCATGTAAAGTCATCACATTTGTGTTATGCTTGTTAAAAGAGGAAAATAAATGAGAAAACCGTATGAAAAATCCACAAGCAACTCTGGAAAAGATGCCCCTTAAATTATGGGCTATATAGCTTTTCTGAGCTAGAGAAAACAGTGTTTAGAGAACCAGAATGGTACATGCAAATTTAGACAAGCAAGGTGGGAGTTGCTCATGATTGCCTTCATCTCCTTAAGACTTAGTACATGCTTTTAATAAGCCAGACTCCATTGGAAACAATAACTACTTTCTAGCTTCAGTGCTTTCTTTACAAGTAAGTTGATCCCAGTCATTTGTCACTTACTCATTTCTTGAAAAGATCTTGATAACCCAAAGAACCTTAGTGTCCTTTAGTGAGTGCAGATTTTAAGCTATCACAATTCAGTACAAAAAAACAAAAGTAAACAAAAACATCAAAATCTTGCATCTAAATAACTGCCCCCCCAACACCAAAAAGTAAAAACTTTTCTGCTCTTTTACAAGGTATCCTTTGGTTATTCCTGATTTGACAATCTACTTCTTGACTTAAAATTTTTACTGTTGTCGCTCAATTTAGAGGATGTAAACAAAAGAAAGACTCCACTGGCCCCTCCAACACCAATACTCAAGGAACCAAAGATTCTTCATGTTTTAATTTTAAACTATGCATTCTCTCTATTTCTGGTGGACAGGAACATTATGCAAGTACAGAAACAAATAAGCTACAGCACAGGAGGAGGCAAGCTGTATATCTATTAATAATGCAGCATACATGTTGGACAGACCAGAGACTGGTTATTGAATTTTCGCTTCTCTTTATTTACCCTTAAGTCAAGTGCTTTTAAGGCTGAGATTTCTTATATCAGTCCCATAACATGTTCTTTAGATCCTGAAAGTCTTCAAAAGTTTAGGAATTTTCTGTTCCTCTGTCTACAGAAAGTGTATATTTTTCATTAAATTTTCCATTTAGTGTTTTTTTCTATATTACACTGAAAGTGACCTCTCAGACTTCAAAATGCAGCAAGAAAACTCGATAGTTACTGAGACACTTAAAATAGCTGTCCATTTTCTTTTCCAGAGAGGGTCAATGACTAAAAGGAAAAAGAGAAAATACTGCAGCAAACTCCATACAAAAGGATGAATTATTATCTAGAAGGTTTAAGGTTTCTGTTTGACATAATTATTGATAGACTTTTTAATATGGGCCCATGAATTGTTCTCCTTCCCATCAGCCCAGATTCTTGTTTTATAATATGCTGGATTAAATAACTATTACCATTCTTTATTAAAATACATAGAGTGTCCACAAATTATTTTGTTGACAGGGCCAAGATGAAAGTAACAAAACTCCTTGCACATGGATGTAGTAAATGACTAGGAATTGAAAAATAACTTCTTAAAGCAAATTGCTTGTTATCCTAGAGTGTCTTTTCTTTTGGATTCAGGTGCAATCCACCTATCAACATGTCAAAATTACTAAATCTCCTTTTCTATGTGGTCTGGTCATATTGGTTTACAAGTCTACTTATTCTAAGAGATTTTAGGTAACTGAGAAGTAGCCTTATTTCTCAGCCATCTGGAGAATATTTTAAAATTCTGTATTATACTTATTTATTTGTGCATGTAGGAGTAGGCACTTGTGTTGATGCACATATGAAGTTTAGAGGACGCCCCTCCATAGTTTGTTTTCTCCTTCCACCATTCCCGTGACTTGGAATGAACTTAAGTCTTTCACCTTGGCAGCAAATGTTGTTACCTATTGATCCATCAGCCAACTCCACTGTCACCCCTAGAACTTATAAACCCCTGTACAGAATATAAAATAAATACATAGATATCATTAAAATATAAATGAGGAGATATTATTTGAGATAGAAACTTCTTGAGACAAATAATGGAAAAATTAAAAATCAAGATGATTGTGCTATAATAAATTTTACTTATGCAATGGGATGGACAGCTGGAACTAAATTTGGAAGGTAACAGTAAATAGAAGGCTTGGAACATTGTGGATATACTGACAGAAATATGGGAGAATATAGCCCAAATTAACTTCTAAACTTTGTACTAGATTTTGGAACCCTCATTAATATGAGAAAATATACAGAGGGAGAATTCCAGAGTAACAATTATTTGTTAATGCTTGGTGATACTGCCAGGGATATCAGTTGACATGCCCTTTAGTGTTTCTAGGTATGCATGGCAATCTGAAAGGCAAAAGTATCTTTCAACCTATGGCAGCACCTAAAATTGTTCAAGAACATTCACTGTTTAAGGATGTTTATATAGCATTATACAATCTCAACAGGTTATACTTATAAAATACATATGAAAAAGAGGCCATTAATCCAGAGAACAGGGAAGGCTGTATAAAGACCATGGAAGGAAGAAAGAAAAGGGGAAAATATTGTAATTATAACCTAAGTAAAATAAAAAATTAAAGATGTGTATTTAAGATATATAAATTCAGTTGCCTGCCAGGTATGCTTCTAAACCTAGCCTAGGTTGCATATTTAGAGAGTCAGAAAAGGAATCCTTGCTGCATAAACTCACTTGAGGGTGGCCTGCTGGCAGCTGTTAGCTGAAGCAGGTGAGTAATTTAGGTAAGAGAAAGTGAGGAGGAAATAAACTCTGGAGAATAGAAACTGAGACACCAAAGACAGATAACAAGGCTTTGAAGTGCAGTACAAGTTCAGAATAGCAAAACAATGAAGAAAATGTTTCATCAAATAAATACCTCTGAGTCTGACAATTCAGCTCCACACTGTTGGGTACACACAACAGCACTAGGGGGTCTGATCATCACCTGAGAAGAAACAAGCCAGAGAAATGGCCTCCTGGTATGCAGAAGAGGTTGCACCCATGCTTTTCATTGACTTGATAAGGTAAAGTGCAAAGAACGGAACGAATGCTGCCACTTGCTCATATGCAGTGCTGTGAGGAATGCAACAAGTTATTACACCTGTGCCAGGTGGTCCCAAACCTAGCTTAAGACACTTCTACAGCAAAATGTAATCAGCTCAGGAGCAAATGTTGACTGTGAAGGAGTACCTTAAAAATTTAGCAAATGACATATCTCTCTAATTTTTACTATTTTTTCAAGCAACTATTTCATTTGCAAAAAGAAGAGAGATGGCTCAGAGGTTAAGAGCACTGGCTGTTCTTCCAGAGGTCCTGAGTTCAATTTGGTACACATGGTGGCTCACAACCATCTGTAATGAGATCTGGTGCCCTCTTCTTTCAGCTATATGTAATAAATAAATAAATCTTTTTTTAAAAAAGCATTTAAAATGTGCTTATTCCAACCTTTGGTACCCACCCTCACTGCCATGTGGATACCTTCCTCGGCTCCCAGCTCCAATTGCCACCATTCTTTAGAGTGAATACCTTCCACATATCAGGGGGCTTGCCCTTCCAAACACAGATGCTGTGTCTCACTGTCCTAGAGGTGCAACTCCAACCTGTCCTCTGAGTTCACATGTACTACAAAATAGCTGCATCCAGACATCACAGTGTCTAAGCACAGTGTCAAGGTAGAGAGACCTCATTACCTTGGTACAAGAAAGGAAGTAGTAGCCAGGCAGCTGACTCTGGGTCATCCCTTGGCAAGAGGAGCCCACTTGGTCCCCAAGATCATTCATCTAAGGAAAGCTGGTGGGCAAGTCCCTGAGAACTACCCACCAATGTGATACCATTCCCAACTACTTCAGGAACATTCAGCTTCTTAGCCACGACCCTGCCTTCACCCAGGAAAACCCCAGAGGACAACAGGGTCTACCAGCCAAACACCACAGACAACCACTTGCCTAAAGGACAGTGTAAAAACACAATCAATGAAACCCAGAGCAATATGAGATCTCCAGAACCCAGTTTCCAAGGGCAAGCAGCCCTAGATGCCATAACACAACGGAAACACAAGAAAATGACATAAAGCTATGCTAATGAAGATGAAAACAGCCTTTTAAGGGTTTTAGAATTAATGTTAGTTGTGCAGGGGTTAAGATGTTTTAGGCCCAGATAGATGTTTTAAGTTGATAGAGATGATTTATGATAGATACTGATTTACATTCAGAATTTTAGACTCACCAAGATAGAAAATATCTTTCTTCAAGGTTACCAAATGCAAACAGTCAAAACACTATGAATGTAACATTTATGTAATTCCTAATTGTTTCATTGTCCTTCCTGGTGCATGTAGTTTATTGTTTACATGTGTAATAATGTAAATATATATATAAAATAAAGGGATCACTTAAAGAAATGCAGGAAGATTCTGTCAAACAGATTGAGATTTTAAAAGAGCAAATTAATAAGTCACTGAAATAACTACAGGAAAAAGCAAACAGGTGAAGGAAATTAATAAAATTCTTCAAGATTTGAAGATGGAAGTGGAAACAATAAAGAAAGCACAAACTGAGGAAACCATGAAGAGGGAGAACATAGGGAAGAAAACACAATCCACAGAGGTAAGTGTCAACAACAGAATACAAAAGGTCAAGGAAAGAACCTTGGGTGTAGAAGATATGATTGAAGAAATTAATGCATCCATCAATGAAAATGGTAAATAAAAAAAAAAACCTTGATGCAAAATATCCAAGAAATCAAGGACACCATGAAAAGACAAAAACGTAAGAATAATAGGCAAAGAAGAAACAGAAGATTCCCAGCTCTAAGGCCCAGAATATATTTTCAAAAAACATCATAGAAGAAATGTTTCTTTACCTAAAGAAAGAGATTCCTATACAAGAGGTCTACAGAACACCAAATATGTTGATCCAGAAAAGAATACCCTCAGCCGTATAATAAATGTACAGAACCAAGAAAGTATATTAGAAGCTGGAAGAAAAAAGGCTAAGGAACATATAATGGCAAACCTATCAGAATCACACCTGACTTCTCAGCAAAGACAATAAAAGCCAGAATGATCTGGGCAGACATCTTACAAACCCTAAGATTTCACAGATGCCAATCCAGACTACTATACCCAGCAAAACTTTCAATCACTATAGATGGAGAAAACAAGAAATTCCAAGACAGAACCAAATTTAAACCATATCTATATCACAAAACCCAGACCTACAGTCAAACTAGAAGGACAACTCCTATCCAAAGAGGTTAACTACACCATAAAAAAACAAAATACATAAATCACTACAACAAAGCTATGAGAAGACAAGCACATAATCACACTACCACAACCATCAGAAAAATAAAAGGAACTAACAGTCACTGATCACTGATCATTAATATGTCTCAACATCAACAGACTCAACTCTCCAATAAAAAGACACAGAGTAACAGAATGGATGCATAAACAGGCCCCATCATTCTGCTGCATAGAAGAAACACATCTCAAACACAAAGATAGATATTACCTGAGAGTAAAGGAATGGAAAATGTTTTCAAAGCAAATGGACCCAAGAAGCAAGCTGGAGTAGCCATTATAATATCTAATAAAAAATACTTTCAACCACAATCAATCAAAAGAGATGAGGAAACACACTTCATACACATCACAGGAAATATCCACCAAGATGACATCTCAATTCCTAACATCTATGCCCCCAAATGCAAAGCACCCACATTTGTAAAATGTGCTTATTGGGGAAGTCATGTATCATCAATGGGGAATAAGGTTTAATTTTCTAAAGTTTAATTATTTTTTAGATTTTATTTTAGCTTTTTTTTTTCAGTATTTTGCCATATGTATATGTGTATTGCATGTGTGCCTGGTATCAGATCTCTTGGAACTGAAGCACAGTTGTAGGCCACCATGTGCGTAGTAGGAACTGTACTCCACCAGAGCTGCAAACTTCTCAACCTCTGAGCTGTCACTCCAGTGACGGGTCTCCCGGGAAGGAATTGAGTTTTGTTTCCATGTCCCTATTCACAATAACAGGATGGATTTAACTCTAGAATTCTTTCGTAGGTTACGTGTTCTATAAAACAAACCACAAGAGAGATACATTGTAATACAATTAAGAACAAAGAGTGAGATAAAATAAGCTGCACGAGCTAGCATGCTAAGAAATGAGGCAGAGGGTCCATGTAATGGGAACATATAACTAACTACTAATGAACTGAATGAAAGATTCATAATCTAAATACTTTTAACATGAAGTTTGGCTTATCTCCAAATATCAAAATTAGGACCTATAACTTCATTGAGATTTCTTGCTGAAGCACATCAACTATTGCTTCTTACTTCATGGGACCTCATTGGAAGACATTTAAAATATGATTATTTTAAATAACCTTTCCAAAATTAATTAATATAGAAGAAATTAGAACTTGATTAGAGTTAGCTGTGTGCAATGACACGTTATTAGAATGAATAAACCAAACGGAAGAGGGAATCAAGCCATGATTATTGAGACAAAAAATGAAAGTGAAGTGTGTATGAGAGGAAGAACACCAAGAGTTATTGCCATAAGCCATGAAAACCCACAGTGGGCCAAGAAGATTGTCCTCTTGTACCTCATGACAGGGAGTGGCCCTACCAAAAACCTGACTGTAGATGTCAACCTCCTGACTTCTGAAAGGAATACATCCCTTTTCTTTAAAGATTTGTTTTTGTTGCAATTTTTTATCACTCCTGTCAAACAAAATATCCAGATCATTTTCAGGAAAAAAAAAGAATGTTTGTGTTTGGCTTTTATAAGTTTTAAGGGTTATCTATTACACCAGGAAGTTAGCTGTCACTTAGGTCTCTTAGGAAGCCTCTGCTTTCACTGACACTGGAACACAAGACCGAAGGACACCAGTTTGTAGTAGGTGGTACAGACACTGTGTCCCAGGGCTGTCTAATCTTAGGAGAACAGTTCTATAGAGAAAATTATCCTGGTACCTTGTGCGATCAGTCAGAAGGAGCAGACAAAGTGTCAGTGGGTGGCTTCTGTGACTGGAAGGCAGGGGGAACACTCCTCCTTCTTGCTTGGAAAAAACAAGCCTGAATGCCACCAGTGTTCTGTCATGATTCTAAAATGGTTCCTACCTCTCAAGGCACGAGTGTTCTGGTGCCAAAGCCATAAAAACATTATACGACCCTCCCTGCCATCTTTTCAATGTGGACTGACAAAAAAAAAGGACTATGGACAGAAAAAAAATGCAGTAATAAAGTTTAAATAGTAGGTAATAATATTAATCTGCTGGTCTGTGGTACTGATTAAGAGATTGAACAACTCCCTGCAGTTCTAATTGGATTTTCTTGTGTTTTCTAAGAACCCTTGCGGGCCCAGTCCTGATAAATCCTGGTTTTGCTTGCCATTTATTCTCTATGAATGACGCTCTGTAATGGACTTATCTGTAGAAGCACACAAAAGCCTTGTGCTGCAAAGAAATGTTTCTGTGCTGTGGTTCTCTTTTTAGCCTGTTGGTCTGCAGCTTTCAAAAGAACAAGTAATTAATACAGTGAATCACTGAGCTAATTGCTGTCTACATATTTCATAAGCACAGTAATATACAAGACTATAACTCAGGCACTAGAAAAGCACAGCCATGAGTAAAGTGGTACACTGGAAAACTGCATTGTATTCGTATTGGGAAGTTGGAGCCATACGTCATTATGAATATTATCTGAGGCAATCAAATCTTGAAAGAAGTGCATATTTTATGTATATCTCAGACAGGTAAAGTTACAATCACATAGTTAGTTCACAACTTTTCTAAGAACACCATCCTGTTCTCTATTTGTCTTCAAGAATGCTTCTGTCAGTATATTGTATACCAAATGATCACCAGTTATGAATCAAATAGCATACAATTATAAAACATGAAATCTAGTCTAGTACTTATATAAAGAAGTAGGTAAATTTGTGTTTCATAGGTACAACTCATTAGAGACCTTCCTTATGACTTAGTACCAGCTGTCTGCCTTGCCCCTTCTATTCCGTCTTTCTTAATCTATAGAAGAACTGGTGAAATTTGTATTTTCTTTTGTTATGATTGCTACAGGATGGAGATTTTCTTACTAAAATCTGTTTGTCCGACCCTAGGCACAGAAAAATGATTCAAGATTTTTGTCTCAGCCTTTCAGTGAGGACTCTGTTTCACTTCTAATGTTTTGGTTTTCAAACTTGGATGAACCCAGAGTTCTGATTGGCACTGAATTCATGAGACTTTCAAGGCATGGTCTCTTCTCAGTAGAGCATCTGACATGCTCTCTAGTCTTCATTCTTCTGCCATCTCACCTGCGTTCATATGTCGGGTATCCAGTGGCTGCCTTCTTTACTCATGTTGATATTCACCAAACAGAACACTCAGCAACTATACTCATTTTCTGACTAAATGTTTTCCTTCAGTTCCATGCCTTATTTAAACCAACTGTTATGATTCTCCTGCTCTGTGTCACCTCTGATTAGAAAATCTTAATAATTTACATCAATGAGAACTTACTGTCCCCTTTGTGCTCAAGATACAAGAAGCAACACTCTGGGAGAATACTCTGTGCATTGATTTTCTAACCCTCACTTGGAGGTGTGCATGGTGAGGATAGGGAAGATAGGAACCTTTCCTAGCTGTGAAGGAGAACAGGCAGGACCCAAGGTCACTCTATGTGTTTCTGATCTTCTTGGTCAAAAGATTTCATGACCTATCACATGAATTTACGTAAACCCCAAGTTGTCTCTCAGACCATTGTATTTTGTTTTCTCAACAAAACTAGTTGGTAATTTTGCGCATATGTGTACATATATATGTATATATACACATATGTATGTCTCTATGTATATTTCCTTAGGAAGTTTTCTGAAATGTGTTTGGACTTTTAAAAACTTATTTTAGAGAAGAAATACAGCCAATGAGCAAATATAGTGGAGAATTATCTGGGTCAGAGTGAATCATCAGCTGATCACAAACCAGGATTGTTCTATGAGAGTGAGATCACTCTCTCAGTCTCAATAACACCCCAGAGGCAATCCTCCCACACTTCGGAGAACTCATAGAATTCGGCTAGACAGCAGGAAATAAGGCACTGCCAGCTGGATAATAATGACGGGTGGGAAACTTGCAGAATGTTGGAAATGAAGAAAGTAAAAGCACAATGGAGCTAAGAAGGGTGAGGCTTCCTGGGAAACATTGGTTGACTCTGGTGTAAGCATCCAGGGATCCGCCGAGTCAATTTTCTAATGTACCCTTCTGCAGACAGGTCTTACGTTGTAGTATCACATTGCTCCTTATCCAACATTTTCCCCAAGGTGATTATACCTCATAGTAAAGGAGATTTCTATTGTGGCTCTTGCCAAGAATACTGTGCTAAGGTGAGAGTCTCAAGAACATGGAGTATGTATTCAAAGATAATCTATCATGCTATTTGAGAGGAAAAATGAAAAGAAACAAAATCTGATGGAGAAATCTAACAAAAGGAAAGAAGGGAGGGAGGGAAGAAGGGAGAATGGAAGGAAAAGATGAGAATGAATTGGAATGGGGAGAGTTAATATGAAATGATTTTGGTTTTAGTAAGAAAAGTATATGTTTGAGCTAAAACCAACATTGGATGGTATTTCCTTCCGGTTTCTTGACCTCCCCTGAAGGGAAAATGGCCTAGAGATATTACGCAAGGCAACCAACCAACCAGAGAACTTTAGATTTCCATTTTAAACCTCGTCCTTCATTTTTCCTATTACATTTGCCTGATTCCTTTCATAACGGGAAGAGTGAGTAAAAAAATGGCATTCATAAGAATTTCCCTAGTAAGCTGTGATCTACTCATAGCAGATTCCATTATCATATAAACCTTCATTTTATTCTTGCTTGGTTATTTAAAGAGATCTTAAGTAACACAGGTTCAACTTATCCAAAGCACTACTTTTTACCCATGAAGAAGCTGGTGAGAACCATAAAAGAGCTATGAGAGGGCCAGAGACAATGAGTTAATTTACTTTAAATGCAAAACTCTTCTAAAGCTCATCTATTCTCTCGCCCAGGCAAACTCCGGAAGCAGTCCTTCCTCTTCTCGCACTGCAGCTGCTTGTGCTGCAGCCTGCTTCTGTGTTCTCCGTCTACTGTTGATAGGTTTATGGAGGTCTATGAGAAGCCATTTCCTCCATCCTTGTAGAGCCTGCCACCCAGATTCCATGCCTGCTCCTTCACATTTCTTCACCACTTGACTACATTGCTTCATACCTTCATAGCATCCTAACTCTCTTCCTCCCCCCCCCCCCCCCGCCACTAGGAATTTCCTTCTGCTAGGTGAAGTCTGCTTAACCTGGTAACCTCCTTCAAGTGTATCTGTAAGGTATTATGCCTTGAATTGTGTCTGCGTCCCAAAAGTGTGTCTTTTCAAAGCCCTAAAATCCCAACCTCTGTTTTATACACTAAATGTTTCTGTCTCTTCAAAATTCACATGGAAGTCCTAAACCCTATTACAAATTGATGTCCTTGGGTGATCACTTGATTACTGGAATTGAAGCTCTCTGGGGACAGTGGACTTTATGTCTGTCACCCCACAGAGCTTGATCCTTGTCTCTCTGCCATAACAGGAAGTAGTGAGAGCTCAGCAGTCTATAACCTAGAAAGTTGTTCTCACTAGAAGATGGCTGTGGGCTTCTTGATTTTGGCTCTGCAGCCTCAGAGATATAAACACATTTCTGCTCTCAAAGAGCCACTCAATCAAATACATGGTATCATAGGGAGAGTGAAGTGAACAGGGAATCTTTATGGCATTCTTTTACTTAAAAAACATGAGTGCAGAATTTACAGGGGGGGTGGCCTCTCAACTCAACTCAGCTACCTGCTTATTAAACTAGGAGAAGAGACACAATGCTGTAAGAAGTTGCAGCAGGGACACCTGAGGCAGAGGATGGAGTTTTGCTACCACAGGATCAGGAGCATTTGAGACTGCCAGAAGCTGGACAGCACACTACGAGATCACTTCCTAGATGCTCTGACTAGACACCTTCTTTACACTTCTAACCTCCAGAGCAAAGGGAGAGAGATGCTGTAATTTGAAGCCACGAGAGCAAAGGAAGAGAGATGTTGTAATTTGAAGCCACCAAAGTTAAAGCACATTGTTACTATAACCCTAGGATATGTGCAAAGACAAGCTTGCTAAAACGTTGTTTCGTAGCAACTTACAGGAACTTTATTAGAGCAAAGTGTCCCATTGACAATGACATAGGAGTATCAATGTCACTAATCATGTGACTTCGGCACCTGCTATAGTAATGAAAAAGTATCAACACCCAACAGATCTTGATTTCAGAATAGACTGAGTATTACAGCCTCATGTCCACACTATCTTGTAATATACTTCAGCTCCTAGATTATGCACAACAAAACAGGACTGAGCAAAATAGGAGCTTGTTGTGAGAAAGAGCAAAGGTTCAGCTAGTTGATGCTTATACATTCTCTCCAACCCAGTTTTCATTCCCAGATATTCTTCTGTATTTGGGGAAGAGGCACCTCTATCTATCTACCGTGCAAACATTACAGGGATATGGAAGAGTCAAAAAAAAATCCACATTTCCAAAGCCCTGTATTCCTCCTCACTTTGACAGAGAAATGGTTCAATGGGTCTGGGCCACTAAGTCCAATGTCCCAGGGGTGATCCCCAGAACACAAACATGACAAAAGAAGAGAAGTAACTCACATAACTTGTGCTGACATACACACACACGCACACACACACACACGCACGCACACTAAATAAATATAAATAAATAAATACAATAATAGATGTATAATAAAAGAATGAATGACATCATTGATTTACATAGTGTGATTTAACATATCTTGATGGAAAGAAGTTATGATTTGTGACTTCGTGGTTACCTTGTTAGGAATGCACTACATCTATCTGTTGAGCATTTTCACTGAGTCTATGAAACCTTCTCTTGTTTTAGTCAAAAATCCATTTGCTTGAATTTTTTATCTTAGCCATTCTGATTGGTGTTAAGATGGAATCTTAGTGCTGTTTTGATTTGCATTTCTCTGATTACTAAAGAGGTTAAGCATTTCTTTAAGTGTTTCTTAGCCATTTGATATTCCTCTGTTGAGAATTATCTGTTTAGTTCTGAGCCCCATTTCTCAATTGGGTTATTTGGTTTGGTGGTGTTTATTTCTTGACTTCTTTATATATTTTGGATATTAGACCTTTGTCAGATAAAGGGGTGGTGAAGATCTTTTCCCAGTCTGTAGGCTGTCACTTTGTTCTGTTGACAGTATCTCCTGCCTTACAGAAACTTCTCAGTCTCATGAGGTCCCATTTATTAATTGTTGACCTTAAGGCCTGGGCTGTTGGTGTTCTGTTCAGGAAGTTGTCTCTGGTGCCATTGTGTTCCAGCCTCTTCCCCACCTTTTTCTCTAACTGATTTAATGTCTCTGGTTTTATGTTGAGGTCTTCAATCCACTTGGACTTGAGTTTTGTACATGGTAACAAATATGGGTCTAATTGCATTTTTTACATGTAGACATCCAGCTAGACCAGCACCATTTGTTGAAAATGCTATAGTTTTTCCATTGAATAGATTTGGCTTCCTTGTCAAAAATCAAGTGACCAAATGTGCGTGGTTTCATCTCTGGGTCTTCAATTCGATTCCATTGATCAGCCAGCCTATTGCTGTGCCAGTACCATGCTGTTTTAATTACTGTTGCTCTATAGTACAGCATGATCGGGTATGGAAATTCCTCCAGAAGATATTTTATTGTATAGGATTGTTTTTGCTATTCTGTGCTTTTTGTTTCTTCATATGAATTTGAGAATTGATCTTTCAATGTCTTCAAAATATTTTGTAGGTACATGCTGGCGAGGATGTGGAGAAAGAGGAAAACTCTTTTATTGCTGGTGAGAATGCAAACTAGTACAACCACTTTGAAAATCTATCTGGTGCTTTCTAAGAAAAATGGGAATAGGGCTTCCTCAAGACCCAGCTATTCCACTCCTTGGAATATATCCAGAAAATGCTCCACCACACAACAGGGACATATGCTCAACCATGTTCATAGCAGCCTTATTCATAATAGCCAGAACATGGAAGCAGCCTAAGTGTCCCTCAGTAGAAGAATGGATAAAGAAACTGTGGTACATTTACACTATGGAATACTACTCAGTTATTAAAAATAAGGAATTCCCGAAATTTGTGGACAAATAGATTGAATTAGAAATGATCATAATGAGTGAATTCACCCAGAAGCAAAAAGAGTCAAATGGTGTATACTCACTTATATTGAGACACTAGCCCAAGGGCATGTCCTATGAAAGTATTCACGTACCAGGAAAGTGGGTCAGAAAGGAGAACATCCTATTGGAACTTTAGGTGAGAGAAGCACGGGAGAATGGAAAAATAGAAGGTTCCAGAGGGTCCTAGAAACCTACAAAAATCTGGGTCCAGGGGTCCTGATCAAACTATGGCCCCAGTCAAGGACAATACATGCAGTAAACTTCGAACCCCTACTCAGATCTAGCTGATGGACAAGGACATTCTCCACCGTTGAGTGGAGAGTGGGGTCTGACTTTCATGAGAACTCTGGTGCCCCATATTTGACCACGTCCCCTTGATGGGGAGGCCTGGTGGCACTCAGAGGAAGGATAGCAGGTGACCAAGAAGAGACTTGATACTCTATGAGCATATACAGAGGGAGGGGTTCCCCTTCAGTCACAGTCATAGAGAAGGGAGTAAGGGAGAAATCGGGAGGGAAGGAGGAATAGGAGGATACAAGGGATGGGCTAACAATTGAGATGTAATATGAATAAATTAATAAAATATTTAAAATATCCATTTGCTGATGACATGATGTGTAGAGGGATGTGTTCAAGAGTCAACAGAAAGAATGTGAATTCTGGCTTCAGCTCTGCAATATGCAGACACCAAACCTGGGAAGAGCACACTCTAACACAAGTTATTAAAAGACACAGCAGTGCAATTGAGAGTGAATAGGAAATCCAGTAAAATTGGATTTCCAATCTCTGTGCTGCCAAAACCTTCCCCATTGGAGTTGTCAAGAATTTCCTCTGGGCTACATTTTCCTCCTCTGAATATTATGGGGATTTGACTGTTTAAGAAGGAGCAAGCAGAAAGCCATTTGGCTCTGTGAGGTGAGCAGGTTTAGATAGGTGAATAAATCGAAAAGGGGGAGGTTATGTGCTGTCAGGCTGGGGTGAAAACTGGGAAAATAATCTTTTCCCTTGAAGCAAGCGATGGGTGTCCGAGCATTTGCTTCCACTCTCTTCAAGTATACTGATGGGCACCACAGCCATGCTGTTAGATTTCCATTGTTTTCTGTGGTGATTTAATAAGTTCTGTTAGTGACGTTTTAAATATGTCACTTAAGCTCAAGCCATCTATCACAGTTACAAGACATAGAACAGATGATAGTAATCACTCAAAAAATGTCTCTCTGTCTGAATATTATTTCTTACTACAAAATATTTTCCATCCTAGTAGATTAGAAAATGGTGTCTCCAAAGTTCCAGGTAAAGAGGAAAATATAAGCTCTTAGTTCAGTAAGAGGCAGTAGATACCAATTTATGTGGGTGTTTTTGCCTTAAGGCAGAACTTTTTCTGAAAGTGTCACATTCTTATCTGAGACAGAGAACATTGAAACCCTCTCTGTTCAAATATTCAGCCCAAATGTTCGCAGTCACTGTCCTGCCCACACCAGAGGCACACACAAAAACAGTTAATTCTAACATAGATTAAGAAGCACTGTTTCAAATTCCCCTGAACATAAATCAGAGCATAAAGTCTCTGACTTTATAAACTGGAAGAAAGTAAAGAGATATTCACTATGAAATTTTACATTATGAAATGAGGCTTAACATTTAGGTAATTCACCCAGGGAAAGAAACCTAGTAGATAAGCTAGACTTGACTTCAGTTTATATCCTCCGTCAGTGAATTCTGTGTCGGTTCTTAATTATATAAATAATGAATATGAGTATCCAATCTTTCCATTACTTTCTATATATTATTCTGGTTAGTAATAATGCATTAAACCCACAACATTACATTTTCCAAGTAAATTTAGACATTTTCAAATATAAGACGATCTTGAAACTCTGATCCCTCAGTAAAGAAACTTCTTTCTGAAGCAAACAGAGACTATTACAAAAATTCACAACTATTTTAAACGCAAATAACAACTTACTATAGGTGCCCAGCCCCCCACTGGCTAATACAACCACAAAATAATCCTCTTACCCAATGTCTAGGGGAAATTATGGGAAAGGAGGCTAAAAGATTGTGAGAGCTGGAGACCCATGATGCCTCCTACTAGATTGTATCTTCTAGACAGAACAGGGAATGTGCACACATGTAATCTCAGCGCAGTGGTTGCATAACAAGCCTGCAAAATGACACTGTTGACATGCCAGTGTGGATGGGAGAAATTCCACAAGACCTCAACCATAGATGAAGAGCTATAAGGTAAGAGATGTCTACTGAGAGAGGAAGAACCAATGTTTTTCCAGATATAAATTCCTCCATAGATTACCCAATCCTTAGTCATCAGCTCCAAACAAATGTACGTATTAACAACACTAATGGGCTCAATAGTTGTGTGTGTGTGTGTGTAAGTGTATGTGTAACTGTGATATTAAAATAAAGGTCATAAAGCTAAGGAGTGGGGAGCAAGGGAGAAGTTAGACAAGGTAAGAAATGATCAAAATTATACAAAGTTCCTGTGTATAAAATTTGTTAAAACATGAAAACAACAACCACAAAAAAAAAAAAAATGCAAAATCCCACAATGGTAGATAACTCTCTGACATTATCCTAGATTACCTAAAAGGGAAATCCTGAGGGTTCTGACACCTCACGGGTATGGGGGAAATAGTGTTATGATGTGAGTAGGCTCTAAGTAAGTTTGCTGCTTTTGAAGACAGAAAAGGGGAAATAAGTGAAGGTTCATGGTTGTTCCTAAGAGATAGAGAATCCAATCACATGCATTCCTCCCTAAAATCTCCTGCAAAGAACACATCTCTGCTGACTTCTTTAGCACATTATGACCTGTAATAGTCCTTGACATATGCAGTTAGAGGAAATGGTGTTGTATTCATTTACTACACTCTATCTACAGTAATCGATAGAAATTAATAAATATCTCTGTAAGTTAAAATTTTTACTTATTATAAAACTAACAGTTTAAAATCCTGGATCCTGAAATTGAGGGTGGAGGTAAAAGGAAAAGCAGCAAGATTGGACTGAATTCTGCCAGTTATGAACAGACATACTGCACATTTTATTTACTCCGGGCCTAAGTTCTATGCAGCTACTAAATTCTGTGACCTTTCAAGATCTTAGAAAATCTAATTATGAAAAATATGCCAAGATCCTCCCTTTCTGTTCTCCCACACTGTTGCTTACATCAGTTTCATATAGTACTCTGATCTAAAATACCCTGCAAGGCACCGGCTTATGCCACCAATATGTATGTATGTATGTATGTATGTATGTATGTACACTTTGTGTACAAGCTTCCTTTCCTTGGTGCTGGAAGCAATGTCACAATGAGGACCAGTGCAGACAAGGACTTTTAACAACCATGTGGTTTTTTTTTTTACAGTAGAGAAAGAGAAATTCACAGAGAATAAGCAAAACAAAGAAATAAACAGCGTGATAAATTCAAATTATGATGAATGATTTTTTTCTAGCAAAGAGACATTGTCAGGAACTTATGGGAAGATATGGGAGTGAGTTCAAGGACACAAGTAATGGAGCATTAAGTGCATTTGAGGAACTTAACATGAAACGATCTGAGTGAAGAACATTCCAGAAAGAGAAGGTAGAAAGCTTGGAATAGAGGGATGTTCTTTATGTATTTAGAGAGAATGTGAGGATAGACAGGTCACAGTGAACTGGATGAGATTAATAAAAAAAAAATAGAAGAGTAAAGGAAGGGAAGGAGGGATGGAGGAGGGGGGAGAGAGAGAGAGAGAGAGATGGAAAGAGGGAGATAAGGAGGGAAGGAGGAAGGAAGGAGCCATAATGGCCACTGATTATGTACCAGTGTGGTAAAAAAAAATCACTTTCCAGAATAACAATATGTGTTGTCTTTGTTACTTTCACATTGTTATGAAAAAATGACAAAAGCAACTTAAATGATAAAGGCTTTGTTCTGACTTACAGTTCCAGAAGGTTACAGCCGGTATGACAGGGAAAATGCCACAGAAGTTTAGAATAGCCAGGAGCAGGAAACTGGCAGGTCACATTATGGTCACACTCAAGGTCCATGCTCAATAAGTCATTGTCTTCATCAAGGCGCCACCTACTAGAGGATCTATGACCTTCCCAGACAGCACCACCCCCTGGGGCACAAGTATTAAAACATGGGAGCTGAAGAAGAATGTTTCACAGCTCATATCTAAACTAGCACACTTCCTATCTGACTTCACCACTTTAATGAGAGTCTATCTGCATGAATTTTTTTCTTGCTCTGTATGGTAGAGAAATGTGCTTGAAAACTCAAGGTGAAAAGCATGTTTAAGCTAAAAAGTATTGAGAAGCAAGTTTGGTCATGCTTTTCCATATAACACATTACTGAAAGTTACAATAACGAAAAAATGGGAGTAATAGAGCATTTAGATCAGAAGGTGGAGGACCTAGTAGTAGGTCATATTTAGTAACTGCATTTGTTGTACATATTACTCTTGTTGCACACACACACACACAGACACACACACACACACACACAGACACACACACACACACACACACACACACACACACACACACACACCAAGAGTGCTCAGCCAGCTTTCGGTCTGCTGCTGATTTCCTTTGAGCCATTGAGGATTAAATCAAGGCTTTCTATTGTGCTTACTTTTGGAGATCTCAGGGCTGATAAATTATCATTCTCATTTTTCCCTGCAATGACATTATCTTGCAAGAGTGTTATACCTTTGAAGGCAACAGATTTATAAATGAAAAAATACTTAAGGACAGCTATGTGACAGTGATATGAGCAAGGGTTAAGGGACTTACAATGAAAGCCCACACAGTATCTGATACCAGACCCGGCTCTCTAAAGCAATGCTGATCAGATTTAATTTGAGTGTTTGAAATGGGGGTCATGGCAGCTCCAGCTTCATGGTGAATCATTTCCCGACACCTACCTTTTGGATACCAACTCTGGTATCCTTCTTGTTTAAATAGGCTCACTGTTTAGCTGTGATAGCAAGTCAGATCACCTTCCACCTCTGCTTTTAGCTTTACCAATTTGCTGCACAACCTTGCTGGAAAAAAAATGCTGTTTGACCTGGCACATCCTCTTTTCACAGACTATGTTGTGCTGGAAATGAGACTGCAAATTCACCCTGCTCCTTTCCTTTAGGTGGTCATACAGAAAGCATACAATTGAGATGAATAAAGCTTTCATGAACTGATAGTAGCAGCGGAAATGATGCCCTTTGTATATCATTCATTCATGTCAACCATTTTAAGAAGCCTCTGTTAAGACGAATTGATTTGCCATTTGCTAAAGCTTTGTTTTATAAGGTGTCAAGGGGTTTGGAAAATATATGCAGTGTTCAAAGAAAGCAAAGCAAAGCAAATATATGCGGTGTTTATATTATTTACTAGTGGAAATTTGGCAAGCAGCTTTACTTTGCATATATTTGAGTTAAGAAAAATTATTTGTACATCTCTAATGAGAATATTAGTTCTGTTGTTGCTGAAGGCTGGGAATGTGAAAATGTCTGTGTTTGGAGTCCTGAGAGACTCAACGAGGAAAAGGTTTCATAGAGCTATATAGCATACATAGAAATAATAATGAAGAGATATTAAAGAGCACAATTCGCACACAATTGCTTGAAGAGGAGGATATGAAAATATCTTTGAAGAGTAAATATCAGTGCGGCAGAAGTCCCCTTGTCTGTTTTGAGTAGAGGAGCACATGTATTGGATGGCCATATATCTGCCGGGCTTATCTTGTGCTTGACAAGACAATAATTGATTGAAATTGTTCATCATCATTGCCAACATGACTAGAAGCACTTTAGGAGGAAGTTTCTATGTTGACTATGTGTGACCCTAGTCCACAGTGTGAGGACTCAGGCTCAATAGAAGAAAAGAAAGTGGCAGAACAGGAGAAGTCATCTCCCTGATTTTGGACAGTGGACCTACCTTGATCCTGTCCCCTCATGCCCACATGACCATAGGAAGCTTTCCTCTTGCTGTAAACATCTTCCCTGCTGTGGTAAATTGGACCTCCAAAGTATGAGCCCAAATAAACCATTCCTTCCTAAAGTTGTTTCTGTAGATACTGTGTCAAAGCAACAAGTAGTTAATATGCCTTGTACTATGTAAAATAAAAAAGCAACCAAACACCTCCACTTGTTTTATTTTGGAGACTTAGAGCTCTGTGCTCTGTGTGGATCTTAATACAGGTGCACTCATTCACAGATATAGCATGGATATGATAGAGAGAAATACCTACTATAGGCCAGACCCCGTTCTTATGGCTGAAGAATCTGGAAGGTTTTTTTGCCCATGTCAAATCTGCAAACTTTAATTAGACTTAGAAATAAACTGTCCAAATATTATTACATATTATAGGCAATTTTCTCCCCAGGCCTTTCTTATCTTCACAGATAAGCTAAACAAAACATTGCAGCATCCTCATCTATTTCCTTATATCCTCCTTTTTATAGACTCTCAACACCAGCACACTAAGCGAAGGCACTTGGATACCTTCTTTTCTTTCTGCTCTTAGAATCCAATTAGGTTTGCTAAGATACAAAATGTGAAACATAAGCACATTGGGTTTCAAAGTCACAGAACTGTTAAAGAAGAGAAAACGAAAGGGGCCAACTGTTAAGCCTGGCTAGATGAGGTTGTTGTAACCATAACGAGTGTGTGATACATTTGGTCACTGGATTAGATGTTGGACAATTTTGGAGAAAAATGGAGTAGGGTGAGGGTGCACGACGTCATACTCAAACAGCAGGATCACTAACAGTTCAGATGACCCAGGAAGCTCATGGTCATTGACAAACAACCCTGTGACAGCCCCTGTCACAGCTGCTATTGGCTAAGCAAAGTCAAGCCTCCACTTTCCTGAGATGCTCAGCGTGCCAGGGACAGGAGGTCACAATGAGGCCTGGATCCCCCGGTCCACACTTTTTCAGGGTGTGCTCCCAAGGGAAACACAGCAAGTTGTTGTCACACATTGTTTTCCCAACAGTTGAAAAACAAAAGACTGCAGAGGTCCTCAGAAGTCCGTGTATGGAACTTGGAAAGGTCTCAGAGGACTAAAGTGGAGAGCAGTGTGTGGGGGGGGGGGCGGTGCCCAGGCACTTCCTGCTCCCTTGCCTTGGAGCACAGAGCTTTGTGGATCACCGCTATGCACATGCAAAGGTCGTAAGAGGAAAGTTCCCTTCCTAGAGACAAGGCAACGTGAGAGGAGCTCTCTTGTTGAAGATAGAAAGTACTGCATGAGCAAAATATTTCCAGGCTAGCACAGTGTTGTCTCCTTGATTTCACTGGCTGGAAGCCAAAAAGCTTTAATACAGCAATTCATTTATCTCCTTCTATTGCAAACTCAAAGATAATTTAACCCCCAAAGAATAAACCACCTCCACAGGACCCTCGACACACCTGTTGAAGAAAGCATCTGCTTCTTCCTCTGTGTGCCACCAGGCCTTCACACCAAGGGGAAGTGATCAAATTGGGGCAAGCAGAGTTCATGTCAGAGGCAGTCCTTGTTCTCCCCACAGCAGTGGAAAAATGAGATAGATCAGAAGAGGGAGTCTAGGTTTACTACATGTTTCGTCCTTGGTTCTTGCAGCAGTTTATGCAGGGGCCCCTGGGTCCAAACCTGCTGCCCTTGATGGCCTCCTTGTGGGGCTCCTGAACTCTCTAGATTCCTGATAGGCTGTGGTCATATGATGGGCAAAGAGGTCCCCTTCTGTCAGAAATCTAGGGGAGGAGAATAGGGCAGAAGAGGGAGGGAGGGAGGGAACAGGAGGATACACGCAAGAGGATAACGACCGGAACATAATCTGAATAGAAGAAGTTAAAATTAAAAACAATAAATCTACATATATTTTAAAAAGAAAAATAAAAAAGAAAGCCACAAAGGACGTATCTGTGATTATTTTAACAGCTTTATTTTTTTTATTGAAAAAAATCATTAGTAAGCAATTTTATTTGAAAGGAATGTCATTGTCACATCTGGAGGGCTTAAACAAACTCATTTAATTAGCTTTTTAGATGCATTTACTTTGAATGGCTATTTAACAAATATCCTCATGGCTACCACCATTGAGTGACACTTCCAGACACTGAGTCAAGAAGCATTTTACATTCAGATGGGTTGTCAGCCCTCAAAATTATCCTATTATTATTAATTCTTAGATGGCTGTTTGTATTTTGGTGAGAAAGAGGGAAAAAAAGTGTGGATTTGGGTGGGTAGGTAACTGGGGAAGAACTAGACAGGGGGAAAGCATAATCCAAATATATTGTATGAAAAAATATATATTTTCAATAAAAAAGTCTCTAATACTAAGTCTTATGGAATGTGTAATTTACTACAAGGAAACAATGAGAAAAATCAAAATTCATTCTTAAAAAAACAAAAAGAGATTGACTCCAGGCCTTGTGCTTTGTAATGGTGTGTGCATGTGTTTGTGTGTGTGTGTGTGTGTGTGTGTGTGTGTGTGTGTGTGTGTGTGTGTGTCAGTATGCACATGGTATATGCAGATATATGTGATGTGTACATATGCATGAATGACAGAGAAAAATGTTGTCCTCTTCCATCACTGTCTGAGTCATTCTCTCAGGACAGGGTCTTTCTTTGAAGCTGGAGCAAAGCTGATCCTCTCACCCCTGTTTCTAACAGCTCAGAGGTAACTGACACACATGGATATTCATAAGGATGGAGTTCTACTCAGGTTTTCATGTGGTTGAGAGACTCCTCTTCCCTACTGAGCCATTTCCACAGCACCTGGGCATACTCTTGAGGGAACATTACTCTAGAACATGTTGGAAAGGCATGTTTAAATTAAAAAGTTAGATACCCACAATTTAGAATCATAAGGTAGATGTCTCAGCATCTCCTGTGTATGAAGATTCAACCGTCTATCTCAGTGTATTCATTACAGAGACAAAGGACATCATAGAAATTAGGAAGAGGGCCTTACCTACAGGTGATGTAGTTCATCGCTGTCCTATAGGAATGATTCACTTGTACAAATTCATGAATTAATACAATATGAAAATAAATATAAGAAGCGCATAGATACACTGATGCTGTGATTATAAAAGGACAAAATTCTAGAAAGTTGAAAATGTGAGTAAGAGCCACAATATTAAACATGAAATATTCAACTCAGTGAAAAAAATCACAGGTACCTGGATTTTTAAATGTTTAATGAAATTTAAATTTTAATTTTATATTAAATTTACAAGATGTATAGACCTATGAAAGATGCACTGAGGTACTAATAAATAATGGAATTCTAAACATCTCCATTTCCTTTTAAAGATTGTAATGTTTTAATATTTAGCTTTAACCTCGGGCCAATTGTATTCTGAGAAGGGAATGTGACAAAAATCAATGTTAAATCTTCAAGGGCTTTATTTTGAATATTTTAGTTTTCTTAAGAGGGAAATACAGCAGGTTCCTAAGGGGAGAGTTACCACAATAATGTTTTATGACACTTGAGTAATTTGTTGAGCATAGTATTTTTGTATTTTGAATCATGTCAAAATTGATTTTTAAAAATATCACCGTAGTTCGCCTACTGCTTCATCTTAAGTAAGTTGTGTAGTTTCTGGATCTGGAGCCTTCATAATCCCAGGGTCATATGAGAGCTGTCTAGTTCCACTTCTTCCAATTCACTGCTGCTACCATAGTTAAATCCTCCTTTAATAAGCCCATGCAGACTAGGATAGGATATCTGAAAATGAGTAATCCTGAAGGATTTGCAGATGGCATCTAATAAAAAAACAGGTTTGAAGTTTAGTTGCTGTGCATTTTAATGTTTTACCTGCCTAGAAACTCAAAAGTCAGAAAGTTGTGCTAAGGGATACAGTAATAACTCTAAGAGATGAAAGACAAGCCATGGGAAAATACAACATTTTCATCCATGAAGCTTTTCCAGGGTGTTAGTCATAGAAACACTCCAGTCTTCTGTAATTTGTTATGCATACCTATAAATCCTACTAATCAGATTATATTTTTGAGTCTTCATGAGCTTATGCTGTGTCAGTACTTTTACCAAAAGATTCATTATTTTAAAAAAAGACAGAAACCTCTGTGATCACTGGAGCAAATGCCAGCAGAATCAGATCCACTCCACTGAGAATACACAGGACTTCAGCAACTGCCTGTGGAGGACTCTATCTTTTGCACTAATCCAGTGACTGATCAGCTAGTATGCTCAATAAAGATTTTACATCAGTGGAAGCACAATTAATCCATGCTCTTGCTTAATTAAATTTTTAGTCTTTTTTTTAAATATGCAAAAAAATCTTCTGGAAACAAGTCTCAAGTGTTGTAGCATATTAAAATATATTCTAATTCATTGTTCATAAAAGTTAACAAAACTACTCTGCTTTGAATATTATGAAATAAATACTGGGAAATAATGTGAGGCTAATTTTATATACAAGAAAATCTCCACAAAAATAAGCTCTAATGTTCTAAGGAAAAAGTCAAAGCTCTAGAGGAATAGACCTATATTTCGTTAACGATCATCGTTCACTTGATTTTATTTATCACAGATAGCAATCTATAACCTCTTATACTTAATACAAAAATATGGGCACTTTGTTTGACACATTAATTTCATTGTAAATCTTAATAGTAATACTTTGAGAAAATGTTTCTAATCATTTAAAACAATGAGTTCAATATAAATTCTATATTCTCTGAGTCAAATTATAATATGTGCTCAGAATATTTGTGTTTGTGTGTCAGTGTTGCTATGGAAATTTTTTTTCTTCCATAAAAATGATTAGGTGAAGTCTCTAATAACAAAATTACCATAGCTATATCATTCCAATCTATACATTCAGTAGACAATATCTTATCCATGCTTTCGAGAGATCCTCTTTCAAGATTGCCAGTTCCTCCTCTCCTAGCCAATACCCAATTGTAATGGCATCCGAGTAAGTAAGGAAGAGGCGAGAGGGGGGGGGTCCATTGGTCTTTCTTCCATCATTCCAGATATTTGTGTATTAGGGCTGTCTTCTTTAACAGTAAAAACAGTGTGGCTGAAGATGAAGGGGCAGTGCTTTGTGCAAGAGAAGAAAGTTCTGAGATAGAGTAGCTCAGACGGCTTGGCTTCATTGGCTTACCCTTCTCCAGGGTGAAATATACTGGTCTACAGATTGCAGTGTAAAAACAGCTCTCCTGGACTAGAGAATTCTGAACTACAAAGAAGCAATGGATACACTTTATCGTTCTCTGTCACCTCGAACCATGCACTCCAACAAAAATACTTAGTATCTGGTAGTCACTTAATTTGTAAATAAAAATTGGAAAAATAACTTTTCAAGAGTGCAGGCCATGAAAATTTCTCTTGTCTAGGTTATTACTGAATCATGGGGATATCTTTTATAGAGTCTGGGATCTAAGATGACGGGGAAACAGAACCCAAAGCTGTAGTCATCATGGAAGATATCTTAGTAGTATGCTCAATGAACAAGAACGACATATGACATTTCTGTTCTGTTGGACATCTTTTGGTGACATGTTAAACTGTCATTTTTGTTGTAGTTGTTTGACAAAGCACGTTATTTTCTGCTATAGAAAAATGTACAGAACAATGAAAAGAAAAATAAAGACATTGTCCACAACAAGTTTTCTCACTCACTAAGGGTCCATAGCCTGCCTTCTAATGCCTGTGTTCAACTTTGCTATATTCTATTAGGAGAAGCCTGCTGACCTTCATCACTCCTGCAGCAGACGTTTATTCTAGACACACACAGGTTTCTCTTCTCCCTCATTGGAACACCAGAACCCTGTATGTGAATCTCTGTTGCCATGGAAAAGTGAACATTTAAAAAATGCAGGCAGGATTATGTATTAAAGGCAAAAATGTAATAGCAAGAGTTGGAGAGAACCCAGCTTGCTAATATACACATACCATAGCAACCATTACAGAAAGATGGCAACTTAAAAGAAAGAAATAGGATTCCACTAAATCTATGACCTTTCAGGTAAAATGCTCTAAGCTTCAAAACTGATTTTCAGAGCTCCCCCACACCCCAACCCCATGCATTTTTTAAGTAAAAATACACCCTCTTGCCTAGAGATAAAGTAAAGAGGCTGTTTGTACCACCTGGTGTGGGGCTGCCAGACACAAAGGCCGTTGTGCACGAAACAGCAAATAATTGGATCACTTCTACCCTGGGAACTTGATAGGTCATTAGCAGACTTTTCATTTGGAAATAGACATGGCTTTTAAAAGGGAACAGGGAACAAGAATGAAATACCAATTTTCCTGTGCTTAGCCTTGCTGGTCAATGGTCTTTTCATTGGGATGCTGGGCATTTTAACCTGAGCTCCTCAATCCCCACAAGTACCATATATAGAAAATATACTTTAAAGGCATACTACAATGCAGTGAAGAGATGTGGAGATAATCATGTCAAAATAGTAAATTGAGGGTAAAGAAGCTGGAAAATCAGAAAGAGAATAGAAGAAAGAAGGAGGAAGACATGGCAATATAGCAGGTGAGTCTCTGTTGGGTTGGGGTCAGGCTCGTCTACACAGTGAGTTCCAGGATATCCCTGGCTACATAGAGATACTCTGTCTCAAAACAACAACAACAACATGACAACAAACCCCAAAACAAACAAAAAAGGAGAGATGGGGACCAGGAATGAGAAACAGAGAGAAACATATAAATGTAAGAAATTGAAGGAGAAATAGAATACTGGGGCAAAAGAATTCTTTCAATAAGAAATATCACCTAACTTGTCAGGGCAAATTAGAGAAAGCAGAGCCAAGGGGAAGTTGAGAGTGAGTGCAGAGAGCTGCCAAGTCCCTGGGTTCATTACAAGACCCCACTATGAAAGACTGACCTGTTGCATGTCTTTGGCTGTAGCTGGGAGCAGAAGGCAGTCCTGGTGGTAAATGTGTAAACACAAATCTGCATAAGTGTGCCCCTTTTCTGTGTACAGTAACCTCAGTATGATTAGCCCACATAGAATGAACCAAGTTCTGGGTTCTATCTCTAACACCACAAACAAGTAGCACACACATCCACACACAACAGCAGCAACAACAACAACAGAAATACACCCCAATCACTCCCTTCCTTTTACATTTAAACTCTGAATAGACCTTGAGGATTTTCTTCCATTATTTGTCTCTCCTTGCTGAGCCTGTGTCCAGTCAGACGTAACAATCTATGGGGCTCCAGGCTGTAATTTTTAACGTGCTTATCTTATCCACTGGGATAGAAAACAGTAAGCCACCTGTCATGTCTGAGAGGGGGTGGATAAGATGTTGTGGTAAGAACGAAGAACGGAGAGATAGGAGACCTGCAATCAGTCACAGAAGTGTCACTAATGAAAAGGCAGGGGAAGGCAAGAATAAAACAGGCACGGGTTTCTTTCACAAGTATGTACCATATACATGACCCTATTCACTGCTTCTATGGGATCACAGGAAAAGGTTACCTGTGTCCTACAATTGATATGACTGGAATATTTGCTCTTGCTGCCCAAAGAGTATCTACAGTAAAAGGATAACCAAACGCCATTTTTAGAGTCAAGAGAAAAAAAATTAAGTTCCCTAGTTTCATGGTTGAGAAGGTGGTGAAATTATACTTCAGTCTGAAAAAGCACAAACACAGTGTGTGTTTGATCTGTAAATGACATACATGATAAAGTGGCTATTTTGTATGTTAATGTTTGGAACTTAAAAGTGGGCGTTGTTTTTGATAATTTTGCACTATTTGAAATGAGAAGTTGGCATTCAAGCTTTAAAATTTGAGGAGTCAGTATGAGTCAGTAGTAGCTGGTACTAATTACTTACTGCCTACTAAGGGTTATGAGTTCTAGAGCATCTCACTCTTTCTCCAGCATGGCCACTGTTTGTGCCTGCTTGTTTCATAGCTGAGAAACAAGACTCTATCCAAAGTGGAAAAATGAAGAAAGCATAAGTAGAGGGCTCAAATTCAAACTTGCCACTAACTATAAGCTTGTTCCTTCCATGTTGTTCATACCAAGATCTACAAAATGAGATTCCATGTTAAATGAGCGGTGAACACTTTATAGGTGGATATCCAGGAAATGTCCCTGGCAGCCAGGCAGTGGTGGCACACAGCTTTAATCCCAGCACTTGGGAGGCAGAGGCAGGCGAATCTCTGTGAGTTCGAGGCCAGCCTGGTCTACAAAGCAAGTCCCAGGACAGTCAAGGCTACACAGAGAGACCCTGTCTCAAAAAAAAATTAAAAAAGAAAAGAAAAAGAAAAAAAAGAAAGAAGATGTCTGTTGTAAGGAAAAGTGGAAAAATATGGACTGGGGCATATCCTTTTCTTCATATGGAATTAACTTCCCACTTGAAAATGCTACTGTGTAAATAACAATACTTCTTTATATTTTATTTATAATTATATACATACATAGATATTATATATGTGTACATATATGGTTGAAATGAGGTGCTTGAGAAAATTATGAATGGTGCTAGTACATCAACAGCACTTAACAAATGCCATTGAAACATGAATTTATGTAGAAGCAAAATGCTAGACATTGCAACTTCTTAACAAAAGCACACAGTTTATTTGAAAGCATGTGTGTGTGAGCAGCCCCATCTCTAGTGCCACCTTCAAGACACACCTTATCTAACTGATGCATTCACTTACTGTTAAAAACTATGCCCAGGGAAAGTATGTCTTCACAGGAGTGCTTAAACATTTTTATATCTAAGACAACAATTACACCACATCTAGTCTTTTTCTTACATTAGTCCGTATCTCTTAGGATTAGGATTAGAAAATACTGCTTTGTACAAAAGTTAACACAAGTCACAAATCCTTTCATGATCTTACCAATATTAACAGGACTAGCACTGGGGGGAGATTTTTTCTCAAGCACTATGCATCAAACACTGTCCTTAGTTTTTATGCTCTTCAGACTAACTACAAGATGTCTACTACTGTTATTATTAGGGTATTACAAACAAGGAAGACAAGTCTTATGTCCTTGTATTCTCTCAGTATCCCAAGATTAAATCGACTCCTACAAAACTGCTACTTGAAATGAAAATGAGAAAATGCAGTCCAGAACTGGGACAAATAGATTCGACATGCGTTACCTCTGCTATTAACTGAGACTCCCAAGAACAGAACAGAGAGCACACAGATAAGTAGAATTGGGTGAATGACAATTATTGTGAAGATAAATGGTTAATGAGACTTCGATGATCTTATTATCAACTGAAACAAACATATAAAAATTAGATCCAAGGTTCAAAAAATTTTCAGACTTGAACATTTATAGCATTCAATGTGCAGAACAGTTAGTAAATAAATATTCCAGCATTCTGCTGGGAGTGGAAAACTCATGTCTGTAAAGACAAGAATGCATCAAGAGCTTCGCAAATGTTCACACACCTGGCTTCAACAATCCCCTGCTGAGTTATTTATCTCAGGGAAATAAGCTGTGGAAAATATTTGTGTGTAACGATGCTCTCTACCTGTAGTAATGATGTGGAGTTACAGCAAGAAACCGAGCACACATCTCATAAGAGGATCTGGGCTCGGATCCAAGTCTTTGCTCTGCGGCAACTTGGCCTTGGGAAAGTCCAACAACTTGTATTTCACTTTCAACTCTCTAAAATGGGGCTCGGGGTACAGCACCCTGTGGGCTGGTATGATGCCCAGTATGTGCACAGCAATCACTGCCTATTTTATTTCACTCACTATTAGCAGTTGTTCACTGCTGTCCTGAATGTACAGCAGTGTGAATGCTCACATTGTGCCTGACCTCCTACTTCATAGACCAAAGGCGAAGTAATAATTGTGTGCACAAATGGTAATCAACTGAAAACAAATACACAGCACACTCAAGGATTATCTCAAATTTCACAACTGAGTGAGTGGTTACATGACTGTGAGTAAACTATTTAAAGAAAAGAAAAAAATCTAAAATGTGGTGTTTGGGGAGGGCTATGAATTGATATTGCTTTCAAAAATTTCCACAGTAAAAATGTACACAACTTCATAATCAGAAAAATATTTAAATATTGCTTTAGAGCAGCTTTAGTGATTGCTCACTCCATGTAAATATACAAATCTTTATAATAATAGGAGATGTGTCCCCATAGATGTTTTGAGCCTGCATTTATTTCTATTTCTCATTAGCAACTTCTCTAAACACAGGGTGCTGGGATTGGATGTCAGTACCATCTTCTTTTAGCCAAGGAGGAGTAATTCTCAGTAGACTTGCCTTTTATTTATAATTCAGGTCTGTGTGCTTGTTTGTTTATTTTCAGAAAAGAAAAGGTCTCATTTTGTAGCCCTGACTATCCTGGAACTTGTTATGTTAGACCAGGCTGGCCTCAAGCCAACAGAGATTTGCCTGCTTCTGTCTCTCAAATTCTGGGATTAAAAGAATATACTACTACCTTCAGCTTTCAAATCTTTTGTTTTTTGTTTGTTTGTTTGTTTGTTTGTTTGTTTGTTTGTTTTGGTTTTGGTTTTTTGAGACAGGGTTTCTCTGTGTAGCCTTGGTTGTCCTGGACTTGCTTTGTAGACCAGGCTGGCCTCGAACTCACAGCAATCCGCCTGCCTCTGCCTCCCGAGTGCTGGGATTAAAGGCGTGCGCCACCACGCCCAGCTCAGCTTTCAAATCTTGAACATAGACGCAAACAGTGAAAATATTTGTAATCAGCCATCCTAGCATGACTTGCCTGACCTTTGCAGTCTGTTCTCCCTGTACATATTGCTCAGACACAGCTAGCTTTCAGACTTGGTTCTCTAACATGACACTATCATCTTGTGGCTTTGTATGATTGGTCCAATGTATTTTCATTGTTTAATGGAATCAGCCTTCTCAAAACTAATCAACATTCAATCCGTATGTATTACTCATTAGAAGGCAACAAACACTGAATGTTAATATTTATCCTTGTATTTTTCAACCAAGTGTACCAGTAGTTTAAAATGGAATAATGCATAGGTGGCAAAGATGATAATTAAACATTTTTATTTTTATTTGTGATGTTTAGCATTCACTGTCAACACAACTGATTGGATTTAGGATCGCACTAGATATTAGTGAGAAACCCCTCTTGGTGTGTCTTTGAGGACATTTCTAGAAAGAATTAAATGAAGAGTATGCCTAAAGTCATTATCCTACCAGATGGGTCCCCAGATAGAATAAAAGATAAAAATGGTCCTTCCCTTTCTGCCATGACGTGTAGAGCTGTCCTCTGCCACACACTCCCACTAACTTCCATGACATTCTCATGAACTTCCACGACAGTCTCTCTTCCCACGGGCACTACACCAAGTAGCAACAAACTAAACTCTGAAACTACACTCGCAAATAATTCTTTCTTCTCTTGAGTTGTTTATGTCTGGCATTTTGATCACAGGAACATAAAATAACTAATTCTGTTGAGTTATTTTTGCTACCAACGCCTCTCCAGTAATGAGAAAATGGTCAGCCATGTTGCAAAATGGCAGAATGAAGTGTTCATTAAGGGAACAGACATTTGAGCTTCGAGTCCTACTCCTATGATCCAATAGCTGGATAGTTTTGGAAAGGGAGTACAAAATGAATGCTGCAGCAGCTTTTGTTTATAGCATTGATATAAAGGCTGATATGATCAACACACGTAGTGCATATAGGACAGAAACTGCACATGTGAAGTTAACCATCTGCTGCTATACAGCATTTTTTATTAGTAGGTATTTGAAATTTTTACTGATATAATTTTCATAGAGTCAAGTGCCCATAATATTTCATAGAAAATCTAAAAATATTGTGGGGTGATTTTCTGCTCAACAATCACCGAGGATGGTATATTACAAGGCTTGTTCTAAAAGAGCACTCCAAAATTCTAATCAAAGAGTATTTTGTGCATGACAGTCAAGATGATTTCTGAGAGTAGAAAGTTATAATAATTTTATGAGCATACTCTTATTTTAATTGATGGTATTTTTTGCACAGTGTATACAACATGAATAAAGTGAAAACTGAGCCTTTTTGAAACTGGTTTTCAAGTTTAATTTATAGAAAAACAGAAATAAAATTACAAACAACTATAATTTTACAATAGTATTGAAATTACTCAGATATTTTGCATATAATTTGGTAACCCTATGAAGGTGATTGGATATGAATTGGAGGAAAATAATGGAAATTTTATTCACAGTAATATTACTAATTTATCAATTTATATAAAGTTTGGTTCTGTGAGTAATATATGAGATAATTGTAGATTACAGAAAATTTAAGCACCATTTCCAGGCACATGAGAAGTTTTATTGAGCTAAACAATTTTCTTAACTGAATGTATCAGACCAAAAGAAATAATTTTAAATTTTAAAGCTCTAAGTTTGCCTTATGGAGAATACAGTCTTTCAATAGAGTACCAAAATTCCATATATTGAGTTAATTCTGAGTCCTTCTTGATGAATGTGCCTTGATCCAGGCTGGAATGGAGGGGGCAGGTCAACCCTCCACAGCAGGACACATGGCGAACTTGGGACAAAGTCATCGAACACGCCACTCCACCTTAATATGTAGTCAGCCCATGTCAGTAAAGCACTCCCCTGCCTTCTGATTAATATTCATTTTCCCCAAGGAAGGAAACTTTTTCTAAATTTCATTATGCTTCATTGATACTTTTCAAATTTTGAATTATTTTTCCTATACTATCTAGCCTTTGTTTTTACATTTTACATTTGTTTTACATTTTAAAAAATAAGATCTCATATACCCCCACACTAGCCTCTATGCAGAGAAGAAGGATCTTGAATTCCTGATTCTTGTATCTACTTTCCAAGTGATTCAATTACAGGAAAGCATACTGCGTCTTGCTACTTCTAAAGTGTATACTGGAGATTTAGATTGCTTTGTTGCGATGCAGGCTATCCAGGTGAGACGTGATAGGCTGTGGTCAGATGGAGAGGGTAGAGCACCCACCTGCCAGAGGTCGAGGGGAGGGGAATCGAGTATAAAAGGGAGGGACGTGGGAACAGGAAGATAAGAGCAGAGCAATAGGATTACAATCAGGATGTAATGTAAAATAACAACAACAACAACAACAACAACAACAACAATAATAATAATAATAATAGTAAAAGTTATAAAAAATAAACTTTGCTTCAGACTGGAGGGAGGGTTTACTGCTTCATTTATTCATAGTCACAGTGGAGAAGCATGGTGATCCAGGAAATAAAGCATCATTTAACAAGGATATAGTATGGAGTGTTATTGGTCAATAGATCTTAATACAAATGAAAAATAAAAATTTACATTAATTCTGAATTATAGGATGACTATTAATTTTTAAACTACTTTGTTGGTGTTTGGTCTGGTGCTAAAAATAAATTAATGAACATGTAAGATATGGTGTTATGAGACAATTCTAGATAATGTAAATTATACAAATGAATACTTTAAAACAGTCCTATACAACCTGGTACAGTGCTGTTGTTTTAGGAATGAGATTTGTACAATTTAGGAATGGATATTATTTAGGGTTTTAATTTTTTTTTTTTTTACAAATTTATTCCCATGTAGCCATGTACAGTGCTTTTCCACAGTAGGAAGAAATAGTATTAGTCATAACTTACTGCCTATGGAAGGATGCTTTCTCAATCTCCCATAAAAATGTCATCAAGTGATATAAGAGACTGAATGTGGTTGCAAGGTGCTTTTGATTTGTGGTATTGACCTCTGAAAATTTTTTGCTGCTTACTTTCTACACACAGCCCCATGGCTCAAATTGTACAGTTTTTGTTGACGTTTTGTTTGTTTGGTTGGTTGGTTGGTAGGGTGATTTAAACTAATACTCTCTTGTTTGAGATGGATATGGTGGCACATGCCTATAATACCAGTACTTGAGGAGGCAAAGGCAGTTGAATCTCTGTGAGTTTGAGTCCAGCCTGGTCCACAAAGTGAGTCCAGGATAGCCAAGGCTGTACAGAGAAACCTTGTCTCTTTAAAAAACAAAACAAAACAAAACAAAAATATATCTCGTTTGGTTGTAAGTATTCCTGGAAGATATACCATCAGTAGAATAGTAACTTCTGTGGGGTTTTAGAACAGAAAGATGTTGTGAAAGAAACTACTTAAGATGTGTACTCAAAAGAGTCTAAAGAAAAGACAGTTTTTTTTTCAGTAAGAGAGATTTGGAAGTTAACATAGCCAGAATGATCCTGTTTATTGGTATAGTATCTAGAAATAGCCTCAACAATTTTAGCTATCAATATTCATGTTATGTTTCCCATTGTTCCAGCCATTGCATGTCATATGAATGTTTATCTGAGAAAAAAGTTGTATACGGTAATTTGGATAAATCTGTGTCAAAACATAGAATCGCCAAGTTGTCAACAGAGCCATCTTTTGCTATTTCATCACTATTTTGTTAAACTCTATATAACTTCAACTCTATTATCCCACTGTATTTGGAATATGTTGATGGGTTCAAAATCAAAGATCTCCTATGTATCCCAGTTTTAAAAAAACTTGCAAATGAGCCAGTCGTAAGACACATATATGAAATCTTGGTACTTTGAAGTCTGACGCAGAGGGATTTGTAAAATTCAGCTGATTTGGTACTATACTGTGAGACTCTGTCTAAAAGCAAACAAACCAAAATACAAACATCTTCACAATTTATAATGGTAACAAAAAAATTAAAAGTAAACATGTCTACTTATTATTTCATTCTAGATTGATTTAAAATGTAGATGGAAATATGACTTCTCAGCTTCCTGTTCTGGCCACCTGCTCCATGTGTCCTTCACAATTATGGTCACTCCCTCTGGAATGGTAAGACAAAATACAGTTTTCCTTCCATAATTTTTTTTAGTCATGGTGTTTTGATTCTAAGAGTGCAGTTGTTGAGAGGAACTTGCCTATGTTGTTTTTATAGAAAAATATAGAAAACTATGAAAGTTCAGACTAAGAAGGTCATTGAGTGCTAATATGCAGAGTTTAACATTCTGTTCGAATAGGAACCAAAACCAAACTGTAGCATCAATGGTAGTGCATAGTGTGGAGAATTGACTCATGAAGTTTCAGAGAAATCAGTGTGAGGCAATCCATTTGTGTGACACTGTAGCAGAGACAGGATGACTTCTACTAATGCCCTAAGAACTTATCTGAGGCAAATGTTAAAGTAACACACTAATGTCACTTGTGGAAGAAATTTTAAAATAGTATAAATTTGGCTCTGTGGTATTATTATTTATGACTCTTACACAGGTTTATAAAAGAAACAATGGGAGCAAAAGGGGTATCAACATGTACAGTTTGGAGGGGAAATCATAACAAATTCACTGTAATAGACAAAGCATGTGCTGAAGACAAGGCTTAAAGAGAGGCCTGGTCTACAGTGTAAAGATAAGAAGGGATACTTTAGGGCAAGACCCTACTCCTGGTACCAATTTCTGTTCTAAATTGCTTTTCTGTTGCTACAATAAAATACAGGCTAAAGGCAACTTCTGGAAGGAAATTGTTTGTATCATTTTGCAGGTGATACTTCATCATCAAGGGAAGCCAAGATAAATTCAAGGCAATAATTTGAAAGAGAAACCATGGGAAAAGTCTGCCTACAGGTTTGCTCTCCTTAATAATGGATTGTATCCTGTGTGATGAAGAAAATCCTTTCTTCCCACAAATTGCTTTTAGTTGTTTCATCTCAGCAACAAAAAAGCAAAGAAGAATTCCATGTCTTCAAAACATCATATATGCCTGTTAATATTCAATGCATATTCAACATTTTCTTCACATATAAGAGCAAATATCTATATATGCATATTATGTTTATCTCATCAACAAGTTTGAACTGAGCAAACGCTTGCTCAGTATCTCTCAGGCATTGGAAACTTTTGATTTAAAGTCTAATATGCCCTTATTAACATAATGAGAGGAGTCAGAAATTAAATGAATGTTATAACAATACAACATTTAGAGTTCCACTATATTTTCTTAGCCTTTATGGAAGAGGTAAAATCATGGAGGAAAGAACATAAGGTTGTTTCGTAACTAGGAGTTGTGTAGTAACAAAGTATCAGAAGGAGAGAATGTAAGTTTCTGAAGAATAGTAAATAATTCAGTGTGGGCAGAGTAGAAGGTTAATTGCTACAAAAAGAGTGGCCAGAGATAATTGAAAGATGAAGGCCATAACATGTGTGTCTGGATGGCAAATAAGCAAAATCTATGCTTTGGCCCACTGAGGGCAATAAGTGAGTAAATGGCTTTAACTCAGAACTCTGAAGATTTCAGAGGCGACAAGACAAACCATATTCAAGGTATGTGATGGTAAATCCTAGCAGGAACTCATTGCCTCTATAATTCATGTTTCTCTGGGAATCTTGTTAGTGTTAATCCCAGAACAGACTGAATAAATGGATATTGAATACATAGATAAGTGAATGTATTTGGCCTTTTAACTTGTTGGGACTAATATACACATATTATAGTATGTGCCCAAGGCATGCACAGAATCAGCAATTTGTACAAATTTATCTTTTCTGGAATTTTATCTTAAACTGAACACTGAAACAATATAATGTTTATTTAAACATCAAAAGGATAACAATCACGATTAATAGATAAATTAATTCACCTCCCCACCACTTCCAAATAAATTTATTGATTAAGTTTTTAATTTTTATTTATTTATTTATGTGTGTGTGAAAGTCTATGTGTGTGAGTACCTGTGGAGCCGAATGAAGACAAAAAGCACCTTGGCTGTCCTGGAGCTGGAGTGGTGGGCACTGTTGCTCACTGTCCAATGTGGGTGCTGCAAACTAAACATCCTTCTTCCACAAGAGCAGTAAATACTCCACTGAGCCATTTCTTCATCTCCTTATAATGGCTTTTTCTTGATTTTTTTTTCAAGATCCTATCTGACGTTTTCAAAAATATTCTATTCTGAATGATCTCATATGAACATTTCACAAGTAATCAGTACTTCTTACTTTTCTAATGCTATCAAAACTAAAATATACATCTGCTCTGCACATAATACAGCTTACAGTGTAGGTTCAGGGATTCATTACTAATGACTTAGTGGCCGCCTCCTCTTTATTACTTTTGAGTAAGACATAGTGTGGTGGCTAGATTTAGGTCAATTTAACACAAACTAAAGTCATTTGAGAGGAGGGAACCTCAATTAAGAAAATGTTCCAAAGCTGGGCACCATGGCACAGGCCTGTAATCCCAGAACTCAGGAAGGCAGAGGCAGGTGGATCTGTGAGTTGGAGGCCAGCCTGGTCTACAAAGGGAGTCCAGGACAATCAAGTTTACACAAAGAAATCCTGTCTTGAAAACCAGGAAAAGAAGAAGAAGAAGAAAAGGAAAAAGAAAATGTTCGCGTAAGATGGGCAAGCCTGTAGGACATTTTCTTTCTTTTTTTAAAATATATTTTATTAATATATTCATATTACATCTCAATTGTTATCCCATCCCTTCTGTCCTCCCATTTTCCGCTCCTATTTTCCCCTCACTTCCCTCCCCTATGACTGTGACTGAGAGGGACTTCCCTTCCCCTATATATGCTCATAGGGTATCAAGTCTCTTCTTGGTAGCTTGCTATTCTTCCTCTGCGTGACACCAGGCCTCCCCATCAAGGGGACATGATCAAATATAAGCACCAGAGTTCATGTGAAAGTCAGTGCCCACTCTCCACTCAATTGTGGAGAATATCCTGTCCATTGCCTAAATCTTTGTAAGGGTTCGAAGTTTATTGCATGTATTGTCCTGGGTGGGGGCCATAGTTTGAATAGGACCCCTGGGCCCAGATCTTCCCACCATAATGTTCTACTTGTAGGTTTCTAGGACCCCCTGGATCCTTCTATTTCCCCATTCTCCCTTGTTTATCTCACCTAGAGTCCCAGTAGGAAGTCCTCTCTTAATTAGACATTGATGGGGTAGGTCCAACCCATTGTGGGCTAGGCTGGCGGCCCTGGCTTCTATAAGAAAGCAGACTAAGCAAGTCCTGGGGATCAAAGCAGTAAGCAGCACCTTTCCATGATTTCTCTGTTAACTCCTGCCTCCAGTTTCCTGCTCTGTTTGAGTTTCTATCCTGATTTCCATCAATGATGGAAGTAGAGGCTGAATAAACTCTTTCCTCCTCAACTTGTTTTTTGGTCATGCTGTTTCATTGCAGCATTACAAAACCCAACTAAGGAAAATAGTCATATTTGTTCATTTATTGAACAGGACTCTGCTAATAGTGTAGACTAGAACTTCGACAACATTGGTTTGCTGGATTACAAAGGGCTTTGCTAAAAAAAAAAGTGTCAGACTTGCAAGCACTTAGAATAGCTTACATGGAGGTGGTCCTTTGAAACAGAAGAGCAACCCTCAACCCTGAAAGCTTATCTTTAAGCCCAAATGTCTAGAATGATCTGAATGTATTATATGAAACTACCTCTTTTTTGGTGCAGTTGTAATTTTTTAGAGCCCACAACACCTGTCAAAACTTTCTTCGTAGCTTGAACAACTTGGCCTGTTCAAACAAGTATGTGAACACGATCAAACAAAGTGTGATTTGTAGTTTCATTTTAGCAAGACACATAGTTTTCGCAGAATGACAGGTCATAGATTTGCAAGCCAGCCTCACTCTTTGATCTCTGTCAAGTGCAAAACTAGGGAGCAAAAATAGCTTTGCTCATTTGTCATTTGCTTATTAGTTGTATAATTTGACAAACAGCTTAAAGAGAAACAGTTACACCGCTGCACTGTAAGCATGTAAACAACTACCCACTGTAATTTAATTACTTCTTGCATGCACAAGAGAACAGTGGGAGCAAGGAAGACGGTTTAGTTAATAAAGTGCTTGTTAACAAAGCATATAGAGCTAAGGTCAAGACATAGAAGCTATGTGAAAAAGCAAGGTGTGGTGTTGTCATCACTTGCAATACTAGCACTGGGGATGGGAAAGAGGTGGATAATTAGGACTTACATTTCTGTCAGCTGAGCCCACTTGCTGAGTTCCAGAGATGAAAAATACTGTCTAAAGAATTCATGGTGGAGAGAACCTGAGAAGGTGTCTGTGAGGTTGTCACTGGCCTCCATAGGCACAGGCATGCATAAGCACTTATACACAAATGAATGGGCACACATACAGATACACATGCACACACACAAATACATAGCCATGCTCATACACAGAAAATGTAACAATGGTTATGCTATTGACTACTGCTTCCTACTAGCAAATCCAGCTTTTGGTGTCTAATTTTTTATGGTAACTGCAGCAGAGGTCTGCTCATTTCAATTAAAGAGTTTCTCTTTTTATTTATTTTTTAAGTATTTTATTAATGTATTCATATTACATTTCAATTGTTATCCCATCCATTGTAGCCTTCCATTTTTCCCTCCCTCCTGCTTTCCCCCTACTTCCCTCCCCTATGTCTGTGCCTGAGGGGGACCTCCTCCCCCTGTACATACTCATAGGGTATCAAGTCTCTTCTTGGTAGCCTGCTATCCTTCCTAGAGAGTCTCTTTGAAATTAACTAGTGGAGATCAGAAAGCAGATTTCTAAAGAGTCTTCATTTGTGAATAGATCAAACAAACAGGGGAACCTTGGCTGCCTTTCATCATGCATATCATTCATGCTGTGTGTGAAGGCATGTGGTAATGAAAACAAATATAATATAAAGTGCATAATATGAAAGTTACTTATACATTTAATGTATATTATTATCAATTAAAAGAGAGAAAATATAGTGAAAACCCAGATATTAGAGATCACTAACCATAATCAAACTAATGTTTTCCCTTTGTAGGATAAATATCCTTAAAGTGGCCTGGTATTTTGTTACATGCAGTCTCCAATATGACTTTTTAAATACAGTGTATAGAGAACTGTTTGAACAAAGGGAGTAGATAAGAAACAGTAGGAACAAAGGAAGCATAAGGAACCTATTATGGGAACTCTTTAGGATACATATGTGTAATATAATATATTAAAATGTGTGGACATATGCAAAATAGCAATTATAGCTATCTACAAAGAAATTACTTTTTAAAATATATGTATACAAAAATATTTTATTTACCTAACACAACTTATTTAACTTTGTGTTGTCTTATTCTATTTAATTTTAAGCAGAGTGGTATGAAGTTGTTCAAGCTGGTCTTGAACACCCTAGTCTCCTAAGTTGTGGAGAGCATAAGAATAGAGTGTTTTGTTAAACAAATCTATACCTTAATAACCTGCTACACATTTGATTTAAAAACATTTAGAGATGGGAGGATAGAGAGATAGCTCAGAGGTTAAGAGAACTGTTTGTCTTCCAGAAGTGCTGACTCTCAGGAACCACATGGTGGCTCACAGCCATCTGATGTACTCTTCTCACATGTAGGTGTACATGCAGGCAGAGTGCTGTATACGTAATAAGTAAATAAATCTTTTTTTTACTTTCAAATTTTAAAACTTTCAAAGATGGGGTAATATATCAATGTAAATGCACGTATCAAGCATGTAGGAATCCCCGCTCTCAACTCTCAGTATCACAAAACAAAATAAATACAGTGGATAAGCCTCAACCTTGAGAAAATATCTTCTATCCTGTAGGTAAGTATATACTCCTACAAGTAATTCCATAAAATGTTAGAAAAACAAATGAAAACAAAGAAAAGTCAAAACAAAACAATAACCCAACATTCCTGTCTAACAGGCAAATGAACAAATGCTTAAAAACTCTAAGTATTATGGAATGTAAATCAGATCCATAGTGTGATTATCATCTCATCCAATGAGAATGGCTATGATCCAAAAGTTACAAATAATAATATCAGTGAAGGCATGGAGGGAAAGGCACTCTATATTCTGTTGTTAGGGATTTAAATTAGCACAGCCTGTGTAGAAAACCATGGAGTGTAGAAAACAAACACACTAACAAAAAGTGCAGCCAGCATATGATCCAGCAATTCTGCTTTTAGACATGTAACCAGGGGAAATGGTATTGGCATATTGAAGTCATATCTTCCCACTATGTTTATTGCAATATTACTCATAGAGCTAAAAATGAAAATATATGACTTGTCATCAACTGATGGATGGATAAGTAAAAGTGTGCATGTGTATATACAAGTACTACTCAGACACTGAAAGGGATGAAAAGCTGTTGTTACTGTGGAGTGATGCCATTGTGCTGAGTTTAATTAGTGAGGCACACACAAATTTATAGCATCTCTGTAGTCTGAGTAATCTGAATGCTTGATCTCACAGAAGCGATGAGGGTTGGGTGGTAGGCAAGGGCCACGGAGTAAGGGGAAGGCAGAGACAGGGACTGTTGTATGATGGGTATTTGCAGTTTTATAGGAGTAAGAGGCTTTGCTGTTCTATTACACATTAAAGATGAAAACTATTTGAAAGTTTCTGCTATAAAGAAATATAATTTAAGGTGATAAATACCCTACTTTGCTCTTATTTGAATCATGAGCAATGTATATCATAAAATAACCTGGTGTTGAAAAAATACGTGTAATTCTTAAGTGCCAGAAAAAAATGATTTTCATACTATTTTTATTGATTATTTGGGAATTTCTCATAATGAACCCCAAGCATATTCACTTTACAGCCTTCAAAGGTCCATCCCAAATTTGTGACCTCCCACAAAAGAGAAAGGAGGGTAGGTAGGGGCAGCAACAGAAGGAGGGGGAGGAGGAGGGGGAGGAGGGGGGAGGAGGGGGGAGGAGAAGAAGGAGAAAAAGAACAAGAACAAGAAGAACAAGAAGAACAAGAAGAAGAACAAGAAGAACAAGAAGAACAAGAAGAAAGAAGAACAAGAACAAGAACAAGGACAAGGACAATGAAAACAACAAGAAGATGAACCAGAACGAGAACAAGAACAAGAAAAACAACAAGAACAAGAACAAAAAGTAAAACAAGATGAACAAGAACTAGAACAAGAACAAGGAGAACAAGAAGAAAAAGAACAGCAAGAACAAGAACAAGATAAGCAAGCCAAAATTTTGTTGCTCATATACTCCTTGGTGAAACTCCAGTTGCCAGCCCCTTAAAGAAAACTAAGTCCTTGCCCACCTGCACCCCCAGTAAAAGTCGTCAGTTAGGGAGAGCTGCACTTCATCATTCTTATCATAAAGTTCTCTCTACAGCTTTCTGTCTAGGCTGTGACTTTTGGTGGGGCTGGGTATGGGTTGTCACAGAAGCCTTCTGTGTCTCTCTTTGTCAACTGTGAGTCTCTAGTCAGTAATACCACGGCAAAGCCTTGCATTTCTAATTTCATTTTAAATTAATTTTATTGCTGTACTAAGGACAAACTTCCTTTTGTGAGTAGTTGGAAATCTTCATTTTTTGTTTACTTCTCATAAGATAAAAGTGAATCATCACCTACTATTTTTAATACTTAAATTATCTAAAACATAAACAGGTGGTATGTCTGCACTCAGTGTATACCTTCATTTTAAAACAACAAGGCAAATACTGTAATTTAAAACATAAAGTGTATGCAAGTCTCAACTCAATGAAGTCAGAAGGATGGTTTCTAGGCTACAATACAGCTTATATTCTTTCAAAAATATTGTAGCAGAGTGTTCAAATGCTGTACATTTGCCACACTTTTTGTCCCAAGAGGCATCATGATCTCGTCTACTGAATGCCCCTGATATTCCAGTCACCTCTCTGGAAATTGCCTTCCCTTCAAGCTGAATAACTCGGGCAGTCTTTGAAAAACAATTGTAATATTAAAATTCAGACAAGTGACCCAAAAATGGCCCTAGAGGGCAGGCCTGCAATTTCCCAATTCACACTTTCCTTAGTCCCTCATTTGTTAAGTTTCATGACATCAATTTTTATACTGTTGGTGTTTTATCCTGGCCAAATGGTTGTTGAATTTTAATGAACTGTCTCCCTTTGACAAATGAGTTATTGTTTGATATATTACATTAGGGACATCGAGAATAAACTACTTATGGGTACTAGATATTTGGATAAAATACATTTACATAATACTAGGCTATTAGTGTAATGAGATTTATTAGTTATAAAATATAATGCACAGCAGATTTTGAAACATGCTGAAGAATGATAGGAATATACATTATTTAAACCCTGGTACCTCAGACAAAATGGCATTTTCACATTAGATAACCTAATAGTTTTATGATATTAAAGTGCTAGGGTTTTTATTTCATAAAATAAAGGAGTTTTCTTTGGTAATGAATAACCATTCAAATTAGATAATGTTGGGATGCAGCAGGTGTTCACTACTGGGTGAAGAAGTTGGAGACACTAAAATCTTTACTTCCTCTGTTTTTTCCCATCCCCATTAGGGAAAGGCAGTGTTTTTCTCTTGAGTGGAACAGGGTTAAGTTAAGAACCTTTTTGTTCTTTGCCTTCCATTCAGTCTATCTATCAAAATAGTTTACTTTGTCAGTATTACAGTAAAAGAAAACATTTAAAACAACTCCCCCACACACAGAAGATGAGTGGATCAAATGTTCAAATGTCCACAGTGTTAAAATAGTATCATATGCTGATCTCATGCATGGTGATGAGGCACTCCAGAATCCCCAAGGGCCTTCCTAATATTCCTGGAAAAAGTACTTTACTGTTAGGTACATATATATTCGTTTGTTTTAAACACAGTTAAAATTTACATATTCAAAGTATAATAATTTTCTCCTACCAAAACTTTTAATCATGCTTATTAATGTAATGATTAAGAAACTTCCACTTTCCTTTATGTGTATTTGAGCCCATTCCTTATCATGACACCTAGTAGTTTTGTATATACTGGTAAGAATCAAATATTGCTTAAGGCTCAGTGTTTTCATTGGGCAATTGGAAAGCACGCCGGTATTTTTCCCCATTGTTTTTGGTATGAAAGTTGCATTCCAGAAAATATCACATCTGGAGTACAGGAAAACTGTCTAAATACTTTCAGTTGTTATTTGGAGTGAGGAGTTCAAGAATGGATTGGGGGACAGCAAGATCTGAGTTCCAGTTACACTCTCATGTTTTGCTGAACTGTGGTTGATGTTATTCTGCGTTTTCTCCACTGAATGGAATGGACAGTAGCTACTTCAAGTGGGAGACCTGTGAGAATCCAGCAAGTTCATGTGCACATACTCATCATTGTCATTGCTGGAACATGCACACAACCCAACAAATGGTATCTTATGTTTCCAACATTGTCTTAGTATTTTACTATTATTAGCTATTATTTCATGTATTCTTCTTCCAACCTTCTCAGCAAACATATATTTCACACAAATTCATATATACTCTATTTTCTGAATACAAAACCTAGAAAAATAAAGTGCTGAAGAATATGTGAACTCCTGAGGGCAAGTACAAAGTGCACTGAAGGTAAGTGAGGCTGGAATTATGAACATCATTTTTTATTAATAAACTCATCCACCATATATTAGCTTAGCCTTAATAAAGCTTTATTTTATGATTACTATTATTAATTTGTAATACTTTTTAATTTTATATAACTCAAAATTATATATTTATTAGTAACCTTGGTCACTCATTGACTATGTGGATCAATCTTTTCTTTCACTAACTGTATAATTAGTGGTGTGCTCACTCATATCAACACACAACACTCACCAACCTCAGCTACCTTGCTCTGATAATGTCAAGTGTAAAGTGTCTAAAAATAAATAATAAAAAATAAAAACCCTCTTACATTTCAAATAGGATTATCCCGAGGAAAGGTTAGACCATCTTATAACTTTCTAGTAAAATCTGAGACCACCCTGTCCCCCACAATCTGCTTATTACATGTGCTACTCATGGGCCAGTCATACAGTGACCCTTGCAGTTGTAGTCACATAGTCTTTACTATACTTGAAGCCAAACACAAAGCTAATGAGGCTGTCAATTTGGCTACATCAAAGGAAATCATCAAGTGTTTCCTTTAAATGAAGAAGACAACTGTGAGTTAATACAAAGGGCATACACAATCATGCTGATGTTGCTGAGTTCTCTGCAAGGAACCAATCTTCTGTGAAATTAAGAAGCCAAAAGCTAGCTTTGCTATTGCACCCCAGACTGCAAAAGTTCAGGCCACCATTTATGAACGCTGCTTGGTGGAGATGGAATAAGCAGCAAGTTTGTGTGTGGCCATTAGTAATGGAGAGGTTCTTCCTGTCACACCCCTGCACAGGAAAGCACCGATTCTTAGCACTGCACTGTAAGTAAAGGAAGCTCTGAGCAGAGGGATACACTCAGCAGGGCATAGACACCTGAATGGGACAGTCCAAAGCCCAGAACTTCAGGCTCAAATTTCAGCTCATTCATCTTGAATTCTGGAAGATTCCTTTGTACCAGGCACTGGCTAAGTGTGCTGTGGATAGAACCATGTGAAGGTGTGGACATGTTTGGCTTCCCTTGGATTCCACAGGAGGTATGAGAACACACACAGATGCACACAGACACACACACACACACAGACACACACACACACACACACACACACACACACACACACACATGCTCACTTTCTGCTGTGGAATGAAGAAAATGAAACAAAGCTTAGGTTAATGTCACCCAGTTTCTAACATTGTATCTTACTTTTGTCATTACCATGAGCAAATGGTTGAATAATGGCAATTTCAGGGAAGAAGGGATTATTTTGTCTCACAGTGTAAAAATAGGAAAATCACAGTGACAGGGACACAGTCACTATGAGTCCACAATCAGAAATCAGAGACTGATGAAGCAGAGACAACTGTTCCTTCATGCTTTGCTAGCCTCTTCCATTTCCTGCAGTCCAGGACCCTACTCTAGGGAATGAGGCCAAGGAACATCAAGGTGATACAGCCATGTACCACATCATGTACTTAATTGACATTACTGCTCACTTGTGTGCCTGGAAGCTTAAGATGTTCAGAATCTTGTCAAGTTTACAGTGAACACTAATTCTCAGCATATACAATGGGCAAGGTATAAATTCATGTCTGTTCTAAAGCGTTGTGCTCTATGTGGCAATTGGTTTTTGTGCATATTTTTTCTTTGTGTGTATTGACATGAATGTATCTTTAGAACACACTGTTTCTCAGAGTACTTTGAATAAGGCCAGGCATGCAAATGTTCAATAAATATCTTTGGAATGACTGTGTATAATTTAAATCTCAGTAGTCAAATGAACTTATTTTCTTATTTATTCAGGACGTACCTGGGGGAAGGAGAGAAAGATGAATATGGCCTCTAGACTAGGCATTTCTCAGAGGAAAACTGAAAACTAGACTCTGGGAAGTTGCAGGAGCTGGCAAACAGAACCCAGGCTTTGAAACCTATCAGAGGCGATTAATTGGCTATGCCAGTCAGTATGGAGGCATTAGGCACAACTCATTCAATTTGTTAAGATTAGTCTCTGGTGACATTTTTATACTTGCATACTGCTAACTGCCTACCAAGGAAATGTGAGGGAAACTCAATCTCACTGTTTTAGGACAATGAAATATTAAAAGAAAGGAATTAAAGGGCCTGACCCTCAAATTTACAAGTAAAAGCACCTCGATTCTACAGAAGGAGGAGGTGGGTAAGGGATGGAGACAAGGAGGCCATTTCTCGTCCTAAGAAAGTCTTATTTGAAATAAAGGGTTATCACGCACATGGCCTAAGTGCATACCCAGCGTGGATGGCGCTGAATGGGCTTTTGTTGGTAGTCACTGGGGCCTTTACAAAAGCTGTCTTTCCTTTACGAGCATCATTTGTTCAAGGCTCGCTGAAACACATCTTTATTTCAGTTATCTGATCATCATTTATTGGGCGCTTCCCATGTCCTGATCTTATGTTCGGAGGAATTGGGGTGCAGTAGACGTAAAAATTCCCATTCTTCGGGAGGGCATGGCCTAGCCTGTGAAGACTTAGCTGTAAATAAGATGGCGTGCAGTATGGGGACAGATGCAGGATGAATATAGAGCAATAGGGTTTGGAACAGTTTTAGGGTAACTCCAATCTAGGCAACTGCTGGTGACATGCTCTTAAAGTGACAAGCTATTTTTTCCTTCACTTCTTCCAAAACTTATCTCTTTGTCTTAAGTTTAGCTAAAGTGTTTTTTTAATGTCTCAAAATTATGCATAATATTTTTGATCAAATATATTTCGGTCTACTTTGCCTTGTCGCCTCCAAAATTTTTCCTCCAACTCTATGTACAGTTTTAAACTTTTAATTAATTTTTAAAACCCATGGAATATACTGCCACATATGTATACACCTCTGAAGCGTCACCAGAGAAGCTTCCTTTTGAAGTACATGGCAATTAATATAGGTACCAGCTACTGCTCAATGTGAATAAAATAAGAAACTGTGTAGTACTCAGGCCTAAGTGAATATTTGTAGTATAGACTTTCATCTTTCCCACAGACAGAGGGTCCCTGCATAAGAAGGGACAGTCATAGTATAATAGCCAACTACCTCCGTAGTAGAGGATTGCAGCCAAACAGTTGTCCAGACATGATAGGGAATGAACGCACATGGATTGAGGCTGCAAGCACAAGATTAAGTCCAACAAAATCCTAGTGTGGATGGGGGCCTATGGAAAATTGAGAACAGAGAGAGCAACAGGGATAATCCATTTTCATCAGGGATGGGGCACCTCAGAGCCCATCCATTCTATCTGGGTGTTTTATTTTTAGCTGTTTTAGTCAATTGCTTATAAAATACTTTATGTCATCCACTCAGTTTTTGGAGCACTCAGTCCTAAATGGGATGGCTGCATCAAACCCACCCTCAGATTCATGGATCTATGAGGAAAAGGAGGAAGAAAAATTATATGAGCCAGAAGTGAAGCTTCCAAGGAAACAGTGTTGTCTAAATCCAATGGGACTGATGCATATATAACTCAATTAGACTGTGGCAGCATGCACAGGACTCACACAGGTTCAGGGCAGAGGAGGTCCCAGAGATTAGAGGGGAAGTAGTACAGGCTCCCACCCCTAACCAAGAAGCTATCTACAACTGCCACCTGCTGGCAAAGTAAAATGAGTTCTTTCAGGGAGTCTCACTGGATAAATTAGCCACACTTCAAAGTAAGCCCCATGCTGAAAAGTAGATGACGATGCAAAACAAACTCATGGTGTTACTGTAGACTTTTGTCCTATACAGCTTAGTTTGGGTGTTATTTGCCTTCTTATTCTTTTGTTGTTGTTATTGTTTATTTTTTTTAACTTTTGTGGATACGTATGTATTTGTATGTTTCTGAGTTTCTTGCTTTATATTTCTGTGTGTGTGTGTATGAGAGGAAGAGAGAGTGAAAGGGAGAAAGAGGTGGGGGATGGAGTTGGGAGAGACGTAGGGAGAGACTGAAGGTGTTAGGGGAGGGGGAAAGTGATGAGAATATATATACTGTATGAAAAAACTTAAAGGCAAAACACAATAAAATAAAAAATTGTATCAGAAAAAAGCATAAACTAATTTTGCAATCTAGAAAAATATAAATAACTATTTGTTGGTTCAATGAATCCTTAATGAAGTCATCCTGTCGTTGACATTTTTCAGATACATGGATGGCATGACACACTTGTCATTCTCAATAACCTCACTGTCTATGCTATTGCCTGAAGCCATGCCGGTGACCTTGAGCCATGTTGCCCCAGAGGCTATGATGGTTTCCAAGACCTGTGCTTTGGCAGAGTGCTGTGTTAATGTCCATGGTCCATGCTGCCACCCGACGCCAGGCAGAGGTCTTTGTCACCTGTTGATGCTGGAGGCCATGTGGAGGTTCATTGTCTGTGCTGTTGCTAGAAACCATGTAGAAGCCCAGTATCTATGCTCCTGATGCCTCTGAAGGACAATGATGCTACTTTTGCAGTGGTATCAATGACACAGATGAAAAGAAGGCACATAGAAAGCTTCTGTGACAACCCCTACCCCCACCGCCAAAAAGGTAACAGCCTAAAAAGGAAGCCAGCAAAAAAGTTGCAATAAGGATACTAAAGTATAGCTCTCTAAAACTAATGGCTTCTCGGGCAAGGGTGGGAGTGAGGAAGGACTCAGTTTTCCTTAGGGGGCTGGGCACTGGGAGGTTGACCATGCTCCAGTGAGTAAATGGACAACACAAATAGAATTTCACCCATTTTTCCCCTTTCTTCTTTTTTGGGGTAGGGTGGGTCACAAGGGGGGAAGCAGCATGGTTAGGACCTGGAAGTCATGGGATCAAGGTACGTGATGTAAAATTCACAAATAATCAATAAAAATACAATGCTAGGGTAAAAAAAAAAGTTCAGTGTCCAATTTCAGCATCCAGCATAGTAGCCAATTACCACACATTATGATCTAAATGTGTTGCAATTAGACCAAGTTAAGGTCAAGATCAAGTGGGACAGTGCAGGCATGTTAGAGCCCTGCCATCATACAACATTCTATTGGAGAATGAAAAATTGTTATTTTTGTAGGTTGAATGGCTGAAAAATTATAGAATGAAAAACCATGGGATAATAGTTCATAGATACTCTGTAAGATGCAGTGAGATTAATTAGAGAAACTGTCTTACTTGCTTCTTAATGGAGGGTATAGAGTGAATTTTAAAAGGCTTAGAATAGCATTTTGGGGCTTGAGAGATGGCTTAGAAGTTTTAAATGCTTTCTGCTATTTTACAGGATGCAAGTTCAGTTCCTAGCACCCAACTCATGTGGCTTTTAACTTCCTGCAACTCCAATTCCAAGAAACCTGAAGCCTTTTACTGGCTTGTTCAGTCACCTGAATTTATACCTCCCTTCCCCAAAAATACAATACATGCACGCACGCACACACACACACACACACACACACACACACACACACACACACATGCACGCACAAACACACACACACACACACACACACACACACACACACACACACACACTGGGGGAGAGAGAGAGAGAGAGAGAGAGAGAGAGAGAGAGAGAGAGAGAGAGAGAGGGAGAGAGAGAGACTTATTTAATCCTTAAAGCAAAGGCAGCACAGTTCATTCACAGAAGATTGCCTTTGGGCTATTGAATGTACTCTGAAGGTGGCACATGCTGTAGTTCTGAAGGGTTTTATTCAATTCTTACTGTCACAGAAGTGTCTGCCTCTGTCTCAGCTGCCATGTCCTTTTAAAGGACCACATGCTATTTTGAAACCTTTCACACTAGGCTTCATGGCACATATACTTTGGGGTACCTTTTTACCTGTCTCTTCCCAAGCCTGGTGCTAAGGCCAGCTTTCAAACTTTCCTACTTTGAATCACTATAGCCAATTTGTTGAGAGTAAGACGTGACCTTCTACAAGTCTGCTATCATCCTGGTGTTAGCTTCGTCTTTTGTGCACACATCCAGGTCCAGGGTGGTGGGCAAGGCCTGTCCTTGAAGGGAACATTCAACAAGCAAGCAGGGCTTATTTATCTCTGTTCAATACTACCCGTCATTTTATGTGCAATCTCGCAATCACTCTGAAGTAGTGGAAACAAAATGATGAGTCCAGAGAGGAATATAAGAGGTCTTATAATTTTGTAGAAAAGTAAATTCTATATACTTAATTGTTATAGATGAATAATTTGAAGTAATCTTAGAGTTAATCCTATTTACTTTGACACTACTTAAATATGAATAGCTTGCAATAATATTTCTATTAGAATTAATATTTTACTTCAGTTATTTTTATTTGGGGTGAGACATTGAATTAGTTTTATCATTTATTCATTGCTAAGTTATTTTTGTATTAATGATGTGAAATTTATGTGTAGCAACAATTGTAATAATCTAATTTAGTCACTAAATGACAGGTAGCCTTCTAAGATTTTCACCTGCATGATATAATATTACTTAGTGCATTTGATTTTTCTATTTCTATTAAATGATTGTCTCAAAAATAATAATGACACTATTTTTACCTGTTTTTTCCTTGGGTTATAAGACACACTGTTCATATTTTAAGTCATCTTTGATTTAACTAAAAACTAACTCATCCATGTTGTCTATAATCACAGCCATGCTATCTGTAAATAGAAGAAACATCTGCTGTTGTCAATAGATATACATTTGTTTCTGCATCCTAGGCACAGGTTCCAGGACCAAGGCAAGTTATTAGGTGCTTGAGTGGTGGTCTTTACATATTTCTGTCTTTTGTGCTGTTTCTACAAGTGAGCTGAAATTTAGTAGATTGAATTATTTACCTGGTATATGTACACATAAGTACGCATACTCAAAGAAGCAGAGCTTAGAAGGTAATGAGTGAATTTCTGCTTCCTTCTTTGTTGTATTTCTGTCTACTTTGCTCTTCTGTTTACCCCCTTTTTTCCTAAAAGAATATCACATTTTGGCCTTTGTCCTGTTCTTTAGTTCTTCTTCTTCCTCTCTTCTTTTTCTCCTCTTCCTCCTCCTCCTCTTCCTCCTCCTTCTTTTTCTTCAGAAGCAGGGATGTGTTTGTGACCAGCTAAGTAAACAATCCTTTTTAAAGCATGTTCTATGTTTTATGGAACATACCTTTCCTTATGGGACATAATAAGAAGAGAATTTCTTCAGGTGGAGGCTCCAACTCATGGCTGAAGAACTATGAAAACCAACGGAGGATTTGTGGCCACCTTAGGAGCCATGACACTGACAAGGGCACTGAAGTGCTTCGATTTGATTTGTACAACTAGGTAGACCAGAAGAAAGAAGGAACATTTAAGTTTCTTTTGAATGTACATGTGGCCTACAAGAAAATGGGAGTGAGGTAGCCCAGGAAAATCCCATAGCTTGAGAAAAGCAGGGGTCAGACATTTCACAGAAGTATCAGGTGCAGGCAGGTCTGATGTGCTGGAGCTCACAGAAAGTGAGGCTAGGGAGCCAGAAAGACAAGAGTGGTATCAAGTCTATAGTGTAAAGAGCAGATGATGACAAGGATTAAATAAACTTTAAGTCTAAGGCTGGCAAAGGCTTGCCAGGCATGGTGGTCTATACCAGTGATGTAGTACTTTGGAGGAGAAAACTAGTGGATCATGAGTTTAAGGCCAGTCTTGGTTGCATTGCTGAGTTCAAGGATACAGTGAGCCACATGAGATCCTGTGTCAAATTTCTTGACATCACTTTTAAACCCACAAAAAATAAAGAACGACAAGAGCAGATTTACATCTTGGCAAGATTCTTCTGATCACACTTTAGAGGATGAATGGAACAGGGGTGGGAACAAGAAGCAGCTAAAAACTGTCCCAGGAGCATCCAGAAAGCCATTGGAGAGGAAATGAGAAGTGAGGCGAGTTTTAACAGTAATAGGTCACAAACAGGGCTCTGAGCCCACATTTCTCTACTCACCCAAGAGTCTTTTTATCCTGCCCTACAACTTCTATGAAACCTGCCTGTCTTAGAACCTTGGCTGTGAAGTACACCTTAAAGCTTAGAGCACGTTTTAGTATCTTTCTTCTAAGTCACAGCACACACCATCAGTGTCTACATCATCTGAGAGTATAGGAAATTCAGAATGGCAGGTCTCACTCCCAGGCACTGATTCTGCTTACATAATACCCCACATAGCTTCTATATACCATGAACTTTAAGAAAGACTGAGAAGTTCACCTTTAATCCTAGCACAGGATAGCAGAGGCATGTTGATCTCTGAATCCAAGGCTGGATTACTGTATATAGCACATTCCAGGATAATCAGAACTACAAAATAATTAATTATAAGGAAAGCCTTTCATTGTCACTTTATAGTTTCCTGTGGGCATAATGAGAGTACCTGCCTAGGCATGGTTACTTTGTACCACATAATAAAGTTAAGAGCATGTAAACAGGAGCAGGTGCTTTGTGGTTGACTTATTTTCAAAATAGAGGGTATTACTTTAACTAATTCAAAAATTTCAGTTTGATAGACATTCATTACAACTGGGAGACAAGTTAAGAGGTTATTGCAATATTGTCTAGGTGAAAAATAAAGTCCTACATTAAGGCAACGACAGAGCAGATTTAAAAGGAAGTGGAAATGCAATTGAAAAGTTTAGAAGATAAGACAATTGGGTCCACAAGTTCAGAATATGAAAAATGAAAGGAAGAGACCAGTCTAGGATATGTAAGTTACATGAAGCCATTGCCTCAGCACTGATGGTGTGCCCAGTAAAAGACTGGCAGAAAATGCCAACTGTATCCAGAGACATTCCTCCAAATGCTTCTATCTTCTCTCTTCTCAGCCAATAACTATTGAGTCAGGACCTTCTACAAAGCAGGCACTCTCATAGGCTTTTTATTTCATTGACTTTGTCCTTGGGGGATTATATCCTAACGGATGATAAAGAAAATAAAGCAAACCACAATAATGTGATAGTTTGCAATAAAAGGAGCCAAGGGGAATATGGCTCTGAGGAAGAAGAGCAATCTATATTGGAGATGGATCAGGAATAGACAGTGATTCTTAGAACAGTTTGTAAGGCTTAACCACCAGGGGGGATATTGGAATGTGTAGTTTTGTGACTATGAGGCAGTATAGAAGTTGGTCTCAAGCCATAGTGGAGATTACAGATAGAAAGCCTGTGTGATGATTAGAGCTGTCACCTTAACAGGATTTAGTCACCTAGGAAACAAGGCCCTGGGAATGCATATGAGAGGTTATTTAGATTAGGTGAGTGAAAGTGGGCAAAACCCACCCTGAATGTGAACAGGCTAAGGTCCTGGAACACTACAAAGACAAAGTCTTGCAGAGCACCACCACTCCTATTTCTCTACTTCCAGATTTCAGGTACACAGTGACCAGCAGCCTAACACATTTACTGTCTTGACTTCCCCGCCACGATGAACTGTGAGACAAAGAAAGATGTCTTTCCTTATCACTGAAACTAGACACATGACTGATGTAGACTGGGAGTGTGAATGCACATAATTCATTTGCTGAATTTCCTTTTGTGCCACATGAAGCAATGTGCAGAGCCACAGGAAGCTTACCATACTGAAAACCTTTGCAATATAGTGTCAATCACATGGGGATTGCTGGTCCTTGTACACAGGAATTTCTTAGAATTCATGTCTCATACATAAGAAACAGGATGAGTTAGCCATACATCATCAATTGTGTCTCTAAAATCTTCCTGGATTGTTAAGACTTAAATGAGGTCAGTAACAGACAAAAGCAAGGCTGCTTGTATTTTTTTCTCATGTTTATTAATTATACTTGTTGTGGAGAGTGAGCAGAGCAAGCATGCTACAGCACACTTGTGGACGTCAGTGAACAACTTGGAGTTGGTTTTCTTTTCCTACCATGTGGGTCCTGGGAGTCAGACTCAAGTCATCAGTTTGGGCACAAATTTCTTTATATGCTGAGTCCTCTTGCCAAACTTGAGAGTTCTTATTTTTAAGAGTTAAATGGGGGGAAAAAAGGTTCTTCTCTGGATTTGCTCCATATGAATGAGCATTAGGGAGGAAATGACAAGACAATTGTCTACTATTAAAGCCGTCTATTACCCAAAAAAAATACTTCTGGAGTCCACATCACCTTTTGATGCCACTATAAGACATTTCTCTATGAACAACTCAGAAAGATATGCACTTGTCTTTATTCTCTTTGTTAGTCAAATCACTCAGCAAGATCCTTCTCACACTAAGTTGGACAACGTACTATTTTCTACAGAACAGAGAATAAAGCACTGAAGACCCCATCTGTGTTTCCACAGCACAGCTTCCTTTGCAAGGGAAGGGCCTATGCCTGTGACATTAGCATTCTTAAGGTCTTTTTTTCCAATCTCCCTCTCCTGTTAATAGGCACTTCCAGTTTTTCATTGTGTTTAAGTTTTCTGTCCTCTGTAATGCTTCTGTGACTCCTCTGCTCTCTCACTAAAAGAAAAGAACAGACTGTGTTCTCTCCATATACAAAGAGCAGCAATAAACATAAACAATACTTGACAGCTCCTTTATTTTATTAAAGGAAAATAAACGGTCTCACTGCATCAATTTGGAATTATACTCCTATCACTCTGTCACTGGTTTGGAAAGACTGTTCATCTTAATCCAGAGTACCAGTGAGCAGAGATCAACAGTTACTACCAGATGCGGTTCTTTTTCTTCTTTCCTTCCTTCCTTCCTTCTTTCCTTTCTTTTTTCAGATTTATTTATTTATTATGTATACAGTGTTCTGCATGCATGCAATATCTGCACACCAGAAGAGGGCACAAGATCTCATTATAGATGGTTGTGAGTCATCAAGTGGCTTCTGGGTATTGAACTCATGACCTTTGAAAGAGCAGACAGTGCTCTTAATCTCTGAGCCATCTCCCCAGCCCTTACATGTCGTTCTATAGGAAGATGTCACAGGCCAAAGGAATTCACCAGAATGTGGCCTTGTGGGCATTGCTCTTCAGAGATAGAGAACAAACCATCTTTCCATTTTGAAATTTCTAAAGACCTTGTGCAAACCATGAGATCCCCTCTAAAGCACTGTCTTGGGTAGTAATCCCTAGAAATATAATAGTCATGAGTTTAAAATACCCATATATGGTCTAGGGATGTGAATTAGCTGGTAGTAGGAATTGTTAAGCATGCATTGGGATCTGAGTTTAATCCTTTTTGGGTCTTTATGTCCAGCCACCCTGATGACACTGGTGAGCTCAAGGTCCAGTGAGAGACTCTGTCTCAATAACTAAGAGAACAATTGAGGTAGTTACTGGACATTGGCCTCTGGCTTCCAGATGCATGTACAATTCTCTGTCTGTCTGTCTGTCTGTCTGTCTGTCTGTCTGTCTCTCTCTCTCTCTCTCTCTCTCTCTCTCTCTCTCTCTCTCTCTCTCTCTCTCTCTCTCTCTCTCACACACACACACACACACATTTGCACATATACCCAGACATATGTATACAAATGTGCATACACAGAAACATCTACATACTTACACACAAATGCTCATCTGTCTCGCATAGAATACAACTCTTGTTTTTACCACAGAGTCCACATTAGCTTTTCTAAGAAGGGCTAATGCAGTAAGTGTTAAATAACTATCAAACAAATAAGTCAAGTTTAGATATATTTATAACATCCAAAATTTCTTATAGACAATATTAACAGATTAGCAATTTCAGTCTGAGAAACTAAAACAAATTGCCTGTTATTTTATGTCACCCACATCTGCACCTGCCTGTGCTCAGACACATTTCATTATTCTACTGCAATACCACACTACTTTTTCCCCCACTGTGACCACCACTGTCTCAAACTCATATTGGATTGCAATTTTGTACTCATTTTTGGCTAATTCTTATGTTCAAAAATATTCTTAAAAGTACACATGGACCTTGCAATTTTGTTGTGCTTCCTACAGAACAAAAACAACAAGGTACCTTGCAATGTAGCCAAGGACTCAATATAATCTTGGGTAAACGTTAACTTGCTAGTTCAAAATAGCAAATAACTCCTTTTAAAGTGAAGATGGCATTTCTTATGTAATAGTCTTGGCCCTACATTGCTGGATATTTATGGAATCAAATGACAACGTTTGGTTTATAAGTACGGTTATGATTCTTAGTGGCAATTTTAAGGAAAAAAACCTGTTTCTGCCTTAAAAAAATAATCTGAGAAATGAGGACAGGGTAGTTACAGTGAGTTAAATTCCAAACTCTTGACACTCTTCCCACATCTAACACAGAAGGCAGTCATGACCTTGGGAACGCCACTGAAGTATGTTTTCTCTTTCATCTCTCTAATGATAATAATGTCTCCTTATTATCTCCTCCAGTGATAAGTGTGGAAACGAATAACCCTGAGGAACTCATTGTGCTTTCTGGAAGCCAGGCTCAGTCTGAATGCAGCGTATTTATGAAATAAAGTACATTTTAATCTTGTGCAAAGGCAAAGTCTTCATAAAGTGTTTTGGGTAAAGAAAACACAAAAGCTCATAAATCATGTTTCAGTAGTCATGTTTTGTGAGGTCCTCTTGTGTCCTCCGCATCCCTGTGCTATTAGTCTGAGTGAAAGACCTGAAGAAAATGTTATGTTCTTGAACTTAGCATTCTGCTGTGGCTTCCCATGAAATACTTATCTTCTACTTTAAGCACTGAATTTTCTGCTCCTAATGGAGGATTTGCATTTGTTCTAAGATTACAAATAACAATTATGCCAAAGCAATTACTCTTAACCTCAATTTGTAGCTCTCTCTTGCAGCAGGACACTTTCATCTGTTCCATTTATTTTCATTCTCATTTTGGCCTGGAGGTATTTCTAAATAAATCAATCACAGGAGATGTTGGAAAAGGTTTATTGAATAATACCTAGGCTGACTAAACAGACTATACAGGGACTACAGGAAACTATAATGGAAGTGAAAAAAGAAAGAATACTCTGTGGTCAGGTATCTGAGTAAATTAAAAAAAAAAAACCTATTTCCCTGCAGCACCTAGGGAGGCCTCTGTCCTTCCACTCATTGCTACAGTACAGAGATAGTAGTTTATACAGATAATATAAAGTAATGGATTGTTTATTCCATAAAGAGAATATACTGCTCTGGCAAAGAACCAAATTTGAGTTTCTGGTGTTGGTTACAGGCATCTCACAGCTCCAAATCCGGGACGATCTGATACCTTCCTTTAGCCTCCATTGGCACTATGTTTATGCTATACACACAGACAGACAGACAGACACACACACACACACACACACACACACACACACACACACATACATGCACACACACACACATACACAAAAGAGAGAAAGAGAGGAACAGAGAGACAGAGAGTGAGGGGCATGGCACTTAAACAACAGATAAGCGTGGGGGCCAGAGAGGGTCCATTGATTAATTGCTCGTGCTGCTCTCCTCTTACAGAGGACCAGAGTTTGACTCCTAGCACCCAGATGGAAGCTCACAACTCCTGTGGCGTGGGTTCCAGAAAACTCAGTGCTCTCCTTTCTGGATTCCACTGGCAACCAGAGTGCATGCAGTCTACCTGTGGACTTTTGGCCCTGTAAAATGACCCCCCCACCTGTAATCCCAGCACCTGTGAGGCAGAGGCAGGCGGATCTCTGTGAGTTCTAGGCCAGCCAGACTGACAGCGAAGACTTGTCTCCCCCATGAACAACGATCAAGAAACAGCCCCTCCAACAAATTCCCATGTAGCCTAAATCCACCACCAAGTGAAGAATGACACTCCTGGCTGGCCTCTGGAATTGGGAATAATGTTGTCGCTCTCACATTCCATCATATACATATCTCTATAGAATTGTAATCAAGGCTGTCTTCCCATCCTGCTTTAAAACTAATTACTTCTTCAAAAACAAATTAAGTGGTCTGCTCATGGTTCTGATTTTTGCCATGGTAAAGACAACTTGATTTTTAGAGAAAAATCTAATGAAAAGAGTATGAGAAAATGGCAATGTTTTGGCCCAAATGAAAGTTTCGTTGAATACAGAAGTCTCATAATTGTCTGTGTATTGATACCTATTAAGTAAGAAATAGTTTTTTTAAGTTAGTATTCAAATTATAATTTCTCCCTCTATAAAACTGAAAAGAATCTATTGCACATTAAGATTCTTCCATGCTGAAGATAATTGACTTATAATTATTCATATTTATGACATGATATTATTTAAAAGTAAACACAGTAATGAAGCATATGCACAGACTTCAAGAAGAATTCCTTATCAATCGATGCAATTACTACTCTGATAAAAGTACTAGAGATTTAAATAAATATCAAAATCTTGTGTTGTACTTTGCTACTTTCTGAAGTTGATTTCATACATTGGTAAATTATGTGCTCAACAAAAGACTTTGGGAAAGCAAAAACACAAGGAAAGATAACTTGTCCCAGTAGACGAAGAAGAATTGGAAAACTTTCTCTTAAAATATTTCAGCATTATTTTATGATTTATTCATTAGTGTGTGTGTGTGTGTGTGTGTGTGTGTGTGTGTGTGTGTGTGTGTGTGCATGCATGCACATGTCTGTGTGGATGCACAGGTCTGTGTGGGTGCACATTTCTGTGTGGGTGCACATGTCTGTGTGGATAGACATGTCTGTGTGGGTGCACATGTCTATATGCATGTGTTCAGACCAGAGTTTGAATGTGGATGTTTTCTTTTGTTGCTCTCAGTGTTACATTATGCATGAAAGCCTCTTATTGAACCTGAGTATCATGACTAGCTGGAATAAATGTTCAGTGAACCCTAAGGATCTTCTGTCTGTGTCTCCTTTGAGTGTGTGTGCCCTCACGTGTTCTGTGTTGTGTGTTGTCTTGACGTGGGTGCTGGAGGTCTGAACTCTACTGCCTCATGTTTACAGAGCAAGCACTTTTCCAGCTCAATGCATGATCTTTTGAAGTAGCATGTATGCATACCTAAAATCTCTGAAACATTTTCCAAGTTTTGAATACAAAGCACAGACAAAAATGTAGCATACCTGTTTCGGTATATTTCCCTCTCATCAGTAGCTACATTTTACAGTAGATTAATACAACATCAATGTTTCACTTACCATAGCATGAGTGTCCGGCTTTAAGCCTAGCCAGGTTACACATTTCTGTGTTCCCTGCAACCGTCCTTAAAGCTCAGGCAGTCCTATCCTCCTGCCTTCCATTTGGGCAAAGTATTCACATTCCTAGGAACTATCTTTTCTGTCTACATGTGATGATTGATAACTGTGGCTAAAATGAGTGAACATTGGTGCCTGTATGGATGCATGCACACACTTGAAACTGTATGCCTTTAGTTCTTAGGCCCAATGTGAATGGTTTTACTGGCCTATTCTTCAGAGAGCAGTCTCTCTCAAAGAGTGGTTAGTGTTCTTTCAGTGTCCTTCACTGCAACAAACAGAACACTCACAACCTTTCTGAAAGAAGAGGACAGAGTGAGGCGCCATGGCACCTTCTTTCCCACAAGGGGAAGATGGGGAAGATGGCCAATACAGTGGAGAGGAAGCAACCCATCTGCAGGGATGCTGTCCTCTGCAAAAACAAACTCGGCTGTTTCTACACATCCCATAGCTGTTGTTTTAATGTCACTGGTAATTTATTTCATTATATATGTAAAAATAGACTGAATCATTAGTAACAGTAAAGATGTAAACACTGAAGATATTTGTTTTAAAAATCCCAAATGTTAGTCTAAGTCACCAGATTAGGGAGACTGTATATGAACATTTCTTTGTATAATTTGTATGAATAAATTTAATAAATCCCCATCCACATGGGAATTTGAACTGAAAATGATATGATTATAAAGTCCAGTATCTCAACATGTCTTGCAAATAGTATGGTAGTGCACCATTTTGAATAAATTTGAGTTATTAACCAAAAAGTTTGTTAGGAAAAGAAGTAAAATCTAAATATTAAGTACAAAAATCCCCTTTCCCAAAGTGGAATAACCTTGGCACAGTCAGAGGGGTTCACCACTCTGATGTGGTTCTATCTAAAGACATCACAGTGTTTTTATAATAACCCTGTCATGATTACTGGGAGCAGAATTTTCATTATTTCAGTTGATAGTGTCTTGTGATATGTCCTTCCTATGTGTGGGGCAATTAACAGATAAGCCCCTAAGCACATCGTTCTCCACACTAAGCATGTGCTTTTCATATTAATTCACTATATACATTCAAGGAAAGGTCAAGACAGTAGTATTTTCTTATGCAAGTCATTTCTGTTGCTCTAAATCTGATTTTGTTATTCCGTAAAAGTCTTAAATAATTCACAAAATTTTACTTTAATAAGTTACTATTGAAACGCCTTATAAGTCCCCAAATCCCAACCATGTGTCAGCTCTAAGGGTTAGTATTCACCACAGATTCTAGAAATAGAATTTTCTTGACAATTTTCAGTGCCACATCCATACCACTAAATTATACAATGGATAAAAAGGTCAGTAGAAAATTCCATGGAAAATATTTGGTTCAATGGAAAAACTCCTGTTATTCAAAGTTTCTGAGTTGTGAAAATATTCTATTTTAAGGATTATATCAGAATATGTAATTCAGCAGGTAAATAATTAAAGATTACATAATAACCAAATGATTTAGGAAAACAGGAGTCAAATCTTTGCATGGCCTGGCTGGTGACTCTGACATGTACAACAAAGCTCTCAAAACTCAGGCTGAGGTCAGAGACTGGACTGAGGAGAGGGTTCTGGGTTATTGGAGAAAAGTAATTTGGGAAAACAGAAACTGTCTGGTTTGGTTGTCATGGAATATTGCCAATGAGGACCCCCAAGTGTGTTGTATTTATAGTGCTGGCTTTGGGAGAACTTGGAAAAAAATGATAGGGAATTCATTTTACCCTATTTCTTAGCAGTCTTCGAAGGGAGTTAAGGATTTTAATATTTGTATTTTTAACCATAAGAACCTTTTAAAGCACACAGTTAGTTATTAGTTAATGGTAGAAACAAGTTTGCAAGCTCACATTCTAGACAGTCTTTCTCTTTGCCAATGCCATAAAGTGTGCCACTATTTTAACAAGCAGAGCCTGTCATAGAAAACAGATGAGAGAATGTGAATAGGGGACAAGAGAGGTAACAGGCTTTCTCCTCAAATTTTCTTTATTATGATGCCATTTAATTTGATGATAAAGAAGATGGACTTTCGCAAAATAAAGCAAATATTTAAATCTATCCAAGCCCATGCCTTCCCATACAATTCAACTGAACTAATTGCTTTGCTGATATGGACAGATAAGTACAATTCTAAATTCATTTAAAAACTCCCAGACTATTGCTCTCAGAAACATGATGCTGCTATACATTTAAAACTAACTGATTTTTAAAGAAATAAACACTTGCATTTAGAGCTTTAGTCATTTTTTTTATTCTATATACACTTTGGTTAAGTGTATTGGAATTCTACTGGACATCAAATTTAAGTGTGGTTGACAGGGCTGATTAGTTTCCCTTGATAGACCTCCAAAATTTTCTGTTGATATTTTACTTAGACAATAGCTGTGTGTGTGTGTGTGTGTGTGTGTGTGTGTGTGTGTGTGTGTGTGTACACAAACAGATATACACTGCATTTTAGCTTGTTAATTAAGCATTTGGGCCAGGAAACAACAGGGAATATTATAGGAGAACAAACGCATATGATACAATGTGAACATTTTCCTTGTTACATTGTCCTGAATCACCTTTATGCTATCAGGCTTGGAGCCCCTGTGCTACACAGGAGGGAACATGATACTTTTACAAAGAAAAAAGAAAGTCTATGAACAAAACATTGGATAGCTTCCCTCATGTGTATATAATTCGAGAAAGAGCCAAAGGGTATATGGATTTTTTTCTACTCATATATACCTGCTCAAATCATTTTTCCTTTCATTTAGACTAAAACAATTCATGTACAAGGCATGTTAGAAGCACTTTCTTTCCTGGCAGCTAACAGGCTGCTGTTGTAATACAGCAACCCGCCGTGAAGTCAGGGTGATCGGCCAATGGGTCTCAGCCATGTGCTACCATGCCCTTCGAGGCACCATCCCAGAGACAAAACAAAATAGTGTGTAGGAACTAAAGACTGAAGCAACAGGTCTGTCTGGATTGACCCTTAAGGATGAGCTCAAGCTGTGTGGAGGGTAAAAAATGCTAAAAAAGTCACTGAGCAAACCTTAAAGGTGCCACACTTTTTATGCCTTAGAGATGCGGTCTAAACTTGATGAGAAAGGGTGGGTTTGGAAATGTCCATAGAGGGTAAATGAAGTACATATGAGAATAATTTTATTTACTTATTTAGTCACACCCAGGGGTCAAGCACTGAGTTTGTACCACTGAGACAATTGATTAAAAATTCTGACTTTTCTAGTTCCACTCATTTATCTGAAATTTTCAGGATTTCCTTGTTTTTAATAGCTGAGTAGGATTCCATAGGACGGGAGGATACAAATGAAGAGATAATAATTGAGATGTAATCTGAATAAATTAATAAAAATAATTTAAAATAAAAATATATTTCATTTTGTAAAAGAAAAGTGAAAAACATTGTGTGACTTCCTAATTTGCACAAGACTGACCCTCCCATCACTTTCCGGTAAATATTCTAGCTGAGGAGACATCACTACCTTTTATTTGCTTATAAGCGTTACACAGATATTACATTATATAGATATAGATACTACTTCATTAGTACAGTATATTGTCATAAGGTCTCTCTTTAAAGGTGAAGATTCACAGAAACTATGAGTGTATTGCTAACAAACGGTGACTGACAGGTGCAGCTCTGTCCTTCACTTTAAATCCATCATGGGAGACAATAGATTTGTACTAATCTTTTTCTTGAGGGTGAATGTCAATGAAATGTGATAACACATACACCCAAACCTGAGTCTGACAGAGAACAACTGAAGATCAATGGAATTGGCAATCAGCTGAATTAAACATAGTATTTCTATGCCCTTTGTCCTAGCCTCCTTTTACCAGATGACTCTTCATTGAATCAATAGTTATTGTAGGTTTACCAGAGGTTAATTCAGGGACAGCTAGCATATTCATAAAGGCAGATCTGTCATGAAAATATTTAGAATTGTCTGGCTTTCCAGTGCACACTCATGCTCAAAATCTACAGACACACTTTATTAGACGGTAATCCAATAACCCCTTCAGAAAATGCCAAAGCTGAATTTAGAACAGGAGATATAAATACCTTGATTAAATTTAATTATACAATATGGAATTGGACATGAATAGCAATTGGTATTCAGAAGCAGAACAAAGGATAATGGTTTTATTGATCATTTTCTTAATGAATGAAAAACTAAGAAACAAATGTTGTTTGAGTAAAGCCACTTGTAATAGTGTCTGACTGGTGATAATTTAAACCTCTAAACTCAGTCTATCCCTGCAATACTTTCTTTACATTTGGATGTACCACTTTGATAGATTAAGGAATGATGCTGTAGCCTGATTAAGATCTCAGATTAATAAGGAATAAAGGATTAATTATATCTTAGAGAAGGAGGAAAATCATAAGAGAAACTTGAACATTTGTATTTTTATTTGTGGAAGAGAAATGACTCCTGTTTAAACTGCTCAAAAGTATAAGGCTGGTACATAAGGACACATGGCTCTGAGGGGCTAAGACATTGCTTGGTTTAGAAACTAAATTGTCCAAAAATATATTTAACTTTACTTACAGATGGATATTGAGGGGTCAACTGTTACTATTTGCTGAACTAAATGGGGGAAACTCTTACTTTAAGAGATTTAGAGGAGCCACAGAAGTTCATTCGAGTCTAGAATGTCTGCTTTTGTGCAAGCAGACAGATGCTGAAGTACAGAAAGATGAAAACCTTGATTCACAATGAACCAACTTTTTATACCAGCACATATAAAGCCACACAGTATTGTTCCCATAGCAGGTACTTCATGAATTGCTTGTTCCTTTGGTTCCCTACAGAACTTTATGCAGACACTGCTTAGATCTATACAGAGTTCACATAATACACTCTCCTCCTTTTGGAAATGCTGCAATGTGTGTTGGAATCTCTCACAGTGAGATTGGCTTTTGGGTAAATCATTTTTGGTGATGATGTATCTCTAAACTCATTAAGCTAAATAGTAAGCACATGGTTATCTGGTGCAGACATTTACCTTATAAAAACCGGTGACTGCTAGAGACAGGTATATTTTTTTCTAGTGGTGTAGTCTCCAGTGAGTTGCCCCTGATCAAGTGCGTAATTCCTTACCCATGCTCATAAACCCTAAGTGAACTTAGTGGTACACTTACAAGAGCATGTGCCCATGTGCACGTGAGCACATATACACACACAAAAAGACAGAGATTGAGAGACAGACAGATGGACAACATGAAATTCAGAGGAAGGATTTTTGGAAGAGGGTTTTAATGGGAGAGGATGGGTGATAAGAGAGCATAGCCAGAAGAGCTAATATTACCAACATTTATTGCATATGTATAAAATCTCATAAAACAAAATAAAAATGTGAAATGTGACATTGTTTAAGATTCGATAATTTTTTTTCTCCATGAAAATGTCATGTTTGGGGTAATGAAATGTTACAAAACTGACATTGCATTAAGTTCTGTTCTCAAGGAGGCATCAGTTTTTAACGTTGTGACATTGTTTTGATAATAACACTATAGAGGACACCAATGAGAATTTTCTCCTAATAACTGATTAAAAGTAAGTTAAATATAATCTAAAATGTAGCCCATACACCTTATATATTGCAAAATATTTGTGCCAATATTCTCACCTAGTGAACAAGTTCAGAAAAATAGAGTGAATATATACTAACATGGAAACCGATTTGATGTGAAGGTGCTGAGGCAGGTAGGATGCTGGGTACCAATCAGGGTCAGGAGAAAGTCATCTCCATTCTGTTCTGCTTGGGAGGATTAAACAATGGAAGCCTCATATTTGACCATGTCCCCTGGAGAGGGAGACCTGGTGGCACTCAGAGGAAGGATAGCAGGTTACCAAGAAGAGACTTGATACCCTATGAGCATATACAGGGGTAGGAAATCCCCCTCAGGAACTGTCATAGGGGAAGGGAATAAGGGGAAAATGGGAGGGAGGGAAGAATGGGAGGATACAAGGGATGGGATAACCATTGAGATGTAACAAGAATAAATTAATTAAAAAAATTTTTAAAAAGCAATGGAAAAAAACCACACAGCCAGCTGAAGTTAAGAACAGACATGGTGTGGCAGGACTTATCTCTTTGTGACGGCAACAACACCAGAAACAAGCATAACCGAAAGGCAGTTAGGGTGCAACGAAACGGTTCCGTTTTTAAACTGTCTGCTGCATGAGCATTAGGTCCAAATGTAATGCCCAGAACCAACCTAAAAACAAGAGAGAAAAGAAAAATCCAGACCCTGTAGAACGTGCCTGTAATCTCAGCACAAGAGCGGCAACACTGGGGCTTGCTGGACCGCTAGTCTAGCCTAACTGGTGAGCTGTGAGATCAGCAAAAGACCTTGTGTTACAAACTAATACAGGCAGAAGTTGTGAACCACATCTAACAACCACATTCACCTTCACATGCATTAACACATGCAGGTATGGACAACATTTGTACAGGTACAAAAGCAAATACACCCAAATATAAATATAAAAAAATATCAGATGTTTCTGCTTATGAATCAGGTATCAAGGAGCAAGTAAAGATGACTGTCCCCATCAAGACTATGACATTACCATGAGGATGGGGAGTGAAAATAACAGGTTGGAAAGATGATCATAAAGAACTGTTTTATATGAATTAATAAAAGCAGCTCCATTTATCTGCTGTCCTGACCTGTTCTTAAATGTGCTTACCCCTTACACAGCCTTTTTGTAACAGCTGTTCAAGTCAGAGTGACTGGGTGAAGTGTGAAATGATAATGGCTGTCTTGGAATTTGACAGTTGGGAGCCAAATTAACCAACATGAAGTTAACTTTGATGCTATTGTCTATTCTACTTGTACGGACAAAAAAGATGGGAGTGAACATTTAGGAAGGAGGCCGACTGCTCCCCTCAAAGTCCTGGGCCTAGTGCCACCTCCAGCATATTTGTCAGCAGAATAAAGACAAGTGTGAAGAATGAGACATCTGCAGCCCAGGGGACGCTGGAGCAAGGAAATTTACTAAAACGAGTAAAAAGGAGTTGTCCCTCAGGCTTTAGTTTAAAACAAATCAGAATATGCAGCTGAGGAGTGCTGTGGTTTTAACAAAAGAAACAACGCCCAAACAGCAGGGCAGTGACTTGTATAAATAAACACACATTTTGTTGTTACTGCAGTTGGTTTGGTTTGGTTTTCAAGGGATAGGAATGCTGACGCCCTTCAGAGGCAAGGTCCCTCTAGACTCACAGGTAGACAGCTTCTTCACATACAGCAGAGGGATAAAAAGGAAGAACAATAATGTTGCAAAATAATAACATTGGAAAAATGTCTAAGTTCTCAGCAGAAGTTATAACCACTTTAATTGTGAAAGTGTCTGAAACTACTAGTTAAAAGAGAAGAGTAATGGGTTCTGTGTAGGAAGAGCAGAGAAGAATGAAAGTTTGGGGGGTTTGGGCTAGGTAAAATGAAAATTATCCACGCTAAAACTTAACAAGCATGCAGAATTTAGGTTCCAGGTGAAACAGAAAATTCTACAAGAAATTGATTTCGTGTTGCAAAACTACCAGAACTCATGGAACAGTTCCCCTGAGCTGTAATCTAAGAGTGAAACCAGTTTCCATGGGGGCTGTCAAGGTGCTTGTTAAATACCACCAAAGGTTAAGCAACACAAGGCCAGATTGACCAGTAGTTATTGGATCACAGCTGGAAAGCTCACTGGAATTTTAAGCACGTGCTTGGGGGAGGTGATGTCTTACTCTGATGACTCCAGTACAAGTAAGCTGTAGAATCAGAGCAGCGGCCTAAGGATGGACAGTCAGCCCCACAGCCTGGGGCCTCCTCTCCTGCTGCCTCTCCACATTTGTTTTTCTTCTGTGTAGATTCCTCTTTTCAGATCATTCTTTCCCTCTTTTCCTACTGAAAAACATCCCTTTCTTTACTGTTTTTTCTGTCTCCCATTCTGAACTTTCCACATAAGTGTTTATCTGTTACTTAATTTTTATTAAACAGAAATGGAGTTGTTGCATTCAGTGAATGCACAGGCAACATCATGATATTATAATCAGAACTGGTGTGTGTGTGGGGTGTGTGTGTGTGTGTGTGTGTGTGTGTGTGTGTGTGTGTGTGTGTGTGTGTGTGTGTGACCCACTGAGTACACATGGAAGCCGAGGAACAGTTTTCAGAGAATTCTCTATTTCTGCCTCCCTTGCTGTTTCACCTGCTGGCCATGAACTTCCCAGTAGCTGGGAGGAGCACTGGTGTCAAGATGTATGTTACTGCATTTGGCCTTTTTTAAATGTAGACTTTGGATTGTAGGGTTAGTGCTGTTACCCAAAGACCCATATCCCCAGCCCTAGAGTTCAATCTCTAAAATGATCCAGGCAATTAAAATATGACCTCAAAGACAGAGGCAGGTGCATTTCATGAGTTCAAGGCTAGTCTGGTCTACAAAATGAGTCCAAGACAGCCAAGGCTACACAGAGAAATTGTGTCTCAAAAAACAAAAATAAAAAACAAGCAAAAACACCACCACCAACAACAAAACAAAACAAACAAACAAAAAAACCCAATCAAACAAAAATCCCACCAAACCAAAATCCCACCAAACCAAAAAAACAAAACAAAACAAAAAAAAACTGACCTCAAATTTCGGTTTTCTAAAATTGGACATTTAAGAGAACTGTTTGGAGGTGAGTAACACATAGCAGTTTAAAATGGATGAAAATTTCATGAATATCTACATTTTACTGGTCTATTGGAGTGCCCTGAACTCAGACTTAACTTTGGATTGAGAACAAGCCATTTCACTTATATGGTAGTAGGTCTCCTCTGGGAGCAAGTGAAGAGATTTTACAGTAAGCACTATGCTATCCAGGGCACGGAGATGAAGAGCAGATGGGCTGTTTCTGAGTTGACCCAGTTGTTATTCAGGGAAAAATCTCTTCTTTATTTTGCAAAGAGGAAACTTTTATATCTCTTTGCATGCTCTGTGCAGACTTCAGACATATGCCTTTAGACAAAACTACAAAGAAATGAGATTCCCTCCAATAGATGTGAGGAGGTTTTGTTTGTCCATGGAAAGTGTGGCCTGTGTTAATTCTGAGAGTGTGGCACTGTGAGGTGACAGCCTCACAAATGATTCTAGGAGGTAGTAAGTCCGCCTCAGTATGTGTGTCCTGACCTGTCTCCCTCATCTGTCTCCCTTATCCATACCTATACACCTCTGATGTCTAAGACATACGTGCGCATGCACACACACACACATACACACACACACACACAAACACTCACACACACATGCAGACACATACAAAGAGATGCAGAGAGAAACAGAGACAGAGAACACAGAAACAAAAACATGTAATATTAAATGTTTAAAAACCACATTTAACTTTAAACTATTGTTTTATATAATATTGAATATTTGAACAGACACTTTCTTACTCAATGTAGGAGAAACTGATTTATGAAATTTTGTTGGTTTATACCTGAAGATAAAGGCAGAAAAAAAAAGATGATTGATTAGTGGAGAGAAAACACACTTAGCCAAGAAAGCAAACTCAAGACATTCAAGGTTGACTCTTTGCAAATCTTGATGTCACTTGGAGATCATACTTCATCCATCCATATCTTCTTCCTACTTAGAACCTGCCATAAACTGTAGAGGACATAGGACTATTGGGGTGGGCGATGACTTCAGTAACCCTTTAATATTTGAATATTATTACATAGATCTGTGAATAACTGTGACACAACAGTGAGATGCCCTCAGAGGAGAAGACAAAGAAAAGAAGGTATCCAAGAAATCGTCTCATAGATCTCGCTTGAAATTTCTTCTAGAGCCTCATATATTAGGTCTCTATTTCTGTGATAAAAACACAATGGCCTAAGTCACTTAAGGAGGAAAGGATTTATTTCAGCTTATACTTCCAGGCAACAGTCCTTCACTGTGGAAATAGAACAGGATCTCAAAGCAGGGAACCAGAGGGCTGAAAAGTTCCCAGTATATTTAAAAAAAAAAAAAAGTATCCAAATACTTCTGTGTATAATATAGAAGGCAGAATTAATACCAATTTTTAAACACTTTTGTATTAAGTAATAGGAATTAAAATATATATTAAGCTGAAGTATAAAATATATTACCATGCCCCTTTTTCCTTAATACTTTAATTGTATGACACCATGAGACAGAAAGAAATGCTTTAAGGGTTTTGATTATACTGGCATTTATTCCTAGTTTCTTGATTGGATAAGCATGCTGTTAAGGAGCAGCTGTGAGGATAGGTTCTCTGAAAGTTTCACTCCCAGAACTGTGGCCAAATTGGCTTTTCAGTAAAATAGCCACGCTCTCTGCCTCACGTCATAAATCCTTAGGTGAATCACCCAACAAGAGCTTTGGAAATTCTTATATTTATTTAATACAGTAGGTTTATCTTGTAACGAGGCACATCCTAGAACTTGGTATATGGAGGCATAAGGACCAAAAATTAAAGGTCAGTCTTAGCTACACAGCTAGTTTAAGACCATCCTGGGCTACATGAAACCTACTGTATATTATTATATCAGAAATACATAGTTCTTAAATAAAACTGTATTAGTATTATATAAAACTATATATGTTCTTTCAATAAATCCTGCTGTATAGTGAATTTAAGAGCTAGATAGATAGTCTTGGGATAGAGAACACTTTCTACTCTTACAAGGGACCTGCAGTAAGTTCCTGGGATCTCTGTCATGTGCCTCCTCCCTGGTCTCCACCGCTGCTGCTCATGGCTGGTTAATTAAAGCTGGGGGTTTCCTTTTCACACCATGTGTACTGCACTACTTAAAATATCAAAGGCATGCTTCATTTGATCTCCTCGCAGCTCATGTTATTATGGAAAGGTACTGTATTTAAAGTACTGTAACTAAGTTATGAATTAAGATAAAGATGCTTGTTAGAAGAAGGGAAGGCACAACTTTCTCTCCATTCGGCAAGGCTTGCAGAGGAATTTCTCCAAGGCCTACTTTGATCTCAGAAAACATTGCAGAATTTCTTTACATTAAAAAAGCGAACACAAACTTCAGCCTCCTTGTTTCTCCATTCATTTCAATACCACTTTATTCACTTTGCAAGCTCGTTCTTATTTCCGTGGCAATTTATGCTGCGTATGACTTATATAATATAAACCAACTCTAGCTAGGGAGACAATCCTTTTGTATGAAAATGAGCACTAAACGAAAAAAAAAAAAATATCCATTGCTCCCTTAGTACCTGTGTTATTTGACATGTCATTGAAACCCACGAAAACACACCAGTATGATATTCCCATCCCGTCTAATGAAAAGTTCGCAGGCACATTTTCACTATGTATTGTTCACAAATGCTTCATCATCCCCTGACAAATGGTCTGTAGAAAATCTCTAAAATCTCCTCTCACAGTACTACAGCTTAAAAGATTCATGCCATCAAATACTGCACCTCAAAGGCTAATGTCTGCTCTCTAAATTCAAATACTGCAGCCTAATAAAAATTTAAAGAACGAGAGCCCCTCCCCAGGGAGCAGCTGTCAAAACTTTCTTAAAAGAAAGAAGCATAAACAGCCAATACCTGCTCATCTTTCAGAAAAGGCATAGTGAATGTAAGTATTTTTTTAACAGAAAATTATTCAAGTTATGCTAGCTGATGTTAAGATGATAGGCTTTTAATCTCTTAATACTGGTATATCAAAAATATCCCAAATAAGTTTGATGCATTCATGAAGGGAACTCTAAAATAGTTGTATGTATGCCGTAAGTACATGTAATATACAAACACAACCCTACATGTGTAAGCATATAAGACAAGATGTCTGCACAAGCTTATACAGGCCCTCATAACTTCTTTTCAGCGTGGGGCAGTTCCTCTTTAACGACTTTCCCCATCACTGTTCTGTGAGGAGTCTGATGTGCCCTGTTCATAGCTGCACTTCACTAAGTCATGACTGCCCTGGAGACAAAGCATAGTTCATTTTAGCTCTACGGCATTGCACATTCTCCTCTCTACACATTTCGTGGACGATCTTTCATTTGCACTTTCCAGTTCAGTAAATCCCTTGTAGTAATACCTCTTCAAAAGCTGAGACCTGGGAAATCTTATGTTAAAAAAAAAACTGAGCCACTTACCCCATGTCACCTGTGGACAAAGACACTTCCACTAAATTGCCGAGGTCACCATTTTCTTCCAGGGAAATGCAATCTCATTTCTGTCCGTCATAGCCTCTTAAAGTGTAATTATACTATCACTCCATAATATGATTTATTTAAAATCAATTTAGTATTGATTAAAAAAAACAAAGCCTTGTCTCTCTTTTTTGTAGAATCTGCTTTCTGTTCAGGGTGCCTTCTGCTCACATCAACTTAGAGACTGGAAATAAGGCCACTTTCAAGAATGATTGTTCTAAACGCCTTCTGATCTTCTAGGCATATAGTCTAGTTGCATACCTTTGTGAAGACATGTTACTTTCAAAATTTTGTTTTGCCATTTCACTGATGGCATGTGAAGTGAACGACAGTGGCCATTCTGTTGTGGTTCATTCACGTGAACATCAAAATTATCCAAATGAGAACGCCACTGTTGCTATGCCTGAGGAGAAAAGGTGCAATCGAACTGAATGACCTCAGCTGCATTTATAAGTTTAGTCATTATGTTCTTTTCCAAATTATTTGATAATTTGATTGCATCCAAACACAGTAAGCTATTAGTATTGTGTACATTATAAGAAACTTCAGCGTTAAAATTTGGAATTTCAAATGCAGTATATTATAAAATATTTTAAAGTAAAAGTTTCAAGGTGGTAGATTTCAAGTTGCGATTTGCTTTTTAAAAATATAGTGCTACAGGCATGGTAAAAAGGTTCTATGTCTACAACCCCCATACAAGCAGAAGGTGTAGGGACTTTTGATTTTAAGAACCCACATGAATTCCAGGCAGGCATGGCAGCCACCTGCACTTGGGAGGCATATCCTGGGAATAACTGGAGTGTGCTCAGGAGTTACACTAGCCATTGGTAAACTGTGACTCTTGTCTTGTTTTGTTTCCTTATAGCTACAATAAAGCAATTTAAGGGGAAATGAATTTATTTACCTCATAGTTTCAAGTTTCCATCTGTCCCAGTGGAGACCACAAAGGCTTGTGGCAGGGGCCCAAACCAGCTAGCCACATCAACAGCTGAGAGCCAATGGTGAATCCATGCTATTCAGGGCTATCTTGCCCTCTCCTTCTCCTTCAGGCCAAGCCTAGGCCATCAATGGTGCTGCCCCATATTTAGGGTAAGTCTCTCCACATCCGTTCACCCCATTAAGGAAACCCTTAGGTCTTTGTCTACCTCATTCATGCTTGCAAACCAACCTAATCCAGAAAATTCCCCATTGAAACTCTCTCATAGGTGACTTGACATTGTGTCAGATCCACAGTCAAACCCAGTGACCCCAGACACAATGCTTCAGTGAGTAAGGTAGAAAGTGATCAGGAGGATGCCTCACCTCAGCCTGCACCTCCCCTCATGGATATACACACAAACATGGACAGCATAAATATGCATGTGAAAAACCTCATGTGATATGCCTTAGTCTATGGTAATATGGCCTTTTTAAACTCAATTTAAACTTAATGCAAATTTTCCAACTATTTCCTATTAAAACCCTCTTAGAAAGTCCAGACAAAAATGTGAATGTTATCATTAGAGTTAATACTGAAGACAGAGAAAATAGTTCCTGAGACCTCAAGCAAGACTCTGTGATGATTCCAGTATTAGCTCCACTCCATGCCAGCCCCTACATACATCTGTACCTACAAGTAATTCCAATATGCTTTAGAAAGTGAATCCCACCAAGTTTACTTCCATGTTTTCAAGACAAAGGATAATCCAGGTGAATATCGCTTTTGAATGCCTCCTTCTAGCCAACACTTAGGTTCTATACCAATGGCATCTACTATCTACACCACACCACTGTCACAATTTGTCAGGATGGCTGTGCTGAGGAGTAAATAGTACAGGGATGGCAAACAAGTCTCTTTAGACTAGTGCTTAGGTTCAAAAAGTCATCTTCTAAAGAGAATGGCCGCTGATGCAGGAGGCTTGAAGATGAAGCAAAGGCGCAGAAAAGACAAGAGATAAAGTCAGCAAGCAGCTGAGGGCTAGACCACATAGGAATCAGAAGAAACTAACAAGGAACATAAACCTTATGTACAATTACGGAAATCTTAATTGACCCCTTTTTCGGTTTGTAAGGAAAGCGGCATTCAAACAAGGTTTTGTTTCAGGTTTTCTTTCTCTAGCATTCATATTCTATCCTATTCACACTATGAGACATTAGAACAGTTAAATGAATGTTCATGATATAATTTTTTCACCTAAGATTTAACTCAGCTTCCTGGCTTTAAAACCTATCTGTCTGTCTACATGTACCGTGGAAGCTCTTTAATGAGAAGAGGCTCTTTAATGAGAAGAGGACTTCTTATCATTCTGAGAACTGTGTGTCTCCAGTTCCCACTGCAGGTTTGGTCTAAATCAGCCATGCAGTTCTCAGGGTCAGGTACCGTTGTAGTACCAAGCACAGCAAGGACATCCATCAGCACAACACAAAGAAACAGACATGTCTGCACTGCACTATGGATGTTTTCTGAAGGGTGCGTAACGGATGATGAAGAAGCAAGATTTTAGAGATTCATGAAACTTAGCCTGTCTCTGATAAGATCATACATAATTTATATGGAAATATAATTGTATTCTAACTTAGACACAGGACCAATCAATATTCCAGAGAAATGCAAGTTGATCCTAGAACAAGGAGGTTAAGAAACTTTTTTTATAATTGTAAGCTTGGTCAGTATATTTGGCACAAAATTAGTTATTGTAGTGTCCACAGAAGTAATTGGGATGCAAAGAGGAAAAGGCTAAAGGTTTTTTTAATTGAAAAAAAAATACATTATGTTCTAATCATGGTTTTCTCTCCCCACAACTCCTCCTAAATCCTATCCCCCTATTCGCCCAACCAACTCCAAACCCTTTCTTTTTTTTTCTTTAGAAAACAAACAACCTAAGAGAGAAGTCTTCATCAGGCCCCTATCCTCAGGGCTCCAGAGCTATGCAGAAGAGGAGCATCTGTAAGAGGTGGAAGTGATTGATGACACAAATGGAACACTGTCTCCCGGACTTACCACGGTGGTGCCCTGACAGAAACACACAGAACCTGCACAGGCTCAAACCAGACTGGGCCCCATGGCAGAGAGGAGGAAGTGGACCAGGAAGCTATCTCCAACTGACATCTGCTTTCAAAGAAAAAATTAGTTTTCTTCAAATGGGTCTCACTGGTATATTAAGCACACTTAATGATAGCTCCCCTCCCTAGCAGTAGATGGATGGCTTACAAAAAATAAACCCAATCATATTTTTATAGAGAGTAAAATTTAACAATACAATTAGTACACCTCTACTGATGCTTTCAATAGAGTGGCCTAATTTCATTTTTCCTATTACAGTATGAAAACAATTTTAAAATTCATAATATATATACATGTGTGTGTATGTGCGTGTGTGTGTATTTGTGTGTGAATTCATGTGTGTGAATATGAGTGCCATGGAATGCACATAAAGTCAAAGGAGAACCTTGCCTGTCAGTCTTCACCCGTCACCTGGATTAAGACAAAGTCCTCTTGTCTTTTGTGGACTCTAGGCAAGCTGTCCTGGAGGACCTGGCAGGCATTCTCCCATCTCTATCCTCCCCTTATCTCACTGTAGAAGTGCTATATTGAAGATGCTTATGGTACCATGGTTGGCTTTTAATTGGCTTATAAGCATCCTAACTCAGGTCCTCACACGTGTATGATTAGGAATCTTGTTCACTGAGCCATCTCTCACAGCATGCAATCCACACTTGTAACGCTTGTTCAAATGAGAATAAGTTAGAACTTAACTTCTTTTGGAGAAGTCAGTGTTTCTTTTTAAAATTTATTTCATATATTATTTCTGGGGTGGGGCGTGTGCATCGCACAGCATGTGTTGGTCAGGACAGCTGGAGATCAGTTCTCTCCAGCCACGTGTGGACCGTGGGCACGGAACACAGATTGTTAGGATTTAGTGACCAGTGATCTCTTGTCAACAGTGCTCTCTTGTCACAGACACACTCTCTGAGCCATGCCACGGTCTCAGAACACTCTACTTCAAAGTGAAGGAGAACTGCGCTCACTTCCCTTGTTTGACTTGTGTAATGATGCCACAGGGAATCTCCGGGAGAAGTGCCACATATCTAGAAGGGAAGGAAGCACTTATGTGAGCAATGGGGCTATTTCTGGAGGTATGAAGTATCAAGGATTCTAAGACTTCAAAGGTGGGAAACATGCTGGTGAGGCTAGTGTCCCCCTACCCGAGACATGCTATCTGAAAATGATCCTCTACAGCTGTACGGCTGAACATGCCTGATCTTCTTTAAACTCAGAAGCTAAGCAGAGTCATCCTTGGTTAGTACTTAGATGAGAGAGTATTGCATCAGGTGCACAGCCATTGCATACTATGGCCAGTGTGCTAGAGTTAACTTTTCGATTGAGAGCTTGTGTTAAAGGACCCTTAATCATTTTTAAAATCTGTACTTACTTTCTATATTTCCCAGCATTAGGACTACTTTTTCTTCCCTGTTCTTTCTACTATCATAAGACTAGTCATGCATGTCTCTCACTATATGTGTGGTGAATATATGTTTGTGTTTATACGCACATGTGTATATGACTACACAGATGTGTGTGCATCAGCACATGGAAACCATAGATAAATGATGAATCTTTTTCATGTCTTACTCACTGTCTTTTTTTTTTTTTTGAGGCAAGTTCTTCCTCCCATTGACCCTGAGGCCACCAAGTTGGCAAGACTGGATGGCCAGGAAAAGCCAGGAATCCTTCTGTCTGTGGATCACAGGACTAAGATTATGGGTGTGGAGTGTCAAGTCTTCTTTTTCACATGAGTGCTGAAGACCTAGATACAGGTCCTAATGCTTGCATGCAAGTACTTTACCAATTGAGCCGTCCCTCCTGCCTCTTCCCTCTTCTCTTTAAGATACACTTGTTGAACCACTGCTAGATCTTGGTCATCTCCTTCACATTAATCCTTATCAGTGAAAAAGGACCTTATTGTTCACATATGATCATAGAGTGGTGCTGTGTGACTTTCCCAGTCCTGGTTCACCTAGCAACTCTGCGTCAACTCAGCCCCACAAAAAGAACTAGAATACTGTAGTCAATTAGGGGCAGTTTTATCTTGTGGAACACATTTGTCAACGTCCCAAGACATATTTGTTTACTGTAACACAAAGTTGCAGAGGTCAGCAAAACTGTCAGACACTGTGCAATCCCCAAGACAGTGCTACACAGCACAGGATAAAACAGGGAATCTCCTAACTTTTGAGACTGAGAATCCACAGACCATAGGCATTAGTTGCCACTCAACTTCAGTGAAATTCATTAACCTCAACATAAAGAGGAGGTCAGAATTCATTTTATATTTGTCACTGCTCGATTACACTTAACAGAAAAACAGTGTTTACTCCGAATTCTTATTTTTGGATGCTTTGGGGAAATAGAAATTATGCATCAAGTGTGCCAAAAGTAATAAGTAATGATAAAAATAAGTAAAAAGTAATGATTCAGTGAATAAGCACATCTTAAGAATACTTATAGTTAATGATGAATTAACAAGTCATTCTTAGAAACATATAATCCCTGTGTAGTTCAGAATTTTCATCTTCCTGCCTGCATACAGGCAGGATGCAAAGGCTCTCAATAAATGTATTATTCTAATATAATAATCAACTTCAAAGTTGTACTTATCTGTATTTCTTATGGTACTCAATTTGCTTAGTTTTATTTTGTTGAATTATCTATTGTATGTTGCCTTAATTTTTACTTCAAAGTCAGTTCAAATGTTCTTAGAAATTTGAGTTACATTATTTAAATTTTTTTAGCTTGTTAAGATTTGTTCAGTTACCATTTCATATTTACAGAACTGTGATAGGTTGAATGGCCATAAAATATAAGCTTAACTCTCCGTACATGAAGATTGTTGTAATTTGATCTGAAAATCGATAAACTCATGCAAAGCAGTGTTAAAGGAAGCAGAACAATTACAAATGACAAGAAACACAAAGGTAGTCCAAGGATATCTCCTCCTCTTTGTGCAGCGGAGGCTCACAGAAGTTTGCGACAAATTGGGATCCTGGTTCTTAATAAGTAGCGAAGTCAGAAGACTGAGATATCCCAAAGGAGGAGAGTAAAAATAAATAAACGAAAAGCATAAGTAACCAGCAGTAGCTACATTCAGATTACACTTCATGTTTGGTCAGGCATTACTTGCATCTTACTGAACAAGAGTTCAGGCTAGATCAGGAATGTAGGAGTCACTTCCGATTAGTAAAACTCTCGGAGTGTTATAAAGCATCTACTTGAATGCAACTCTGAAAGTTTCATCTCCTTATTAAGTTTAAAAAACTATGAGCACCAGATGAGACCACATGGTACTGAATGAAGATATAATGTTTTTGCTTTCCTGCTATGAATATTCTTCATCATGGGTTCCTTACACAAACAAACAGCAACGGGAAAACAAAACATTTTACTGACAGGATGTTCAGATCTAAGCAGAGTATTGAATACATACAGAAAGATGGAATCGTGTTTAAAGAAGATAATTTTCTCATGTAAGGGATTCAAAATGACATTTTTCTGTAGCTTGCCCTGCGGTTTCTACAAATGTGATGTTACTGTGCACGGTTGCAGCTATGTAGCCTGAAGAATCATGTTGTATTTTGCCTTTTTGTCATACATCCTTATGCTATTATGTGCCTAAGCACATAATAAGTGCTAGGCAAATATTTTCTGAAAATATACAGGAATGAAATAATACAAATAGTGACTAGGAAGACCCACTGTTGTGAAAGCCATACCATTTCTGACCCCTTAATTAACAATTGCTTAAGTTTATGACAGTTAGAATATTTTAATGGTGTATGCACCAAACATCTTTGTATATTTTTATGGAATTAAATCAGCACCTGGAGTGCTAGTAAATTTAGTGATGCTTCTCTCATATTAATACATTGTGAAAAGAGGATTAAAAGGCAGCTGGGCATGAGAATGAGAAGGAGAGAAAGATATTACATACAGCTGTGGGCTGGTGTTGATTGGTCATACATTGCCGAATGAGCAGATTAGACAACATTGCAATTTATATGCATTTATGCAACTGTAATAATGGGGACAGACCCATCATTTAGATACAGGGATGTAAACTCCACCACATCCCTATCTAACCTAAGACTTCTGTACACTGTCCTCAGCATATTGTGTCTGCTTTGAATATAATCTAGCATGCTGACATTGAGCAAAAACTAACACATCCAAAATGACACATTTTTCTAAGATTTTCTTTAAAAAAAAAACAGTGCAAAATCTACAAATAGGAAAATATCTGTACTTTCAATCAAATGGAAAGAAAGCTAATGTTTGTCACTGGCAGAGTTTAAAATTCATTGTTCAGTTTAGTGACTGCAAACTGTGTCATGTCACGTTCTTCATTGAATGCCACACATTCTTTTGTCAATGCCTGTTTTTGCTAAATGCATGCCAGAATGTTGGTAATTGGGGCATGCAAATTTGTTCTGCAACTAAGAACAAGAGGAGGATTTCAAAGTTATTTTAGTGTGGCAGTACATTTATGCTTAAAGTACAATAATATACATGTTATTATCATGTATTATTCATATGCAGTGTTTGAAGTGTAGGCCTTCTCCAAATATATTTTTTAAAAAAAACTCTAATTCACAATACTCTAGCTAATTCTCACACCCTCCTTTGCTCTGCTTTCAACAACTGTGGATCTTTGGTGTGGATAATACCTTGGGTTCTCAGCAAGGACCCCATGGACCGTATCCAGCTAGTGGTGCATTTGTTTGACCTACAGAATGTTTAATTAAAAAAAAAATATTTTCCAGAATCTGAAAGTAGAAAGCACGTGCTAAAAACCATACAGATTTTCAGTTGTTTTTAAAAGGGAGGGTGGATAGGACATTTTCAATTTGTTTCCAGAAGACCTGCCAACCTTGAGTCTGAGGATGGCGTGGTGATGACCAGCTAAGGCCAGACGGACCTGCAGGAGGTGCAGATGGTCCCTGATTTCATCCAGTGCCTATCACCATGACTCTGGTTACATTGGTCTTAAGAGGAATTGTAAGGACACCTGGGTGGATTTGTTGGTGCCACCCATGGAATTCTGATGCAAATCCCAGTTCAACTTTATAACACTGGATTTAGCTGTAGTTGGCACGAATAAAAAGTACTGGCTAGATCAAGAATATTTCATAAAGATGAATGGGAACCAGGTGAGTTCACTTCACAAGGTGGTTCATGCACCGTGCATCTTGAAGAAAAAGCTTTCTTTTTGGCTTTAATGACAGCACCCACCCTAAGTTACAGCATAACTTTCATGAACTCAAATTTCCTACCCTCATAGATGTAGGGAAAGAAAGTATTACATTGGGGATTATTTATAGTTGTAATTTGAGTTGAAATTGGATATTCTGTTTCATATGATATGGATGAGTTTTACATAAATAGTATTCACTTATATTTAAAACTAATGGCTTTCTTTACAGGTGTTGTGACACATACGCAGACACACATACACAAACACACATACGTATGATATAAATATATACATATATATATATATATATATATATATATATATATATATATATTACTGACTAAATATCTGACAAGAAACAACATGCTAATAAGCAGTGATTGCCGTTACTACTACTGATTATAAAATCATAGTGACTGGTTTATATAATAGTCCCTTTGATATGATGAATTAACACATGTTTCATTTTCCCACATATGCACATGGTAAGAGGTTTTGCTTTGGCAGATGTGTTATGACCTGCCAGCATCAGGCCTAGTGTGATCTGAGATCACTATGAAATAAAATAAAGGTTATTTGAGTATAGGCAATATAGACAATTGATGTAAAAATACTGACAACTACTGTTAGGATTTGTAAATTAATTGATTTTGTTGCTGCTGTGACAAAATGTCTGGCAAAAGCAATTAAAGAGAACAAGGGTTTATTGTCGGTCATGGTATGCTGGTCCTAGCTCCTTCTCTTCGGCACACACAGGTTATGATACCCTCTGGTTCACAGTATGCTGGGCCTAGTTCCTTTTGTTTGGCACACACAGATTATGATAGCCACAGACATGGTTGTTAGGCTTTGCCTAGGGACCTCTGGAAGAGCAATATGCACTCACAATCACTGAGCCCTTTGCATGTCCTAGATACATACACATTTGAGTATGTATATGTTTTTATGTATAAAAGTAAACATGCATATGTGCATACACATGTAGAAATGTAAATTGTTTTTCTGTTTTCCTTTCCTTTCTTCCTTGGCTTCTTTTTAATTCTTTTTGAGACAGGATTTTTCTGTGTAGCCATGTGGCCCTGCCACTTACTTTGTAGACTAGTCTTGTCTCTAATACAGAGATCTAGCTGCCTCTGCCTGCTGAGTGCGGAGATCAAAGTTGTGCATCACCATGCCTGGCTCAAAGTGCTTTTCTTAAGAAATTTTGTAAATGTTTAGGACACTTATGTTAGTCATGTTGGGTTCTTTTTTGTTATACTTTATAATATTTAATAAAAGTCTGTGAATTTTTTAATAAGAAAAGTTCATATTTAAGCATCTTTTTAAGTCCATCATTTTTCGTGCATGTCACAGTGTAGTAACATTTACCAAAAGATATTACAACTTTGCAAATCAAGAACAATGCCTCATCTTAAGACATTTAGGGCACTGTCGAGTCACCTCATAAAGGTACTTCTACTAGAACATTGTCTGAGAAAATGACAGATTGATTTCCAAAGTAGTTGTACAAGTTTGTACTCCCATCAGCAAAGAAGGCGTGTCCCCTTTCTCCACATCCTCGCCAGCATGCGCTGTCACTTTAGTTTTTGATCTTAGACTGGAATATTGTCAAATGTGTTGGAAAGTGAAGGAGCCATGTAATGTCCAAGACTGATGACTCTCCTACAAAAAACATCATGCAGTGTAGGTTTCTCTAATGCATTTTTGTTCAGTTGTTTTCTCTTTTGATCTTAAGTATGTTATTTCTTTCAGTGGATATGAAGTAGCCACATTAATGGATCTGGTAGCTTTCCTTTATTGGGTTTACACTTGTTAGTTTGTGCCAGAAGGAATTCTAATGAGTTCTACACTTATGTCTGATTAAGGGGGAGTAAGTACATCAGTGGCTGGAATACCTGGCTGTTTTTTCACAGTAAGATTGTATTTAAGTGTTTGCGATGAGTGTGGTTTTCTGGAAGACTTCTTGCCTGTCTGATCCCACACGCATCTTAGAAAGTCAGGCCTCAGCAGGTCAAGTGCTTGTGTTTTAGTGTAAAGACACCTTCAACTGGTTTAGCCTTGGCTTGATGACTTCCAAAACCTATTTTACACAGAAAAAAATTATTCAAAGGACAAAAAGTAAATGAGTATTCCTCAACAGAGATGAACATCAGAAACAAAGGTAAACAAGTAGACACTATAAAACCAGTTAAAGTAGTTAATAGTTAATAGTTCAGTGGTTAAACTGTTTAACTCATGCAGTTTCTACAAAATATGGAAAGCTAAGCTATATTCTTAGGAACAGATGCATGCTGTAAGATCATTAGGAAAACTAAGGAAATTATGAACACATTATTAAAAATTATGGCAATGACTCTGGGGCTTGGGGGCTGGTGGTAAGAATAGAAGGGCCCATAGGACTCTATATGTTTTTGCTTCTTAAGATAGATTTATAGAATCTGTGTGTTTCAATTGTGTGTATGCTTTATACACATACTATAAACAAGATAAATGATAGTATTAAGTCATACATTTTCACATGCCTTATGTTTAATTTATAAAACTAAAGCAGAGAACTGGCTGCTGTGTTTTGGTCTTTGGTTTATTTTTATAAACATTATGAACTAAAGCCACATTATTCATTTCCAGTTGTCCATTTACTGCTCATCCCCCTGCTTTGCCACTAGAAAGAAAATTTCAGCAGGCTACCAACTAATGACCTTGCGTCCTTGCTCAGGACTGGATGAGCCTGCTTATCTAATAGGCTGTGCTGAGTATGTTATCAGCTGGGTTAATAAATAATAAAATATCGCAACATAGTAGTATGAGGGGGCATATGGTATATGCATATTTCTATTAAAGGTCACAGATTTGAGATATATATGCTTGGTAGGATATTTTCAGAGAATTAATCAACGTTCTCCTCCAAGATATCTGTGTGTGAATCCACTGCTTCTCTTCACACACCCAACCACCACTTCTGTGGTTTCAATTCTTCATAGGAGGCATTTTGAATTTTGGTTGTTAATGAGTCTTCATGTGACAGGATAAAAGATTAGGAAACACTTGAGTTACTCCTTTCATCTAGTCTGTCACTGAATAGGAAAATTACTCTGGTTTCCTGAAGGATATAATCTTATCCCTGTTAACTGCCTGAAAAATAATTTGCTTGTATTGAAAGAACCCCTTTTCCTTGTTAATTTCTTAATGAAAAACAGTGTAAAACTATTACTTAAATGGCATGTAAAATCTGAGAGTACTTAATCTGCAGGAAGGCTAGAAAACTGAAATGAACTGGAACAACAATTATAAAATGAGCTGAGACACCATTAAACAACACTTAGTATCCATATTTTAAATTTTGTTTTTACTGAAGTCTTTCTTATTTTAATTACATTAAGAATAACAAATTATGAGGATTGAGAGCAGAGATGAAAGTAGTTTCTTAATATTATTCCCCCAAATTTAAATATACAAACACACACACACACACACACACACACACATATATATGTATATGCCACAAAGCAATTAGACTTATTTAATTTATAAATGAAAAACTAAGGAAAATAAGTTAATTTGAAGATATTTCTTTCTTCAACATATTTCTCAAAATTTGTTATTTGTAATGAACTCATTAATTTTACACGTGCTTGGGATTATCAGAACAAACCCGAAGAACAGTTTGTCAGCCAAGAATAGTTCAAGAATACTGATATTTTAGAAAGGAGCGGCATGGCATTACATAATGTGCTGTCTCAATCAGTCCTGCAGCTACAGTGATAAGAATGATCACCTTTTAATAGTGTAAAACTCAAAAGATTTACTTTCTCTTTGTCTTATTTTTCATCCATTAAACGGATATAACAATCATATTTAAAATCTGACTTGAATTTAAAAAGCAACAAAAATAGGATTCATAAAATACTTAGACGTGTACAGAGCTTATTGCCTAATAAAGTTTACTTCTATTTGTCTAGAACATGAAATCTTCTACATTTATTTAACTGTACTTGTGAAAAAACGGTGAGTAAGGCAGGCAAATATAGGAGATATTCTATTCCCCTAGGACCCTAATGTCAGGTGTCACACACACACACACTCGCTCTGTAATAGTTCATTTAACAGCACCGTTGCTTCGCCTGCATGTGACATGGACTATGTATTCATCCCTGCTTCCTTCCACATGTCCTAGCAATTACAGAACTTTCTGGAACCCAAAACATATGAGGCTGCATATAGGCCCACGGTTGAAGAAAAATAAGTTTTTCTTTCCCTAGTGAAGTGTAATTTAAATAGTTTCTCATCAAGTCTGTTCTCGTTGTATCCAGGCATTAACAAGAGACAGTCAGATCTGTCTTGAACTGGGCTTGGGTACATACACAACAAGTCAGAGTTGTATCCTCTACTAAATGCTTAGAGAAACCCACTATTTACCATCTTATGCCTATGCATAACTAGATCAGGATATGTCTACAATCAGTCACATTATGGGAAGGGATGTATGAAGTAGGAAAAATAAATAACTGACCTAACCTGTCATTGAAAACAGAGAACTGAACTCTTTTGTAACCAAGCTCCTCCTCCTTTTTATGTAGAAACACGTATATAAAGTATTTAGTAACATATATTACATTTATATAAAAACTATCTTCAATACTCTTCACTATATGTATGTTTACATATTTATGTGTAATGATGCATGTATAAAACATACACATTCAGTAGGCTTCTACGTCTATATACACACCACAGTTCCTCGCCCATGGTAAACCTTCAGTTATTAGCTATCACTATTATTACTTTGCAATGAGCCACCTGCTCAAACCAAGTGTTTATCCCTCACACTCTCCTAGTCTTACTTCTACCCATCAATAATCTGCTGTCCGATCTGCTGCTTGTCTCAGACAGGTGTTTGGTTTTACTTGTCTGGCTTGGTTTGTGTTTGTCTTTGTTTTGGGGTTTTTAATTTTAATTTATTATAATTTACTGGCAAGAACATGGAAAAGGGGGAACACTCCTTCATTGTTGGTGGGAGTGCAAACTTGTCCAAGCTCTTTACAAATCAATCTGGTGCTATCTCAGAAAATCCATAATAGTGCTGCCTCAAAATCCAGCTATACCACTTCTGGCCATAAACCCAGAAGATGTTCCACAATACAAGGACATTTGCTCAACTATGTTCAAAGTTCTTCCTCATTTTAAAACCCATAAAAGGAAGCCCTGAACATTGAGCAGGGCCTCATGTGGGGATGGGGTAAGTGTTCTTTCCTGAGAGGTCTGTAGTCAATCTTGACAGTTGTTTCCCTCCTTAAACTGTAGTATTGCTTGAGTCAAAACAAAATTATCTTCCTACTTCTGTAATCTGTGTGAGCCCTTATTTTCAGAGGCAAAACACCTGTTCCAGATCATAGTCACAGTAACAAGACTGTATTAGAAAATGTGTATTAAAACTTTTCTTTAAGCCTTTAATATGTGTAGGCAATTTAGAAAATACACTTTAAATATTAACTCAAATGTGCATACCAATGCATCTGTCAAAAAATCATGACTTTATTAAGTAGATGACTTAAGGCATAATAAAGTACCACTTGTATAAAATCACATATTTCTTTAAGGGTGCTCAAAGTAAGAAATGCAAAGTATTGTATCTTGGGTATCTCTAATTCTAAAGAAGAAAAGTATTTATGAGAAGGAAAAGCAAGCCAGAGATTAGGAGAAAGTAGTAGCAAAGGTCTTATCTGAATGAAGACCATTATCTAAAATGTAAGCAGAACTTTCATGAATAAAACAGGAAAAAAGAGCTCATACATGTGTGTGCAAGGCAGTCCTGTAGTGGCTTAGGATGTATATAGACAGTAGGAAAATAAGGTTAGGACACCATTGGGATGTTCAAAAATCTAACATAGAGAGATTGCTAAGTTATGCTCAGGATATGAAACCATTGCATCTCTAGTTGAAATGTCAGACAGTTCAGCTGCTCTACAAGACATTTTTGTGGTTTCTTACCAAACCAAAAGTACAAGCTGGCAATCACATCTGTGGCCCATTCCCGCAGAGACAGAAACTTAGGTTAGCTCAATAAGAAAAAATTCTGCACACACTTATTTACTTCACTCCATTCATAACCACCAAAACTTCTAAGCAATCAAGATGTCCTTCAGCGGGGAAAGGGTCCACTGATACCTCCAGACAAAGGACCATTAGTTCTTCTTAAAAAAGAAAAACTATCAAAGCTTGAAAAGGTGCAAAGGAGGGCTAAGTGTTTTTTACTGAATGAAAGAGCCAGCCCTGAAAATGTTAGGTACTGTATGGTTCCTGAGAAATCAGACTACACGAGACTGTAAAATGACAGTGGGAGTCAGGGCTGATGAAGAGAAAGAGGTGTATAGGCAAATGCAAAGAGTTGTTAGGACAAGGAAACTGACCTAGTTTTCACAAGCATGGGTATTTGTACAATTATACCTTTGTCAATATTGATGGGCTGTGCAACAACAGTGAGTCCTACAATCCATGGACTTTTGTAGATAAGGATGAGTCAATGTTGGTGCACTGTACAAAGTGAACCAATACATCAGGATGTAGGTTGAAGCCTATGAGAAACCCACTTACTTTGTGTTTCTTTATTACAAATGAAACTTCTCCAAAAGCTGTTCATTATTTTATTTATTTGTTTGTTTGTTTAATTTTTTTGAGACAGACTATCACTATGTGGTCCTGGATGGCTCAAACTCATTGTATAGATACGGTTAGCTACTACCTCAGAGGTCTCTCTGCTTCTTCTTCCCAAGTGCTAGGAGTAATGAGTAACCATGCCTGGCTTGTTACTATTTTTAAAAGGCACTTGACATGAGAAGTTACTGGCAGTCAACTGCTGAGAGTGAGAGACTCTGTTTCCCACCCCCCACCCCCAACCCCGGGACAAGTTTCCTGGTAGATCATCAAATCCCAAGTAATCAGCCCTAATCATGTGCCTATATGAGCAGCATTAAAGGGCCTTAATGGGGGAGGGTGTATAAATAAATAAATAAGTTACTAAGTATGTCATGAATTTGAGAGGAAATGAGAGGGGTCATTGAACATAATATGAAAACAGTGCTTGTGTGAAATTCTCAATTTTAAGTTAAAATATTGCTTCACAATCCATTAAGTGATGTGTGTTTGTGCGCGGGCGCGCGCGTGTGTGTGTGTGTGTGTGTGTGTGTGTGTGTGTGTATGAGTACAGATACCCATTGACGCCACTAGAGGGCATCATATATCCTGAACAGCTAATTGTGCCCCACTTGGCATCCAGCTGTGAAGTAAACTCAGTCACTGGCAAGAGCAGTGGATGTTCTGAACCCCTAAGTTACCTTTCTAGCTCTGTCACTTGGTATTTCAATACCAATTCTGTAATAAGCATAGTATTAGTAGAATATAGCCTAACTTTCTAAAAAAGATTTTATAGCTAAGTATTAAATATTGGCTCAAGCCCTCTTTAGGTACAATTATAAAACAACTAGAAAACCAAAGGTCAGTTAAAATGTCCTATTTAGATAATAAAATGAATTGATAAAACTAGATTAGTCAGTTTTTAAAGATTTATTTATTTTTATTCTATGTGTATGGTGGTTTTTTTTTCCTCCACATTTATGTATGTGTACTACATGGGTTCAGTGTCCTCAGATGCTAGAAGAGGGATTGGATCCTCTGGAACTGTGGTTATCGATGCCGTAATGCTACCATTGGTGCTGCTAACACAACTTTGTTCCTCTGCAAAGACAAGAAGTCCTCTTATCCAAACAGCCATCTCTCAAGGTTCTTGATTTTTAAAAAACAATCAGTGCCTTTTCCCTGTGTTTTACCATTTTATGAATACGGAGAAATAAATGAGAAGATCTTATAGCAATATCTATAACTTTGCAGCTATGCAGAATGAACTCAATCTTAAGCTAAGAATATTAGGAGCTAGAAAAGATAAATGTAGAATATATTATAACAAAAATATAATTTAAATCTCTCTAATGCTTAAAAGGATACATTCAGCTTGCTTAAAACAATTTGCATACATTTGGAACTAATTCTTAAGTGGAATTAAAATGAAAGAGATTCCACATATGTATATGAAAATGTTATCAATACTAAACCTGCTATGTTAAACTTATTTACACTAATGTCAAATTATCTAAAACTTACCTTAATCATTGTTTTATATCCTATTTATTAACAAATACCACCACTAGGACGTAGTGTAAATGGTACCTTTGAGTGAAATATACCAGCAGTGTAGTTGAAGACTGAACTTAAGGCTTGATGTATGCTCAGCAAGCACTCATGACATACATCCCAGATATCAGTTGTTTGTTTGTTTGTTTGTTTGCATGTTTTAGATATGGTCTTAAGATGTATCCCTGACTAGCTGGAATTCACTATGTAGACCATAATGTCTCAGAACTTATACAGACCAGCCTGGCCTTCAATTCACAGAGATCTACCTGCTTCCCTCCTGCCCCCCAGTTGCTGATATAAAAGTCACTGGGTGAGTGACCTGTTTCTTTCTATGCTAGGGGTGTAGACGATAGTGCAGCGTGTGTAAGAGTTAGTAAGTAGACTCTAGAGTAGTGTGGAGACAGCACATTGTCAGAAAATCTGGTTTTGCTTCCTTTTCAATATTAGGAACTTGACAGAGTTCCCTGAAATCAGAAGCAATGACTTTACTCCTCAGTCATTTTTCTCTTTATGGAAGAAACACTCAAATAATACAGATCCACGGCATATTCCCAAAGAATTGCCTAAACTAATATTTGTGTGTTGAATTATTGTACATATTTACGGTCTTCTGTCATCCTTGGATATTAAATGACACATGGTTCTTCTGGTAGGACATAGAAAAATATTCTCTAAAGCAAGACTTTTTAAAGTTAACTCATATGTAGTTTATCTGACATTTTTGGTAATAAATTAAATTTGTGCAGTGGAGTTTATTATTTCCCCAGGAGAGATGGAGAGCCTGAGAGCATGGGATGGGGAAGATGGCTCATTGTTTGAGGCACTTAGGCTCCCCCAGAGCATCCAACGTTGACTTCCATCACCCATGTCTGCTGGCTCACAGTCTTAGGCAACTGTGTTCCAGAGTCTCACACTGCCTTCTGCTCTCTTCAGGCATGTGCACTCACATAGCATATGCCCACACAGACACAGGTGCATTTACACATGCACACACATATACATACATTAGCTTAAATTGATTCTCAAAAGTTGTGCATACTATTGAGTAAAATATAGACTATAATTGGGGTAAGAGACTTCTAAACTAAAAGGAATACAGAAAATTTTAATTTGTAGTTTATGTTTTTAATCAGCTTCAAAAAATTGTGAAGTTTTGAGAAAATTATTTATGAACTTTTATGTTTTATTTGCTGGTATATTTTATTTTCTAGTAGACAAAAACACATATAAAATAATCCACAAAGTGTTACTCAAGGAGGTAAAAGTTATGTATGACAGGGCTTTCAAAACTGTACACAATGCAAACATAATTTCTGAAAAATAAGTTAGTAAGTATTCAAAAAAAATTAAGATTCCATGGTTGAATTCATTTGGGAAAAAAAATGGCTGTTACCCTACTTTTGGTGGCATGAACTTGTAATTGCCAGAAATCAATTAAAATGTAGAAGGACGGTTTTGTCTCAGGTTCAGAGGTTGTAGTCCACTATCCCTTGGCTTCAGAGTTCTAGAGATAACAGTAAGAGAGAACATTGTAGCACATAGGAGAAAAGCTACCTGGTTTATCCTGTATGGGGAATAAAAAGTGAATAGTCAAGGGAACAGGGACAAGACATATCCTTCAAAGGCGTGACCCCACTGATGCAGTTCTCCCAAGTAGGATTCACCATGTAATGGCCCATTCAGCTCTGATTTTGTCCATGGCTTTGATTGGTTTACCACCCTTGTCATCCAATCACCTCCCCACAGTATTGCTGGCTAGGAATCTAGCTTTTGCATCTGAGAATTTGGAGACACTTCTATGCCTACCACACTATTAGCGTTTTACACCTTGTGAATGGCCAATATACCAGTAAGTCCTGCGGTAAAACTCCTCCTCAACTGTGTCACCTGTTCTTATGCTTATCTGCTCTGTGTCATCGCAAAGAATTAGAATACAATTAATCTTGGAACAGTTTGAATAACTTTGAAGAAAATGCAGTAAGATGTAAATTACTATAGATTAAATAAAATTTTAATAAAAGTTTCACCTTCTAATTTTAATTGTTACATTAGCATCATTTTTAGTACCTGGGGGGCAGAGACTATATTTTATACAGCTTTTTTTTAATCTCTTGCTAACTAATAATTGCAGGACACTTAGAAGCCAGTTTTAGATGCTGACAACTGTATTCAAGTGCCATGGGGAATTGCTATTTTTGTTCAAGGTAAAAATAATGCATGACCAGTTTACAGCAATTTTCTTAGACTGAGTCAATAAATGGTGAAGCAATATTACAGTTCAGACAGTGAGGTCACACTCGCAGAGGAGAATGAAAACGCATCCTGCTCTTTGAGAGGATTGGAGAGAGTGCTCAACAGTCACCAGCTGGTTTCCTTGTCATCTCCCTTCTCTACACAGAGAGACATTTCCACCTCTGAGAAGATGAAATAGACACGCATTTCTCTGTAAGCACATACAGACAAAGACACACACACACACACACACACACACACACATGCACACACATGTATGCACACACACACAGACACACACACACACACACACACACGCACACACTCCTTAACTAAGACAAAAGCAAAAGATAAGAGCAGACAATACTGCAAAGGATGAAGAACACTGTTGTGGTAAAACGTGTGCAGTCTTCCAGCACTGGAACAGTGGTTGAGATATTTAGCAGCATTTAGGATTGAGTGAGAATGCCTGTGAAGGCAGACTGGAACTCCTGTGTCACACAGTGCCTGAGACTTGACTGACCAGTGACTCACGGGACATTTTTAGTGACAGTTGAATCGATCAGTGAGCAGACAGCTCATCCTTCCCCTGCATCCTCACAGTCCAGCTGATGGGTGTTAAAGTTTGACAATGTTGAGACATGTGAATTTGGAATCAGTGTTTATGAGGAAACACTGGAAGATGTGCTTAGAATTGACTTGTTCCTGCACTTTCTGAATTAGAAGAAACAATCTCCACAAATATGATCTTACATGTACCTTACTTTCTTCTCCATGTAGCTATGTCAAAAGCCCTCATATGTCAATGACAAATATTTTTGGAGCAAACAGACATCTGCTGTGTGCTCAGAGTGCAGACTGTTCAGTTGCTGAGGATGGTTTCAATCTTGCTGTTTTAAAATTACTTCCAGATGAAGCAAAGATCAAAGGCTTCCACATGCGTGCACATCTTTAGACATGCTAGAATAGGAAAAAACCCAGGTTTCCGGAAGAAATAGAAGGTGGGAGAGTTTGAAAAATTAGAAACACTTCGTATGCACACCAGAAGCTTTCTGTGTTGCTGGAATGTGCCTTCTGATGATGCACTAATAATTTCCATTTCTGCCTCTTTCCAGACCTAGGCCTGAATCTTAAAAGTGGCTTTCCTATGACTTATCCTGCTAAAATAATTAAAAATTACTCAGTCAAAACAGCTTTAATTTCTAAAGTTTATGCTCCAGACTCAGCATCGTGGCTTGAATACAGGATCTTCCCTATTGAGGGCAAGAGTCCCCAGCAGAGGTTGCTAATTTGTGGAGGAGGAAACCTAGGAAATCGAGGAAGGAGGATGCTAGAAGCACTTCTTTGCAGAATGTCAAGGCTCTGACCCTCTAGTATCGTGGCTCTCTGTCAAATATTAGGCAAGCTACTTTGCTTTTCTACACAGTGCCATCACCACAACATTCTGCCTCCATCCTACCCCACAGAGAAGGAGCCAGGTGAGCTCAGAAAGCCGAACCAGAGTAAAGTTTTCTTCTCTAATGCTGTTCCTCTCCAGTTACTGATCCCAACCATAAAAAGTCTTCCTCACACATATGGATTGTTTTAATCCGATCTGCATATTAGGTAGGCAGAGTGAGCATCCCAGCCTGGTGCCTCTGGATTTCACACAGACCATAATCAAACCTGGTGCCTTCTCTAACAGCTGAGAGTACAGTTTGATAGCATCATAGTCGCTCACTATGTGAATGGCTTGGTGAGCCCAGCAAGGAAAAGACATGACATTTAGTGTACATTCTGCCCCACAAAGATGCAGAAATGACATAGTATGCATTAATAAATCAGAAGATTTAGAACTTTAAATGTATTTATCTAGAAAAAGAGTGAATATGAAGTTTGTCATCTAAAATGTTTGGTGAGCAAATTTGCAGAAATCATGAGATTTCCTAGCTGGGGACACAACTTAGCAGGACAGTGTTTGCCTAGCCTTTGCAAGGCCCCATACTTTCAGTACCTAACACACACACACACAGACACACACACACTCATATTACACAAACACATAGACGCATATACACCCCATTTATACAACACACACACACACACACACACACACACACACACACACTTCAACATGCATCGCATCTTTTTCTGTTCATAGTTGGATTTATTAAGAAAAAACAGCCTCATGCTCTCTTCCTGCCATCAGGACCCACTATGCTGCATTCTATCGTAGGCTCCATCTAACTCATAATTTTATTTAACACAGTTTTAGTTTCTGCAGTTTTCCAGTATTTTCAGACATTTACCTAATAAACTATTTTAAAACAAATATTCTGAGAAACATCATCTTTGTCAAGTTGCCCCAGGAACTTAATTGACTTAGGAAACCGAATGTCTGATTAAGATGCATTAGAAATCTTAAAACAATAATGCTGTGTGTGGGATGATCAAAATGATAGCTATTATAATAAAACCATTAGGGAGATGGTTTTAATAATCGCAAACTTTAGGAGAACATTAAATTGCCTTTTTCTGTATCAGAAGTAGACGCAGTTATTTCTGCAAAGAAAGCTGAAATCCTAGGAAGAGCTTCTCCCTCCACGAGACACACCAATGGGGCACGGCCCTCTAATGTGTATTTCACACATCGTTTAACAAGTTACTTTGCATGTGTGAAGATAGTATGCCACATTGGCCTTTGTTTTGAACAAAGGGCCCTACTGTAGCTGCCCTGGGTGGAATGTATTTCAGCAGTTTTCAAACAATTCAGCATCCTCATTGTGTTCAGAGATTTGCCACAGTCCATGCCATCCAGCCTCATGCCATTTACTTGGAAGCTGCAGGGCTCCTATGCAGCTATGTGGGAAGGTTTGGATGAATCAAACATCTATTATTACTTTACACTCATCCATCTCTTTCTTTGCTGTCATATTGGGTGGCCATTGGAGAGGTAGTTTCTCAGCCTTGAAGTCGAATGAGGTCAGAAAGTGGACAATATCTATTCATCAGATTCTTTAAGGAATACAGGTATTCTCTCAAGAAGCCTTCGTTTCATTTAAATTGTGAAGCTTGCCAGAAAAGGTTTTTGTTTGTTTGACTGATTGTTTAGCTAAATTACTTCATATACATAAATATACTGAACTTTTACTATGGATAGGCATGTTGCGTTTTTATTATTTTTTTCCATTTCAACTCAGCATTTCATTAGATATGTGAGACTTTGCATCACTAAATATTGATAGCCCTTTAATTCACTGTTTTTTCAAATTGACTTCCACATTCCTTTTTTTCCAAAATGATACTTTCAATGGTCCTTTGCTCTGGTAGCCAAGGCCCCTGCTGTGATTATTCATTGGTACTACCTTTTTGTCTTATGGATAAAATAATGAAAAACTTATTCTCCTTCATCTTCAAGATCAAAACTGTGGTGAAGGAAGTTCCTGCCTAAGAACTTAACAGCACAGCATATTAATAGCTAGAGCTCCAAAGCTTTGTCTTGTATTAGAATTAATAAGAAAGTTAACCTTCCTTCTTCAAGGGGCTCCCCACAATGTATCTTGGGTATATAATGGGAAAAAACATACCACTTACTTGTATAATGAGTGAAAATAAATTTGTATCTGTGAAAACTTTGGCATTGGACCCTCACGGATACCAACATCTGCCAACAGCCAAATCGTTATTTGAGGTATCATAACACATATGAACTATGCAGACATGTCTATATAGGTTTAATCATTTATACATTACTTATAATATAAATGTCAAAAAGTGAGGCTTTGTATCATTTAATGAACAATAATGACTTAAATTTTTATGTGCATTTATTAAAATATAATTTTTGTAATATTTTCAGAATTCAGTCAGCTAAGCACATGGATAAGAGGTCTATAGAAAAACAGAACTAACTACATATGCTTCACTGTAGTTAAGACAGCCCTGCCAGTTACGTAGGCTGTAAGAAAAACTTTCCTCTTGTGAGATAATGGAAAGTCCACTCCTCTGGTAGGACAGTGGACAGTCTATGTCCAGTCCTCTTGTGGACCAGTAGACTATGTCCACAAACTTATTGTATTTGGGAAGACTGTGAGTTTATTAGACCATTCATGTTTGAAAGAAGACCTTCAGAGACTTTAAACAGCGGTATCTTGTCTCCTAGGGTGGCCGTGCCTGATTTGAGAATGAAAGCCTCTTTAGTCATTGCTCATCACCTCAGTATCACATGGAATCATAGTGTCAGCCATCTTTCTAAGATAAGCCAAGTTTGCATCTATTGAAATGCAAAAGACCTCGGTATTACTGTCCAAATAGCATGTACATTAGTTAAGTGAGAGAGAGAGCTAGGCCAGGTGCTGCAGGCCTCCTGTAATCCCAGCCTGGATGGAGACTGAGGTAAGATTAAAGGTTTGAGGCCTACCTAGGAACAAAGTGAGGTAAGGGCTCATCTGAGCAAACAACCTGAGATTTCATCTCAAATAAGTAAAAGGAGAAAAGAGGTCTGGGCTCTTTTAGCTCAGTAGTAGAGGCCTTACCTACAATATCTGATACTCTAGATTCGGTTCTCAGTACCAACAAAAATACACAATTAAACAAAAATAGAAGCAACAAACTACTACTACCAAAATAAACAAACAGTGACTGATCCTGAAGGTGGGATTAAAAGGATAAAATATCTAAGTTTTCCAAAGGCACATTTCCGAGAGAAGCTGAACTGCAGATAAGAAAACTTGGTAGAACCTGCACATCAATAACCTGGAAAGATTTTAACTGCTCAGTGACTTTGGTTTTACCTTTCTCTCCTTCCTGCATAAGTTATGGCTCTTGGCCATAAGATTCCTTGGAAATACTGAACACCCAAATCTCTGTGTTTTCATCTGAAGATCAAGGGAAAGACAAAGGCAAAGCTGTTAATTACATGAAGGCACGATAAGAGTGAGGTAACTGAGAGAATCCGTCATACCTGGAAACTGCAGCAAATTTAAGGACAGTGTTGGCATTCTCCCAGAGTTTCAGGGACAGGAGTTGGATCTGGTTAATCCATAGCTGAAGGATAGAGTAACGTGTCCTGGGGTCCCGTGTCTAGCAAGCACTCCTGTGGCAATCCCACATCAGGGCTGACTGCAGCTCACTCCCACTCTTGGCAGAGAAGCCTTGTACCTGGGATGTATTCAATCATTCCTTGGATTGAATTTCCTTGTTGAGATCACATAAAATAATCTCATTACTGGATAAAGAATGGAATCACTTTGCTGACACCCCAGGCAGTTGCTGAGTCTCCCCTGAACACTATTAAGCCCACTGTGACTGGGAGAACACCTTGAACTCTGGGAAGTGCTTAGTAAATGTTTATTGATGATTAATCCAAAAGGTTCCTGAAGCTTTACAGGAGGTTATAAACAGACTGAAAAAAAATCCATAAATCCCTCAAGACAGGGCCAGACTTACAAGAGTAGTTAAACTGTGTTTTCAGAAGCAGTTTTAAAAGAAAAGAGGCATGAAGAGGAAACTTTGGATGCCCGATCTTTATGGTAGGCATGGACCGATACAGCCAGGATGCTGAGGAGCCACAGGAACAGCCTGGCTGTTTGGAATTTTCCTTCTCATTTTTCTCTTTTTCTCAGAAGCAATTTCAAATAAGAAAAAGGTTTGAAAATGGTCAAATAAGAGCACACAATCATTTGTGCTGAACTCAAGAATAATTCCTGGTTCTCTGTCTTAGTTTAAGTTTCTTTTTTTTTATTATTATTAATTTATTCTTGTTACATCTCAATGGTTATTCCATCCCTTGTATCCTCCCATTCTTCCCTCCCTCCCATTTTCCCCTTATTCCCCTCCCCTATGACTGTGCCTGAGGGGATTTCCTCGCCCTGTATATGCTCATAGGGTATCAAGTCTCTTCTTGGTAACCTGCTGTCCTTCCTCTGAGTGCCACCAGGTCTCCCCTTCCAGGGGACATGGTCAAAGGTGAGGCACCAGAGTATGTGAGTAAGTCATATCCCACTCTCCATTCTACTGTGGAGAATGTTCTGACCATTGGCTAGATCTGGGTAGGGGTTTAAAGTTTACCGCCTGTATTGTCCTTGGCTAGTGCCTTAGTTTGAGAGAGAAAATTTGCTCAACCATGTTCATAGCAGCCTTATTCATAATAGCCAGAACATGGAAACAGCCTAAGTGTCCAGCAATAGAAGAATGGATAAAGAAACTGTGGTACATATACACTATGGAATACTATTCAGCTATTAAAAACAAGGAATTCCCAAAATTTGTGGATAAATGGATTGAGCTAGAAATGATCATAATGAGTGAGTTAACCCAGAAGCAGAAAGACTCAAATGGTATATACTCACTTATATCTGCATATTAGCCCAAGGGGCATGTCCCACGAAAGCCTTCACTTACCAGGAAACTGAGACAGAGGGGAGGACATCCTATTGGGACTCTAGATGAGAGAATCATGGGAGAATGGCAAAGTTGAAGGATCCAGAGGGTCCTAGAAACCTACAATTAGTTTAAGTTTCTATTGCTATGATGGAACACATGACCAAATCAACTTGGGGAGGAAATGGATTACTCAGCTTACACTTTCATATTACTGGTCATCTTTCTTATAAAACCCAGGATTATCGCCAGTCCCGGATGGCACCATCCACAATGGGCTCAGTGCTCCCCCATTAGTCACAATAAAGAACATGTTTTATAGGTTTGTCAAAGCCTGATCTTATGGAGGCATTTTCTCAATTGAGGGCCCTTCCTCTTGACTTTTGCTAGTGTCAAGCTGACAGAAATCTATCAAGCATACTCTCACATTTTGAATGAGATATTTAAAAATATATTATTGTTGTCCTTGTTCATGTCACATTTAGGCAGTCATGTGGATGAGAGTTTATGGGTGTAGCTTCTAATGTTACTAAGAGCAAACCTTCCCATCCATGGCTAGACATGCCCAACAGGACAGGGAGAAGACCATGAGGCCTTAACTTCACAAAAAGAGCTACAGACAAGTAAGGAACGCAAAGAATATGAAGAACAAAGCAATTGGTTATCTGATATCAAATGGTCAGCCCTGACAACATACATATGAGGATTTTGGTGTCGATATTTGGGAATATCTATGTATATAATATATGACTGTAATTATAGTAATGTAAAAACAGGCCATTAGTGTGAAAGAGAACCACACAACATATATGAGAGGATTTGAAAGGAAGGGAGGGAAGACATGATATAATCATACTACAATCTTAAAATTAAAATAAAGAAATAAAAAGGTAGTTATTATAAAAATATTTTTCATAAAATAATACTTATAGTATTTTATAAAAAATATTTATTTTATAAGTTTAAGCACAATTTCCTATGTTACCAAAGTACTATTATCACACTGACAATTTAACAGTTATATCGACATGGACAGATTGGAAAATGTGTCTCTGGTAGTTTGATATTAGAGTACTCCCACAGCATAACTGATCTTGATTCTCAGCACTGGTTAAAAAATGATCATCTAACACTGGGTATCAAATTCATGTTCAAACATTCTTCATTGTTTATCAAATATTCTTGTAGGTTTTTCTCAGTCCAAAATGTAAGTTTACATATACACTTTTGTTCTCTCTGTCTCCTCCATTCCCAGGAATGTCATTTTCTTAAACCAGCCCAAATGGAGAGGAGTTGAAGACAGTACCTCCTAATGTGTACTAACTAGGCCCACTGTTCTTCCAGGCTCCTTTAAACAGGAATGCCCTCATTACCGTTTGAACACATGCTTCAGCCAGAAATTCAAGATATGTTGTCTCTAAGTCTAATGTGCTTAGGTCAGCCAACCATGCACCTGTTTTCTTGTGCAGGGGTTTGGCTCCTTGCCTTTAGCCCACTGCTCTGATTGACTTCCTAACAAACACAATGCCTGAAAATCACTCCATCTCTAACTCTCTCAGACCCTTTCTCAAATCCATTTCCTCCTAATAATATGGAAAGTATTAATCCATCTAAATACTTGGGATTAACATGAAGATGAACAATTCACTTCAGTGAAGTTGAGTAATTAAGTCCTGGAAGCAACCCTTAACCATCATGTCAATTGGAAGATCAAGAGTTGTCTCTGTAAGTCGAAGGAATGACTTCATTTTTCTAGGCATTTCCCCACTTTTTCCCTCACTGAAGAATTAGAAGCTAAGAAACAAAAAGAAATCCCTTAGTCATTAAACTACAGTTCATCTGAAAATATGAACATATGAGTTGGTCTCTCAAGTGGTTTTGTCAGCTTGAACTTCTGAAAGCTTATTTTTCAGTCTTATGATATGATGTAGAAATGGAATTTTGGTTTATTTTCTTGATAGTTAAAGCTATATACTCTATTAGTTAAAACATGTAAAGTCACACATCTCTAAGTAAATCTTCTTCAGACAATCTTTTAATATTTTAGTGTATATTGTTGAGGATATGTTCCTTTGTCTACATATTTTAAGATAAACATAATCATATTAAAGTACCATTTTATGAACTACTTTTTCATGTTAGATAATTGTCAATGTCTTCCTATGTAAAAAGGGCAGCTCTGCAATATACTTGTGGTAATGGATAGGAACAGGGTGCTACATTCACTTGAATATGTCCCTTTTATTTTATTTTATTTATTTGGCAAATTTTAATTTACTGAATACTTTCTCATGTAGTATTGTTTGTTTAGCCTCTACCAAATGAACAGAAAGGCAGTTACTCACTGAAGTGGTTGCTTTCTAAATATTTGTATCCTTTATACACCCAAACATGTGATTGCTATGCTTTTTATTCTCCCACAAACAGTGCTCAGAAAACAGGCCCATTATAAACCGAAGGGTTCTTATCCTTCCTGTTCTAGGGAACACTGAACAAAAGAAATGGAAATTCCTTTTCTGTTACAGTCTTAGAATATACAAGAAGACGGGGCTGTCTGATGTGTGATCAGACATCAAGAATTGTGAATTCAGGCTAAGGACCAAAGGCACATGCAAACAGGACTGTGAGCCCTGGTCTGGGAGTGCTGAGATTTGTTGTTCAGTTTCACAATGACTTGCTTAGGAAAAGACAAAAGTATCAAATCAACTTTCATAGTCAATGACAACTTACTTGTCACCTCACTAGATTTCTACTTCTCATGTTTGGCAAACTCTGTTATCATTCCACTAATTATAATTAAATCATAATTAATGTCATGCATAGCCATCCTTAAGTGAAAATCCAGCCTCAGTCCCTTCGAGTATGAAGGAATATGTTATATTTTTCCAGATACACATACGCACACACATACATATAAACACACAGAAAGAGAGAGAGAGACAAAGACAGAGATAGTGACAGAGACAGAGACAGAGACAGAGAGACTATGGCATATCCTGGAGTCTTAAAAATAAATTATCTTCATATAAAATAACAGTTTCATATAACTATTAATATTAATATTATTCCCATTCTTCAGATGAGTCACTGAGCCTCAAAGAGCAGAAATTATCTGCTCCAAAGTATTGAACCAATGCAAAAATAAATAAAATAATACATAAATAAATAAAATAATAAAAGTCCACAGTTTAAGCACAGGTCTGGGTTTTCAAATTTAATTTTAATGTAAATTATTTAGCTTTCTTATGAAAAATTGAGAAACTTAGAGAACAAAAGAAATATATAAGAAAATACATATAAATGAGTTTCAACAATGAAATGTGTAAATGAAATATGTAATCCATTGTTACAATTAAGCAAAGTGAAAAGATCTCTAAGTGTGGTCATTCTCTGCATTAGCTTTAGAGAAAGACAGAGCTACCACGTAGAGAGACAGTTTGCACAAGAGACAGGATAAAGTTGAAGTGCTTCCCAGTGGCCTGGCTTAATGTAAGATGACACTTAACAAACAGAATAGCCATATATTGTCTTTATTTTTAGAAAAATAATGTTTGTATGTGCAAATATATGCACACACACACACACACACACACACATGGATCTCATAAGTATCATTCACCAAAATAATGCATCCCTGTGATGAGTTGTTTAAAAACATATGGCCTGAATATTAGGCCATGCAGTATGAAAACACAATGCCTAGCATCAAGTTTCAGAGTGGATATATTCAGAGTGGTTACAGGCAGTAGATTGGTCTGCATGTTCCTATATTTCAACACAAAAATTAACTTTCTAAGCCTTCCCATATCGTGTGTTCATTTATTTCTCTTCCTCTTCTCTCTTCTGATGACTCACATAGCTGCACTTCTCTAGTGAGACTGTGTTTCCTTCCTTCATTCTTGTCTGTCCCATTTGTCCCAACGTCCACAAACTCTCTGCTAGCTACCATCTGCCAACTCATTCTGGCTCTCTTGTGCTGCCTGTACATCCGTAAGGCTTCATGGAATAAATACAGATATACATTCATGCGTCCATTCTGTGGCTGTGTATGCGATTTGGTCCATTTAGATTTACAAGAGCGCAGGGCTTCTGGGCAAGCAGGAATTGTTTGGCAATGAGAAAAGATGATAGAATCATGCAGTAAGTATGCAGTGATCACATCTGAAAATGAGATTTCTTGCTTTCTACTTAGATATTATGTCTCTTCTCTAGTGTGATTAACACCAGGATTATGAATACTAAGAGTAGACTAACTTCTGTGGAGATTAGTGGTCAAAGAGAGTTGTGAATCCAGGAAAGAATATTGTTGCAATGGAAATTTACCTTTGACATTACTTGAACCTTAGTAATGTGTTCAACAGATAGCAAAACAAAATATGCTTGATACTCATAGTCACTTTTCTTATAGTCAGCATCTTATTTCATAATATACTAACAACCTCTGTGGGCATACTTTTAAACTCTGTTTTATTTTGTTTCCTTACTCTTTTGCCTCCTTTCCACCACTAACACTCAGTAGGAAAGAAGGAAAAGAGAAGGAAAAGGGCAGGTAGATCTCTTTATGCTTAGTTCCTGATAATTAGGTCCTCTGGTTCTTTGGGACAAAGCCAATCTAAGTTGTCAGGATATCCAGAAATCCAGATAAGCAGGAAACAGCAAAAAGCAGCAGATTGAATCAGCAGTTTTATTCCTCCTCTGACCATCTCCTCAATGCCTCCTCTCTAAAAGAGTCTTCCTCCTCTCCTTGGGCTCTGATATTTATACCCTCTCAGAGTCCTCAGAATTAAACTATGTGCAGCTGTCAAAGACTATGCCTCTCCAAGTCACACAAGGCTGTTATCAGCTCGCAAAGGTTATGCTGCCCAGAAGGCAATTATCAACTATGGATAAGCTAACACAGCCCCATATCCCACACTTGGGGTTAAAATAGAAATGGTTACATAACATAACTTTATTTTTAAATGAACCAAAATATTCAATACAAACCTCATCTGTACATACCTTTAGAAATCTACTATTGCATACAACTTCATGGAATTAACTCTTAAGTACTAGGTTTAGAATAAAGGTATGTAAATATATCCCCTTGGGTATCCTACTCAGCAACATAGCTGAAGTTTTGTCAGTGAAACTTTGACTCAGTCTTCAAAATATCTCACAAGTTGACCCATGTCTTCTGTACCTACATTCTCCTTTAGTGACTCTGGGAAAATTGTCAGATTTTCCTAAAAGGTGAATTCTAATTGTGGACAAATTGTTGCTAATCCCCACTGGATACAATATGCAATCGAATAAATGAATGAGTGTGCACTTGTGTGCATGTGTACATGCATGTGTGTGCTTGTTTAGTTGTGCTTTTTATGTATTTGGTGAGGGTTGAAACAGAATTAATCTGAAGCACACTTATTTCTCAATTTTTGTCAGGTATTTAGCACTCTAATAATTGAAATTCTAAAGTTAATAGTGCTGTTTGTGCCACAGCACTTTCAAGCCTTCACAGTAGAACATGGCAAAATCCCCCTGGAAGTCACAGGCTCCTAAAACCAAATTAAGGTTCAGTCCAAACAGGCAAGACATCAGTGTTTGTATGACCCTTACCTGCTAGTTAGGTCACTTGTCTCTTCAGGTTAACAATAGTATATGCATATTTATTCAGACATGTTCTAATAAACCCCCATCATCTAGGCAATGATGTGAAGTGATCCAGGACATACTGTGAGCTGGAATTTCTCTCCTGTTGCCCCCACCTGACTTTCCCATTTTTGTTTTGCTTTCCCTAGACATACTTTTCTAGTTCATGTGGAGGGAAAGAGACCCTCAGGATATGCTTTATGATGTCTTTTTAGGATGCCTCAAACAGCACTGTACCTAAAGAAGCAAGTTTTCATGAATGTCCAGGCAGGTGGCTCTTTTATTAAGCCCACTGAAATAGCTTGTCCCAAAATGGACAACTTACAAGCTACCAGCTGAGCAGGTGAAAACACTTCACTGTGGGTTCTCTGAGGTCAGTTGGGTTGACTGAATGTACAAAGAAGAGGACCACATGGCTTTGGGGCTGCTTTTTTAGCAGGTCAATAACTAATAGCCATTCAATCAGACCTGTGGGGGCAGACTGGAAGTTCCTAGATGCAGTGCAATAGGGTGAAAGCAGCCAACTGTAAGATTCCTTATTAGGACAAAGTGAGAGTCTGATCTAAATGATTACTATAATTCCTACATATCCTATTCATTGTTGCTTCTGATATCATTTTACTAATTTTAATAACTCTATCCAAAGAGAATCCAAAAATAAAATTTATTACCATTTATAAATTTTTAGAAATGTATTGCCTATTGAAAAATTAAAATAGCATAAATAGAAAGTTTCTGGCACCAAGGCCAGACTTTTTGCTGAAGTGAATTAAATACCAAAATTAAAACTGATAGTACTTTTATCAAAGTTTTATTTTATTTCCTCTAAAAACATTAGTAGGCATGGAAGTAGTGGTCCCTCAGCTAGTGCCAGTCAATTCATTCACTCATTCAACAACTATAATGGCAGAAAATTGTATACAAGATGGAACAACAAAATCTAGAAAAATAATCAGCTACAACAAGATGGAGTTACTTTTTAACATGGGATGCAGTCTAGTTTGTTAGAAGCCTGCCACCTCTCCATCACATTCTGACCACACAGTCAACCCTGTTTTCTTTCCTTTCTCATGTTTGTTTTGACAAGGTCAAAACTATGTAGCTCATGATGGCCTCGACCTCATGATCACCAGTCTTTTGTCCCAATCTCCCAGTTGCTAGGATTGCTTTCTTGAGTCACCATACCCAGCTCTTACTCCATTCATTTAACTGCCACATACTTATAAATAATTGTGTTTGAAAGTCCAGAAGTACATTTCTAGTTTTCATATATTCCCTCAGGTTCTATTTCAAATGCACTCAATTTATCACATCCAATATAGTATGGGAAAAGATAGGTGGAGCCATATCATCAGTGCTTGCCATCATAATCACATCTACTGAGTAACCACACTGTGTGCCTTTTCTGCTGTGTGGTCCAGACCCTGAGTTTTGAAGAGTCGGATTTCCTGAGTCATTTATGGAGCATGTGACATGTTAGAAAGAGAATAAAGTTGGCATGTTTGAGAATGATCAATCTATTGGTTTATTAAGAACACAGGACAAAGGGAAAGATATCATCACTTCCAAACTCTGCCTTTGACAAAAGGGAGGTGGCCATGAAAACCTAGCTAAAGAATTAGCTACTGTGGTAAAGAAATCATCAAGAACAAGGATGGAGTTAAGTGATTTTGAATTACTCTGCCCTTGTAATGTATAAATAAAACTATGACAATAATATACTTAAACTGTACAACTGTTATGCTTTGAAAGTGGCATGATAGACAAAGAGTTTAGAGTAGTAGTTAAGAAGTTAAAATTCAGTGATAGTGCACATGACATTTTGTAATTTTGGAAAGAAAACTTCTACAGTCTTTGGAGACCAAGAAATCTTCTCCTCATCAACACCAAATTTATTTTATTTTCATAAGCACTGTGTAAATACCATGGCTGGTGCTAGATTAGGAACGATGCAAATGGCAGCTTAGAGAAATCCCAGCACTTGTCCTCAAGGAGCTCATGGTTTTCAGGGGTCTAGCTTTTCTGTGTGGCATTTGCACAGCCTCTGATTTTGTTCTCACAGTCCCAAGGCAAAGCAAGACTGTATTATATAGTATAAGATGACTCCCAAGCTACATTAGCAATTATGATAAGAACAATTAGCTCATGAAGAACTTATCACTTACAGAATATAAGGAATTAAGTTCAATAATATTTATTTAATGTTATTCTATGTGGTGTTCTGGGCTGAAAAAGACAAACAAAAACATATAATCTACATCCACTAAACACTTGGTGCATACATACATACATGCCACTCTGCTCAACTTTAGGTACTTTATGTTTTATAATTTATCACCTACATGTTTCAGTCTGGATAGTCTTTCTTTCACAATATTCTGATGTCTACCCTTATAAAGTCACAAATCCAACAGATTAATGGGCTATATGAGTATAAATGAAATATAGTTCTGTGGCGTTGATGTTTTTAACATGCAAACAAACAATGGCAATTCACAGGAAAGAAAAGTAGTGTGGTTGTAAATTGCAAAGAAGAAAGTCTGGGACTCTGAGTATAGCATGACTAGGGATGTAAACTCAGGTTGGCCCATCTCTTCATAATGAGAGACTTTGAGCTGTTATGGAAACTGGCCCATGTGCTTCCAGGGCATCCCCTGTGATTATCTCCTATCTTACTCTAGGGAAAATAGATTTACAGACCTAAGTATCTCCATCCAGCTTTATGTAGGTTCTTGGTTGTCAGGGTCTCGATGAGAAGTACCCTATCCAGTAAGCCTCCTCCCCTCTATAATATATGCTAAGTTTATCTCTCTCACTAGTTCCTTCTCAGGGATGCTTAGCAGCATTTAGTATCCCTAGCTAGGAGTCTTTGCCTAAAACATCCTGGGCTTGCCGGTTTTTGTGATGTTGCATGCCTGTAATCCCACCACTCTGGGAGGCAGAGGCATGGTAACCACTGTGAGTTTGAGGCTAGCCAAGGACAAAAGCAAGACCAGGACAACCAAGGCTTCATAGAGAAGTGCTTTCTCAAGACAATCAAACAAAAACAAAAACCCAAACGTTAAAAAAAAAAATCCTGAGTTTCTTTCTGATTAGCTCCTTTTACTTCTGTATAGGTCAGAATCAAACTTCCGTTGCATTTAAATTTCCTCTGAGAACTTAGGTTTATATCACTTAGCAGTTAGCACAATTATAGTTATTACACAACAGACAGAGGGAGAGAGGGAGAGAGAGACAGAGAGAGAGAGAGAGAGAGAGAGAGAGAGAGAGAGAGAGAGAGAGAGGGAGGGAGGGAGAGAGAGAGGAGAGAAGGAAGAGAAAGAATTTTCTACTCTTTATAAAGTACTGTCCTAGTGCATCTAGGGCCCTCTGTAACTAACCTTATTGACATCCTAAAGGTCCTGCCCCCAGGGACAGTAAGTTAGAATTAACTTTTTAAATTAGACAATCTAATTTTTTTTCAAGTATGGGATGTTTTTGAAAAGGAAAGATGATAGAATGTGAGCACAGGGAGAGGTGGGAGAGTCTCTGAAGGACACAGGGTTTTCAGTAGAATGTTCTAAAAGGTGAACATAAGCTTGTTGCCCAGAGCCTCAAGAAATCAGTGCAGACCCTTCATATATGAGCCAGTAGTTTTCATAAGGAAGTTTCCCCAGCATCTGTAGACAGGCTTGATCAGGAAGGTAAGTCTTAGTCAAGATATTTGCCTATATATGAGGCACAGAAGCAAGAGATTCAGTATAACAGTAGGAGTTAGGTCAGAGTCATTCTAGAAGAAATCGAGAGCTGAAAGCAATGCATGTTTAAAAATGGATAAAATAAGAAGAATACAGTCTATGGATGCATGAAATATGATGATAGGAACATGGTCAGAATGAGGAAGCTGTATTTAAACTAATATTTTCCAAGACAAGATTATAAAAACATAAAGTGAAAAAAAAAAAACCCAGACATTGCACAAGCTCTCAGGGTAAGTCTCTACCTCCTCCCTAGGCCCTTAATTATCTGCTGGTGGCAATCCCGCACTAACAGGATTGACTATTCTCCCTACTCACATGGCCATTTGCTTCCCCATCTTTAACCGATGGTTTTCAGCTCTTCTCTCCTGGCTTTAGAGTTCGCATCCTAAAATCTTCAAGTTGGAATATATGCCAGAAAGCCTCTTCTTAGGCCAATTTACATGAAATAAAGAATGAACACTTTATTTGCTTTTTACCTAAAAGCACAGCTGGTGGCATTTGGTATTGCCATTCCGGATGGTTCCAAATCACGCCAAAATATCAGTGCATATTTCATATATGCTCGCCATCTGTGAGAGCTTTCAGGGGTTGGAAATATAATGTAGGTGACTGATAAAGTACTCCCCTAAAACATATTGGGGCCCTGGCTTTGAAGGCACATGCTGTTTTTTAAAAAGCTTTCTTATTTCATTTAGGCAAGGATAACACACACGCACACAGAGACACACACACACACACTCACACATATTATCACACTGAAAAAATATATTTACACACTCAGTATAAAACATACCAAGTTATAAAGGTAAGAAAAAATAACCACTTTATTCTCCCTGATACTTAAAAGCTATAAAAGTGATCAATCATAGGAATAATTTTCCCTGTTGGGGAACCCAGTGAACATGATGTTTGTTTTGGGATGCCCACCCCTAGTCTATGGCTTTGGTTTAAAGCACAGTGTCACTGTAACATCTGAAGGGCAAAGTTGCCAATGATGATCATGGGGATGGCATAAATAAATTCTGTCCCTCTCTCTAAAGAAGTTATTATGAAATGAGAATTATTTTTGAAAATGTCATCAGGGAAAAAGGACTCCTTCCCCACCCCCCAGGAAGAGGTTAATAAAGGACTAAGGGATTCTGGGAGGTTTTCAGCTCACCGAGGGCTTTCAGTCAAAGAAGCAAAGGACATGACAAGTTCACATCCTCTTGCATGACTCTAATATTTTTTACTCTACCCTATTGTTAGCTTCTGGGGAGAGACTATTCAGTCTTTAGAATGGATCACTACTTTAAGTACAAAAATATTTTTCTCCTATGAGAGCGATCTCCTAGAAGGAAAACATAAACAAAAAGATAACTGGGTACAGATAGAAGTAAACAATTTGTGGTGTTTTGATGGCCACTCAAACAGGAGAGTAAGTGGATTTATTGGGAAACTTGTTTACTTGAAGTTTTTTCCTTTCGTATATGCCCTTATGATGCCCACACATCTTAAAGCAGTATGCAGGTAGTCCAAAGGTTTCAAAGCAGAGGCAGAAAAGCCTCTATTTAAAAAAAAATGCAGCATATTTTCCCCGCACATATGAAGTAGGTTGAAGAATTAGATGTAGGAGAGTGTGGGTGAAAATTAGAGGCAGAAATGTCTGCTCGGTGTAAGTCAGGCAATGACAAGTGCAGGAGTGGTGACTTCAGCTTCATTTTATATGCTCATGTGGGCTCAGCCCTACCACGGTAGCAAAATTAGGAGCATATGTTCTTTTCTATTCTAGTTTGTGAGTTTGTCCCTATAAAATCCTTAGAGTATCTTACATGACGGATGCTTTCATATGTGAAAAGATAGTTCTCATTATGAGACTGAAAGGGATGGGGATTTGAAGGTGAAAACAGTTGTTCGTATTTGATGAAGAAGTCAGTGTTTAAGGACTGGGTGTTTGAGTATCTATAGTGAATATTTTCATAGCTATACTTTATTTTCTAAAGCAATATTTCTTTTTCTTTTCCTGTACTGGTAGTCTACCTAAGAATTATTTTCCGTGGTCATTTGAAGCTGGAGCCCCAGATCAGTGACTGCATTAGCTAATTCATACCCTTGCCAACTTGTCTAGAATATAAATGCGGCCAATGTGGCAGAGCTGCCCTGCACTCTGCACATCCCTTCCACACAAAGCACAGGTCACTCCTTTGGTTGGCAATGTGTCTTTTCAGTGATCTCAAAATAAAATGCTGCTGCCAACAATGGCGCTCTCAAGCAAATTCATTTCGCTTAGGACCTGTGGACAGAGTGGAGGTCAAGTAGAGTTGAAAAGGTCAAACAGCTCTCAGACAGAGCTTGTTGCTTTTGTTCTTTCCAATGCTCTCACTAGTCACTGCGCCAAAGCAGCAGAAATAATGAGCATGTGGGTTTGGCCTGAACTCTTGATGTTTTACCAAATGTAGGGCACATACAAGGCTACACAATTGACTCTGAATGTATCATTCAAGCTGAACTTGAAGGTCTCTGGCTCCGAGGTAATTCTCAGTACATAATGGAATGAATTGAAAACTACGGACAAGACAGTTCACTTACTCAAATTGGTAAAATAATGATGCTTATTACAATGCAGATTCAGATATAGTGAGAGTCATGTGGATTTTTGGCATTGAATTGCTAAGAGTCAAGAACAGATACCACACCAGTGTAGACTGAAGTGTAGGGTTATGGTCAAATAGCTCATAATGAATCTAATGGCTTAACTTATAATACTTTGTCCCCCAAACTTATATATTCCAAATATGAAAATCTACCTTGTAATGGTTTAATCTTTCTTATGCAATCCAACCTCTATATTTCTGAAAAAGAAAAAAAGTTTCTCTAACGGCACTACCATGTCATATAAAGCATTAAATCATGTGCTTTCTGGTGCTACAGGATAAAGTCCAAAATCTTTAGAAAGGTGAATAAATCACAGAAAAATGGTACTTTAAAAGTAATATGCTGGATTTGTGGATAGTTACTGTGTGAATGTGTTTTTGTCATGGAGACCTGGTGGCACTCAGAAGAAGGATAGCAGGCTACCACGAAGAGACTTGATACCCTATGAGCATATAAAGGGGGAGGAAGTCCCCCTCAGTCACAGTCTTAGGAGAGGGGCATAAGAGGAAAATGGGAGAGAGGGAGGAATGGGAGGATACAAGGGATGGGATAACCATTGAGATGTAATATGAATAAATTAATTAAAAATTTCAAAAAAATAAAATAAAAGTAATATGCAAATGTACCATAGAAATGACAGAGCTTGTGGAAACAACACATTGGCCATGTTTGCTGAGCACTTGCTATATGTTGCGTCCATCATTACATCCTAGGATCATCTCACAGAACCCATAGATAACCTGACATTTAAGCAGATGTTGCTGTCTCAGGTGTTCTATGACAGCTGTGTTTGATGGGCAGTGATATTTTAGTATCGATGAGCAGCTTATATAGTAAATACATTATTGATTTTCAAACTATGAATAGTGACAGTTCAGATACAAAGCTACAATTTTGTTTTGGTTTTCGTTTTGGTTTTGTTTTTTTTTTTTTTTTTTTTACAATTACATTAAGTGGAGATTTTCAAGAAGTAAATAGTGACATTCCAGGCATAGAGCTACTATTTTCACAATTAAGATGCTTCATCTAAATTGCCAACTTAATTGGAGTTGGAATTACCATACAAACAAATGGCATCATATATTTGGGAAAGATTATCTAATTAGATTAATTAAGGTGAGAACACAAACCCAACCATGGGTGACATCATCCTATACGCTGGAATTCCAAACAGAAAGGAAAAAAGAAAGTGCACAGAGTACCACTCGCTCTCTGCTTCCTGACTGAGGATACCATGAGACCAGATTCTTCACACTTTATTACCAGGAATAAGAACATTCCTTTCTGAAGCTGCTTTTGTGAGCACAATAAGAGAACCAACTAATACACCCGCATTGCTTAGGACCAGTAGAAGGAAAAGCAAGGGGAGCTGAAGAGGAGTGTGTTTATTTGCTACAGAAACTCACCACCACATCAGTGAACCCTGAGGAGCCAAACGAAAACAAGACTGACTGACCTGCACTAATTGACAAAGAATTGCTGTGGGTCAAATACCTCCTGATGTTAACTAGTATTTCATGGAGCACAGACTGGGATTTCTGATGTAGAAAATGCTAGGGTGAGTCCCTGATAATTATTTTCAGAATGCTCACTGGCCAAAATGTCTCACTACTATCACCCAGGGTTCATCTTCTAAGTAACTTATACCATAATTCTTCAGACATTCTGGGAATAAACCCAGAGCCTGAAGCTGCTTGAGTGTTCCTTGCAGTAACAACCACGAGAGAACCCAGCAACCTCACTGAGTCCTCAAAATTATTACGTATATTACAGAGCTTTCAAGGATTTATATGTACTAAGAACTGTAAGCTCACTTTAATGGTTTTGCACAATTTGTTTCTATAAATGGGATTTGAAAATAAAGCAAAGTAAGCCCACCACTCCAGCATTCTCTGACATGGTTAACGCATGAGGTATACATATGTATGCTTAAAGGGATATTGTCCTTGCCTTATTAATAAGGTAAAAAAACAAGATGCAGAAAGGCAGAAAATGTATTTATTATGAAACATTTTCTTTTAGAGGCTCATAGAAGTGCATATAGAGAACTGCAACAGGCCAAGGTGCAGAGAATAATAGATGGTAAAATGCTGTGCAGTAAACTAGACACCCTAAACTCCCAAGGCGCATGAATCATTGTGGATGAGGAGACAAATGATGAACACAATCAAAAGACACAGGGAACTTGGCAAATAATTATATAGAATTAGTGAATTCCAGAAGTAGAAGGGCAGTTACACTTACACGTGAATCCAAAGTAGCTGAGATTCCATACATAAGTCCACAGCAAACTCAGCTCGGGTAAAGCATAGAGAGCAGAGGTGGCTTGAAGCTCAACTACCCCACCACCACTAATGGGCTACTGGAAATTAGTAGAGGGAGGCAGAGTCAGGTTTATTTAAGGGTGCAACCCTTGGTGATTTGGCCAATCTGCAGTGGACACTCACACATCAGAGTATATAAACAGCACAAACCATATCTTATGGGATAAAAACGGAGTACATTAAGTTGTGTTGGAAGTAAATAGTGCTGGGCCTGAGAAGAGTAGATAGAAGGCTGAATTTATCAAAATACTTTGCACAGAATTCTCAAAGTATTAATAAACCTGAGGAGAAAACAAACCTTTTAAAAGTGTATTATTTTCAAATATATAAACTGGAATTTTGAGTTGTGGGTTGGAAACACATTTGTTCTTTCGGTTCCTATGCTTACTATTTCCTATGTCTTCATCAATGGAACCTTCTATTTCTGTAGTGTTGTCATGCCTAATGGCTGCAATGTAATGTCACCTGTGTGAGAACATTAGAAAGTGTACTGATGCCAGCCTCACCACCTCAGTAAGTATGCCCTTGGATATGATCAAAAGATGCAGCAAACATGAGCTGTGTACAGCTGCTGCCATCATAACAAAGCATATTGTTTTACAATAAGTTTTTATTTTTGGAAAGAAGGAGTATGATATAAAATAATGGTAAAAGCATGATAAACATATGCTCCAATAAACAGTTGTTTACATTATGAAGTATTATGCATTTTACATAATGATGCACACTGAATCTTTAGATAATTTGTACAGAAGAAACTTTGTTCATTGCAGCAACACCAAGACATAATTTGTACATGTGATGGCTACAGAGTTCAGTAGGCAATAAGAATTTCTCCCCACCCACTAAGATCTTAAGAGTCATTACTCATCAAGATATTGTGATGTGCCACAGGGCTATCTTAATTGAGCCAAAGATATTCTAGTATGTACAGAAAAACCTATCCTATTTTTTTTCCTCTGTGTCCTCTGTCCAGGCTCTAGATGCGCTAACAGATATTTATTTTTAAACATTATAGTGGAGCATGAAATCTGGTGCTCCATATTTGACCACGTCTCCTGGATGGGGAGGCCTCGTAGCACTCAGAGGAAGGATAGCAGGCTACCAAAAAGAGACTTGATATCCTATGAGCATATACAGGGGGAAGAGGTCCCCCTCATTCACAGTCATAGGAGAGAAGAGTAAGGGGAAAATGAGAGGGAGGGAGGAATGGGAGGATACAAGGGATGGGATAACTATTGAGATGTAATATGAATAAATTAATAAAATATATTTTTTAAAATTATCATGGAGATTATACAGAGAATGTAGGACTACTTTCCAAATGGTCAGGGGAATGGCAGGCAATGCTCACACAGGAAATTGTAATCTACACAAATCAGAGATGTAAAGAGAAAATCCATGACTCTACTTTGTGTCCTACTTGTAAATAAAATCTATGTTCAGGGTCTCCCACAAATGCTCAACCTTTCTTAAGCCTTTAGACATTACATCAAGGCTATGTTTTTCTTCTGTTGTTTTGTTTTCTTTTTTAATGATTATTTTATTTTTTATTGAAAAATAAAATCATTCATATTACATCTCAATTGCTATCCCATTCCGTGCATCCTCTCATTCCTCCCTCCCTCCCATTTTCACCCCATTCTCCTTCCCTATGACTCTGACTGATGTGGACCTCCTCTCTCTGAATATGATGCTAGGGTATCAAGTCTCTTCTTGGTAGTCTGCTTTCCTCCCTCTGAGTGCCATCGGGCCTCCCCATCAAGGGGACATGGCAAAATATGAGGCACCATAGTTCATGTGAAAGTCAGTCTCCACTCTCCACTTAACTGAAATGGGGCTCAGAATTAAACAGAGAATATTCAACAGAGGAATATCAAATGTCTGAGAAACACTTAAAGAAAGGCTCAACGTCTTTAGTTATCAGAAAAATACAAGTCAAAACAACTCTGAGAGTCCATCTTACACCCATCAGAATGGCTAAGATAAAAAATTCAGGAAACACCACATGCTGGCTAGGATGTGGAGAAAGAGGAGCAAGGCTATTTCAAAACATTACAGGTGCCTGTGTTTTATTTAATTGATAGTGGGCTAGAAAATACTGCTATAATAATAATTGCAGGACCAATAATAACAAACATTTATTAGGCCCTTCTTCCAAATGGTCCACAACACCATCATGTAATGTGTCTTTGTTCTTTTGAAGACAGATTAGTTTAGATCCTGAAGCACTATATTGAGGTTGAATATTCAGATTTTGTATTAAATAGAGGTAACTGGTAACCTCTATTACCAGTTACCACAAGTAACTGGTAATATAAAAATAAAACAACCTATGAGTTGAAATGCATAGAACGTCAATGTAGCTTGACTTAAATCAATCAAATCTTTTCATGAGTTTCAGAGCCTCCCAGCTGGCAGGCCAAATCAAGATGCAGTATTACTGTGCTTACAGGTGTTTGAGGTGCTGACCCATGGACCATCCACCATGTCCACACTTCAGCAATCTTAAGCCGGTGTGTGTGTGTGTGTGTGTGTGTGTGTGTGTGTGTGTGTGTGTGTGTGTATGTGTGTGTGTGTGAGATAATATATAAAGTACATGAGAAGCCATGACCAACTGATGTTTGAAATGTTCATTCTTTCTTGCAAATCAACCTTTAAAGATGTGTATGCATTTGCCTAGGTATGTAGAGATTGCCATGCTTGTATAAGGGGAGGACATAGGCCAGCAACTTGTGCCTTCCTTTAGCACTCTCCATTCTTAGTTTTTGAGAAAGATCTCTCATTAAACTTGGAGCTCCCAGAGTGGCTATACCGGATGGCCCATGATTTTTATCGCCTCCTCCCAAGCACTCACATTTCAAATGCACACTATTATTTCCAGATTTTTTTTGCAGTGATGCCACCTTGAAAACTCATATGTTTATGCTTGCACAACAAGTAATGAAGCCCTTTCCAGCCACTGGATATGGAAGCCTGTTATAGATAGTAGAGCAGTGGAAAAGAATGGTGAACACAAAATAGTATACAAAGCTACAAATGGCCATTGAAAGTCCAAAAGAATCTATGTCCTTGAAAACATATTTAATTGTGATTATTCTTACTTTGCTAATCCATAATATGGGCAAACAACTATCTGTCAGGCTCACTTTCATGATGATTATACCTATAAGATAAAATAATGTATGTGAAAAGGCTCTGACTCTTATGCTATTAAATTATAAGATGTCAATACCAGTGTATATGTTCCTTCCATAGAAGGGAAGTCATTTTATATAGTTTATTAATTCTTCTAAGAAATGAAATAATAGGATAAATTGAAGTCATTTAGGGCTGAAATAAAATTTAATTGAAATATGGCTCATATGGTTTCTATTTGAATGGCCATGATCTAAGAACATTTGAATTTTACATTTGCACTGACTTGGTATTAAAGTCCAAAATTTATGCTGGGAATATAGTTTAGTGCTAGAACATTTACCTACCTTTCACAAGGTTCTCATTTTGAACTCCAGCAAGGAAATTCCACATCCCAAACTCACCAATTAAAAACAAAACAATAAAAAAGATCCCTCGTCATATGTGGATTATGCAATGCAACTCTTCCCTCTACAGGTAGCACCTACACATTCATTCCCCTCCCTCCAGGGCTCTATCTCCATCTTTATAGGATGTGCACAGAGCACCTTTATTATGGCACAAGCAAAGGCCACATCATTTCCCTTGCTCTCTGGTAGCCTCAGTCTACCATACCTGGGTCACTGTAGAGCTCCTGTTCATTCCCCAGTTAGGAAGCTCACTGGATAGAGTGCTTGCCCCATAAGCATGCTTATTATGTCTGTGTCTCCAGAACATATGAAAATGATGGGTAGCTCTATGTCCTACCATTCCATGCTTAGAAAGAAGAGAGATCAATCAAGCTACCTGGGATAGAAATCTATGTAAACTGTGGGTTCAATTGAGAGTTTGTACCCTAGTGAATAAAGTATAAATTAAGCAAGCAAGAAAGAATCTCAGGTCTGTACATTTACAAATGTACATGTGTATGTGCATACACATAAATGTCCCGTCCCGTATGAAAACACAAACAAATATGCATATATACCATAGACACATGGAAAAATAATAGTCACAAAATGACAATAAGTATCACACAACTTTCAACAATGTTCATTCAATGTTAATGGTGTCAATTCTATAATAAAAAAATCTTAGGTTAGCATACATTGGATTTAAAAAGTTTCTAGATCTACAGTTATGCTGTTTACAAAAAAAGTAAAAAAAAAAAAAAACTTCCAGTGAAAACATGAAAAAAGATATTCCTAGCAAACTGAAAAAGAAATAAGCAAGTGTTGCTAGTCTAATATAAAAAACTAAAACTCTAAATTAAACGAAATATATATGTGTGTGTGTGTATATATATGTGTGTGTGTGTGTGTGTGTGTGTGTGTGTGTGTGTGTGTGTGTGATTATGTAAAGAAATTTTAGTCCCTAAATATTACTGCTCTGGCAAGGGATCACCTTCTAGGTCTACATAATCAGATTGGAATGTAGACATGCTTTGCATTAGAGACTACTAAGGCTGGAATACAGAGAAACCCTTAGAACACATAAGGTTAATGTATAGAAGCAAGCAGCCATATTTAAAAGTGATATCTAATTGAAGGGCAGACAAAGTGATAAATAGGAGAAAGATTTGACAGAATGAGTCAAAGATAGGACATGTCCAACCCTAACAAGAACAGGGCAAGAAAAAGAGGGTACTTCAGAGCAGCTCAGGGAGAGAGAGAGAGAGAGAGAGAGAGAGAGAGAGAGAGAGAGAGAGAGAGAGAGAGAGAGAGAGAGAGATGAGTTTTCTACTGGGAGAATTTTACCAGGAAATTTAACAGAGACAGGCTGCAGAAAGAACAAGCTAGACCCAAGTGAAGACGTAACTGGCCAGAGAATGAGAAGGAGCCAGATAACTAAAACAAATTTCCAGAATTAGTTTGACGCAGGCAGAGAAATTCAGTCAGAACCTAAGAGAAGCCGTTTTGAGTCAATCAGCTTAGAAAGAAGTTTGGGCAAGAACAGCTGAGTTGAACCACTAACAAGCAATCAGGATGAGCTAGAAAGGCCTGGGAATGGATCATCCTCTCATCTGAGTAAATAAAAACAGCATTTACATAAACCAAAACTTGAGCATATCTAATTTCATGACAAAAATCTTATAATCCTTTAAACTCATTTTTCATACCATATATGATGTCGCCCTTCCTTTCTCTCTATGTAGTCTAAAGTAAATCCTACCATGTCTTCTCTTGTCATCTATCCCGGGATCAAATATTTCTCCATGCATTGTTATCTTGATGTGGATTCTGACATATGCATGTAAGTGCTAGTTCAGTTGACAAAGAAAACAATATCCAGATGCCAACTTTGTAAGGGGTCATAGGACTGTGTTTTACATGGGGCACCTAGTCACATGAGTCATAGAATGCCTGAAAAACAATCCTATTTTCTTACTTAATTTTATAGCAACTATGATAACCAAGGTTCATTCATTGTACTTCAGCAATGCAGTTATCTCATTTATTAATCTCATTGACAAGCTCCAAGTCATTGAACATCCTTCCATGGTCACAAAACTACCAAGCATCCATGTAGAATTTGGATAAAACTAACTCCAGTATATAGCTATGGGCACATTACTCTATGGACTTTCCTTTTATACTTTTCAAGTTCAACAATCAAAATTTAATTAATTTTAGCAAAAAGAGTCAACTATGACTGGCCTATTGTAGTGTCAATGTAATCAGTATTCCTTTGTTAGCCAGACTTAGAGGCCTAGGTTTTAGTACAATCACTCTTCATTATTAAATATGTAACTTTAGGCAGATTACTGTGACATTCAATTTTTGATACCAAAAAATATGATGTATGGTCTTCTCTGTGCCAGTTATGAGGCTGATGGGTTTGAAGAGTTAAAATATTTTGAGTCTTGGAGACCTTAGTCTTTTGGGAAGACCTTGCTAGGAACCATCAAGCTCAAGTAAAAACAGACAAGAAGAAGCAGTTAGTTGTTCTGTGGATGTCCATCAGGCAGATAATTTTTGAACCATCTTGTAACTGTATGAAAGTAATCGAGCTTTAAGGAGTCAGGATGACTGGGAATATGTGAATGAGAATGGCTCTCATAGGCTGATAGATTCAGATTCTAATGTTTGGTCACCAGGGAGCAGTAGTGTTTGAAAGGATGAGGAGGTGTGGCCTTTTTGGAGGGACTATGTCATTGATGATGGGGTTTGAGGTGTCAAAAGCCCCTGCCAAGCCCAGAGTCTCTCTCTTCCTTCTGCCTGCAGATCTAAATGTAGAACTGTCAACTACTTCTCAAGCACCATGTCTGCCTGTGTGCTGCTATGATTCCTACCATGATAATGACTCTGAAACTGGAGCTGTAAACAAGCCTCAATGAAGTGCTTTCATTTATAAGAGTTACTATAGACATGTTGTCTCTTCCTAGCAACAGGACACTGATAAGACACAGACAAAACCAGAATCTGTTGGTAAAATCCTGACCCCAAAAATTGTGATGTAAGGACTAGGATATCTTTGAGGAAAGGAGACATTTTGTAGTTATTGTTTTTAACAGATTAAATACTTTTTAAAAACATGGTCTAGTTGAGACTTAAAGTTTCATTGAGTACAAGTATCAGAAAGACTGATAAAGCATACACTTTCTAATATTTCAAGCTCTCTGGAGAGTTTTGAAATTATTTAAAAGCCATTTAAAAATTGATAATTATTCATAATGAGAGAAGAGATCATTTTCACAATTTCAATCAACTTATAAAGGGGATTTCAATTGATATTGATAGATTGATATTTTAATGAATTACATAAGCTATTCCCCTTAACTTTTATAATATATTTGCTCCTGCAAGCTGTTTTTCTAAAAACTTAAATACATAGTCACTCCTAAGGACTCTAAGCACCATTTGGGTAAAGATATCCAGGAAATTCAAGCAGATAGAAACAAACAGCATGAAAACTGAAGAATATGTATACAACACAAGACTGAAAAAAATCAAGTGTTCAAGCTAAATAAATATTATGTAGAAGTATATATATATATATATATATATATATATATATATATATATATATATATATACAAAGAGAAGTCACTCAACATGTGTGGTCATTTAGCTAAACTTTGTTACACTTAATATATAAGTGTTGAGAAGGAAGATAAAATTAGAAATTACTATATATATCATATATATAATATGTTAATTACAATGATGGCTACTGTCAGAGTGTTGTAGTAAAATTCTGTCAGTGCTAATGATAAAATTCATGGTTTGTAGAGGCTTCTAGTTTGCTATACAGAGAATGGACACCAAACCTTCAAATAGCCTTTAGTACTAAATTTCACTCAAGGTGAACTGACACATCAATAATGATATTTTAAAACATTGTATTCTAAATAGTAGGCATGTCCTAAAACTTATAGAAGAATAAATTTTAAGTCTCAACAAGATATCTGTGACAGAAGTACTAATTCTAACTCAATTTTAATGATTAAATAGTCAGAGAATTTTCCTGATTTTTACAAATTCACATAACTAATAAGTAGCCAAGACAGAACAATAACATCCAGAGACAAACTGTTCACTGCAACTTTGCAACAGCAAAGACGCTAAGCTCGTTTGTTCTTACTACCAGAACTGAAATCACTGTTACAGCAAAGTGCATGCAACATTCTCAAGATGAAAAAAGAGGTCTTAAATTCATTCTGCCTAAGGAATGGAGGAATGAGGAGAAAAGAATAGTTCTAAAAAGTCTTAAATCATTTATTTTACCTCCACATCTCTCTAAGCACAATAATAGACTATATCGGAATTCAAGAGTGAAAAATATGCCTCACGAAGCTTTGCCTCACTTTGAAAGAAGACTCAATGTTTCTGCATTGCTTTCATTTTACCATTTTCCCCCAGAAGCATTTAGAGCCTCAAATTGCTCTCTGTTGTTTGGTTCTCTGAATATGAGTTTTGAAAGTACATGATACTGTGATGGCGATGTGTCCAAATGAGTCTATTTGGAGATCCGATACTTTTGGTAGGTAAAATTCTCACTCAAGATTGACTAAGAAATGAACATAAAAGTCTAACATGTGCAGCACACTATCTTTGAGTATTTTCTTCATTCTTTCTTCACTAACTCTTATTGATGATAATATTTTGAAAATGAGAACACTGAAATGTTCCAAGGTACTTTGGGCATGTGAGGATAGGTGTTAATATACAGAGTTCTTTAACATTTTAGCATATTCATAACCACTCCTCATTACCATAATGGTTTGTGGTTTGAATTAACTTATACAGATTAATTTGAGGCCAAATCCAAATACATAAATTCATTTGTTCCCTAACTTCTACATACTCAGTGCCTACTATGCACTAACCATTGCAATTAATTAATCCAAGAGTAATGAATAATATTCATATCAGAAAAATAAATCATATTTGCCTTTTATTCTAACAAATCTTTTAAAAGGTGACAGTATTGGCTCATAAATCATGATTTCTAAATCAATTTATTTTGTTCTACTGTTCAAATCCATTATTTTAGAGGAGAAGTGAAAGTAATGAGTGACATTTTAAAATGACTTTTCAATACAACTGAAGATATAAAGTACATTCTGTGTCCAACCTGAGCAGTTAATCTGTGTCATGGATCTATTGAACGCTAAGGATAATGGAGTGGTACTAGCAAATATCACTGAAATGGCACTGACACAAAAATGAAGAGACAAAAATTGAGTGATCAGCTCAGAGCAATAACAGTAATAATGGCGACTCTTCTTATAATTATTTTAATGGTTATATTCATGGCTCTAATTCTACCTTGTGAATTGGTTATTGTATTCACAATACTTTGTAACAGAATGAGGTTTCAGTTTAACTTGTAGATATAGTGATAGAGAAACAGGACTGTATTTTTTTCAATGTATATTTACCAGTGAATGTTTAATAATAAAACAGCAATCAGGGCTTCTATTCATATGGAAGAAGAGACTTACAAAGAGCCTATATTTAACCTCTCATTCCTTTCCACAAACCATATAATTACTATTCTGTACCGTTTGTGTTGTTCCTTTGTCTTTTTTTTTTAGTATACACATTTATTAAAGGCAAATTTTTATGACTTTAACTTATCAACAACAACCACCACAAAAACCCACCAACACTGTGACCTCTTCTTTTTCTACTTAATATTTGTTCATTTATAATTATATTGCTGTAATGCATCTGGGCCTAACACACTTTTGCTCTCATTTGTTTAGTTCACAATGGACTGGAAAGCATGTGAAATAATCAATAGCATGTACAAACAGAGAGAGGGGAGACACACACAGAGCTACAATCCCTTCTTTCTTCGTTAGTAGTAAGATATGGAGCCAGAGCCACATGGCCTATCATCTTGTCTGTGACATAACTGAAATAAACTGACCTCTGTTTGGTGGGGAAACTGTTTAAATTTTTTTGTTCTGTTTTGTTTTGTTTGTTTGTTTTTGTTTGTTTAACATTTCACTTATTTTTTAAAATTTTTATTTCTATTTTGGCATATATATTTATATTATTACATGTAAGTAGAAAAATTGCATATAGCAAGAAGAATCAAGAAACAATCAGGGATCATATGAATATCACATTCAAGATATTATGGTTAATTGCATTTGGCGTCCTGGTAGAAAATATCTTTTCCATCTTGGTGAGTCTAAGATTCTGAATGAGAATCAATATCCATCCTCTCTCATCCCTGCCGACTTAAAAACCTCTATCCAGACCTAAAAACATCTTAACCCCTAAACATCCTTGGTTAATTGTAAGACTGAACTGTCTGGTCTTCAACTCTATCAGAGACTCGAGAATGAATAAAAGTTAATTACTTGAGTGAAGCAGAAATGCAGTTTAGCAGCTTCCAGAATGAGAAGAAAAAAAAGAAAATAAAGACAGAGACAGTTTACTGTCTGAGCAGTCACCCCAAACTCTCAATAACCTTGGAGCATCATATTCAGCCTTCTGGCCCAATATAGCTGACAGACATATTTGTGAGACAAGAGCTACTGAGGATTTTCTTACCCTGTCTAGGTAGAGTTTGGCCATCAACTCTGCCTGCACCAAGCTTGCTCTTTTTTAGGCAGAATTCTGTCTATGGCAGAAATGAGGACATTTTGCCCAATGGTTAGTTTAACACATTGGAAGCCATCTCCATAAGGAGGATCTTTGATGCTCATGATCTTCTTGAGGTAGGCTGGGTGTTGCCAGGATTTAGTCTGTCTTGTTGTCAAAGAATCTTTAAGATACTATAAGCTTCTTAAATACCATATTCTAACTATTTTTACCTTACCTATCTATAGGATCATATCTATCTTTTAAAGCTAGGATGTATATTGTTGTGGTTAAAAATAAACTGGGAGTTGACATGACCATAATTTTATCAACTAACAAATGGTTTGTATTACTTAGTTATCCTGATCAACCTGCAATAGCACTTTACAGGTATTAGAAGTAAGCTTTATATTATAATTGAGTTGTATGGCTTCGGTGCTTTATATTAGAGTAGAAATATATATAATGTATGTAGAGAATAGACTTATATTTGAATTCTATATCAATGTATCAAAGTTAATCTTGTTTTGTATCAATATACAAAGTTCTATACCAGTGAATTAAAGATAATCTTTTTTGTCAGTAACAAGTAAGGCCTTAGGTTGAGGAGTAGGTTTAATAATCTACTTTTGTCCTATCATCCCTATATATTTCTATCACCCCTGCCCCATATTTCTTTTCAACACATATTGCCTTATCTACAAAAAAAAGATAAAGGATGAGAGACATCCCTGAGTCCAACCTCGTTTTCTCTCTAAATAAGACCAAGCATAACTTATAAGCAAGTCCCAATGAACAAATTTCTGTAACCCAAGAAAGCAAACATAACCCTACCCAATGCTCCTTTAAGGGAAATAGGGCTTCATTCTCTTAGGGTTTCTTCTGGCTGATTTGGGGAGTATAGTACCTTTGTAGGGGCCTAAATAAAATTGGAGAAAATAAAATTGGAGAACATGGTTAATCAAGCCAGTAATAGCATTTGGTTCAGTTTCCAAATGTTGAGAAATTCCAGGCTTAATAGAAATCCTGTGTGGAACAGTCTAAAATACTGGACCAGTCTGTGTGGAAGCTTTCTTTGAAGCTGTTCTGGGAGCTGTCCTGTTCTGATGAATAACAGTGACGGTAACACTTGGAGCTGGAACCTGAAGGATGCAGGATGTCAGAGTCCTGTGTGCTGAGAGGAGTGAATCCTGTCAGGTCTGATCCAGCTTCAGTGTCAGGTACTTTTGTTCTCTGCCAATGAGGTTTTTTATCACTGAGTTTCCTACAGTCTTCTCTCAGACAAACTTGAAGCCCATCACTGCACTACAGACTAGAAACTGAAGCTACTGCCTTGAACTGGATGGTGAGTTAGCAAAAACGTAAAGTCTCATAGTCAAGGAAATTGCAGAATCTCAACTCTTGAAAATATCTTCTTAAAAATAAATGTTAATTTGTATATGGCTGTTCCTTGGACACAAGGTCCTTTGGACTGTGCCATAGATACTCAAACATGTGCACGAAGGACTGAAAACAAATAGGATTGACAACAGTTGCCCTAGGTGTTTCTGAAGATGACATTTAAAAATCAGCAGTAACTATTCACCAAAATACATAGAAGGCATTTTCTTGGGGACAATTTCATATTCAGTATTTTAAATTTGTTCAAATGGTCTACATTTTATACTAAGTATTCCTGGATTAAAAGTAATTGTTCTAAGGCTCTTTGTTTACTTAGTAAAATATATTGAGAAGTTGAAGTATTTATCTTAATAATTTAGGTAAGACCCATTATGTTAAACAAACAAACCAACAAACAAACAATTGGACAGAATCACGCATACTGATTGTCATATCATTTTTATTTATTGCTCATATTCTACAATATTTTCTGAGTAGCTATAATAGCTGGTCCTCAGCTTCCTAAGTTCTATTCCTATAGAACCACCAATGATTAAAAAAAAAAAAGAATTTTATCTTAATGGGTTTTGTTGTTGTTGTTTTTTATTTTTATTTTCACTTTTTGTTTTTTGTTTTGTTTTGTTTGATGGATTGATGGGGGAAAACATGAAGTTGGATGGAAAACATCTGGGTGAAGTTGAGAGAGGGAAAATAATAGATCGAATATATTTTGCATTTTTATTTAAAAATTGCATACAGATTATGCATAGTTATTGCAAGATATTTGATCCCATTGTGAACCCCCAAATTGTGTACCTATTTCTAATTCTGGCATGGTTCAGTCTTTGAGTGTAGAACTTTCTGTTTATTGTAAACATGTACTCCTTGTGTGGTGGCTCATCCCTAGCACATACCTTTAATCCAAGAACTGTCTGTTTATTGTAAACAGGTGGTTGTGGTGTAGCTCAGCCCTTGCACATACCTTTAAACCAAGACCCTTCTGTAAAAAGAGTTAAATGAAGTTCACCCTTGGCCAAGAGGCCAGTCTTGCAGGGATTACACGGATAGAAGGGACATTGATGATCAAGGTGCTTAAGGGAGGTAGGAGAAGAGACCTTTTCACTTTGGCATGTGAGCTGAGTAAGAAGAGCATATTCTTTCCGAGACATCAGTAGAGTAGGAAGGTGAGCTTTGTGCTTTCTCTGCATCTCTGAGCCAGAAGGTTTTCATCCCAACATCTGACTTCTGAGTCTTCATTAGTAAAAATTGGACAATTGGGAATACTTAAAAACAATACTTAGTTTCTGTTTTGTTTTTGAAACAATACAGTACACTGTATTTACACTGTGTTCATGACATATTAACTTCTTGTTAATCTTAAAATAACCTATAGTGTTCAGAGTGGTGCATATAGGTTTTGTAGAACTTTACATAAGGGCTAAAGCAGCTGAGGATTAGGTAACCTTGGGGCTCCTGTATCTGATCCATACAATTGAGAAAGGGTGTCTGCATATGCTGGGGCTATCTTTGTGTTTAATGTCATAATCGCTAACTATTTTGATAATAGCCATATTTATCATATATTTAAGTGCCCTCAAATATCACATAGTCAGTTAATATATAACACAAATGTTTGTTTTTATTAGCTTCAGGTTTTTTGTATACTAATTTCTAGCAGCGACACTAATAATATCTTACATTATGTGAGCATATATATTTGCCTTTCTCCTCATTGTTTTCTGTTTAATATAACAATCAAGTACAATCACAAAGTGCTGCCTAGTATTTTTTAATGCTGCTAGAAGGATGCAATTTGCCAGACCAAAACACTTTAGTGGTTAGTTAATCCTGTTCAAGCATGATTGTTAATTATTTTGGTTGTAACTTTGTTACATATCATAAAATGCATTAAATAAAAATAATTTTGTGTAAAAACGTAAAAGAAAAAGAAAAGTAAGCAACTATCAATTTAAAACAGCTAGATAAAAATAAAATCCAGATATAGCAACAAAGTAAGCAAGCAAAGAATACTCTGATTAGCTCATTTGGAAGGCAGAGAAGTGGAAAGACAAGCCCAAATCTACAGGGAGATGTAGCATGGCACCCAGTGGAATCAGGACTTTAATAACTACAAATCAGGAAAATGTTCACTGAGGAGAAGGCACACAAGTGAACATTTGTAGTTGCAAGCCTTAACAAGTCAGAAGTACATGCTGGCGGACTGTTCGTGTCTAAAAATGACAGATCAAGCTATGCCATGCTGAAAATAACAAAAAAAAAAAAAAAAAAAAAAAAAGGAAAGAAAAAAAAGAAAAGAAAATGTAAAATGTCATACAGAAGTCAATGAAGACAGCATTTTAGCTTTCTGAAGATTCACTCATTCCAGGTCCTCTCCCACTGACCATACCAGGCACAGCTCAGAATTCGTGTACAGATTCTGACTTTGCTTTGGACAAGGATTCCACAGCAACAATGTACAATGACTCCAAATCTAAACTTCAAAGGATTGGTTTTTGGGGGAATAATCTCAAATGTAAAGCCGGGCAGAGTCTTCAGATATTTTAAATATCCTCACATCTATTCTCACCATAAATATTCCAGTAATGTACTGTGCGGTACAGTCAATACTTTTCCTTCCCTGGATAAAAATTCAATCGAACCAAAATATGGAAAGCTGAAAGCATATCGGTAGTATGCTAGTTTCCTAATGGAGTCATAAGTTCAGATAGGAAGAAAGGATATTAGAGAAAAAGAAAGAGAACTTTTAGGAGAGATAAAGTTCATATTAGCATTACGTGGATAACTGAAACAGTGCACAGACAAACCAGAGGAAGGGTCCTCATAAATCAGATATAGAAAGTAAAAAAATCCCCTCCCCCCCCACGTTATAATCATCATCTGGTTGCATGCAGTAGTGAATTTTCACAGAGATTTCAGCCCAAACCTGAAAGCAGAGCACAACAGGCAATGCCCAGCCATCAGGAAGTCATTAGTGGAGAAGAAAACATACACTGGAAAAATGTTGATGAAGGAGCTTATTGTTTTTTAAAAAATTCTTTCAGAAAGAATTGTGATCGCAACATATATTAATGTCATTTTAAAATTATTAGAATTGACTTATTTTTAGATTGCATAATTAATTCATTTTACTTCTTTCCTTTCAAATAAATGAGGTAATGCAACAGGCTAAACAAAATAAAAAGGAAAGTTAAATGAGAACAGCTCTCCACACACATATGAAGTATCCGGCATGCAACAGTTTGCTTTGATTTTGTTTTCTATTTTTTCCAGGATTTATAGGACATTTTGGATAAATGCTTCTGTATTCAATAGGAGAGCTGTTGCTTACATTATAATATGAAAGAAATGTCAGCTGCTGGGCATGGTAAGAAGACCATCAGTCCAGGGAAAGACCCTTTAGCATCCAAGGCATTGACCATGGTGACAAACACTCCTTGACTGACCAATTCTAACGCTCTTCCAAATCCTGTTCCACTCTGTGTCTGTCTTTACCAAGCCATATTGCCTGGTTTTTATCAAGAATCCTATTACCTCATGTTAGCTCAAGTTCTGTTTACCACTGATCCTTTCCTCTTGCTCATTACTAGAAGACAAAATCTCACAGCACATTCCCTGATCCTCTGGCTCTTAAAAACCACTAGAGTAGTGGTACTCTTCATGTGGGTCATGACTGCTTTGGGAGTCGAATGACCTTGACAAAGGGGTTGCTTATCATATATCCTGTATCTGAGATAATTACAGTACGATTCATTGCACTGCGGTCACTTATAAATCCTGTATATCAGATATTTACATTATAATACATAATTGTAGCAAAATTACAGTTACAAAGTAGCAATGAAAATAATTTTATGGCAGGGATCAACACAACATGAGCCGTATTAAAGGCTTACAGCTTTAGCAAGGGTGAGAACCACTTCGTATACCGTAGTTATGAGTGGCCTCTAGTTTCCAGCTGTTGTTTTGTAGAGTGTCTTTTTCATAATTATGTACACTAATTCCAACAATAATTTATCATTATTTATTTTTATGTCTGTCTCTATCTCTATTTGTCTATAGATATAGATATAGATATAGATAGATATATAATCTGTCTATTCCTATCCATCTACCTTTGATCTATCCATGTACCATATTGTCTGTTTCCTTGCAGAACTTCAGTGACTATAGCATCTTTCTGTGTCATATATTGTGACTGCATATTTATGTATAGTTACTCCAGAATGTTTCATTACAATATGACATATTGAACTTTATTACCTTTTATTATTTTACATAAAATGAATAAAAATAATTTCAAAGTCATGAAGAGAAAAAGACCATTTGCTTGGCAGGCATTAGCACAGAAGGCTGCAAAATACAGGTTTATTTCTAGACAAAGAAAGAAGGAGAAAAAGGGCAGGTGGAAAACTCCAGCTTGAGTTTTGATAATGCTAGTGAGACTGACCTGGCTTTACTACCCAAAGTAGGAGGTTAGTTTTGTAGATACGCATACATAAAGCAAATGATTCTTTAACCTATAAAGTTAATGACATAGTTTATAAATATCATACTAGCTCTGGATTTCAACAGACGGTCAATTATTTTCATCATTAGTCTAATTGAGCTTATGAACAAAAAAATTTAACTGTAAAATTGTTATTTTACATATCAATAAAAGAAACATTAGAGTTCTTACCACAGAATGGAAAGTGTGTTTGTATAAAGATATTTTCATAGGATTGGGTGAATGCCCAGGTGCTCCTTCAACAGTGTCTCAGATATTCAGGCTGAGGAGGCAAAGTCTGATCCTGTCACCTCCCTGAGTAGTGCAGCCATGAGAGACAAAATAAATTTAATGGAAAAGGTTACTGTTACTATCCACACAATGCTTTCAGAGCCAATAATCCATGTTCCAGCTAGATTTTGTGTCAACTTGACACAATCTAGAGTCAGTCATCTGCGATGAGGGAACAACAGTTGAGAAACTGCCTCCAAATACAAGGCTGTAGGCAAGAGTAAAGGGTATCTTCTTAATTAGTGATTGATATGTGTGTGTAGGTTGCCCACTATGGGTGGTGCCACCTCTGGGTTGTTGGTCCTCAGTTCTTTAAGAAATAGTACTACACAACTCTTTTTTCTTTCTTTCCTTCTTTCTTTCTTTCTTTCTTTCTTTCTTTTGTTCATTATTTATTTATTTGTATTAATTTATTCTTGTTACATCTCAATGGTTATCCCATCCCTTGTATCCTCCCATTCTTCCCTCCCTCCCATTTTCCCCTTACTCCCCTCCCCTATGACTGTTCCTGACTCTTGAGAAACTAGCCAGCATCTCTATAGCATCTGCATCACCTTCTCAGGCTCCTACTGCCTCAAATTCCTGCCTTGGCTTCCCTAAAAGGACCATGGCTCAGGATATGAAAGCCAAAAGAACCCTTTCTTCCCCAGGTTGCTTTTGTTATAATGTTTTAACACAACAATAGTAACCTGACTAAGACACTGTGCTTAGCATTTGATTAGTATATTGTAATAGTGATAGTGATGGGAGTGCATTAGGTAAAAATTTTAAAGGATGATGCTGTTAAAAGAGTCTAAAAAACAAACAAACAAACAAACAAAAAGAGTCTGAGCGAGTTGTATAACCCGAGGAAAGGGTGATCCCGCCATAGAGTGAGGATACTTGCCTAGTTTAAAATGTTCTCACATCATGAAGTTAAGATAACAAGAAAACCTCATATTTGACCAAGTTCCCTGAATGGGGAGACCTAGTGGCACTCAGAGGAAGGACAGAAGGTTACCAAGAAGAGACTTGATACCCTCTGAGCACATACAGGGGGAGGAAGTCCCCCTCAGTCACAGTCACAGGGGAGGGGAATAAGGGGAAAATGGGAGGGAGAGAGGAATGGGAGGATACAAGGGAGGGGATAACCATTGAGATGTAATATGAATAAATTAATATAATTTTAAAAAATAGATAACAAGAAAACCTTTAATCTAGCATCTTATTTTGTTTGTTTGTTTGTTTGTTTTTTGTTTTTTTGTTTTTTGTTTTTTGAGACAGGGTTTCTCTGTGTAGCCTTGGCTGTCCTAGACTCACTTTGTAGACCAGGCTGGCCTGGAACTCACAGCGATCTGCCTGCCTCTGCCTCCCGAGTGCTGGGATTGAAGGCGTGCGCCACCACCCCCTGGCTGATCCAGCATCTTAAGCTAGAAAATTAGGCCAATTCCATCCTTCACACACACTGTACAGCTCTTCCAAGCTAACGGAAACTCAATAGTTTTTGCGTATTTTTATGCAAGAGCCTTTGTACCAAACGTAAGGACATCTAGCATTTTGTTGCCCCATGAGATCGCAATTTATGGTGCTTATTCCTTTCTGTTCATAAGTCTAGCCATAACTACCTGATCAGAAGAAATCTGCAGTGGTTTCTCACTGGCTGTAGAATAATATCTTCACACTCTGTATGGCACATAAGAGACTCCTGACTCAGCTATGATGACTCACACATCCATTACCATGCACATGTATCTAGTTTTCTTCCCATTAACTAAAACTCATTTTCAAGGCTGCTCTCAAGCACTGACTCCTTCCCCAAAACCTCTTTTTATATATGACTTACATCAAAGGCAAACCTCAGCTTCTGTGCAAGTAATCACCAAACGCTTATTAAAATTCTCTAATTGTTCAATGATAGCTCAGTTTCACTTGCAACAAATGTGTGCTGTATGTTAATTATCATATAAATAATAAAATATGCTTATGGGCTTAATTCATTCCAGGATGCTGCAGGCCACAAGGCAAATACAGAAGACTTGAGTATCAACAACTTATTGATGCACTTTGATTAAACAAATAGAAATAACTTATTTGTATTGTGATATAAGGATATACGTAGCAATGTATTAAATATTTGGGAAGGGCAACTAGAGCAAGACAAAATGTTGGAGAAATATTACTATAACATTATGAAAGCTTTATAATAACACTATAATATTCCCTAAGCTCAAACAACCAAGCCATCCAACTCAGATAGAAGGACAAATAACATCAGGAAAAAATGAGGAAATAACAAGGACTTAAAGGAGAATGATATTTTTTAAGGAATGAAGGATTTATTTTGGCTCACAGTTACAGCTTCCAGTTCATAATTGGCTTGCTTCATTGCCAGGGATCCCTGATAAATTAGAACATCTTAGAACATCTTGGTAGCAAAAGGACAATATTAAGTAATAGAGACTATTATATTAAATGAGATAAAACAAATATAGAAAAAGAAATGCTACATGTATCACTTGTGGAATCTAGGAAAGCTGAGCTCATAGAAATAGAGAACAGAATGTTTGTGGTGGGTTGGAGGGTAGAGACAGAGGCAATGCACATCCAAAGCTTCAGTTAGGATGGATAAGTTCTTTATATGATATTATATGGCATGATGATGCTAGCTTATAAGAATGCATTGTAAACTTCAGAATTGCTAAGAAATCAGATGTTTTTCCCCAAAAGACAAAAAAGTAAATTAGTTACAAATTAATGAGGTACTATGTTAACATATTGATTTAATTATTTCACAGTGTCTATAGTGAAAAACCACTTCTACACCATAGAGAATGGTTTTCATCCTGAAAAAAGAAATGAGAAGTTACCGTGAAAAGTGTAGTAAATGGTAAATTATAATAACTATATAAATGTAAATAAAATTAAGATACCATTATTATGTGTAATGGAAAAAATTGAGTATTTTATTTCTACATCTTTACTCAAAAGACAAACTGGTAAACATTATTAGTGACCAAACAACAGAATCTTCTACAAAAACTGTATAGTGTTAAGCATTATTGACAAATAAACAAATACTAGATTGTGGTCTATAAATATAATACAGAAAAAACATACAGTATAACCAATATTCAAGAATAAATAGTAGGGGCTAAAGAGATGGCTCAGTGGTTAAGAGCCCCAAGTGCTCCCCAGTACATACATGGCAGCTCACAACTGTCTGTAACTCTAAGATCTGACACGCCTGCACAGACATACAAACAAGCAAAATACCAATGCACATACAATAATAAATTATTTTTTAAAAGAATAAACACTAAGGTTTCTGAAAAGATGACTCAGTGGTTCAAAATGTTGGTTGTTCAATCATTAAACAGAGTTTGGATTCCAACCACCATGTAACAAGCCGGCCACCTAGCTCCTGTTTGTAACCCAGTTCTAGACATAAAGACAGTGAGATTCCTGGCCCCTGCTGGCCCTCAACCTACATGAAACTGTATAAGCCTTACCTGCAGGGAGCCATTCAGCTTAAAATAAGGGGCTGGGAGTGTAGTGAGAGAGAAGAGATGACTCTCCAGGCATCAATCACCATTCCTCTATCACCTGCACCTCCACAGTATGTGTGCATATGCTCACAGAGGCAAATACACATAAGTAAATGAATCTTAAATTTAAATACATTTTGGAGGGAAGACATATGATGTGATTCATACAAGTACTAGCAAGTTCTGTGTAGTTCTCTAAGCCAGTATGACACTGCCCCATGACTAAAGGTCTTCTACTAAAAGACATAATAAACCACACAATATCATTACATTGCTTCCTTATAGTACGGTATTATCCTTAACACATTTAATAACTGCCCACTCAACAGTAGAGGCCATCGCCAATAAAGTCCTATGCTCTCTTCTGTTTGTTTAAAATGCATCCTATCCCAGGTAGAAAAAATTCAGATGGCAGACTTTCTGGCTCTTTCTTTCATACCAGAAAAGAAAGTTGACATATGAAAAACCCAAATGAGATTTTATCTATAAAATTGACTGCTTAAAAAAATAAAGACTTTTTTTTGGAATTCAAACAGCAATTATTACTTATTAAAATATCCCCTCTTTCCAGTCCGAGGTTTTTTGGAAGGAAATTGCTTTTTATGTCTAATCAGTTTTATGCTTAATCAAAAGCTTTCTTGAAACATTTCATTGACTATGACACACCGGAAACTTCTCTGTGGAAACTGAAACTGAACCGATCTTCGGGATGACTAACTTCTGATGCAAATAAACCCAAATGTCAAAACAATGCAGAAGTTATAAGCCCAATGTGAGCTGAGGAAGCGATTTACAGTACTTCCCAGGCCTGCATTTATTTTATAGCTGCCATATGAGATTTTATTTCTGGATGAAAGCTGCATTGATAAAGAGGTTTAATTGTCTGTCAGTACGCCTTATGGTGAAGTTGCTTCATTTACTCCAAGTCTGAATCTCATTAAGGGCTTGATTCCCCAGGCTCCCCTCCATCGTAAGGCGGTGCTTAATTAGTGAAGCCAAGTGATGAGGGCGCACCAGGCACGCTTTCCGTTCCTCCTGCCCTCCTGATGAATCTAATAGACTATTGATTTTCCATCCTCAAACAGATCAGACACCACTCAATCATGATATTAGTTGTCCATGAACTTCAATTCCCCACTTTCATGAGCTGTCAGCACAACGGAGGCTGTGCAATCAACCAATCAACAGCCAGGTAGCACCTGCTGTTGGAAATGTCTTTGAAAATGATGCCTAAAATCCAATTCTATGCAATTTTTTCTTCCAAAAGAGATTCTATTCCTATCATCATTTTTTCTTATTTAGCATATGAATAAAGCTCTCATTTTCTAACATCTACACTTGGAACGAGGTGCTTGCATTTGAAAGGTTGATTGTGTTAACTGTAGACAAGCCATAATTTTACTCAAAACTAATTCTACCCTTTTTCCACATCTGTAATATTTTGAAAATAATGCGACACTATAAACAGTTAGAACTTGTCAAAGCAAATAGATCCTTCTAATTTTAGCCAAAAGATCTTTATTAATTTCGACTGTAGTTTCAAGAGATGATTATTATATTAAAAAAGCAAAGGGGGACGTGAACATCTTCCACCCTTCTGTTACACACATGCCTCTGCATGCACACAGACACACACACACACACACACACACACACACAATATTATAACAGGAAAGTGATGGCGGATCTTAGTTGCTATTTCTTTTCCTTGAACTTCCATTCATGAGGCTGCACATCAATAATGCTTTCATTGTCAAGAAGAATGACAGCCACATGGGCTTCTTCTCTTCAGAGGATGAAAAAACAGTTGAACCCTCACATATAATTTTAGAAAATGAATATTCACTATGCAATAAAAACACAACATTTGTGCTTTCTGGCTAGAGTGTCTTCCTTTCTCACAGACTTCTTTCTGTTGAAGCCTTTTCCAGATCCACATGACTGTTGAAAGCACTTGATCTTCCCCAAAGAAACCAGGGTGATTTTCCATGCTCTTCTTTTCCTTTAATCATGACACTTATAATGCATAGAATGACTATATAAAGTATTATCCTCCATTGAACACAACTGACACATTTTCCTGCATTCTCTCAATCATATATGTATTTAATTAATCATGCATTACAAGTCTATAATGTGAGAAATATTATCCCAGGCACCAAGAAAAAAAGAAAGACAAGCACATGTCCTTAAGTTTAAGAGGTAAACAGGTCAATACAGAGAGTAACATGTGTCTGGACATAAGCAAACCAAAACCTAGCTTAGTGCTCAGGGTGAAATATAACAAGATTAACCAACCAGAAACAACCAACTACCTTGAAGCAGGAACTATAAGACTACATCAACCAATTAACTATTTTACTTATCTTATTCCCTCAAATGTCCTATCAGACTTTTTCTCTAGTGTATGTCACTTGGAACCTTAAATGTGTCTGGCTTTTCAGTGTCAATGCACGTGTCACTGCTTGCTAAAGCACTTTAAAATTTTACTGCGTCTACGACTATTAGCTGAATCTATGATGTACTACTTTGCATACATGAATGGAATAAAGAATACAAACTAAAAGAAGTTTGAAATTATCACCCAGTTCTATAAATGTGAAAACTATAACCTACAAAATTCGGTAGCATGGCTAGGCTAGACAGATAAGGCAGTTGTCAATTCTGACAATGTTATTGCATTAGCTGAGACCTTCATTGAGAAAGCAGAGAACAAACTCCAGCAAGCTAATCTTCTAAGCTCCACTGGCATAGACACAAAGGTTATCTCTAAATAACTTTACTAAAGTGAACAAAAAAATCCATACCTATTAAAATCCCCTGGTATCTATGTTTACACCACATAATTGTTAGAAAGTAGAAAAGGGTGCCTAACAACACCTTGCTGATTACAGGACAGACATACTACTTGCTTGTGGCATGGAGGGATGCTGCACAAAGCAGGGAAAAAGAGTTGGATCATGCAATGTATTAGTCAAAAAAAAGTCAATGTGTTAGATTGGTAGCGAAAATTAATATCAACCACATGGAATACTGGGAAGTGGACAAGTTGAAGCTAGCCATGGTGAATGAGGAAATATGTCATTCCATCTAGAACGGAGATTTCATGAATCAAATGATGACATTTTATGTGATATACAGGAACTCTGAGGAAAGAAGCAAAGACTTCCTTAGACCCAACTACAACACTAATAAAGACTTGGCTCAATGGAAAAGAGTCCAATACGGGAACCACTCTTATAGCTTAATACAGTGGAAGCCAGGATATAATGTTCTGGTGAGATGGAAGAGATTACAGTATTGATTATGTAGGAGGAATGAGGTCACAAGGAGTCTTATGGGCTATGGCGAAAATGCTTAAACTTATTCAGATGACATAGGGAAGAGAGTGCTTATAGGACATTAAATTTAGAAGGATGACATGAACCAGTCCTTTACTTTTGAAAAATGATAAGAGTCAGACCAGTCCAATGTGTGCAACACTACCAGATTTTGCTACCTACTTGAGGTGAACCTTAGCCCTCCTTGAATCACGGTTACAATAGGTTACAATAGTTTCTTTTTCTTTTTCTTTTTCTTTTTTTTTTTTTTTGAGACAGGATTTTCCTGTGTAGTGTTGGTTGTTCTGGACTCACTTTGTAGACCAGGCTGTTCTTGAGCTCCCAGAGATCTGACTACCTTTCTGAGTGCTGGGATTGTAGCATGTGCTTTCATGCCCAGCAGCTTTGATTTCTCATTGCTTTTCTGAGGCAGAAACTTTCATATGCCTTGTCTTTTCACAAGTTCGAAGCTTAAGTACATGAAGTCTTGCCTAGAGTGTACCTCTATTTTATTGCAGATCTGATTTGTTCTTTATTTTTTAATTTTAACTGTATTAATTTATTCAGATTACAACTCAATTGTTATCCCATCACTTGTATCCTCCCCTTCCTCCCTCCCTCCTGCTTTTACCCTATTCCTCTCCTCTAGGTCTAAGACCAAGATGAACCTCCTCCCCCACTATATGGTCATAGGCTATCATCTTGGTAGCCTGCTTATTCTTTCTTTGAGTGCCATCATGCCTCCCCACCAAGGCGAGGTGGTCAAATATGGAGCACCAGAGTTCACGTCAGAGTCAGTCCCCACTCTCCACATAACTGTGGAGAAGGTCCTGTCCATTGGGTAGATCAGAGGAGGGGTTTGATGTTTACTACTTGTATTGTAATTGTTTAGTGCAATTGTTTGAGCAGACACCCCTGGGCTCTGATCCTTTCATCACGATGTTTTTCTTGTAGGTTTCTAGGACCCTCTGGGTCCTTCTATTTCCCCATCTCCTATATCTCTCTTACCTAGAATCTCATTAGGATGTCCTTACATCTATCCCAATCTCATGGTATGTGAAGAATTTTGTGGGGCATGTCTTTTGGGGTAGTGCCCAATGATAAATGAGTATATACCATGTGAATCTGTCTGCTTCTGGGTTAACTCACTCATTGTCATCATTTCTAGTCCCATCTATTTGTCTACAAATATCAGGATTTCACTGCTTTTAATAGCTGAGTAGTATTCCATAGTGTAAATATACCACAGCTTCTTTATCCATACTTCAACTGAGGGTCATTTCCCAACAACCTACAGACTGGGAAAAGATTTTCACCAACCCTACATTTGATAAAGGTTTAATATCCAAGATATATAAAGAACTCAAGAAATTAAACACCACCAAACCAAATAACCCAATTGAGAAATGGGGCTCAGAACTAGACAGAGAATTCTCAACAGAGGAATATCGAATGGCTGAGAAACATTTAAAGAAATGCAAACTTGTACAACCCCTTTGGAAATCTACCAGCACTTTCTCAGAAAACTTGGAATAAGGCTTCCTCAAGACCCAGCTATTTCACTCCTTGGAATATACTCAGAGAATGCTCTAGCACACAAGAAGGACATTTGCTCAACCATGTTCATAGCAACCTTATTCATAATAGCCAGATCTGTTCTTAATATACTTATCTCTTTCAGCACAAACTTTGGCTCCAATATTAATTGTCCTTATTTTTGCAAATTTTTCTTCAAGCTGTATTTTATATTTCTTTTTGCTTCATTTTCTCTTTTTTATTATTACCTAACATAAGAGTGATTAATAATAAACAGTTTTCATATTCTCTATAGGCTGTGTTGGAAAGTTAATAAAATATATATATTATTTTTAAAAAGAAGTGTAGGCAAGTTCTTACATTTAGGGCAGAAAACAGCCACGTTATTTACCAAAATATTGCAAGGATATTTTTGCAAGACCTATTGTTACTGTTCTGCTCTAAGTCCACTTGAGATTGCACTCAGTTGTCGGGGCATAGCTTTCAGCACTGTCTTCCGAGCTCTTACTAGGATGTCTCAGTAAGAACTGTTTATAGCATTTAAATGCTTTCTGGATTAAATTTCCGAAGTTTCAATATTCCTCCAAAAATTCACACTATCAACTCAATCACAGTAATAGGCCACTCTGTGGTACCGACTTCCTGTATCAGTTACTGTAACTATTGCTGTCATCAAACACTATGACCAGAGTAGCTGAGAAAAGACAGAGTTTAGGATTGGAGTCTTTGATGTCAGCACAAAGGCCGAGCAGCAGACGGCTGAGGCAGTAACTGAGCTCTCACATTTCCTCGCACAAGCAGGAGGCAAGGTATGGAAAGCACGGGGATGTAGGATGCATGAAGCTTCAAACCCAAACTCCATGATGCAGTATTGGAACTGATGCTCCCCAACTCCTACTTGTACCCATCCCATTTCACCATTTGATGAAAAACATTTACTTTTAAAATGTTTTGGGTTTTAATTGAAATGTCCAGTTTTAATGAAGTTAATAATTATCTTTGCTTTGAAATATATACATTTGAAAAAGATAAAAACATAGTGTTCTTTCTTTGATAGCATAATTTTTTCTACTAATTTTTTAAACATTTGGCTTCTGGAATTATGTCTTTTATTTGTAGATATCTCAATCCATCTTTCTCCTCATTTAAAAGATAATCACTTATCTTTGAAATGATTCATATCAGAATTTCACAGCAAGGAGACCAACTTAGTGGATATCTTTTTTTTTTCATTTAATGAGATATTTACATTAATAAAGCTAACTTTCTCCCAAAATACATAACAAGTTTCCTAAGAAATGTATTTTCTAAAATGCCTTTCTAAGATATCACCCCTTCTTTTAGCCTTCAGTCCTCACATGGGCTAGTCACTCATTTCTGTAAACTGGATGTTTGTTTGTAGTTTCATGTGCTTTCTTCCTAGTGTGATCAATAGATGGGCCAGGAGTCTTTCTGGGAAATGCTTGAAACTCAAACTTCTTTCTGGATTTATCCAGTGGAAAGTAGAATTGAGACCATTCTCAGATGATTGGGATCATGGGAAAATCTGGTGGGCTCAACTTCAACAACTCCAAGGTTAGAGGTATGGAAACCTAGTTAAAATGATAAATCTGTGAATAACTTCAGGTTCCTCAAAATTTAATGATAATCGCTGCAGGCTGCAATTCTTATTCAAATACAAACATCAAATTAATATATGTTTCATATATTCTTGATATTAAATACAGTGGAAGGTGCCTGAGAAGGACTGAAAAAAAATCACACTTGCTGCCTCAAATACCATCTACTGAAGAAACCAGGAGCTCAGGCAGAGGTGGTTAGTTCCGTATTCTTTCTCCATAAATGCTTCTGACAACTGTTTTCATCATGGTAGCTTTAGCCTATAAATCACTGCAGTGGCCCCTAGGTTCCACAGTTAGTTTCATGCCATCTGACTCAATGTCACGGCTTCTTGTGTGCTTATATTTTTCAACATGCTCAGTGTTTATTCCAAGAAAATTAAATTTTTAATATTCTTAATTTTCTTTATTCTTGGATTATAATATCATTGCAATGCTACTTTCTCCCTTCCCTGTCTTTCATCCAAATCCTACCATATATGTCTCCGCACTCTCAAATTCATGATCTCATTTTCACTAATTGTTATTACATGCCTATCTATGTATGTGCGTATGTATTCCTAAATATAAACCGCTCAGTCCACACGATGTTACTTGTATGCATGCTTTCAGGGATGACCATTTGGCATTGGACAACAAATCAGTGTGCTCTTCTCTAGGTTAGGACTCGTCTCCCAACTGCACCTTTCCTCAGGCACCTATGGTTCTTTACGAAAGGTTGAGGAGGCCTCAGGAGTTTGTCCTCCCCGCTTTACCCTGTCCTTTGATGACACATTTGTTAAGTTCATGTTTGTATAGTTGGCTACAGGCAGACTCTGTGCCTGTAGCTTCTGACATTAACAGAAGACACAGTCTCATGGCAATCTCCTGATTCTCTGGCTCTTACAATCTTCTTTTCCCCTCACCTGCAAAGTTCCCTGACCTTTTATTCCAGCCAATGATAAGTTGTGTGTATTTTATGCATCGATGACATAACTATTTTATGTTTTGATATGTCAGTGCTATAACATCTTTCTGCAACTATTTTTAAAAATCATTTCAGATTTCAGGAGAAAAATTTAAATATCCTTATTTACAGGAACCCTTGCAAGCCAAAACTGTGCCATTCAAGGCCTGTCTGTGTGATTCCACATTCTGGTTAACAGATTCTTCCTGAAGAGGACTACAGAAAGACCACACTACCAGACATATGTGATTTATGTATTTTCGCATTAAACAAGTATTATATACAGTTTCAAAAGCATTTGAGGCACCAGATTTTCTGAATTTTGCAAGGTAATTTATCTACTGGAGCTCTTTTTTATTTTCACTAATCAATGTATTAGATCCCACATTCACACACACACACACACACACACACACACACACACACACACACACACATACACACCATATGTATTATATACACATAAGCAGTCAAACTTCTGATAGTGTAATAATTATTTCACAATTTTGTTTTATTTTGGCCAGTAACTTCACAAAGCTACAAAACTATGAATTACAACATGGGAAAAACAAATAATTGAGTCTAATAAGTACACAGGAACAAATGAAGGAAAAATATTTGGGAAGGCAAATCAAACTCTCAGTGGAAGCAGGCCTGATCTTGGCTAATCTTATTAAGAGCTTTACTGCAAGTCGCAGCAAATTAGCAACATTATGAAGGAGATTTGTATGCAAATTTCCCTTTTACTTTCTCTGGGAATGTGTTTGCCTTGGTCCAGCACTTATGGGGAAAGGCTTTCATTTTATCAGATGAACGTTAACACCAGCTCAGTGATAGAAGCAACAATGATACCCTGGGGGACTTGACTGAGGATTGCTTGAGGGACTAGCAAATCCAGAATTAGTGTTTAGAGCCAGGCAGTACACACTGAAGGTAGCTACATTTATAACTTCAGAGGAGGACTAAGGATTGGCAGGAATCCCGACCTATTAGAAAGACTGCCTAGTGGTGATGGGAAGGTGTCCTCATCTCCAGCTGAAGTCTGTGCCACATGTTTTCATACAGGATAGAAAAATGGGAAATTATAGGGATATCCACAGAAAAAGGGACCTTTCCCATGATTTTGTTTGAAGGCTTTTGGTCCCTTGGAATAAAAACTTCAATGTTTGCTTAATAATTCTTTATTTTTTTTAAAATCTAGCTGTAAATCTGCAGATTGATAAGTGTCTAACCAGAAACCCACATTATGGTGGAAAATAACACATCCTAGCTTCTTTGTCCAACCATAGAGGCTCGAAGATCTGTTTGATGAGACTTATGTCCCATCCATGGCAAGCCTAGAGTGAGCTTTAACAATATCTGTTGAGAAAAAGAATAGGGAACTTTTTTTAGTCATCCTTTGTGATGAACATGAAAGCTACCCAAATGGCAACTGTTAAGACACTTAAATTCAAGCCCCTTCTTCCTACAACACACACCTGCCCATGCTTTCTGGCACATTTCTTTTGTTTAGCGCATAAACTGAAACTCCGCTTTATACTGGCTCAGCCTGAAATTCTTGTCTGCACTGAAGTGAAAGATCTGGTTTTAACTGAGCTGACCTCTTGGAAAGATGGGCTGCTGCAGGGGCCAGAGTGGAGCTGTGCTTCTCTTCCTGCCTCTTGACACTCTTCACTTCTGTCTGAACTTATTCTTTGTCTTTATTCCTGTGGGATGATTTAACAGCTCTTCATAACCACTTTCATTGCAGACCAAAGACAGATGTTCCCACTGTGCATCATATTTTCATTTATAGCTGGATACACTGGCCCTAAACACTACATAATTTGAGTCAATATGCATATCAATTGAAATTATTTTTAATTAAATGACTATTTACTTTAAAAGGTTGAATAACTAGGAGAATTAATGTTTTTAAATACAAACTTAATGGAAATGAATTCCATATATTAAACTAATACCTAAAATTCATTTCATTTGTACACTTAAACGCAAGTAACTTGAAAAGCTCCCTTTTTGGGGGACATGAATATTCCATTTGACAATCTGTAGTGATCAGATACATTGAACAACTGCCAAATTTTCAGCTTGCTTTTTGATATGTATGCAGTTCAAAGTTTTGCATATCTATTCACTAATTTTTATCTGAAAGGATAAATATGAATGATATCTAAAGATAATTTTAGTTGTAAGCTGCGCTACACTTAAATTTTTGAATAATGGCAGAAATGGAGTGATTAAGTATTTGAAATTCATTGCCATGAATGAGAATTTCCCATCTGTGTATTAAGAAAACATTCATAAAATTAGATAATTATAGTCATTTATATGTAGCTAACATCGTTCTATAGTGGCATTTATAACCATTGTTTCATGACTCTCAAAGTGTTCCAAATGTGGATAAATAGAAGCTCTTCAACTGTTGTGGAGTGCCAAAAGTCAGAATTCCTTAATTTAAAGCCACACACACACATACTCACACACACAACTTTCTTCCCAATACACTATGTTTATTTAATGAAATTTCATTTTCAGGTGTTAATTCAAGAAAAATATTACTAACTCTCCTGCTTCTTAGACCATTTATGAAAATCTAAGATGTTTTAAGCCTACTTCCCTATTATCTGCAAATTCAATCACAACTAAAAATAAATTCTAGCAGATACTTTTAATTAAGAAAAAATAAGAATATACATGGGGAGTATCTATTTTAAGTGGGCATCTCAAAAATTATCATATCTAATAAAAAATATAAAGAACATTCAGGGAACAGATGCTTAGCCATCTAGACTCTTTTAGGTTGCCATATTTAAATCATAATGAAGTTCAAGGTGACCTCCCACCTACTTTAAAAAAATATTGGCATTATGTTAGTATTAACTGAGGTAGGATTACACTCGATCAAGGCAGTGACATGTAAACTGTGCATATTGAGAACAGCTCTATCCCAAGACAAAACTGTACCATTCTTGGACATAAACCCAAAAGATGTTCTACCACACAATCAGGACATTTGCTCAACTATGTTCATAGTGGCTTTATTCACAATAGCCAGAAACAGGAAACAACCCAGATGTCCCTCAACTGAAGAATGAATAAACAAACTGTGGTATTTCTACACAAGGAATACTGCTCAGCTACTAAAAACAAGAACATCATGAAATTTGCAGGCAAATAGATGGAACTGAGAAGAGCATCCTGTGTGAGGTAACCCAGACAGACACAAATAGTGTATACTCACTTATAAATGGATATAAGCATTCTAATACAGGAAAACCATACTACAATCCACAAACCTAAAGAAGCCAAGAAACTAGAAAGACCCTAGGGAAGATGCTTAATTCTCATTCCGAAGGGCTAACAGAATAGACAGCAGAAGCAGTTGAAAACAGGGAACAGAACAAAAGCCTACCATAAATGTCCTCTGAAAGGCTCCAACCAGCAGCAGATGGAAGCAGATGCCAAGACTAACAGCCAAACTTTGGGTAGAGTGCAGGGAGTCTTTTTTTTCTCCTTTATTAATTTATCCTTGTTACATCTCAATGGTTATCCTATCCCTTGTATCCTCCCATTCTTCCCTCCCTCCCATTTCCCCCTTATTCCCCTCCCCTATGACTGTTCCTGAGGGGGATTACCTCCCCCTGTATATGTTCATAGGGTATCAAGTCTCTTCTTGGTAACCAGGGAGTCTTATGGAAGAGAAGAGGGATAGAAGGAGACAGAGGGAACAGGAGGTCCACAAGAAGACCAACATGCACCAACCAAGGACCATGCATGGAGAGGACCTAAACAGATGTAGCTAATTGTCAACTCCCTCCTCATGTGGCTCCCCTAGTAAAGGGAGCAGGAGCTGTCTCTGACATGGACTCTGTGGCCTGCTCTTTGATCAGTTCCCTCTGGCAGGGTAGCCTTGCCAGGCCACAGAGGAAGAAGACTCAGTCAGTCCTGATGAGACTTGATAGCCTGGAGACAGTTGGTAGGGGAGAAGGGCTCCCTCTTCCTGAGGTCTAGGGGAGGAATATATGGGGGAAGAGGAGGGAGCATGGGGCCAGGACCAGGAGGAGACAAGGAAGGAGCTATGATCATGAGGTAAAATGAATAAATTTTAAAACATAAGATAAAATAAAATGTGCATATTTACTCCAAGAATGAAAGAGACCAAGAATCTAAACTCTTTTTAAATCAAAACCTACTTATTAATAATTGAGTTAATAGTTTATTAAATAATTTATAACTTAACATCTATTTTGTAAATAAGAAAGGGGATAGATGACAGTGATGGTCGTAAATTCGAAGAACTAAAATGTCTTCTTCCCCTACTTCCTTCCTTCTGTTGCTTCCTTTCTTTCTCTTTTCCTCTTTTTCAATCCTTCTTTTGCCACCATCTGCCTTCTTATTTCTTTCTTTGTTCCTTTCCTCCTTCCTTCCTTCCCTCTTTCCCTCCTTCCTTCCTTCCATTTTTTTCCAGTTAAGGGAATCTAACAAATTGTGGTTGACGTGAATGCGCTGGCCCTGTTGATTTACATCCTCTCTCAAAATACTGACTTCCTTAACAGCAGTTATCATGGAATTGTGGGGTATGTGTTCACCCCTCTCTCTTAGTTTTTAAGTGCATAATTTAATTTTGACCAAATATGTAGAGAACTTGTAACACCTTATTCCTTAAGGAGTTTTTTTTTTTTTTTTTGCATCCTTATATGTAGTAGTGTTATTTGTTGGTATAATCTGAATTTAACCATTTGGAAAATTAATGTTACTTTATTGAAGAAAAATGCAAAAGCCCTTTAGGCCAAAGGCCATGTTAGACAGTGAGCAGATGATGATAGCAGTGCATGGTCTCTGCTTTTAGGGAGCCTGTAGCTGTATAAGGACACATACAATCTCTTATTCTGGTTCTTTATTGTCCTATGTTTTTATAATTCTCATTTAAGTACCAACAAAACAGTCAAAAGAAGGTAGCACCTAGCAGTTCCTGTGTAGAGATATGCTTCCGTAAACAGGTTGAGAGAATTCCAGCCAACTTCATGAAACTGATATCAGACAGTATGAATTCCAGGAGCAATGTCAGGAAAGGGTAGAGCATAAAACAAAAGGAGAACTGAGTAAATGCCTATCAGCTTGAGAAGAAGTTTGCTTATAGTTTTCACTGTTTCATAATAATTAGCATATATTAGAAATTTATTACATATATTCATACAGACTTTTTAAAAAATCATCTGTAACATTTGTTAATGATGACAATTAGTAATAACTAGTAATTAATCGTAGGGTACTAATTAAGGTAGTGACTAGTTTTATGGGCATTGTTATTCTTGAAATTATTTCTTATTTTCAAAATATCCACAGAACACTGGATGCAGACAGCAGTCCTCATGCTGTGATTTCTAACAACATGATAAGTTAGTGACTGAGAGGAAAACTGAGGGCAAATCTCAGTCAAGCTACTCATGTCTCCATGAGGCTTCTGGGCCACATGTCTGCAATGCAGGCATCTCCCTGATAAGTGATCTTTCTTTGATCACACTAGTCCTTCTGTCTTGCTTACTTCATTTCCAAATATAAGTATCCTGTTCTAGGACCAGGCTCCATTGCCACATACGGATCCTCACAATTTTCAGAAGAAAGCCAGAGAGCTGGAGACTGCATTTATTTTTTCACATAGAACAACTTTTCCAGATTATTGCACGAACCTCTGAGACAAGGGAGATCTTTGTCAGTGGGTGAGCTGTGATAACAAGGAATACTGACCTCTCTCTTGAGTTTAGAGTGTGTGGACACGTTCACAACTGAGAACTTTGAATGTTCATCCAAGCCAACTCAGGAAAGGTTCCTAAACAGCAGCACCCTTGTATGTTTATGAGTTACTTTAATTTAGCTAAAGTAGCTTAAGATAAATATAGTTTACTGGTTTAACCTTGTTTGGCCATTTTATTTTAGTCTATTTTTGTGGAGAGCCACAGATAGCAGTCCCCCCTGCTGCTTCCCCGGTGCAATGCGCCCCTTATGCACATGCACAGTGCGCCTTTGAGCAAGCCCCTTATGCGCATGCTTGAAGGCATAGCGTGAGGTGGCGTGATTCGAACAAGGCATAGCGTGAGGTGGCGTGATCCAAACACATCAACCAAGAGCAACAACGTGGCAGTCTCTGATAGGACCAGGCACACTATCAAGGTTCTGTGGGAGCTTTTCCCGAGGTCACTCCAGTAGTCAAGGTTCCTGAATAAACTGCTGCGAGAAGAGTTCCCAGTGGTAGTGTCTTTCCTGCTGGTCGGGGGCGGCATCGACATATTTTGACCTGAATTTTGCTTAAACCTGGAATTCTTGTGAGAAACTATACCACCTAGATGAATACCCAGTCCAGACTCTGGAATCCAGTCATCAAATATATAGAAGCCACTCGAAGTTCACCACCCATGCCATCCTAGGAAATTCTACACGAATAATAAGTCACCATGACACTCAGAGAAATTTGATTTATCTGAATAAGTCACTTGATATGTCCCACAAAATCTTATCTTTTTGACTCATTATTTTCAATAATAAAGGTTTCCAATTTTATATAGGGAAGTACTTCTGTATCAAATAGTACTCCTGGGATTATATATCACTTAGCTGTATTTCAAACAGTTTTACACTGTTCCAGTTTGTAGATTGTATTTGTATTTGGAGAGGTTAGTCCTTTACTTGAGAAAGACCTCTCTGGTGTCCATGTACAATACGTTAGAGGGTAATACCTATCTATGTCTATAGGCCTCCTACTCCTTTCCTTATCAAGACTACCACATCTATTCCCATATCACATGTGTATGTACATATTGTATGCACTATACCTGTATATGTATATATGCCACAATATTGTAATAATTAGTTCCATTTTACTTATTTTGTTTGTTGTAGTCATTAAAATGTATAAAATTACACTGCTTTTACAAAAGTATATTAAATTATTGTGCAGTTAGTAAAGAGTATGACATTTTAAAATTCATACATAAATATATACACATATGTAGATATATATGCAAGTGCCTCTGGAAGGATACAGGAAAGTGGTTCCCTTACCAACTGTGTGAAATCTGATTTAGCTTGCTTCATTCCAATTGCTAGTGACTTTCTAGAAAGTAATCTACAAGATGTGTGAGGAGTGCCCTTAATTTGATTTTTATTGGCTACCTATCTGTGACTAAAATTAGATTGTTTATTCTTCTTGAACTAACTCCAACTCCAGGCCAATGTAATTTATTTTCACAATGAACCTTTCTAACTCTTATGTTTGAAACTTCAACATATTCCAAATCTATTTGTTTGTTGACTTATTTATTTTGATTTTGTTAAGCAATCTTTAAAATGATTTTATGTCAGCTTGATGACTATGAAGAAATATCATGGAAAGGTAGAAAAGGGTTCATCTAATCTTAAATATATCATCTTTTTCATCTACAAACTCACCCAAAGAAGGTGTCTAGAACTTTCAATATGGTGCATACATGCTTCTGGCATTCTCTCTGGCTCCTCAAGTGCAGTACAGGAAGACTGTCTGTTGTGTATTCTCTGATCAGAGTGAACTGGGACCCTTTTTTCACTGTGATCATTTCTACTTCAAAAGTGTAGATCTGAACTCTTTTAGTGAAAATATTGATGACATAATAAAAACTTACACTACTTGTGACTGGCTCACTAAGGTTTTTTTTTTCTCCTGATGAAAATATATGTTTAAAGAGTAATGATGCTGATCATAAAAACAATTTATTTTTCCTAGAAATACAGAAAGAACATGTTTATCAAGGTTTAATAGAATATACCAAGGCAGTTCTAAATAATTCATATAGACACTAGTGTTTATACCATCAGGGGAGGCTGATGAGAAAAGAGAGAGAACTTAGATTTGGCAGTTTTGTAATGATAATACTTGAATGATTTCTGAACTAAAGCTAAAATGTAGCATGAAGAGGTGGGTAATATGTCTTCACCTTTTTCCATTACAACTTGGCTCTGAATATACCTACATAAATATCAAATCATGTGATAAGCCAATAAATACCAGTCCTCAGTTGACATCATTTCACTACCCTGGAAACTAGGACCATTAAATGGATTCCAACCCTTTAATGTTTCATGACTTATCAAAGGACATAAACATACAAAAAAATTGTCAAAACTCTGCCTATATGGGGACCAACAAGGAGTTAATATAAAATTTCAGGTAATAGATATATGCATGTAAAAGCACAATTAATAAGATGCTTTTGGACATGAAAATCTATTTGTGAAAACATGGTGAGGTTGATGAAGAATCTATATATAACGCCACAGAAAAATCCTAGACTCCGAGGGAGATGGAGCTGTTAGAAGATCTGAGTACTAAAGAAAAAGAAACAAGCTTTGTGATGACAACAGGGAGCAGAGGAATAGGAAAGAATTTACTGAAGGACCTGTGGAACTTACAACATTGCAGGAGACCAGTGAGGAGTGGGAACCACACTACAAGATTCTCTGAAGTGGCTGATCTTTGTTTCACTTTAAGTGTAACCAAAAAAAACCTATGTATTCCACCTGTTGCTTCATTTATTTATGCAAGTTTTGCTGACTACCATCTCTGTAGATATTCTTGAAGGAGATTAAAAATGCAGACATGGCAGCCTGAGGTCTCAGTGTTCCGAGAGATTCAAGCAATTAATAAGTAGATAAGCAAACATGAGATTACAATGTTAGATCAATGTTTTTTAAAAAAGGAAAGAGCTGAATTGATGAGATGTACTTTATACTTGGAAGGGATACACTCCTTGCTGAAGTGACATATTTCCTAAGTCTGAAAATATGAAATGGTTTACACACAAGAAGTTTACTTTAGGCTAAAAAGAGCAGCATTCAGGAAGATGGTAACACCCATAAGAAATTGTCTACTTCAGGACTATAAGAACAGGAAATTTATAATACATCTCATGAATGTGATATGTTGGAATGAAAAGAAGTGAATAAAATCTTTATGTTTGTAATAGTAAATATTAATTAAATCTACATCCTTAACTGAAAAGATTTTCTAAATGTCAGTTGCATGCCAACAACCAGACAAGAAAGTATGTTTATATGTATATGCTTAGAAGTATGAATAATTCAAATGGGAAGGCTAGGTTAGGGGAAAAGGCAATCATGCCATTAGGTTCACTCCTTAAAGAATTGCTTGCTATGCTTTGCCTCCCACATGACATTAACCTATGGCCAGGCATTAGCTTTATTGATGATACTGGGTAGGTACTAATCAGTTTACTTCACAGAGACAAACTTTTCTTCTAATTTGTTTTTTTAAACACACTGAGAGCTACCTTTACTTTCATCTTCTTAGATCACAAGCCAGGTTTTGTGTATATCACAGGAGCTGTGTTCTTTCTAAAACACCTTGTCTTCTTGTAGGTTGTGTTGGATCCTCCTTCAAAACCTTACTTCTGAAAGCGTGTATTGCTATTACTCATACTTATTTAGCCATGACTTAGATTCTTGCGTTTGGATTAAATTTACTTCAGACGCATATCTCAATCCTTCCCATCTCTTCTCTCATACAAAAGTGTGCTTCCTGAAAATCAGACACCATGTTGACACAATGCCTTTGTAGCTAGTGGAAATAAATGGGGGATTATATTCCTTTAGATTTTTGATGTGCTAGGCAAGGTTAAAGCTTCATTCTCAGAAGAAAACTAAGCTATTTCAGGAGCTCCTAGAGTTTGGTTTATTCTTTGTATTTACTGGTTCAGGTCACGCCCTTGGGGATGTTTAGTCCCAGAGAACAGCAATGAGTTCCTGGGATGCCCTTCTCCAACGTCCTGGTGTAAAGCCAGTTCTTCTAGATTATGGCTTAGAAAACGAAAAGAGGGGCTGGGGAGATGACTCAGAGGTTAAGGGCACTGGTTGCTCCTCCGGAGGTCCTGAGTTCAATTCCCAGCAACCACATGGTGGCTTATAATCATCTGTAATGTGATCTGGTGCTCTCTTCTGGCCTGCAGGTGTACATGCAGGCACAGCACTGTGTACATAATAAATAAATAAATAAATAAATATTTTAAAAAAGAAAATGAAAAGACTTGATGGAATAATGATAGGTAGGAAGAGAAGATAGAGGACACATTTGAAGTTATGTTCCATAGCCTGCATTTGAATTGGCACCTGCCCATACCTTCTGAATGCCAGTTGAGGTAAACATTCGCATTCTCCTTACCGACTCTGGGGATCAACTAAATATGTATTGTCAGAAGGTTCCCAGCAGTGCCTTGCATGGAAATGCTCATGTAGCAACAGCAACAGATGACGGTTGTTGAGACATTCCTTCCATTCTGAAGTGAGTAAAAATTAGGTAAATATTATGAAAAGTACCACTCTGGTTTGTCTCTAAATTTTGTTTTCACATGTATGACTTTTATGTTTTCTTTCTAAATTCCAGGATTCTAAATAATGGTGACAAGGTTCTGAGTTGGAAGCATATCTGAGAACACATAGGAAGAAGAGAAGCAAGCACACAGGGAGAAGAAAATCTGACAGTCTCACGGCTCCCTTACTGCTTCCTGCCCACTTTCACACTCAGGTGTAGCTTGTATATTAGAAATCCCCATTCTTCCTGGCCCTCTTTCTTTTTCTTTTCTATTCTATTGTTTGTCATTTCACACGGCGAGAGAAATGCTGAGAGACAGTCAAGATTTATTTCTAATTACCGTGCTACCGAAGAGTCTCAGTAGAGTACTCTTTTGAGTGGAGTCAAAGCATCTGTTCTCTCTTTACCTGGGGGCTTGCCTCTTCTGGGGAAGCGTACCAACAGTGAGATCATCTACATTTACTTGGCAGAAAGAGGCAAGCAGCCACGAGTTAGTAATCACTGAGATGCAAACTATCTTTTAAAAGATGCAGATATCTATATTTAGGTTGGCTTTGATTATAATATTTTATAACATCTTAATTGAAAAAACAAACTCTGTATTTTACTTTGATGAAAATCAAAGTCAGTGGCAGAAATACACATTACATTCCCCATGGGGAAAAAAACAAGGGGTTCAGCAAAGAATGTTAAGGGCTGATTTTCCAGATCAAACATTGCAGTACTGCAGCAGGAACAATTTCACAAGAAAGCACAGGGAAATGCTGAGCTCTAGATTGATTCTGTGGCTGTCAACAATACACTGCATTTTCTTTCTTTCTTTTTATAATGGTCATTGTTGGACTGTTTTGTTTTCTTTTGTCTCAGCAGGAAGTACTGAGAATTAGACCTGGGGTCACCACAGTCATCCTACGTAAATACTCTATCTCTGAGCTACAGCCTTGGCCCTTAGTTGTGCATTTGAAAAACATACATAATTTGTTATTTATAAAACTCCGCTGTTCATTTTATTTGAACTTTGTGACTAGGCACAAAATAAAAAGCACATCTGAGTCATTGGGGAAATGGAGTACAATGGTTCCGGTTGTTGATTTAGACAAACTCTTTCTGGCTCCCTTCGACCCTGCTCACTACCCAAACCACCTAAAACAAGCTCTGTAACTCAGCATAACCCGTTACCAACTTCTAAAATAGAGGTGATAACACCAGCTTAATCATATTGTGAGAATTACATACATGTGAAACCAGCACATAATAAATTGTCATTATTTATTCATATTTCACTTTAGGAGGTGTTCTACAAGTATTTGACCATGCTGTTCCAATAGTCGTATTCGGCGTAATATTGAGACAGAAGTATAAAACTCACCCAACTAGACATCTAATGTTAGAGGAGGGAAACTAGAAGGTGGTTTGGGGCTAGAAGAGCAAGAATATTATTACCATTTGCATAGAGCTGACCAATAGAGAAAGAACCTAAATCTCATTGTCTACCCTAGGTAGAGTATAAGAATTTATTTTTCCTCAGGACTTTCAGCTGTTATTCTTTTCTGAATCAGTATGTATCAATTGCATCAAAATTAAGTGTTACATAATTGATTACTTAGAAAGATTCCATGATTGACAAACTCAAGTATACTTTCTCTTCAGTGGAAGGATGCCACCCCATGTGAATAACAGGCTAATCCTCATTTAGGTGCATTTCCCTTCAGAGTCATCTGAGAGCTGGATCCACCTAAATTGAGTCCCAGATACTGGGTCCTACAAAAGTATGGGCAGCCTTGTTCCTTACACTAGGGTCTCGGAAAGGGAAACTCCTAGGCTGTACTTCAGCTGAGGTTCAGTGTGTAGAGATTAGCATCTTACTAACGCCAAGAAACATACTAAATACCCACAAGAAAACTAATAAAAGTGCAAGGACGCACAGCAATGGATTCTTCATCTATTTTGGAACAAAAATGACGTGTAGGTGTATATCTTCTAAAAGTTAAAAAAAATAAACTTGTACAACACGTAAAGTTTGAAGGAGAGCTAGTTAGTTAGTTTGGAGTTACCCTTTCTAAACAACAAACAAACAAACAAACAAAAAACAAACACATCTAAACATAAGGGGGAAGAATAAAACACTTAAAGGATTTTAAAAATAATCCTCAGAGGCAATTGTATTCTATGACTGTTCAGCACAAAGAAACTACATGTTGATCAATATGGAAAGCTATATACACAAAGGACATTTGCAAAGGTTGTGGTACCAATGTCCAACATCGTAGCCCAGCAATCATAAATTCTCCAGATGGACTGGCAATCACGTATAATGTCATCTCATGAATCCACCTACACATTTGTTTCTTCTAGGCACAAGGTCATCAGAGTTCAAACATTAGCCCATCAGGTCAGCAGAGCAGACAGGCAAAGAACAATGCTACCTCCTAACTTCAGCTGTGTGCTTCTACGGGTTATAACAAAGGACCATCAAGCTGTGTGTCAGTGTCTTAATGCTACTTAGAGCTGTGGAAAGCCAGCAGGGGCAGCAGATACTGCTGAAGGCTAAACATCTAACTTGACATGAACAAAGATCTCCTGGACGTGTCAGGATGAGGACTCAGTCTGTTTTGCTGTCCAACTCCTTGGTGATAGTTATGGTAATGGTCTAGGGTCTAGGATTTGAGAAGGAAGGTGATATATGTTGTTGGAAAACTGTTATACTAGCCTAGAAAAAAACAACAAGAACAACACTGAGGCATTTGTTCTTTTATATGCCACTATGTATCTTATATAAATATTTCCATGTCTTCTGAATTTTGATCCTTCTTGCCCTTAACTTTTACTGGCATAATTACAGAGAATTTCTTCCTGTTTTATTCTCTAACAACTAACTCTCTTTATAAAATTAGTTTTTCATTAATTTAGTTTGACAATGTCATAATGTGTGTATAATACATTCTGGCAATATTCATTCCTTTACTTCTCTTATCTTACTTCCAACACCAATTATTCCTACTTGACACAAAATTCCCAGTCTATTTTCACGTCTTTTCATTCTGTTTTGTTTTTGCTTTGTGACCCACTTGATTCAACCAGGGACGCTTTCTTGTAAATGGATCTTCAGCCATCGATCCACTGAAGCATGAGTATCTTCCCAGTGGCTACGTCACTGAAGACAACCTCTTCTCCCGTCATTGGCTTCCCTCAGCTGGGAGCCGTGAATGAGCAAGAGGAGGAGAGGAAGGCATTGCAGAGTACTGAGTATTAAAAGATGCCTTAAGGGCGAGGCCTACATAGACCCTGAACAACACTAAGCTAGTCCATTCTCTCACTTTTTATGAATTAGGAGTCTTTTCCCTGTATCATTGCAGCTTTTCTAGAGAACAGAACAAATTGGGCAATCCCTTCTATATCTTTCTTTCATCCTTCCTTCATTCCACCCTTTTCCCTCTGTCTTTCCTTTCATCCTTCCCTCTCTCCCTCCCTCCCTCCCTTTCTCCTTCCCTTCCTTTTTTCCTTCCTTCCTGCCTACCTCCTGCCTGCCTGCCTAACTGCCTTCCTGCCTTCCTTTTTTACATTTAAAATTGGAACACAGTGACTTGCTTTACAGGAATAGACTGTTTTCTGTCCTACCTGCAAATACATCAAGGGATTGCCTATACGACAATGTTTTCTCTCTCTCTCTCTCTCTCTCTCTCTCTCTCTCTCTCTCTCTCTCTCTCTCTTTAGGTAGTTACTCTCTAGCTTTGAAATACTGTCTGGTATGGGAGAGAAATGTCTCTACTCCTTGCCTTAAAATTTGATGTTTTAAGTCAAACCTTAAATTGTGAACAGATAATATCAAATTATTAATAAAAAGGCCCAGCTTTTCATTTGAGGTGGCCTTTGGCTAATGGGTTAGATAAAATTGATGCAGTGAATATATCAACACAAAAGGGCAGCCACACGTGATTTTGAAGAAAGAGTCTATCTTTACAGTCTCCCAGGCAAATACTGTACTGTTATCTGAGTGCATCTCAAATTTGATGGAAACTCTGGATGTTTATCAGTGCTTGTCTGTCTCTTCTGACTCCAAGAATGACTCTACATACTCTTGAACCAATTATAGGTGATGACACTTCTCATAATGAGAAAAGGCTATGAAAAGAACTTTGCATTAAAATGTATTCGTTACTTTAAGATTTCTTCGCTTTTAAAAAGTAGAGATCCATTTTATTGCAAAGGCCAGAAGCACAAGTGATAACATAAGATGTGTTCAGGTACTTGGGAATATCTGTGTGCTCATAAAATTATGTGCTCTTTTAAACTTAAAAAATTAGAATGTAAATATTTTAAATGCTCTTATTTTCAAATAGCACCACAATTTTCGGGACTCTAAGGTAAATGTCTTTAAATTCAAGAAGGAAATGACAGGTTCCTGATATTTGGTTCAGGTTCTAGCTGTGAAAAGTAAAACAGTAATGAGGAGTAGGCTTGAGGAGGAGCAACACAGACTGAGAGCTACTGGAGAAGTTTCTAGGGAAATAGTTTCAGCAAATGGCACTCAGAAAAGGTTATATGTTTATTTATAGGGAAAACGTCTGCATCTTCTGTTATGCTCTGAAGCAAGTGAATGCTGGTTATGTTCCTATCCTTGGAACTATATGCATTTAAATTAAAAATATAGAGAGTACAGTATACACTGAGGTGAGATCTATTGGCTGTGTCAGTAATAGCAGCATTTTCATTTTTCCTTTGTAATAGAAGTCATTGTGTGCACTCAGGATGGATTCCTGGTCTTTATTAATCTCAGCAGTGAGAGCATTTGGGATTTGAAAGGCTATTGATTTTTAAAAAAGAGACCATAGTCTTTTTCTATAGTATCCTTAATTTCTATTTTAAAATTGCAACAAAATCATAGCTCTGTGCAAAAATACTTGCAGTTGAAGCATCTTCTTTAACATTTTTATATATTTGAATGTTTGTTTATGAGAAATTACAGATATTTTTGATTAATTATTTTAATCCTCTCCCCCTTTTTTTGAAATTTCAATAAACAGAGTCCCCTATAGTAACAATAAAGGTTTCAAGATAGGACCTTGTAATGTGTTCCTCATCTGTATGTCACCTCAAGGCCTTTTAGTCATCTATTTCTCCTTTGTACTCTTACTTTCTCTTGTCTGTGGATGATGCTACCTTCCATTTGGTGACATCAGAACCTTCACATCCCTATAATAAATTGCCTACTATTCTTCAAAGTAACCATTTACTTATGTTATTATTGTCAATATAAAATGAGTCTTGAAACAATTGGATGGTTTCTTATTATTCTATGGTATTACTTAACATTATACCTTGACATCTGTGATGAATGAAATATATATCATTGCACTAAAACTATTAAAGTTTCTTGCATTCATAAATGCCTAAAAACCTTTGCCCTAGCACTAAAGTGTGACATACATCTGGATTACAAAGGAAAAGATGACAATAAAAATCCTTCATAAATGAGTATACTCATTTATGCCCTTTCATATGGATGTGAAACTGCATATATCACCCTAATTCCCAGTCATCCCTAAGCACTCAAGTGATTATGGTCCGGATATTTTTGATGAATAATGAACACAGTGCATAAACATTAATGCATTGACATTAGTTCCTTAGTGGCCACAGGTCAGGCATATAGCCCTGCATTACACAGAAAGACTGAAGTAGGTTCTCATGAAAAAGCAGAATGTTTAGCTTTGAATGTGAAAGTGGTAGGGTAGGAGAAAATTGATAGCTAAAAACATGACAAAAAGTTGTGTGTAGGTGTATTCATTATCCCTCCTCTTTATGTAAAGATAAATATTTCTTTCATGTTATCTTTTTGGACTAAGAAAACTAAGGTATTGTTAACCTCAATGCAATATAAATTACATATGTATTGGTAATCTTTTTGGCTAACTGCCCTAGAAAATTTTATCAACTTGTTTACAAGACTAAATATAAAGAAATAAACTACATGGGGACAGTATATCAAACAAACACTTTTATTTGCTTGGAAAAACATATTAACGGTTGTACACTCCAACATAAATGTTTCTATCAGGAAATTTTTTATATTGCAGCTCCAGTTTAATTATATTTTCTATTCTAAAAGGAATTCTGGATTTTATCTTTGGAGATATAGAACAAGGGAGATGAACCAGCACTGTAAAGCCAGGTTGGTTTTATAGACTCTGTTCTAATCTTTTGATCTACTAGGAGAAAAATACATTCTTATATATCATTTAATGTTGGTGTATTCAACTCTTTATATATATATATATATATATATATATATATATATATATATATGATGTGGGAAAGGGAGGGTAGGACAAGGTAGGGGGCTATAATCGGGATATAAAGTGAATAAATTTAAAAAATAAATCAATAAAAAATAAAATTTAAAAACCATTTAAATCTACATATATGTTGTGATTGTTTTGTACAAACAGGGGTATTTCTGACTCTTGACTCTTCCTCCTTCTGGGTTACACTTTCTAGCCTTGATATGAGGGTTTGTGCCTAATCTTATTGCATCTTTGTTATACCATGTTGTGTTGTTATCCCTCGGAGGCCTGCTCTTTTCTGAAAGGATGGAGGAGAATTGGATCTGGGCAGAAGGGAGGTAGGGGGAAACTGAAAGGAGTGGAGGGAGGGGAGGCTGCAGTTGGCATATATTGGATAAAACAAGAATACATTAAAAGAAAAATGAAATTATTAATAATATAATATTTTAACTCATGGACGTAAGACACATCATCTTTCTTCCCAAACAACCCTCTCCTGCTCTACAGTGACCGGCCATCTTGGACAAAATGTGGAATCTCTTCTCCTAGTGTGCTTAAAAGTAAAAAGCAGTGCAGAGTAAAATGTGCAGTTTAAAGTTAAAGGGACTTCCATGGAAGAATTTCACTGAGTGAAAACTGTAGACATGAGGTGTACCAGTGTGGAAGTTAATATGAAGAAGGCTAATAGGTTAGAATGAAAAAAGGGTGTATGCTCTCTGAGAAATGATTTCTGGTCACCCTCATCTCCCTAGGTTCAATTGCAAGAAAACATCTAGTGATAATAGATAATTCATGGAAGATTTAATAATAAACACATTTTTCTTAATTTAAATAAAGAAATTTTACATGCTTTGCTATAAGAAACATTTATCTGGAAACTCTTCAAATACACAACAGGACAAGAAGGCAGTGCATTCTACAGCGGCTGCTTCTCACAATGCCACACTCTTTTCCAATTGTGCAGCTTGGAACGAGAAAATTTTCATTAAGAAAACGTTTATGTTTGTAGCACTGCATTGTTTGTGAGCTGAATATCATTTTAACAAAACTATGTTTAATAAGGTGTTTGTATTTCTTTCGAGGACTGTTGCTCGTTTTGAGTAAGTCTGACAATTAAATGTGGAGTCTTTAAGGCTGAAGAAAACTGTCTCAATTTGCACAGGATGATGAATCAAGGTTCAGACTTACTGTTAAATTTCACTTTTCAGTCTCTAATAAGACATTTCAAATTGTTTAAATATTTGGGAATTAATGACTAATGACGTGCAGGTATTAAGACTGCAGTTCATTGTTACAGTGTAAAAGCATGAATCATGACTAAATTATAGAGGAGTTGACTTTCATAGCTTATAAAAACTGTATCAAAGATTACAGGGAGAACTTGGAGCATCAGTGTCAGAACAGCATATTCCCAAAATTTTTTCAGCAAGTTGACATCACTGTGTCTTCAGCCCAAAATAATTTTCCTTTCACCCATTTCATGAATATTGAAAACTGATGAATAGTACTAATATCACCCTTAATTTTTATTATCTGGGTTCATTTGCTTTTTTCAATTTTAGCAGATAAAGAAAAAAAGAAAGCAATATGCATGTTCAATCTATGTTGATTTTACTCCCTTGGAATTTGTCATATCTTCACTAAGAGTAGAAAGGTGATTTGTAAAGGAAGAAATGTCAATTTAATTTCCATATACCAGCTATTGGGTTTCTCTTATTTCTTAAAAACAGCTGATAAGGAAATTGACCATAAGTGTGTTTTAAGTGTCTGTACAATAACAGTTTGGAGGAGTTTGGAAAGAAAACCCAACATGGAATTTTTGCATTGGCATCAACTATCTGAGATTGTTAAGAAAATCAGCTACTTCATGCAATTATACCTTCCCACCATCATCCCACACAAAAGTACTAAATTAACAAAATCTAAGATGTGGGAAAACTGTTCTTCCTTTCTGAAATAGTAGGTTCTAATTATGACGGTGTTAATAATTCCACAGAGGCATCACCTTTTGTAACCACTGTGCTGAGAAAATGCACAAGGGCACTTCAATTTCAGAGCCATTTGTCTCTCTGCAAAAGGAATGGTCCTTGGGTTTGTTTTGTGGTTGTTGTTGGGTTTTTTCATATTATACAGTAGTTCATTGTCCCCACAACTTGTACACAGTTTATTTTCATCACTCCCATGAGAGGCAGTTTCTCGTCTTTTCAACTGTTCCTCGTTGTTGTGGTTAATGTAGTAAAAGCCCCTTTAACATGAGTTAGCATTGGGGATATGAACGCGATACTTGAGTGAGAACCTGAGAATGTTTAAAAGCGAATCACACAAGAATCAATCCGTGAAATTTCTCAGATCTTCGTTATAAATATTCAAACTTAAAACGTACATTTTGACTGTGCTCTAAACAGTTGAGTATGTTAACTAAATGTCCTCAACATGTGAAGTGTTATTGTGTATCAGAACTTAAATTACAGGTGTTAGTTCTGGCTTTGTTTTTAATTTGTTTCTGTTGTTTTTGTTGTTCTTTGGTGGGAATTTTTTGAGATATATCCCCTACTGTATCTCATAATGGTTTTGAAATAACTATTTTTCAGTGGGCTGTCTTGCAAACCCTGCCTTCCTATGAGATTACAGACATGTATGCTATATGTGGCTAATCTGTGTTTCCACATATCACTGAATATTTGGACATCTTCCAGTGATATAGTTAGTCATTATAACATATATTTCCTATCTAATGTACACTGTTTTAATTGTTTTATATGACTATCTATTCTTTACAACAAATAAAAACACTACTGTTTCCAATTTTTGTATGAAGAATTTCACTACAGGAAATTGAGATAACTTGGTGATAGGAAATATAATATAATAATAATATATAATAAGTCAAGTCTTAGTACAAAATCTGTATTGGTTACCACTGTGTTACAGTATAAAACAACACATAGACCTATAAACAGCTAATCTTATGTTGAATTATGATATATATGTGCCCTCCCCTTTGTCCCACTTTCCTGGTAAGTGAAGACTTTCATGGGACATGCCCCTTTGGCTAGTGTCCAGATATAAGCGAGTATAAACCATTTGACTCTTTCTGCTTCTGGGTTAACTCACTCATTATGATCATTTCTAGTTCAATCCATTTGTCCATGAATTTCAGGAATTCCTTGTTTTTAATAGCTGAGTAATATTCCATAGTAAAAATATACCACAGTTTCTTTATCCATTCTTCTATTGAGGGACACTTAGTGTGTTTCCATGTTCTAGCTCTTATGAATAAGGCTGCTATGAACATGGTTGAGCAAATGTTCTTGTTGTGTGCTGGGACATCTTCTGGGTATATTCCAAGGAGTGGAATAGCTGGGTCTTAATATATATGTGTATACCATTTTTTTTGGGCAGGTCATCCCCCCACAATGTCTAATTTTTGGATGTTTATTACTTATTTTTACTTTTTACATTTCATTACACATATTTATTTTGTTTATATGCAGGTACCTTTCCTGACAGAGCCATGTCACCAGCCCACTGAAATTTTCACCTCTGTGCCCAAAGTCTATACACTATATAGAGATAAATGTTAATTGTTTGGTTCTATTTCCCCATCTATGAACTCCTATGGATCAACTTGAGAAAATGGTTATATTTTATTAGTTGTTAATTTCATATAAGAGGTTTTTCTGCACTTTTGGGTTTGATTCCTCTAACTAGAGAAATCCATTCTTAATAGTTCTAACTTTACAGAGATGCACCTTTCTTTTCTGTTTATTGTTAACAATGAAATTGAGCGAATGGAGATAAAAGATTTAATATGTATGACTTTTTTCCTTTTAAAAATTTTCAGTTTTTAATCTTTAATAATTTATTCACATTACGTCCCAATTGTTGTCCCCTCACTCATATCTTACTGTTCCCACCTTCTCTACTTCTTCTTCCCTATTCCCCACCCCTAGACCTCTAATGGTGGGGAGGGTCTCCTTCCCCATCATCTGACCACAGCCTATCGGGTCTCATCCGGATAGCCTGCTTCCCCTTCCTTTGTGTGCCCACAAGGCATTTTTGACAAAGGGAAGTGATCAAATCCTAGGCACCAGAGTTCATGTCAGGGGCAGTCCCTGCTAACCCCCCCCACCTTCATCCCCATGAAGAATGAGCTGTCCATCATGATCTGAACAGGGGTTCATAGTCTTTGCAATAATTTTTTCAGGCCCTGGGTCCAGATGCTATAGGCTTGATAGTCTCCTTGTGCAGCTCCTGACCCATCCTGCTCCTTCCATTCCCGCACTTTTCCATTCAATGCTCAGTGCTCCACCCAGAGTCCAGCTGTGAGCCCCAGCATCTGTTCTGATTCGCTGCTGGGTGAAGTCTCTTAGAGGACATCTATGTTGGACTAATATCCCCTTATAAGTGAGTGTATACCATGAACGTCTTTCTGGGTCTAGGTTAACTTATTCAGGATGATCTTTTCTAGTTCCATCCATAGAGTAAATGTATCTCAATTTCTTTATCCATTCCTCAGTTGAGGGACATCTACATGGTCTCCATATTCTGCATATTATGAGTAAATATTCTATGAATATAGTTGAGCAAATGTCCTTGTTGTATGGTGGAGCATCTTTTGAGTATATGCCCAGGAGAAGTATACCTGGGTCTTGAGTTAGCACTATTCCCAACTTTTTGAGAAAGCACCAGACTGATTTGCAAAATAGTTGTACAAGTTTGCACTCCCATTAGCAATGCAGGACCTCTTTCTTCACATCCTCACCAGAATGTACGTCATGTGAGTTTTTGATCTTAGCTATTCTGCAGTTGTAAGAAGGAAGCTCAGAGTCATTTTGATTTGCATTTCTGTGTTCACTAAGGACACTGAGCATTTCTTAAGTGATTCTAGGTCATTTGATATTCCTTTGTTGAAAATTCTCTGTTTAGCTCTGTACCACATTTTTAAATTGGATTATTTGTTTTGGTGGTATTTCATTTATTGAATTCTTTGTATAATTTGGATACTAGCCCTTTGCCAGATGTAGGGTTAGTGAAGATATTCTCACAGTCATTTTGTTCTATTGTTCAATCCCTATCAAAATGCTTACACAAATCTTTAGAGACCTTGAAAGATGAATTCTCACCTTCATGTGGAAAAAACATAAAACCCAGAGTAGCTAAAACAATCATGTACAAAAAAGATCTTCAGAGGAATTTCCATGCCTTATCTGAAGCTGAACTATAGAGCAATAGTAATAAAAAAACTGCATGGTACCAGCATAGAAATAAGCTGGTTGGTCAATGAAATCAAATCAAAGACCCAGAAATAAACCAACACAGCTATGGACACTTGATTTTTGAAAAAGAAATCAAAATCATACTATGGGGAAAAATATAGCATCTTCAACAAATGATGCTAGTTGAACTGGATGTCTACATGTAGAAAACTGAAAATATATCCATATATATCATCCCGCACAAAACTAAAGTCCAAGTAGATTAATGGCCTCAAAGAAAACCAGACACACTAAACCTGTTAGAAGAAAAATTGAGGAAGAGCTTTGAGTGCATTGGCATAGGACACAACTTCCTGAGCAGAACACCAATAACTCAGGCTCTATGATCAACAATTAATAAATGGGAACTCATGAAACTTAACAGCTTCTGTAAGGCAAAGGACACTGCCAACAGAATATGTATACATTTCTGTCTTGTCTGTAGTTTTTTTTCTTTGTGTGCATCATTTGCTATTATAGGTACAATTTTACTTATTCTATTCTTGTAACCATAATAAGTAAAATGCTTCCCTTCAGTAAGACAAGTTTAATTTAAAAATCAAGAGAGTGGAGCTATTTCACAGATTTTGGTATTTTAGTGGTGCATTAAATTCATGTAAAATTAGTCAGGCTCTCTAGGCTGGCACACTAGCATCCTAATGGAGCCTCACATTCTAAGTAGTATAATGCTTCATTTCCCCCTACAGTGATCACATGGATTCTCACTTTTAGTGTAGAAGTAGACATTTTCCTGTTACTTCCACCTACTGAAACAAGTTAGTAATTAGTAATAGTTGCACAAAATGATCTGTGTGAGTTGTTTCTTAACTTGAAATATTGTTTGGGTTTGGTAGAATACCCTCTGACTCTTGATACTGATCTTTATTATAAGGTATTATGTGGATAATTAAGCTAAACATCATGTTTAGAAATTGAGCCTGTCAGGAAATAGGATCAGATAACGTCATCAAGATGGAGACTCTATGATCACATGCCTTACATAAAGAAAAACTAAGGACACACACACACACACACATGCATGCAAACATGCATGCACACACTCATAAGTGTACACACACACACACACACACAATCACACACACACACACACACACACACACACGCATGCACGCAAGCACACAGACACAAACATCTACACACATTATGTTGTATCTCGTCCTAGCCCCAGACTCATCTGCTGAAAGTTATCATGACATGAGATTTCTTAACATTGGACCAATGTCACAAGGGAGAATAAATTTCTTTTCTGAATACTTAGTCTGTGCTATTGCATTATTTTAAAAAAAAGAAAATAGATTTGTACAGCTGAACATACACGGACAAAAGAAATGACTTATATTGCCAGTATTTTCTAAGGACTTCAAACAATCTCAACCATGTTAAGTCATTCTGAAAGGCAACAGAGGGCACAGATAAAATATATTACCTTTTGCTTATGTCCCAAATGTACTGGCACCTATGAGATTTTATAGCTGTGTGTGCACTTGTGTCTGTGTTTGTGCATGTGAGTTCAGATGCCCACAGAGAATAGAAGAAGGCATCACATCCCCTGGAGATGTCAGAACGTGCAGCTATGAGCCACCCGAAATGGGTGTTGGTTCACAGACTCAGACTCTTTGCAAGGCTCTTAATGCCTGAGACATTTTTCCACTCCCCATATCTTCTGGATTATCCTGTTTAATTTGCCTTCTCTTTTTCCATTTTCTTTCCTTACCTCCTTTATTTTTTTGTGTGTTTATTTCTGCTTGATTTCAAACTACTAGATACTCTCTCATATTCTCCCTGCTATTTTTTTCAGAGGACAAAATAGAGGCCTAACACAGGGAGTCCATGTCTTTTTCATCCGCATGGAACTTGGTGGTCCTTCAATACTGAACACCAGAAGTTCTTTTAAGGAAATCTATTACAAGCATATTAACACAAACTGTGGATCATAAAACAGAGCTGTATAGTATTACTTGCAACCATGTTAAAATGATATGAAAAGAAAGATTTTAAACATATCAAGTTCTGTCAGGTAGATATAATTGTTTGAATTTAACACATATGGTTATCTTTACTTAGTTGGTTAAGAGAGATTATACAGGTTAAGAATGCTAGCTCAGGATTTGAATTTTTATTTCAAATTTCACAAAGTTGCTCCTCTCTATTACATTGCCTTCATTTTTAATTGTTATAACACACTTTTCCCTGTTAAAAATCATACATAAATAGTACACAACAAAGCAAGACAGAGAATTACTTATTTCAAGGATGTGATCTCAGCAATAGCCACAGAGACAGTAAAACTTCACAGCGATTACAAAGCAGACACCACATAGTCAATGTCTCTGTGGTTGCTCCCTGCAACTACTTTACAGTCACAGAAGAAAGGTTTTATATATATATATTTTTTTTTTAATTTTATTTTTTTATTTTTTTTTTTCCAGGATTTTATTTTTTTCCAAGATATATATTATTTTATTAATTTGTTCTTGTTACATCTCAATGGTTATCCCATCCCTTGTCTCCTCCCATTCTTCCTTCCCTCCCATTTTCCACTTATTCCCCTCCCCTATGACTGTTCCTGAGGGGGATTTCCTCCCCCTGTATATGTTCATAGGCAAGGTTATATTTTTTATGCCTGAAGTATATATACGTTGGGCTGTTCTCTTCATGAAAATGGAGACAAGATTGGCACAAAACATTTGTTGCTAATGACTAAATAAAGTGTTATCAATAATAAAATATCAGAGATTTAATTACCTATCTTCTGAAATCTCTTTATCTATTTTACCAGAGATACATAAAAGGCAATGAGTGGTGAGAGACGGTGAGAGGGGAATGGGAAGAAACGAGTGAGGGGATAGCAATCAGGTTGTAATCTGAATAAAATAGTTAAATAAAAATTATTTTTTAAAAAGCAATGAATTCTTTTGTAGCCCCCATAATCCTAGAACACCACATATCTTCCAATAATTCCATAACATTTCAGAATAGGGTAATTCTAAAAAAGTGTCCTGGAAAGGTTCATATGGGATATAAAATATAATTGGGTGATGAAAGATTCATAGTTTGATAGAAAAAAATAAAGAGCATTTTCATTTGGGCTAAACTGGAGACCTTTCACTGTGCACTGAGGATCAGTTTTCCTATATTACTTGTGGCAAGAACAGTGCTCATTTGGAAATAAACCACTTTAAAAATGATAAAATGTGTTACTGTATAATCATTGGCATGGGGTTAGACACTAGATGATAATAATATTTATAGTTTAGCAATTCTAACCTGACTGAATGACGACACACGGGCAGACACATGTAAAATAATACACGCATGCTCAGTTTCACTGCAGATTCAAATTCCATCCACAGTGATCCTCTACACAACACTGGAAGACTATACATTTTGCACCAAATTAGCTTTTTCTATACATAAGTTGACACAGCACAATTTAATCAAGAAAGTGATGTTATTTCCAATTCTACTGAAATCTATGCCCAGATTATATCATTCACAATAATCAATAGACACATGTGCATTTTTAAAGTCCTCTTTATTTACATTTTTAGTTTGACTAGTTAAGGAAAATATGTTGAAATGAATCTTATTGTCTTTTAGCAGGCTGGCATTGCAACTGAAGAGTGGACCATAATAATATGTAGAAGTATCTGCCTTGTGTGGCTGCATTAGGCCCCCAGTCACAGTGAGTAGGTTCCACGGAAGTCACCATGTCAACTTTAGTATTAGAAGTAACGTTTGGGTCATGTGACAATTTTTTATATCTTGCTTAGATTTTTAGCCTAGAGATTGTTTTAATCAATATTATTTCAGATCCACGAGCTATGATTACCATTTAGCTTTATTAGCTATTTATTGATTCAGGTTCACAATCAACTGATACTATGAGATTTAAAGCGATTCTCTTCAGCTCCTGGGGAGATGTCCCAGCAGTTAAGAGCACTCTGTGCTTTTGCGGAGGACACAGGTTTGGTACCAAGCACCTACACTGGGTGGCTCAAGACTGCCTGTAACTCTAGCTCCAAGGGATCCAACACCATCTCCTACCCCTCAAAGGCACCTGCACACATGTGGCAGATGTGGCTTACAAATGTCCCCTAACACGCATACAAATAACATTTTTAAAAATCTTAAAAATCAATTATATCTTCATAACTTTGATTGAAGTAACTTCCCTTTAGATCCATTAGAAAAGTAAAGTTATACAATTTACAAAACCATCATTCAGTCCTGTTCCTAATGTGCTATTAGCGTTGACATTTTCAATATCAACAAATAAGTGAAAATTAGACATACTCTTCCTTATCTAGTTATTTTTTTAAAACTGTGAAGAATTAGTTATTTCCTCTTAATGTTTATATTTATCTTTAGTATTATTTCAATTTCTATAAACCGTATTCACATATAATACCTTAACTATAGAAATCAATCTATAATATCAATACACCATCATATTTGTCAATAGAAAGTGGATGACAATTGTGAATCATGTGATCTGTTTGATTAGTTTTCACAGTAATCTAATAATCCAGTTTACACTGAAGCATGTGGTAGTTGCCATGGCCAATTTCAGTCTTTCATTTGTAATGTCTTTCTAGTGGTATTTTTGACAAATCCATCACTTTCATTAGCTGATAGTAATAGTATACTCATTTTCTCATCCCATGAACTATGAATATGGAAGGGAAAATATATTACTTTACTTAAAATACTATTATTAATGAAAAGGACCATCTTGGTTTTTATCCTTTGGATCTTATATTTTGAACCACTGTGACTATTATTGTGTATTTTTGTGGACCTAAATAGGCAGTGTAGTGACCAGGAACCAATACAGTTAAGTGTATCTGATCCCGCAGTCAAATTTCAGGGAACTGGGTGATAGTGATGTCATAACAATTAACCCGAATTTCCAGTTTAGCTGAAAATGAGAATCATCAAATGGGAAGTGAATTATGGTGTTTACTAGGATTTCCTAAATAATCTTTCAGGCTTCAGTGCTACATAGAAACTTCTAGAAGAAAGAGAAATGGAGCAGAGAATGGGTGCTTTAATCCAAAGAAGTGATTTCAAGGTTTAGAAATTTTGTGCCAGAGCAAGAAATAGTTTTAGATTAATCTCATCACCTCTATGCACAAAAATATGTTTTTCAGTTTTCATGTTTAAATTGTTTACAATTGAGAGAATTTGTAACTCTGAGAATTCCAAACTTCTATTTTAAAAATACAATAAAATATAGTATACATAGCACAAAGAGGTTAATATTAAATGCAATAGTAAAATATCCAATATTTATGTATATACCTGAAAGTAGGATAAGATTATGTGAAATGCTAAAGGACCATCTCTGCACTCTTAATATAAAATGTTTCTGGGGGCTGGAGAGATGGCTCAGTAGTTAAGAACACCCACCACCTGCTCTTCCAAAGGTCCTGAGTTCAATGCCCAGCAACCACATGGTGGCACATAACCATCTATAATGTAATCTGATGCCCTCTTCTGGCCTGCAGGTGTACATGCAGGCAGAACACTGTATACATAATAATAAATAAAGAAATCTTTTAAAAATGAAATAAAATAAAATGATTCTGTTTTCTATTTCTAGTCTCTTTCCATAAAGATTAAATGAAAATATTCTGTCCAGCTTTGGCAAAATGCCAAATTATTGGAGGCATGAAATTATGCATTCAATCATTAATCTTTATTTTATTACACAGCTACCATCTCTGTTATCTTGTTACCTACTGTGTGTGCTTGGTCTTATCCTACCCTCTACTGCAAGGTTGCAGGTGGTGTGTGTGTGTGTGTGTGTGTGTGTGTGTGTGTGTGTGTGTGTGTGTGTGTGTGTGTGTGCATCCATGTATGTATTCATGTGCCTGTACCTGTGTATGCACGTGTATGTGCATGTGTGTGTGTCTGTCTTCATGCATGCTCTTCCATCTAGCTGCTGAAATTGTTTTTATGTCTCCTCAATCACCCTGTGATTCTTCCACTCTTTTGCTTTGGTTTAGTTTTTAAGAGTGTCTCACTCTTTTGCCCTGGCTGGCCTGGAACTGCACCCTTGTCTTGGTAAGCCAAGAGTACTTTCTGATTTCTTCATAACAGAACCCAGCCACCCCAGGGGAGGTCATGGGGCTCATGCTATGCTAGTCACAGTGTTTTTTTTTTTCATTAGGCAGTGCCATCCGGACAGGGGCAAATTGTCCAAGCTGAGTTAATACTACGTCTTCCCCTGGAATTCACAGCAACCATCCTGCCTTAGGTTCATAAATACTGGGATTATTATGTGTGAGCTATCATGCTTGGGTTGAACTCTTTGATTCTGTGTGTGTGCGTGCGTGCGTGCGTGCATGTGTGTGTGTATGTGTGTGTGTGTATGTGTGTGCATGTGTGTGTGTGTGTGTGTGTGTGTGTGTGTGTGCATACATGTGTGTTGGGGTGGTATTTAGGATCAAACCCCGGGCCATGCTTACACCAGGCGAGCTTTGTACTATGGAGTTCCATGTAGTACGTTGTGTGTGTGTGTGTGCGTGTATGTGTGTGTGTGTGTGTGTGCATGTGTGCGTGTGTGTGCGCATGTGTGTATGCATGTGTGTTGGGGTGGTGTTTAGGACCAAACCCCGGGCCATGTGCACACGAGGCGAGCTTTGCACTATGGAGTTCCATGTTGTATCCTTCCTCTGTTCTGCTTTTCTGATCTACTGTGTATAAATCCTTGCAGTCTCTAGAAGGTTTTCCTGACCCTTCAGGTAGACAGAGTCCATGAATGTGCTACTTGGGAGATGACCCAACTTGTACATGCTTGGCAGTGTTTCTGCCGGACAGCTTCCGCTTAAATGTGACTGAAATGAGAGTGTTTGTGCTCAGACTCACACTTAAAACGTTCATCTGGTACCATTTTGTGGGGATGGACTCTTTCTATCACAGGGCATACACAGCTCTTCTCCTTGCCTAACCTTCAGTGTTTTTGTAGCATTTCTCTATTTTTCTAGATTGAATCCTCAGTCATATTTTAGAACTTCTGAAACATTATCTAGTAACAAAAATATTTTTTAAAAATCCCAACATCGCCCGTATAGCCACCAAAGACTTCTAATGCTTTAATTTCAAGTTTCAATTGTTTAAAAATGTATAAACTTTTTAATGAATACACTCACATTTATAGTAATTTATCAGTAAGTATACTCACTTCTGACAGTTTAATATAATAGTTTTAAAACTAAGGATCTAATATTATATGTATGGATTTTACAACAACGTGTCAGGAAATAAATGCTCATACTACAAATTATCTTCTAAGCATTAAGCCACTAAAATATACAGTTATAGGCCTGTGTCCTTAAAGGAACGGGAACGATTTTTGGTAATAACCTTCGATCTAGATTCACTCCAGTTTAGCCTTTTATTACCTTAATTTTCTTCTTGAGATAAATAATAACAAAAAAGGTCAGACTAATCACATAGCTCCAGTCTGTCTTATGAGCCATCAGTCCATGCTCATCTTGTCCAGTTTATGACCCAGCGTTGTACTAACTGCAATGAGTGCTGGCTTATTCATCATCTCGCCCTGTCCCCACCATAGGTATTTATATGAGCTGAGCCATTTACTGCTTATTTCCACTTTTCAGAGTTGGTGCTGCCATTTCTACCTCACTGACATGGGTGTTGAGATTCAGGGATTGTTAACCCCTTCAACATGGGTTAGACAGTTAGCATGTCTGAGCTAGAAATCAAAACCTTGGTGGTTTTGACCCCACTATACAACCTCTCCAGAAATATCATCAAACCCAGGAATCAATTATTTTCATATCATGAGTCTCACATACTGAGATGGTTTTCAAATCCTGTCTTGACCTCTGGCCTAGAAGCTGCCCAGACAGTTGAATGACCAAGGACATCTGCCTACTGTGCCCAAGTGTTATTTTTAAGTTTTTATAATTTGTTTATTTTTATATTTTTTTTACACTTGAGTGTTCTAATGCCTAGCTGTACAAAGCTCAGCCTCTTCTGTTTCTTTTTCTTCAAGCTCATAGTGTCCACTTGTGCTGAAAAATACACAGTTATAGAATAACACTTCTTTTTCTCCAGAAGATTTCACACACACACACACACACACACACACACACACACACACACACACACACGTGAGAGAGAAGGGGCTCAGGGGAGGGAGATTGATAGAGCTTCATTCTCATGTACTACATTTACAGAAACAAAAACCTCAATCCTCACCAATCAAACTATCATCCAAACAGTTCTCTTTTTCCCCTCTCCCTTAGATCATCTGTCTGACGACAGAGTATCTCTCTCAACAGTGTTTCCCATATCGTGTGTTCTCGGTTCACATGCCTTAGGTTCGCATAGGAAAGTTATTTCCAAACACCACATTGTTTATGTTTTAATCCAAGACAGTCAAATCCTTCCTAAGCATTTAAGTATATCTCCATGATTTTTGCTTTAGGTTTGCTTTTGTTCCTTTTGCTCTTGAGGGGAAGAGCATACACATATGTCAGGCTACATATGGCACATACCTGAATATGCACATGGATGGACGTGCGTGTGTGCATGCCGGTAGCACAACAACTAATAGTAAACATTTCTGTGTTACTTTCCAACTAATATTTCTTTTTGAGACACTGTGTTTCCCTGAGCTTGGAGCTCATCTATTGTACTAGGCTTCCTGTCCTTCCCAGGAGCCCTAGGACTCTCCCTATGTCTGTTCCCATGGTGTCCGTTCAATGCTAGGTTACAGACACATCACCCTGATTCTGGGGATCAAACACAATTCTTCCCTCATACTTTTTCAGCAGGCATTTCAGCAACTTAGCTGTCTCCCTAGTATCAATCATTGAGGCTTTGCTCTAGAAAATAAAATATGCACCTATGTCGCAGGCAGCTTCATGCCCATTCCATATCTCATGTGTAGTCACAGTAAGGACAGCTTTCCTTGGTCTCCAGGAATTTTAAGCCCCACTTTGCAACTGTGCGAGTGTTCTCTCTTCTATAATGACTCCCCTCTTTGTAGCCCTGATGCTTTCCTTGACTTTACCCCACAGATAGGCACAGAATATTACTGCTATGTGTTTGCTAACATTTCCCTCACCGTTTATTTATCTCCATCTAAGCATTAAATCAATGCTTAGAATCACTCTCACTTCATCCTACACACACTAATATGGAATACATTTGCTATTCCAAATTTCATTTTTAATTTTTAAATAAAAATTTAAAAATATACTATATTTCATCTATTATTTTCAGTAAATATTTTGGTAGATCTATTACAATGAAGCAAAATGTGATTAAGATCGATTGAAACATAATTATTGCTCAGATCACTTCTATGTCAATTGTAACTTCTTTTTCAGGTATATAGATTTTTTTTCTTAAATCCATGATACTTGAATACAAATTCTCAAACCCTGAATATGAAGTAATCTTAAGGTACTTATGTGAAGAAAATAATGTTTTGCTATTTCTGAATTGCAAGGTGGTCTTTCAGATCCAAGTCAAGTGAATTTTATATAGGTTAGAATGAAAAAGGTGAGTAATACCCAGCATGCCACTACGGGCTCCTGCTGTGGAGTACAGGTGAAAAGAACGAGGCGGAAGCTTTCTACTGGATGACTGTATTGCACCCAGTACTGTACTTCATGTACTATCCTGACTTTGCTGCCTCACTCATCATGGAACTAGCAGGGCCCTAATATGAGCAGATAGACAGAGGTGGTAGCTTGTGAAACACTTTCCCTCTTAGTCATCTTCTTGTTTGAAATGGCCATATTCAGGAGTTAATGCACAAAGGCTGGGTTGAAATGCAAAGGAGCATTCATTGCTAGCAGGAATGACACAAAGGGGAGAAAAAAATAAAAAACCTACTCAAACTGCAGTCTGCCTCAGGCCAGAGCGCTAAGAGGGAAATCCCATCCTTTTAAGTAAGGAACTTGGGTGTATTCTTTCCAGAACAAACACTGGAACACTTCTGTGTCTTGTTCCCCTGATAATCCGCTGCTTAAGCGCTTCTACTTTTATGGCTATGTTTGTATCCTTTTGAAGTTCTCCAAACTATTTCCTTCAAATAAATGCATTCTATTAGCCCATTTTTTAAAAGGATGTCTAAGTTTGGTGATCTGGAGGTCCCTGGCATCACATATAACAGATGACTTAAGCTAGGAAATGAAGCTGATCAGCACAGATTCCTAACAACTCTGCCAAATGAAATTTCCTCTAGTAAAACACTGTGGGCCTGTCAACGTGGAACAGACCTGGGAACAATTACTTCCGCTGCATCTGTTCAGAGCTGCCTACCTTAGCAGCAATTAAAACCCCGTCTAAGGCTGTCCAGCCAATGAGAAGAAAGACACTGACTTCCTATGTGGACTTTTCAGCCACATTTTCTAAAGAAATGATGTCATAAATCCGTTCTTTAATTTAAAACACAAGAAAATCAATTCTGGATATTGAATTTGCAATTATTGACTTACTATTTATAAATACAAAGAATAAAATGTTACCACAGTTCACACCATTCACAGTGCCTCTACAATCAGTTTCAGGCATCTCTAAATTATATCATAGTTTTAAATTCTCGTCATATTGTTTTATTTATGGAGAGGTAGGGAAGGAAAAAGATAGATCTCTTAAGTTAATATCAGTCTCATAGCAACTGAAAATGTTTGGATCTTCCATTTGTAACCATTTTCAGTACAATATTATTTTCTTCTTTTCCTTTGTGAATGTTCTTAACTATAGAAGTTGTTTAAGGCAGCTTCCTCTTGAAGTAGCGACAAGGCATATTAAGCAAGGAGCTCAGATATACAAGACAGTAGAACTTAAGACAAGGCCAATTAGTAAGTTTCCTGTGACTTCTGGTTCGTCACCAAGAACTTCAATCTGAGGAAAGCACATATCTTAGGGAACATTTGAAGAATCTCAGCCACTGCATGTCTCCTCTGCAGAACACCAGAACAGACTTTTAACAGATTGCTGGTTCTGATCATCTGTGGCTATGTTATGATTTCCAACACTATTCAGTCACTTATTTGAAGTCCCAAGGAAACCTTCCTTGCAGCTGGATGCAATCCCAATGTGGAGAAGAGACACAGATCATAGAGGTATGAGATCAATTCTAAACTGTGTGATGTCAACAAGCTAGCATTTCATTTTACTTAGTGGAATTGTCCATTTATTCTTTCTTTCTTTCTTTCTTTCTTTTTTTATTTTGTTTTTTTGTTTTTTCAAGACAGAGTTTCCCATTGTGGGGCTCTGGAAGTTCTGGAATCACTCTGTAGATCAAACTGACCTCAAACTCACACAGATCCTCTGGCCTTTGCCTCACAAGTGCACAACCCCCAATTACTCTAGATTCTACTCCCAAATTGCATTCAGACAGAACGATTATATAAGACATAAACTAGAATTAAACAAAACAAAACAAAAGCACACAGCCAGTCTTGGAATGGGTTGACAGAGTACTCAGGAACTTTTTAATTTACCTTAGCAAACGTAATATTTGCAAGATATAACTTTAATTATTACTTTGATTGAGAAGATGATTTATTCTTAAAAATACCTTCAATTTTTTAAATTACTTAACCTTAGTGAATTGATCATTCTGTCTACGGTAAAACAAACAAAAAATACAGAGAATTAATTTTTTCTTAAATTTTTGTTATATCAGAATATAACTATTTAGTGTGCCAATCACTGGTCTAGTGCTGCATTTGTCATTAAGTCTATTAAATGTGATATGGTGGACCTTTAATATCTGAAAATGGCATCAGAAATGTAGCCCACTGGTAGACTACATCTGTGTCATCCAAGAAGTCCTGGGTTCTATTCTTCACATTGGAATAAGTATATGTAAAAAGACTTATTGTTTGCTTTAATTAAAAGATTTTGTGTATAAAAACAACTTCGTTAGACATATCATGGAGCAAATTTACCCAAAATTTCTTTTCTTTAGGTTTTTTTTATAGTTTTATAAAAATGTACTAATATTCACCCTCCTCCATTTTCTTCCAGTGTTTCCTCTGGTCCTGTTGACCACCCACACACTCTATTCTTTTTCTTTTTCTCCATAACTGACTGATGCTCTTATGTATGTAGCCTTGCAGAGAACTGTGGTCTGTGTACACCACCAGGATTAATAATACTTCCTCTCCCATTCCTGTCAGTTGTCAATAGCTCAACAGCTAAAAATAGGAATTTTATACGTTTCCCTTCCATGCTGGGATTTTATCTCTAAGTCCAAGATTTCAGGGCATTAAACAGTACATATTCTCATTCAATTTTAGTGTAATTTTCCCCTTAATCCTTTATTATAATTTTATTTCCCTCTGTATGTTTATAATAGCTGCCTGAATGTTTTTACATTATAAAGTATGAATCAGAAAATGATAAAGTATCAGGAATATATTTATTTATTTTATACTAATGGAAATGCTTGTCATCTTAAAACCATCAAAACTGTTAGGTACACACACACACACACACACACACACACACACACACACACACACACATGACACACAGATAGACACATTCTATTTATTGACATTTTTAGCATACAGACAATGTTTTCATGTTTCTTCAGCAGATATAACATATTTTAACATTTTTCTGTTAAATGTTGGAGATGATATGTTACTTGGAGTCTAAATTATTCTACCTTGACATTTTTATTTAAAAACACATACTGATAGTTACATCACATTTTATATTATCATCATTTTTATGGGTGACTAGAAATTCATTTTAAGAATGTTTTATTATGAATACCTTTGTCCAAGAAAACTATCCATGGTTTCACACCCAAATCACCATCTTTAGCCTCTTTGCAGAGTCTTTGACAAAGCAGTATCATGACCTTTAGTTGTTTCTATGTCAGTAGGTGTTTATATTATTTCCCTTTGACTTTATTCTCTTTTTCTGTCTTCACCTTTTTCTCATGATTGTTCCTCCTGATGGATAGTGGCCCACTGTGTTAGTGTTTTCGACTGTCACTATTTTGAATTTTAAAATATCTCTTCACTGCATTTCCCTTTAACTTAATTAATATTGCATCCATATTACTTTTATTTTCTTTTTGTTCAATTTATTTTTTTGTTAATCTCTATCTGGTAACCTTTTTTTTTTTCATTTACCCCTCATTTATATCTGATTTTATGAGAATTTCTATGATTCATACTTTATTTCATGTAAGATTGAATGTTATGTTGACCATTCATTTCTGGAAATTATGAATGTAAGATTTGCATTTTCTTTTTTCTCAAGAAACATTCTGGTGGCATTATATAGCACAATGACTGTGTACAATGATAATATGATATTCATTTCTAAGATGTTCACCACAAGGAACTGATGTGGTTTAATGAAAGAAATACTTTGGTGCTGTTTTAAACATTACAGAATGCAATGGAAATACAGGCTACTACTATTTTTAATAAGATTTATTCTTGTATTTAGTGTGTGTGTATGTGTGTGTGTGTGTGTGTGTCTGTGTGTGTGTGTGTCTGTGTGGACAAGTGAGTGTGTTCCCTGGAAAGTCCAAAAGAGGGCAATAGATCCCCTATAACTGCAGCTGCAAGTACTTGTGGGCTGTCTGAAATAGATCTTAAGAACAGAGCAACTTGGATCCCTTGGAAAATCAACAGGTTTTCCTAATGGCTAAGCCTTTACTTCAGCCTCTAGAGATGTAATTATTGACAGGGTAGAACACTTACCTTTAATACATGGTGTATTGGTTCAATTCCAAGCATACATTCCAAAGAAAACAAAAATACTAGAAAGTAAAAAGCAATATATTATGTATACACATATAAAAGGTAATTCATAGACATGTTTAAAATTTGTGCTCCATAATATGATTTTTTGGTACGTATTGTGTGAAGGTGATATATTACAGTAATTTTTTTACTATTTCCTTGCCTTGTGTCTTTCTTAGTCACTGTTCTATTGCTATGAAGAGACACCCTGACCAAGGCAACTCTTATAAAAGGAAGCTTACTTACAGTTTCAGAAAGTTAGTTTGTTATCATCATGGCGGGGAGTGCGGTAACACAAAAGCAGACATGGCACCAGGACAGTAACTGAGAGCTTTAATGCCTGGTCCACATTCAGTGAGCAGGGAGACATGGAAAAGGAGGATTCTTGGCCTAGCAAGTGAAATCTCAAATTTTACCCTCAGTGACTCTCCTCCTCCAGCAAGGATACACTCTTTTTTTTATTTTGTTATTAATTTATTCATATTACATCTCAATAGTTATCCCATCCCTTGTATCCTCCCATTCCACTCTCCCTCCTGCTTTCCTCCTACTCCTCTCCCTTATCTCTGTCACTGAGGGGGACCTCCTTCCCCTGTATATGCTCATAGGGTATCAAGTCTCTTCTTGGTAGCCTTCTATCCTTCCTCTGAGTGCCACCAGGCTTCTCCATGGTCAAATATGGGGCACCAGAGTTCATGTGAAAATCAGTCCCCTCTCCACTCAACTGTGGAGAATGTCCTGTCCATTGACTAAATCTGGGTAGGAGTTTGAAGTTTACTGCACAAATAGTCCTTGGTTGGTTCCAGTGTTTGAGCAGAACCCCTGGGCACAGATTTCATCATCATAATGTTCTACTTGTAGATTTCTAGGACCCTCTGGATCCTTCTATTTCCCGATTCTCCCATACTTCTCTCACCTAGAATCCCAATAGGATGTCCTCCCCTCCATCTAACTTTCCTGATAAGTAAAGAAATCATGGGACATGCCCCTTGGGTTAGTGTCCAGATATAAGTGAGTATATACCATTTGAGTCTTTCTGCTTCTGGGTTAACTCACTCATGACCACCAAACCAAATAACCCAATTGAGAAATGGGACTCAGAACTAAACAAAGAATTCTTAACAGAGGAATATTGAATGGCTGAGAAACACTTAAAGAAATGCTCAATGTCTTTAGTCATCAGAGAAATTCAAATCAAAACAACTCTGAGATTCCATCTTAAACCCATCAGAATGCCTAAGATCAAAAATTCAAGTGACACCACACGCTGGCGAGGATGTGGAGAAAGAGGAACACTCCTTCATTGCTGGTGGGAATGTAAACTTGTACAACCACTTTGAAAATCTATCTGGTGTTATCTCAGAAAATTGGGAATAAGGCTTCCTCAAGACCCAGCTATTACATTCCTTGGAATATACCCAGAAGAAGCTGCAGCACACAACAGGGACATATGTTCAACCATGTTCATAGTGGCCTTATTCATACTAGGCAGAACATGGAAACAGCCTAAGTGTCCCTAAGTAGAAGACTGGATAAAGAAACTGTGGTACATTTACAGTATGGAATACTACTCAGCTATTAAAAACAAGGAATTTCTGAAATTTGTGGACAAAAGGATACACTCTTAATCTTTCCTAACAGTTCACCAACTGAGGACTAAGCATGCAGATAAATGAGCCCTTGGAGGCTGTTTTTATCAAACCCCCAAACACTACTAATGTAGGTGTGGAATATAGAATCAAAATGAAAAATGTATACCTTTAAGACAATACAGGTGGTAAACTTTAAACCCCTACCCAGATCAAGCTAATGGTCAGAACATTCTCCACAGTTGAGTGGAGAGTGGGATATGACTTTCTCATGTACTCTGGTGCCTCATATTTGACCATGTCCCTTGGAGGAGAAGACCTGGTGGCACTCAGAAGAAGGACAGCAGATTACCAAGAAGAGACTTGATACCCTGTGAGCATATACAGGGGGAGGTAATCCCCCTCAGGAACAGTCATAGGGGAGGGGAATAAGGGGAAAATGGGAGGGAGGGAAGAATGGGAGGATACAAGAGATGGGATAACCATTGAGATGTAACAAGAATAAATTAATTAAAAAAAAAGAAGAGTTATCATGTCAAAGTTTGAAGAAATTTTGTAATAAGCCAAATCTTGCATGTCTTACTTAACTCATACTCTGAGATTTCCTTGGAATCCACATTCTTTAAAATTTTTATTATAATTTATTCATATTACATCCTGACTATTATCCCCTACATTGTATCTTCCTCTTTCCACCCTCCCCTCTCTTCCACCCTATTCCTCTTCCCTAGACCTCTCATAGAAGGGGACCTCCTCCCCTACCATATAACCACAGTCTATCAAGTCTCATCCAGATGCCCTACATCTCCCTCTGTGTGCCCACAGGGCCTCCTCACCAAGGGAAAGAGATCAAATCTAGGGCTCAAGGCTTCATGTCAGAGGCACACCCCGCTCCTCCACAACCAGGAAGAATGAGCTGACCATTGCCTATATCTGAACATGGGGTCTAGGTTTATTGCATGCATTGTCCTTGGTTGGTGCATCAGTTTGTATAGGCCCCTGTTGGTCCACAGTACAGATCCGCAGACCTTGATGATCTCCTTGAAGGAGCTCCTGAACCTTCTGGGACCTTCCATCTCCCCCTGCCCCTCACTCTTCCATACCACTCTCAGCACTCTGCCCAGAGTCCAGCTGTGAGTCCCAACATCTGTTCTGTTTCCCCATGGGTGGAGTTTCTCAAAGGACATCTATGTTGGGCTAAGTAGAATCCACATTCTTATATTACTTTCAAGTATGTTTTATTTTCAAATATATTTTAGGTTTATATATTTTGGTGATTTGACTATGTATAGACCCCATATACCCATGTGTTTAGATTTTTGGCCAATAGGGAGTGGAACTATTAGAAGGTGTGGCTTTTTTGAAGTAGGTATGGCCTTGTTGGGGGAAGTATATTGCTGTGGATGTGGGTTTTGAATATATTTGCTCCAGATATGCCCAGTGTAGCACAGTCGCCTTCTTCTGTCTGGAAGTCAAGATGTAGAACTCTAAGCTCCTTCTCCAATGCCACATCTGCCTGGATGCTGCTGTGCTTCCTGTCATGATGATAATGGACTGAACCTCTGAAACTAGAAGCCAACCTTAATTCACTGTCTTTCTTTGAAGAGAAAACATGGAAACATAGCCACTGAAGTTGGTAACAAGCAATGCAACTTTATTTTACAGCTTCTTTCTTGAAGTTAAATCTAGGCTTACATATAGCACTACCAGGAGTCTCTTTCATGGCCTCAACCATGCCTCCTGTTCTACCATTTCTTACTGGGTAATATGTGTCTTCTGAAATCATGACCCAAAGGAACTGACTAAGCAGCTGAAGATACCTGTCACTTTCTAATTTCTTATATCTAAGAGCTATCCATTCAAACAAACTATCCCAGTGCCTTCCTTCTGTCTTCTCTATCACAAAGTCTGAGCTTGCATACAGCAGTACTTTTTTTGTTTAGGGATATTTGCAGGAGAAGCTGAGAGTGGGTAGTAATGTGAACCTTCACTGGACTGTAGTAGAGGCACGTACATGTTCGTTCATACACTATGGAATCCAAAAGGCACTTAAAGTCTGTTTAGTATTGTTTTTTATTATTCTGCAAATATTTATTGAATTATGCTACCCTCTGCACTAGAACATGCTAAATAAAACATACCCTGCTCTTTATATTTTTTATTGCTTCTGTCAGTTTGTACTTTTTTTTTTAGCAATTTTTATTAATTCATTCATATTACATCTCAATTGTTATCCCATCCCTTGTATCCTCTCCTTCCTCCCTCCATCCCACATTCACCCTATTCCCCTCCACTATGACTGTGACTGAAGGGGACCTCCCTCCCCTGTATATGATCCTAGGGTATCAAGTCTCTGTTTGGTAGCCTGCTATCCTTTCTCTGAGTGCCACCGAACCTCCCCATGAAGGGGACGAATACCCTGGTCTTGTTAAAAAAGAAGTCTTTCTTCATAAGGGTTTCTGTGACCATGATGTCTCTTCATAGCAATAAAACCATAACTAAAACATGTGTAAGTGAACATTTGTTTTTTATAGGTATTAAGTACAAGTATTTGCCCAATGTGTATTGAAGAACCTGCAGAAGTCAGAAGAGGATGCAAGGTTCTCTGGATCTATAATTACAGACTATTGTAAGCTGTCTTGTGCTATTGGAACCAGCTCTCCTGTCCCCACATCACCAGGGCCAGTTCTAACATGCTGCCTAGTGAGGGTCTGCTCTCTTGAATGCTGGACATGGTGACAGGCGGGGCTAACTCTATGTGGCCCTAGGACATCACTATGGTCCCAGGTGGTATCCCAGACAAGGGATATCCTCGTGGCCTTTGGTGGTAAAATGTGCCAAGTGCATCAACACATATCCCTTCTACTGAAGGGTCAAGGACCCAGACATCACTCTCAGCAGCAGCATGGCCTCAGGTGGCAGCACAGGCTCTTCACATGATGCTGTTTGTCATTACCCTGCAGTTACCCCTCTCTCCACTGTGAATATACCATTCTACTTTCTTTCCCTCCCATCTCTATTTCTTCCTTGCTCATGTTAGTGGTGCCCTGGCCTCTCTGTGTTATGACACATCTTAATGACAGATTCTCCTTCTCTAGGACAAGTTTATTACCTTTCTTGATTTCCAACAGAAGCCCATGCGTTCATCCAGGAGACATGTTAGGGTAGCCTAACTGAAGAAGTATGCTTCCTATTTACTGTCAGGCAAATTTCAGAGAGTGGTTTGTGACTCCTTTACAAACCAAATTATCTCACTCTGCATTCAAGCTTGTTACATATGACACAATGACTGTTCTGATGACTCAATTTCTAGAATCTCATTTTAAGACACTGTATCCAGGCAATAGTCAATAGTGATCCATCAAGTTCTCAGATATTTTTTCCCTCTTGTAGTGCTATCATGCCACATTTTGAGTACCTTGATGATTCTTTTTAAATGAACTTGCTCGATGATGCTAATATTTTAATGTTATTGTTATCTGACATCCTCTAAATTAATTTTGTTGATAGCTATTTTAAGCATTTTAATTACCTAGACTTGTCCCTGTTGACCACTGATGTAAATACCAGCCTTGTATATCATTTATAGAATTAAAACAATTACTTTTGCAAAGTTTCTCAGAGGTAATTGTTTCACACTGCATAACAGGACTCCTCATACTGGCACCTATAAAGGCAGACATGCTTTATCCCTCTAGCTCTGTTCTTTTGCCTAGACAGTACATTTGCCAACCCACTGGCTTTCCTCTGAGTGGAATGACTTTCCTTGTACTCTGTTAAAAAATATATCCCCACAAATCAAGGAGGAGCAGATTCTAGCTAAGTGGCTGAGAAGATTTACATTCTATTGCTAACCCAGTTATTACTCTGCTGAAAACCCCATAGCATCAATATAATGAATCCCTCAACTTCTGCAGCAAGCACAATTTTTCTTCCCAACCTCATTGGCTCCCAGCTTTCTGCTTGACCTTTTACAATCTGCGTGCAGCAGAGCTTCATTACAACCTTTTAATGATGCACAAATGGCACACAACACCAAGGTCACAGAAGACCCCAAGTGAAAGCTTTTCAAACACTACCAGAATAGCTGAGACCACATTTACAAGGGAGAATAACCGGATGATGAAATTAGACTTTAGCATTATTCTCTGTGCCTCCCAAGGGCTGATAACACAAAATATTGACAATGTGGTAAGTTGAATAACTACTTTTGGTGAGCATTTTCTTGGAGAAAAAGAACCTGATTTCCCATGGCTAAGGAATTCTGAATGGCTCCTTCCCTCTTCTATCTGAGTCCTAGAAGGATAATAGCTTTTGAGTTCAACACAGACAAGTTTCATTATGTAACTCTCTGTGCTGATGAAAACTCAAGAAGCCCACACTCTTATATATATATATATATATGCACACACACTTTTTTTTTTATCAGCTTGAGCCAGCAAAAGGCATCTCAGAGTCATTGTAACCCAAGTTGAGAATGTGAAAAAGCACCAATTTACAACATGGCTCTCTCCATGATTGACTGACTGAAATATGAAGAATCCAAAGGTATAGGAATAAGGAGGTTGAATTGTGGGGCAGGTTCAGAAGGAAGAAAGAAGGGGAAAAGTACGATTTGATACTGATTAGCAATATCCTTCAAGAAAATGAGTATTTGCTTGGGAAGGAGAGAGGAATGATGCATGTTAGTTCTCTTTGCTCCAAATTCTATTCCAGGAGACAAAAGAAGACCATGAGATCCTGTTCTTCTTTCTGCAGTATTAAGTCCTGAGATGTTTCCTGTTCTGGTTCTTTACGTTAAACTGAAGAGTGAAGTCACAAAGCTAGGGCTGTCAAGTGCATTCACTATGGGATGAAATGCCATGAGAGATAGAACATCTCATTTCCCCACTGTCTCTAACCACTCCATCAGATTTTAAAATTTATGTTCACTACACAACTGCATAAACATGAGCCAAACAAGGATGGCAACAATAGATGTGCTAAGGTGGACAAGGGAAAACCCACAAAATCTCAACACTATGTGAGCAACACCAGAAATGCTGAGAGCAAGAGAAGCCATATTTCCTGGGAAAGAACACAACAATTGCTTTTCCATTACTAAGTGGTCATCTCTGAAAACATATATACAAACAATATTATACAGACTGAACATCTCATGTTTATATATTTAGGAATACACACACACATATGTATATACATATATATATATATATACATAAATGAAACAATTAATGAAAAAAGAGGCCATGAATGAGAAAGAGAACAAAATAAAGTTTATTGAAAAATTTGGAGGGAGGAAATGAGAAGATCAATAATGTAATTATATTATAATCTCAAAAAATAAAAAAGTAACATTTATTAGCACTACACCATTTCTTAGTGTGGTAATACATAGAGTATATAGTATCACTTAAAAATACAATGTTTTTAACATCAACAATTAATAAATGGGACCTCATGAGGCTGAGAAGCTTCTGTAAGGCTGGTGACACTGTCAAGAGAACAAAGCGACAGCCTACAGACTGGGAAAAGATCATCACCGACTCTTCATCTGACAAAGGTCTAATATCCAAAATATATAAAGAACTTAAGAAATTAAACACCACCAAACCAAATAACCCAATTGAGAAATGGGGCGCAGAGCTAAACAGAGAATTCTCAACAGAGGAATATCAAATGGCTGAGAAACACTTAAAGAAATGCTCGACCTCCTTAGTCATCAGAGAAATGCAAATCAAAACGACACTGAGATTCCATCTTACACCCATCAGAATGGCTAAGATCAATAACTCAACTGACGCCTCATGCTGGCGAGGGTGTGGAGAAAGAGGAACACTCCTGCATTGCTGGTGGGAATGCAAACTAGTACAACCACTTTGGAAAGCTATCTGGTGCTTTCTCAGAAAAATGGGAATAGGGCTTCCTCAAGACCCAGCTATTCCACTCCTTGGAATATACCCAGAGGATGTACTACCACACAACAGGGACATATGCTCAACCATGTTCATAGCTGCCTTATTCATAATAGCCAGAACTTGGAAACAACCTACGTGTCCCTCAATAGAAGAATGGATAAAGAAACTGTGGTACATTTACACTATGGAATACTACTCAGCTATTAAAAACAAGGAATTTCCAAAATTTGTGGACAAATGGATTGAACTAGAAATTGTCATAATGAGTGAGTTCACACAGAAGCAAAAAGAGCTAAATGGTATATACTCACTTATATCGAGACACTAGTCCAAGGTGTACGTCCCCATGAAAAACTGTACCTACCAGAATAGTGGGTAAGAGGGGAGGACATCCTATTGAAACTTTAGGTGTGAGAAGCCTGGGAGAAAGAGGAAATGGAAGGATCCAGTGGGTCCTGGAAAACTATAGGCGAGTCTGGGCCCTGGGGTCCTCTGCAAACTGTGGCGACAGCCAAGGAAAAAATAGGCAGTAAAAACCCCTACCCGGACTAGCCGATGGACATTCTCCACTGTTGAGTGGAGAAGGAGATCTAACTTTCACACAAACTCTGGTGCCCCATATTTGAACATGTCCCTTGGACGGAGATGCCTGGTGGCACTCAGAGGAAAGATAATAGGTCACCAAGGAGAGACTTGATACCGTATGAGCATATTCAGGGGGAGGAGGTCCCCCTCAGACACAGACTTAGGGGAGGGGAGGGGAGTAGGGAGGAAGTGGGAGGAAGGGAGGAATGGGAGGATACATGGGATGGGCTAACAACTGAGATGTAATATGTATAAATTAATAAAAATGTATTAAAAAAATGCAATGTTTAAAATTTCATTGTGCTTAATTTCCTCTGTGTATGTTATCATGTGTGTAGGTGCACATATACGTGTGTGCACATATGCTTGGAAGTCAGAGGTTGAACAATAGATGTTATGCTTGAGGATCCATCCATCTTGGTCTTTGCATTGTTTTTGAAATAGAGTTTTCCTCTGGGATGCGGATTTCTTAGGTTTGGCTAGCTGCTTGGTCAGGAAGACTCAAGGATCCTCCAGCTTCTGCCTTCCTAGTGCTGGAATCACAAGTCTACGCCACCGTACACTCAGCTCTTTATCTGGTTATTGGAGACCAAACTCATGGACCTTTCCTTGTATGGTGATGAGTAAGCCATCTCTCTAGTTCCATAGCTTTTCCTGTTTATTTGTGTTACGGTCTCTGAATTCATTATCTCTATAGAACTTTGCTAATTCTATAATGATTGTATTCAGCTAAATGATTTCTGTGACTTCCTTCCTCTAACTCACCCTGCTTCTGAAAGGACAAATGCAGGAAAGCAGGTGTTTTAGAAATTGGTTACATATTTAGGACACCCTTAGTCCCTACCATTCATAGAGGAATAAGGATATTGGCAGTATTACCACATTTCAATAGTATCTTAGAACCCTACCAGATATCAGAATTTAGCACAGTTCCTATCCCCCTATGAATCTCACTTGCTATCTGTTGGTAAGAGCTCTTAATACGTGTTATAATTAGAACAATTAGATAGTATAGCATCTTGCTCCATGCTAACCACCCCCCCAGATCTCAATCCATTATAGCTGCGCACATCAAAAAAGCATCTGCCCTGGGTGAGTCATTAAGGAGAACCACAGATGCCCATGTAGCCAAGAAAATTCAAAATAAGAGTGAGAAACACCTATTGCCTTAAAGAGTGTGTGAGTTTTTCCGAAGGCATGTCAAGAAAGGGCCACTGGACTGAGCTTATTTGATAGGGTATAAGACTAAGATCAGAGATGATGCATTTAATATCCTGTTTATAAATTTGATGAGTTAAGGCCTGCCCCCTATAAGTCCTTCATTTGTAGTGGTTTTACTATTAAGCCAACCCATTGTATTAGCATCAAAGCACTGTTAAATAGAGTTCTGATGACTTTCTTTTCTGTGAATAGTTGTCTTTGAGGCTGTAACAACTATAGCTTTATTTCATGGTCTCAGGCAATGCCAGGGATGAAGTGATCTGTTTACTAGATTAACTAGCTGGGAGATCTCAGGAAGAAATGCTAGATTGTACCATTTACTGTGTCAGGCTGTCTGCCATCAGCCTCAGGGCCCTAGCAGTGGGCCCGCTGGCAGCTGTGGTAGGGAGCACAGATGGAGAATAATTGCGGTACCCAGTCAGTACCTGGCACACTGCAGAAGCTCAACAAAGTATTAAACGCTGGTGGGATCAGTTTCTTTTCGGCCCCATCCAGCTGTTTGGCTTCCTCATGAATGTGTTTGTAGGATGGATTACTGACATTCCATCCTGAAGCCTGCAGGCTTGAATTTGAAAGAAAGCATTTATTGTGAGAGGTCCTGCTACTTGCCCAAGGAGACACACTGAACTCAGGAAAATAGAAATTAAATATAGACAGGGAGATACTGACAAATATACTGCTTTATATATTTACACATAGATATTTGCCTCTAAAGCCACCTAAACAGTACTGGGGAAGAGTACTCTAAAGAATATTTTTATCTAATTACATGAAGAACGAATATACAGAAAACTATCCTTGCACATTAAGAGAAAAGGCTACCTAAAATTAATAAATATACTATCAAGATCATTGCTAATTAAGTGCATAATCAAAATTTATAATAACAACACCAAAAATGGTGGACACTGGGAAACAGCAAGAAGGAAGCCAGATAAGAGGCCAGACTATCTCTATCTGTGTCTCGATGTAGCCGTCTCAATGCTATTTCCCAAGCTCTCTGGAAGCAACATCCTTCTGTCTAATTCTTGCAGTTCCATCAAATTCACCTGAAGCTGGTACTCTGCAGGGTAAATGTTTTACCTCATCATAAAATTTCATTACACAATGTGTCACAACAATAGAAGAGCAGACGGAAGTAAAGAAGCTAAGTTTTCCTAATTCTAAGACTCAACTGTGAAAATAAAAACCGGCTCTTCAGGTAATTCTGCATGCACAACTGCTTACCTGTGAATAATGCTATAAACGGCTCCAGACTCATTCACCTGACAAAGGATGCATAGAAAAATACTGGCAAATACATTCTTACCTGTCTAGTTACCTCTTGCCATCTGTATTGTGACTGCATTTCCAGTCACTTCACTGCGGTGGCAAAGAAGCCACTTAGCTACAACTGTCCCGCCACTGGAAATCACAGGAAATGTCCTGAAATAATGCCAGCTCTACTCCATATGCAATTCTTTACTATATGACCCTAGGAGGCCTTTGCTTTAGCCTCTGTAAAAAGGGCAGGATTAAGAAAATCAAATCACACATGCTTCAAGAGGAGCATCAAACTCACTAATTTTAATTCCCCTGGACTACATACCTTTTCTCTTTTGAGGGGGAAGGTCATCCCTTCTCATTGAGTTTTGGGAGAGATGGAGAGTAGAAAGATAAAGGCACATTGTTGAATGAGTCGGATTAAACAGGAATCAACTCTAAAGATTCAATAGCTGAGCAAAGGTGACCATCAATGCCCACACCAAGCCTGGGCCAGGCTCATTTGCTTTCAGGAATAGCTACATTTGCTATAACAAAATAAACATGAAAGACTAGAAGGCTTCACTGAGGAGCACTCCCAGAAGATTTACATATGTGTGACAGCAGTCTTATCTTTCTGTCTGGCAACCAGAGCTTTAGGACAGGGTTGACACTATGGCCTTTCTCTGCTGACAAGTTCAGACTCACAAGCAACTCCCAGGTGCTGGTTTCTTTTTCTACTAAGCATTGCAGAAGTGCTCACACATCTAATTACCAAGAAGCTTTCTTCTCCTCCAACAAAAACAGTATTCTGATGGATCCACAACTCTACATCTTGTTGTGATAAAAATACTCACGTTATGACTTACTTCGCTTCTCCTCTAATTACAATTTAAGGCCAATTTAAAACTAATTAAGTTCTTGAGATTTCTCCCCTCAGCCTGCCACTAATAGGTCCTAAATTACAAGACTATCAGATGCCTAGGAACATTCATTTCCAGTCACAATACTTTCAGTATAAGTTGTCATGAAATTACAGAAGGATAACAAAATGATTGGATGTAATTAGGTGGGAGGAAAATAGAACCCAACTCAAAATGTCAATCAGCTAGTAATTAATCAAAATGTAGAAAAAGAAAAATACATAGATATACATTGCTTAAAGTTAGAATATGAAATTATAAAACTGTGTCCCAAGGGGATTGAAGAAGCAAAGATGAATTAACATCCCTTTTAGTAATTTGATTGCGTTCCTGTTTACCATAGTAAGTGACAAGGCTTCTCAATTTATAAAAATTGCCTGAAAGGAGGCTGGTTTTCTTACATTTAAAATATAGTGCTTGAGCTTATTTTCAAATGACATCCAGAAATTTAATGTTTTTTTAAAAATTCATTGCAGAGAAAATAACAGAAATAGCCATTTATCTTTGAGGAGTACTATAAAAGTCCCATTATATGTGTTGGAAGGTGAGATACCTGTAGAGTTATAGAACATTGAGTTCTCCATGCTGAAAGTACCAGGCCCCAATGAGAGAACCAAAGTTCCACCATTATATAAGGACATTATGACACTGAGCTAATACAAAATAATAAATGGTCATGCTTACCTTGCTTATCTTAATGACATGAGGGCATAATAATTGTGTACTATAAAATTGCAGAGAAAATTGATTATAATCTAATCCTAAATATAATGAACAAAAAAAATTTAGTGTTTATCTGTATTGTATATACATATGATACGTGACATTAAAAGCCTGTGAATTTAAGGGCTGAGAAGTTGTCACAGTGGGGAAGATTTCTTGCTTTGCAAGCATGAATACCTTAGTTCCAATCCTTGACACCCATGTACAAGCCTTGATTGGTCATATGTGCCTGTAACTTCAATGCTGTTGTGTGGAGGTCACTGGTCAGCCAGCCTAGCTGAAATGCTGCCCTTCATGTTCACTGAATCTATTTTAAGGAATAATGTGAGGAGTAAAGGAGGTGGCTGAAGTCGTCCTCTGACGTCCAGCTATATAGTAATGTGTGTAGACATCCAGATACAGGCACGAACACATATGAGACATAGAGATTAAGTAAAAAGAAATGTAAAAACATTAAGAAATATGAAGTTAGTATGGGAGTGATTATTGATGGCTTACAGTGTGTCAAATATTATTGGGTGTGCTTTAGATGTCTAGTTATTTAATTCTTACTCCAGGCCCTGACATAATTTCTATGGCCACTTGGTATTTTGTTCTAGTAGCTGTTTGAAGATTGGATTGCTTAAAGAGCCAGGTGAAACTCAGTGTATTGTACCCAGTTATCAGCAGGACCTGTGGACACAACAATGAATCTTCCTCCATCACCCCCAAATTTCTAACGATTAACACATCTTACAAAAGTTCACATGCGACCATCACTAGTCTTCTTTGATCAGACAATAGTGTACTGCTTTTCTACAATTTGAAGTTGCTAATCCTTCTTTATTCCACCAAGAGGAGTTTAAATAGAAGTTCCAGAGCTACCTTGACCACCTCCATTAATAACCAGAATGAATACCTTCCTGTTTTGTGGTGCCTTCATTTGCAAGTCCCTTGGTTCATTTGATGGTTTGCTTATTTACTAGCTGGACGTCAAGTGTCAACAATGACTGCCAGGAAATGAAAGGAAAGGCACGCCTTGCTTTAAAAGTGATCCTCTTCATAGGAGGAAGATACCAGGCCCAGGAGCCGGGAATGAGCATTGGAATTCATGTTGATATGTGCCGAGGTAATAAGTGACTCTGAATTGTGGTCTCAGAGAGCTTTCTGGAGGAAGCGAAACCAGAGTTTGAGTGGAAACCAGCAGGAGAAAAGGCCAGGTTCTTTCTAGGAAAGAGAAACCATAGGTGGAATGACAGAACGGCTACCTCAGTTGGAAACTAAACATCTTAGGACAGCATTGCTTGTATGTGTGATTCCCTCCATCATGTAACTAAAATATCTTTAAGTGTAAGCTCAGACTCAGGCAGCAGGTTTAGAATCCTTCCTGGCATGTCACATGGCTGTTGCACAGATATCTTGGTGATTTACAGTGCGTTTGCATGTGATCTAGATTAGTTCTCCTGCTGTCCGTAGGCATGGGCAGCAGCAGTACTGGGCATATGCATGCAGTACAATACATGTATCTAGTGGACTGCCAATGGAAAAAGTAAGCAAAAGCAACTGGTCCTTCAAAAGCAGGATAGAACATCTGAGCCTTAGGTAAACAGGCAGTAGAAACAGGTAGAGAAAAAATGGAGGGGAAGTGCTTGAATTTAGTAGGGGGTACACTACAGGACAAGTTTTTATAGAACTCACCTAAATCCTTTCCTGAAAACTAAATTACCCAGGCATGATGGCACAGGCTTTGATTCTAGCAGTCAGGAGGCAGAGGCAGGTGTATCACTGTGAGTTCAAGGCCAGGCTGGTCTACAAAGCCAGTCCAGGACAGCCAGGGCTACATAGAGAAACTCTGTCTAGAAAAAACAAACCAAAACCAAAACAAAATAAATAGAAAAACAACAAACAAACAAACAAAAACCCTGTAAATTCTTAGCAAGTAATTGGTTTTACTTTATATAGCATTGTGTTCTCTACAACTGCCCAACACTTCTCCACAAGATAGTTTTGAGCTAGTTTGTGGTATGTGTATTTTCTATGTATATGTTGTGTGTGTGCATGTGTGTGTGTGTGTGTGTGTGTGTGTGTGTGTGTGTGTGTGTGTGTGAGAGAGAGAGAGAGAGAGAGAGAGAGAGAGAGAGAGAGAGAGAGAGAGGAGAGAGAGAGAATTGTTCCATACCAAGATCCCAGCTCTATTTCACATACCAGTTGAAATTCTCTTTATGTACTAAAGCAAGTTTGGTGTTTTGAAACAGTGGCTTGGGATTGTAGCACCTAAGTTAATTTTCTATGCTGTTGATTTTATTAGAGCTCCAAGCCTGGCACTCAGAAACCACTATGAAAAGAGAAATATTCCTTTTGTCTGGACGCTCATTACTCTGACTGATGAGATCATACCTACAGCCAATAACTAAGCTATACTTTGAAGAAATTCAAATTTTCACAAATTCTAGTAATTTTTATTCATAAATGTTTTAGTCCTCATTCTAAGACACCTTTAATTTTATAATCTTATTAAGATTCTTATTATATGTGGGAAAATCAACAAAAATTAAGAAAGTTAGCATAAAATAGATTTTCATAATACAAAAAGAAGCCAGTTTTCTAAAGGACCCATCTATGAGTAAACCAGTGAAATTTCTTCTCTAGTCACCAGACTTCCAATTATGAGCTGGAACACTGGAATAAAGGAAGTATTGAAGAAGCAAATGAAGACAAAACTTAGAAAGATTAAATAACAGCAATTGGAAATATATAGGGGCTTCTTGGGGAGAAATGAGTAGCCAAGGACAACAGAAAAGCAATTGCAACAATTTTGTCACCAAGGTTACTGTAGTAGTTCATGGAGTTCCTCTGACTCAATTTACAGTGTTTCAAAGTAGCAGAAACAAACTCAAGAAATGACACATGATGTTTAAATTATATAAATACACCAGTTACCAATGGTGCACTTATAGTCAGTGAAATGCGGTGCTCAAGGCAACCATCCACAGAGATTTAAAAGATACAGAGATGATCAATGTCTAGATTGACAACCTGGAGCATATATTTGCCATTTCCATTTATTTCATTATTGTAATGATTGTTAGATGAGTATGGCAGTTTATTTCTGTTTTGTTGATGAGCATATGGTGACTCAGGAGTGTTGAGGGCCTGGCCATTGCTGTTTTTCTGTAAACTTCTGGAGTTTCTTCTTCCAGGCCACACTATCAGGCTAGAATGATAACAGTGCTCTGATGAAGGATGTTTCTCTACAACAAATGAACAACAGTAGTCTACGCGCTGGTCAAAGGGAAGCAAGGCAACCAACAAGGCTTTGTGTGCTGACCTCGCTGGATATGGAGGTGATTAGCTAGGTGTCAAACACTCTCAACCACACTTACTTTGTTAGGAGCATTTTTGAGAGAAAGAACATCTCTGCTATTTGCATGAAGCGGTCAGCACTACTGATTAAGCCAAATTGAGCATCCTCTTACAATGCTATTGACTGTGAGTTTGCTGTCAAATTTCCAATACTGAAAATTCACAGATCCCTGCCATGACTGCCAGTGACAAAAAATGCTGACCCTGCAAATTCTTGGAGAATTCCATGTCCCTCACCTTTATCTTATTAAAGAGGAGACGGTAAATAAATGGTACAGCAAAATATTGTCCACAGGCTCCTATCACATAAATGTAGTTGGTTCCATTGATTTTATTGCCATACTTAAATACACCTGTATATTGTCTCCCTTAAAGCATTGAGATATATCCTACACTAAATGAGTACTGACTGAAACATCTTCACACTAGAAAATGAGCAGGCTGCAGTCAACTTTTACTCATGTGTATTTTAATTTGGTGTTGTTTATTATCCTAAAAGTAGGTGTTCTCAGTATATTTCTTGTTTAGTTAAAATAGTCCCATCAATTGCCTCATCAGCTTTCAAATGAAGTCTCTGATACAATTATTAACATTTTTTGCTTTAACTTGTTATTTAGAAAAGACAAAGCCAAATATCACATCAAATATCCCTAGAATCACCTGAGCATGTTCAGTGTCAGCATCTCAAAGTGACACACAGGCAACTGGCCCTACTCAGCGGGTGCCCTGGCGTGCTCCTCAACACGAAGGGACAACTCCATTTTCTGTTTCCCCGCATGGCTCCCTTAGTGTATTGGTTCTTGAACAGAAAAAGCCCAGTGAGGGAGAGCTGCAAGTGAAACAGGAAGTCAGCATTTGACTGAAGGGGTGCTTCGGGGTTGGGAAGCCAGAGCAAAGTTGAAACTGATTATGCTAGCAGAATAACTAAGTCCTCTGGTGCTTTCTTGATACTGAAGAGGCAGCGAATCAGCTGTCTGAGCTATTACTGCCACACAGGCAGATTTACTTCTCGCTTATTTCTCATTGCATCTGTATTCAGACAAACAGAAATTAAGATGGAGCAAAAGTACAGGAGTCCTTCTGCCTGCCAGCTATGGGCTTTTTTTTTAAATTTTATTTCTGAATGGGTCAAGTAAAGGTTTTAACGGCACAGAACTAATTCCACTATCCTATTGAGGCTTCACCGCAAGTTAACGTTACCTGCTGCCAGGAAAGACCTCCTTTAATTAGCTTCATCAAATTAGTCTCCCCCGCAGCCCTGAGTATCATAATCATCCTTTCTAAGTTGCTGTTACTTCGTGGGTTTTACAGTCCGATCCATGCCTTTAATCCTGGAGGCATCTTCCTCATCCTTGCCCAGCTCACCACCATATAAAAAAAAAAAAAAGGCTAAGATGCTCTCAGAAACATGACTGCCAATCTGCTTATACTACAACAAAGACACAAAGCCAAGGGTGGAGCCAACGAACCACCATGAGAAGCTGAGACGGGAGCCATACCATGAGTGAGTACCAGTGCTTGGCAGTTCTCAGTTGAAGTTAAATTCCTCATCTGACACCTGTCTCTGGCTATGAAAATGGAACCCCCTTGCTTGTCTTCTCACACATCAGCCTTATCTCATGGCAAGTTACACCCTGGAATAGGAAAGACCGCGGGAATCATTGGTGAGTCTGTGTTTCTTTTTGAGTGCCAGTGACTTTATCTGAGAAGATGCTTTACTGAAGGAGAGTGCCTGATGGGAGCAGTGGGACCAACTGCACAATGCAACCAGAAGCGTAGCTGGATATGGCAGTGCATGTCTGTATCCCAACATTCAAGACATGGAGCCAGAGAGAACATGGATTAGAATAGAAATCAGCATGGATTCATAGTGAGAGCACGTCCCAGTAAAGAGGGAAACAAATCAAAATGAAATTAAATGAACATGGAGCTGACGTGGTACAGCGTCGTCAGGGCTGTGTCAGTCCTCCTGCTTAACATCACAGAAGCATGATGAAGGCCTTCCACTGTAAAGTTTGGCTGCTTGTGGAGTTTCAAGGTTATCTGAGCATTATTTCAGCCACACCTTCTCTCCTCTCTGTCTGTGGACTTATCCCACCCATCTGATAGGACAAACACCAGAGACACTGCTGGCTCTCCCAAACAGGCCAAGTCCATCTTTCACCACTAGATCTCCTTGCTATGATTCTATGATATCCTTGAACATTAATGAATTTTATTTAACCTTAAATATATTGTTGTCAGATACGCAAAATGTCATAAAAAATATTCTAGGTAGGAAAGAGCTCACATTCGTAGTGTGGCCGGGCTCTGATAGAAGGAAAGGGAAGGCCTGAAAGACCAACCATATTAACTCCAAAACTGACTTAAATCAGTCCTACTAGCTGCGTGTACTTCCTTGCACTGTAACACCTGGACTATGTAGCTGGAGGCAGAAACACTTGCCCCCAAGTTAGAGTTGAGGTTAGGGCACATTGCTGAATTTGGAGCCACAAAGTGAGACTGTCTCAAAATATATAATTAGAAGATTTAAAAAAATGAGATCAACTTTTCTGACTGCCGTAGGTCACAGCACCTGTTGTCAAATGGTGGTGGTACAGCCTAGTTTATAGTGCTTTTTAAAACCAGTTTACCATAAGCTTCATCTATGATCAATATCAGGTAACCAAATCCTTAATTCTCAACTCAAAGAAGCAGAAGATACTTTCTAACAATCACATTTCACTGTTAGATTCTTTCTTTACATGGTTTAGGATACAGGTGCCAGCTAAAAGCATTGTGGTCAGCTGAGTTTTTTGTCCCTGAGAATCTCCCACTGTCATTCTCATCACAGCCCATAAGTGTGCCCATTCTTCAGTTAAAGGGAGGGGGAAGAGCAACCTAATTAAATTCCAATCCTCATCTAACTCATGCAGTTCCCACATAAAGTCACTAAACTCTGCACCTACCAGGATTGTATGACATATATATATATATATATATATATATATATATATATATATATATATATCTCACATGTTCTATTTCAATGTAAAATATTATGTAATGCTTAAATCTGGTTAAAGGTATTACTCAAACTTTTATTCTTTCTATATGAAAAAATACAAAGCATACTTTCATCTAATATTTTGAAGTATATAAGACATTTCAATATCAGTAGCCATCATGCTGTGAGTTGTTCCCAGAACTTCTCTTCCGATATAAGTGAAACTTGATTTGCTTTGTTCAGCCTCACCCATCATGTCCTCTCCCACACCCTCCAGCATTTAGACTTGCTTTCAAAGCATGACATGTCGTTCTATAAAGCTGTATATGTGTTGATTGCTTAGGATTTAAAATTCAGAATGTATACCTACATAATTAGCTGTTTTATATCTCTTTTCAAAAATCTAACAAATGACCTTAAATTTTAATTTAAAGCATTTTCTTATCATTCCTTAATATTGAATAGTGAAGCCAAAGTACAATTTCTTTGGAAAATTTTTACACACCTAAACCACATAACCCTCATTCATTAATCCTAACTCCAAAATAAAGGCCTTCTTCTTCTTCTTCTTCTTCTTCTTCTTCTTCTTCTTCTTCTTCTTCTTCTTCCTCTTCATCACCATCATCTCTTTCCCTTTCACTCAGCATTCTTCTGTCAGTGCCTTTAGTGGTCCACATAAAACACCGTATTGATTACCTTGCTTCTTTTCATCTAAATATCCTTTGTTGGCTGAGTACATCCATCATTCCATATTTCTCTCTCATATATAATGAATAATTTTATTTGCATAGTGTCCATCTCCAAGGAATGAAAACACTTTTGATGACTTCAGGGAAATATGTGTAATCGATTCTGGCAGCATGACTGGGAAAGGTAGAAGGAAAACACCATGACCTCTTTTACTAAGCAAGAAGGATGGAACTAGGATGAATAATTAGCCTGAGGGCACACTGATGCTAACTGGGAGTTATAAACTGACTTCAAGTGGCTGGACAGATGTGTTGGCCCTCACCATCTCCTTTCCATTTCCACAGTAACCTCTCCTGTCCTGGATACCCACACTATTGATGCTCTTCCTAAACATAACTTCCACCTTGGCCCCTCTTTGCTGCAATTCTGCTTTTCTTATTCTCTGTTACTAGCCAGTGCACGGTGTATGAAGACCCTCCACCAACTTACCAACATCAGATATTATCAGTAAATGCTTTCTCTGAACCAAACATTTAAACAGTAGGAGCAGCGACCACTTTACCTACAGTCTGTTCCTCTCACATAGTTCTTAGCTGCCCCTGAAGACCCAGGGCCAAATGATTCTCCTTTGACTCCCATTCACTTGCTTTTCCATCCCTGCAGTCACTGTGCCTTCATCGTTGAGGAATAATTTTCAGTTTTTGTGTTTCCTCTAACTTCACCCTGGATCTGCTAGCCAAATGAAACCTCTCTTCTTCAAATGTGCTGGAATTTTTCTCTCTTCACTTGTTCTCTGATACTATTTACTTAATGAATTTTTACAGACTATAGAGTATTAGAGTATTGTAATAACGGTAGCTGTAAATAAATTCATATTAACATTGTTCATGAATCTTCCATAGTGGATATATACGCAATTTTATCTGTTTAACCAGATTATATTTTATTGTGTATTGTACCAGGTATCTTTTGCTGATATATTTATTGTTTTTGATATTCCCTTTATCCATTTATTATGACTCTTTAAATTCTTGTTCAGTTTATTTTATCACTTTTGCATCACTTGTTACATTTCAGTCTTCCATTCTGGCATTCTTAATAGTAGGATGTTTTTGTATGTCCATATATTTTCCCAGGAGGTACTCTTTTTTGTCCCATATTTAATTTTTTTGACATATGATTCCCTGTTGTCATTTTCTTCTCCTTAAATTTTCTTTGAGAATGAATGTCAACTTAACTGTGACCAAATTTAGTATCTTCTTTGACCTCTGATGCACATGAGCCCAACCACTATCATATCCCCACTATTTAAATCAGTACAGTGAGAATAAGTTACAGGTCCACTAGACACCATGTCGGATTCATGATCAGCCAGCCATTCCGAATAGGTGCGTGACCACAGTCCTGTAAGAGCCATTGCTTATAGTAATGATAAGCTGAGATGCCAGCTCACTGAGATGTGTTTTTGCTGAAGATAGAACTCATTCCTTATTGCCTGGGAACCTGGAATACGGAGGCTTTGAGAGGCATATTTTACACATTGCCAGCACTAATTCTGACCAATTCTCCCGTGTGTGTGTGTGTGTGTGTGTGTGTGTGTGTGTGTTGGAAATCATATACGCAAGCATGCTTAGCAACTGTGTTAGATATTATAAGATCTATTCAAAACCTACAGGCTCTTTAGGTTTTAAATTATTTTTCTATACAAAATTTTTTTCTTTGTTTACATTCTTTCAATTATTTTTGTCTTAAAACTTGGAGAATTGTACCTACTCTCTGGGCAGTTTTGTGTTTTGGGTTTGTCCGTTCATCTCTCATACTGGATTGCTTTTAGACATCTTTAAAGCTTTCTCAGATAAACTCAATTGTATCTGTATTTGGGGCTTACTGAGTAGACTTTAGTTGTTCTAAGTCTGTCTGTAAACTCTCCCTCAATGTCCCAATTCTTTCTTGCTACCACCCTTATATGTACATTTTTTCTCTGATTTTGGCTAAAATTACAATTTCTTACTGAATTAAACAGTATATATAATCTCAAGGTGTACTCTAAGATGAATTTCTTTTAATATTACCTTGTTTTACTACTAATGTGGGGAGAAAGGAGAAAATATTCATTCCACAAGAGTATAATATAGCTGGCATCTAAAATGATGGGAAGATGACATTATTGAAGTACTGTACTATTTAGAATATGATAATCTCTTCTGTGCTTAAATATTTTAAGTATAAGAAACATTGATAATTTTGAGATATGATAGATAATGATTTACATTTAGAATTTTAGATGCACCAAGATAGGAAAGATGTTTTCTTCAAGGCTGTCAAGTACAAATAGCCCAAACACTAAGAATGTAACATTCATATAATTCCTGGTTGTTTCATGGTTCTTCTTTCTGTAGGTAGTTTATTGTATATATGTGTAATAATATAATGTATATTTAAAAACTAAAAATGTATTTAATTAAAAAAGAGAAAACAATCAAAGAATTGTATTTAACTCCTTTCTCACCTTCCTCAGCTCCTCCTGTTGCCTACCGAACTGAGATTGTGCTCTTTCTCTGTGTCTTTTCTAAAAACACAGATGCAGTTTCCACTGCCCATAGGTGGGCATGAATCCCATCCCTTCCTTAAACATTTTGGAAAATGGACGCTGCTGGGCAAGGGGAAGTCACGTCCTTTATCTGCAGCCTGGTGTGAGTGGGAGGCATGCAGCAGCTACGGTTCTGCTCTCTACACTCCAAAAGCACAGATGTGTGTATCTGTGCTTAGTGTGGCACCCTGAGCTCATAGACATACAGGTACCTAGCGCCCTGCACATCATATTTGTGCTTGTGTTTAGAAAATCAAAGCAGTTCCCAGAATTCCGTGCAGTCTCCTTTCCTATGCACCAACGCAGAGCTGCAGGCAGCAAAACAAAGAAAAGAAGTTTTTAAAAATGTCGATTTGCTTGTATTGGAGACAGCAGCAGCTCCTGCTTTTAATAAAGGAGGGGGAACGCGTTCTGTCTCTGTTCAGTTTCCCATTATTATGTATAGAACAAGTCCACTATGCATACTAGTCCACTTGAGAAAGCTCTACTGTCACCTTTTTGTATATGAAAGCAATTTCAGCTTACTGCTAAATTACATTAAAGAAAATATAGTACAAAGCCTAAATTCTTCATACACCTCTGCAAAATCTCAGGTGTAGTTCTCCTTCCCAATATGCCTGCTGTAAATCTCATACACATCAAGATAGCACCTCTCTCTTTAGGTCATGTGGAAATGCTAAGAGTATAATGACCAAATATTTCCAAGCAGCAGCCATGTAGTTTTTCACCTTAGCAGTACTATAGCATGAAAAGCCTTTCTCAGACTTCTTTAAACTAAGATAATCTGACTTGAAATCGCAGCTCTCACTGAAATTATTTCAGTGCTCTGAATGAATGCCTGCCTTGTTTCCACTGATAAGGAAAGGGGAGTCTTAAAAGCTGAGCTTTTCACATTTATTTCCAGTCACTTTTGCAAGCAGATTTATTCAAATGTTGTCAGTCGATTGTAAAGGATAAAAACATAAGTCACTAAAGCCAGCAAGTTGCCACTTGAAAGAAGAGTAGCTTAAAACCGCAACACTTTCAAGGTGATTTGTAGGTCCCAATATTCCCATTTCCTACACGGTAAAAGCAATTTTAACTAAAACCTTTCAACACATTGATTTTCATTGTTGGGCAATAAAGTGCACTGGTTGAGAGAGAGGGAGAGATAGAGTAATTTCCAGATTCAGACAGACCTAAGGTCAAGTTTTGTTTTAGTCACTCATGAGCTGGGTAACCTTCATACACATCCCCTTACCACTTGCCTCATCCCACTGTGGGCATCATAAAAGTGCTTTCATAAGGCAAGTGTTCTGAAAACGAATGAAATAATCTCTGCTAGAGCATTTAACACAGTAGCTTGTACTTTTTGAGGATCACATACAGAATTTACAATAGCAATATTTTGCAGAGTAATACAAAATGAACTTTTTGGTCAAATATCAATTTGAGTTTTTGTACCTTTAGGTACAAACAATGGAATCTCTAATGAATGTCTAAATTTTCTTTATTTCTTTACTTTTATTCGTGGAAATGATATCTCACTATAGAGGAGAGGCTGCCCTTCAAATTTAAATCCCCTGCCCCAGCCTTGATATGTGATGTTTTTATTACTACTTACTTACTTGTTTACTTGCTTGACTTTATTTTTGAGATTACAATAAAATTAAATTATTTCTCCCTTCCCTTTTCTCCATCCAAATCATCCCATACACCCCCCTGCTTTTCCTCAAATTTATGACCTCATTTTCACACACACACACACACACACACACACACACACACACACACACACATTTAAATTCTCGAGGATGATTATTTGGCACTGGACAAACAATTGGTGTGCTCTTGCCTGGGGCAGACTGCCTCTCCTAGCCTCATCCTTTCTCAGTTGCCTATACTACTAGTCTGTGTGTAGAGTTGAGGCCTAATGGGTTTTTCGCTTTCTACTTTGGCTCATCCATTAGTATTGTCTTTGTTCAGTTCATTTCTGGGCAGCTCTGCGTTTCAAGAACATGCTGCCTGTAGGTACTAGGGCTGAACTCAGATTCCTGTGTGTAGGCAGCAAGGATTTTACTGACTGAGCTACCATCCCGGCCCCACTTTTTTTTTAATGCATTTACACCAGAAGTTCTCAACCTTCTTAATGCTGTGGCCCTTTAGTACAGTTCCTCATGTTGTGGTGACCCCCAACCATAAAATTATTCTGTGGCACTTCATAACTGTCATTTTGCTACTCCTATGAATTATAATGTAAGTATCTGATGTGCAACCCCAAAACGGGTTGCGACCCACAGGTTGAGAACTGATGATTTAAATTATCATTTCTTCTGTGAGTAAAATTATCTCTCCCACGGAACCTGGGTTTGATTTCCTGAACCCACTAGGAAGCAATGTGCCATTCCAGTCTGTCTCAGAGGATCCACTGCCCTCTTCTGGCTTACAGAAGCACTGCATGTACATGCTGCACGGACATACATACAAGCAGAACACCCATACACATAAAATATATTATATAAAAATAAAGGCTAGAATGGATTTTAAGAATTAAACTATAGTTTTCTTTCCTTTACCAATAAATTAAATGAGACATCCAAGACAAAGTTTTTCTCTAGTGTCAACTGTTTTATCCTTTACTTCACCAGGGGAATTTCTCCCAGAACACTCTAGAATCACCCAGGTTCCTCACCTTTTTAATCCTTATTCCTCCTGCACATAGTGACTTATTTGATTTCTCAGAAACATACCTGTCTCCTTTCCTCAGCTCACAGAAAAAGAACAAACCAGAAGAGGATTTCTGGCAAATGTTTAGCTTTCCTTAGCCCCTGCCCCTTTCTCAGAGGAGAAATATTCAAAAACTAAAGATGAGAGAAGAAATTAACATCCAGGAGAGACAGCTTTGGGCGGTGGGTAGCGATTGTCAAGCACTGTGACACGTCACAGAATAATTGGACAAAGAAGGATGCCTTTGGATGATGCCAGCTTTCAGTACCGATCTCGGAAGGAGCCTTTACAGGAAGTCATAGGACATCAGAGCACTGGCCTCGTTTCTATTCTGGACTTATCGGTAGCTCGACTTGACAAGCTTTTCAGCTTCTGTTGTTACAGGTGGAAGGCCCTACGTATTTTACTTTAGTTTTCTCACATTTGTAGGCAGAAAATTGTTACCTCTCCACATTTCTTATCTCCCTAAGCACAGGCAGTCTTGGGCCTACAGAGGCATGCTGGACAACAGATGACTGCAACACCGAGTCTACCCCACCCTCACTGCAAGAGCCGGCCAGTGCTCCATGGCCAGGAGCCGGCCAGTGCTCCATGGCCAGAACCCGCTCACGTGCTGTGCTCGCTTTGTCCTCTGTGTGGAATGAGACCCTGTTGCTTTACAAACTCTCTAAGTCCCATTTCCCTTACCTGGTGCCTTTAAATGTCTCATTCTCACACTGGAATGGAAATGACGGAAAACTTAGGCAGCCCTTCCCTTCCCATTGGGCGCTTTTATTTAATGTAAGAAACTATATTATAGGGGGCTGGAGAGATGGCTCAGTGGTTAAGAGCACTGCCTGCTCTCCCAAAGGACCTGGGTTCAATTCCCAGCACCCACATGGCAGCTCACAACTGTCTGTAACTCCAAGATCTGACACCCTCACACCAATACACATAAATTAAAACATTAAATAAATAAAAAATATTATTTAAAAAGGAAACTATATTATAGGCCTGAAAACAAAGTGTCATATGAAGGTCATCGGACCCAAATGGATGCTTTCTTTATAAATGACTCCTAAGGAAACCTCTCATACTCTAATGCCTGAGGAATCTCAGACTATAGCTATGTTAGTTATTTTCTATATGTACCCATATGTTTGTTTAATTATGGAAACATGTGCATACAGGTATGTACGTGTATATATGGACTCAGTTCAACACCAAGCTTCTTCTTTCTCACTCCCTACTTTATTCTTTGAAACTCAGTCTTTCATGGAAACTGAGGCTCTTGGATTAGCACGATTGTCTAGCCAGCAGTTTCCAGAGATCCTATCTCCAGTTCCAGGGCATAGAGATCACAGGCATAGTCTATAGTATTTGTTTGTTTGTTGTTGTTGTTTTGTTTTGTTTTGTTTTACCTGGGAGCTAAGAATCCAAAATCAGTTCCACATTCCAGGAGAATAAGCACTATCCTAACTGATTTACCTCCCCAGCACCCCAGGAAACCTCAACTGAATTTAGGGGTAGCTAATATCTTTATATGCAATAAACACTTGATATTCAAGTAAGTCCACAGTAGGTGTTCAAGACCTCCTCAGAGGGAAATACCACAATATCTTTTCCTCAAGAATTATGCATGTGACACAATTAAGGAGAAATTCAAAACACAAAATAGCTATGTATTGCTGGCTCCTTTGAGCACAGAAAATAACACTGGAGCATATTCCTTCTGGTATTTAAGCCTCTGATGAAACAGAATGGATACTGTTTCCAGGAAAGTGCACTGTTTATGAAAGACCTCTTGGACCTCCAGTAGGCAGAACATTTAGGAAGGCTATAAACCTACAAAATATTTCCCCCAAAGAGTAAACTCTTTGTAGCCACTGCTCAGTGTATTTGGGAAAAAAGAGTTCCCTTGGGTAAACCAGTGATGAACTCAAATTGTACCCACAGAGGAAAAGCTCCCTAAGACCAGGGCATGCAGAGGCCCTGTGGATTGGAGCCTTTCTTTCGAAGCAAAGATGTGGGGAAATGTGTCACTACACCTCCTTCCCTAGGATAAAGTGCATGCCAGAATTAATCACAAGAATGTTTGTTTTTATTTTTGCACATGTATTTGTATAGTGTGTTTGTATGTGCACCCCCATTTGCTGGTGTGACTATGCATGCATGTTTTTTTAGGTGTGTGGGCTTGCGCTCAGAAGCCAGAACTTCACACCCGGTGTCCTCAGAGATTTTCCACTTCATATAGTGAGGCAAGGGCTCTTGCATGAGTACATGCCTGAGTAGGATAGCTAGTAAAGCAAGCCAGCTTGCTCCAGGAGTCCCGCCTTTGCCTCCTGAACACATTAGGATGACAAGGGGGCTGTTAGCAGTGTTTTCATGCTTTTGGGAGACTCAATCTCTGGTTCTCAACTTGAATTGCAAGCACTTTTACCCATAAAAAAACACTTCTGAGAGCATCTATGTCCTAGCCACACAAATGGCAACCTATGAATGCGATCCTTTGTTGATATGGTGAATGAGCAATATGAACAAGGGAGTGATGGAATGCTTGGACACCTCACGTAATCTGCGGGCATACTGAGGTAAAAGATGCTTGCTCACTGGCTGCAGAAGAAAGAGATCTGACATGAAAACATTTTAGTTTTGACCCAACAGTGAGGTTCCATGGCTTGATCACAGAATCCAACTGAGATTTACCGATTTCAAAGCAAAGCCTGATCTGTATTGTTAAGATTCACGCTGGTGCCACATTCTTGCTCTTTATTACCCTATTTTAGCTAATATTCTTCAGACAGCTTCATGCCTCATAACACCCTTGAATAAAAAATATAAGTTTTCCATACTTGCAAATGTGTTTATGTCATAAAATTCACTCTGTGCATTTTTATCGTCACTGGAGGCGTGAGTACTGCACCCCATACCTACTCTTAGTGTTTTGATTCAGTACAATCTTTCTCAGCATAATAAACTGCAGGACTCAGGGCACCCAACTTCAACAGTCTGTCTTACTACACTGCCAACCAAGTTTTACTGCTGAAATTAGCATCTAACTTCAATACTCAAAACAACTTTCTTGGTCTTCATTCACGACCCTTTCCTCTGCTGTGGTTACTGTATGGAAAGCAAAGGAAAAAAGCCTTGCAGATCTATGCTAGGAATGTGCTCACTCTCCATTAATTTAGACATTGCACAGTCAAGTCTGTGCCTAGTTACAAGCCTTTGCTAAGATCAAAGGAGTATTGCTTTTTTCCTCAATGTAATTGTTAGAGGTAAATTATATACTGACATCTTCCCAATGTTGTTGATCTGTGGAGTATACAATGTTATCAAGCCTTGATCTGGGCTGGAGAGATGAGTCGCAGGATAATAGTGCTTGCTGCTCTTACAGAAAACTGGAGTTTGGTTCCAGAACCCACATGGGGAGGTTCAAAAGTTCCTGTCAGCCCAGCTCTAGGGTATCTCATGCTCCTTTTTGGTCCCTCAGTACTGTACAAGTACATGTGAAATTACACCCTCACACACCACCACCACCACCACCACCACCACCACCACCACCACCACCACCACGACCACCACCACCACCACCACACAAAATTAAATAAAATAAATCTTAAACATTAAAGTCTTAATCTGATACATCATCCTTAAAACAGCTCCTACTGACATTATTGTTATAATCATAGATCAGATCACCGTTCATCTGTTATCATTTGGCAGTTAGTACAGAAACCCCTAACTGGTCAATGGGCACAGAACTGTAGAGAGTTCAGCCCCAAGTCACACATTCATATCTCACCACAAGGCTCAAAGATCCTTTCAAAAGAGGATGCTGAAAGATTGGAAGAGCCAGAGAAGATATATAACTTCAAGGAAATGGTATTTTTCAAGACAGAATAGGAAAGACGCACATATGAATTTACAGTGCTTGTGATGACCTGCATAAGACTTGCACTGGGGAAGGTAAATGCTTAATCCCACCACTGGCCAAGGAGGTATTGTTTTGTTTTAATTATGTGATCATACACCAGACTAATACCTAATCCCAAGGTTATTTGAGAACCAACTCCAACATTCCACAAGAACAGCAGACATTGCATTGCCCACTTCCTACTAAAAAGCATTTTCCTTTTGTGAATGCATTACATGCAGGGACAGTGGTTCAGGGTTCCACCTAACCATGAGCAAGGTCAGCAGCCTTAAACGTTCATGTCCAGAGCAGTCGTAATGGATGTGGACTCACCAGCATATGGCATCCTTAGGCTGTTACATCACTAAAGTCATCAGCCCCTTTTATTGTTAAATGAATTGCAGATCATTGGCAACGAGACCCTGGATTCTAGCCAGCACAGCAACACAGAAGCCATGCTCCTGCCAGCTCTACTCTGCAGGATGTGATGTTTGTGGCTGATAAATGGTAGCAGGACACCAATATGGGAGCTACAGTAGAAAGAGCAAACCTAAACTTGGCAGGCAGATCAAATGTGCTAAGCATATACCAAACCAAGCATCAATTCATGTGGCTGTGAAACACCAGTAAACAGTAGAAACTATCAGAGGCATTAAGTAATGGACCATATGGCATCATTAGCCCTCCAGAGAACACAATTACAAGTCACACGTAACAAAAGCCTGGTGTGCAGGGATCTGCTGACCATGCATATTCTGGAGTTTTTGGCTACCTGGGCACAATCGCACTGTCGGGTCTCTGGATAGGTCCCGATGATGAAATCAAAGGTATTGGCTAATATAATATTACCCAACATAACAATGTATTGAACAAGCTAATGTTTACAGTTTTCAAATATTGATTTGTATTTTTTTTTAAGATTTAGTGTAATTTGGATAACACTGTCCAATATACACTGCCATTATCACATATAATAGCTGTTTTATTGTACCTGCACCTCTTGCTACTTTATTGGGTTACTTTCCAACCTCCCTATGCCACCACTATCCCTTTTAACTCTCCCCACCCCCTACACTAGGTAGAAAGAAGGCTAGAGGGGAAAGGGGACACTGATATTGTTTGGCTCCTTTCTGCTAATTAGGAGCATCCAGTTCCTTGGGGCAAGTCTGATCTTCATTGTCAGGCAATCTCCACCACCAACCCAGCAAACAGTAATAAAAAGCAACAGCAGCAGGGGCAGCAGCTGCCAGGAGTAACACCAGGACTCTAGCAAGCATTTTTATACCTTCTCAGGACTTCCTAAAATTCCAAAATTAAACTATCTGCAGCTGGCAAAATCATGCCCCTGCCAGAGCATGAGTCAAATCATACTCAGATGCTGTTAAAAAAAATCGGAAGCAGCCCAGTACCCCACACCTGGGATTAAAACAAAAACATATCATTTCTGTGTTTTTAAAGAAACCAAACTTCTTACTATGCCTTACAGTCAAATACAGAGTAAATGCCACTCAACACTTGGAGTGTCATAAGGAATAAAGAAGATAAGACAAATAAAATTTTTTCTAGGTATTAGAAGCACGTAAAGTGCTTCATATACATTTTTCTATCAGATCTTGATAATATTTCTTCTCAAGTTGGATTTCTCTAAAATTAAAATAGTACTCTATTAGATTTGTGATGGTAAGCATGGCATATCTTTCTCTATCCCATCATTTACAAGCAAAATTTGTACGTTTAAAATGAATTTCCAAAACATATATTTCCGTTCTGGTTTTTATCACCTTATATCATACTTCTTTTAATTGGTATATTTAGATCCTTCACAAAGTGATTATTTATGTAATTCAGCCAATAACCACCTACTTTATAGCTCTTGAACGTTTGCTATGTTTTAACCTATACCTCATATGTTTTTCTCCTCTAGATTTAAATAAGTATTTTATGAAGTTTTATTGTATACCATCTCAATTTATCAGTTATACTCCCTTTGATAAATTTATTGACTACACTAGAATTAATAAAACTTACTTCATCTTCTCCCAGCATAAGCATACTTTCCTCTTTCAGTTTTATTCCTTGTCCCCTTGTACATTCTGCAGAGTTCATGTAAGTATAGCTCATACCTGTATGTGTCTAGGGATTACCACATGGGATTGAATAACCTGTCAGAGCAATATATATATTAAATTAGTCTAACTTCATATTCAGATGAGCTATCTCTTCTGATATAGTGCAGGTGGTTAATAACAGGTAATTATGAATATCCCAAGCATTCCTTATATTATTGCTGCCAAGCAAACATCTTACTCATATGTTGCATACCAAGGCATAAGTTTTGTTAATATTTTACACAGTACTCTTTCACAAAATTGCAACTGGGAAACAGTGGCTTCTATTATATTGTTGTTTTTCTTGACTTTAAATTATTTACTTGCTGTTTTGCTTTGGTAGATCTTTCTAAAATCTATCAATTTTTCAATGCCCAAAGAAGTTATTTTAATGTTTCTTAAAGGAAAAATATTCTAATATAAATTATGTAAGTTTAATATTTCTAAGGATGTCCCTAATGCTCTGTCATTTTACAAAAAAATTAATTTGTAAATATAAAAATCTTGATGGACGGCATGGTCTTCTCTGTCCACTTCCTGCAATCTCTCTTCTAGTCATTATTCTTCCTTGCATGGTAGGAAGACACACAGACACACACACAGACACAGAGACACACATGCATGCACACGCATGCATACACACACACACACACACACACACACACACACACACACACACACAGAGACAGACATGAGGTTTTTATTGTTGGTCCTCTCCTTGTCAAAGGTTTTTCTAAGTATTGTTTCTAATTCCTCTGTTTTTGATTTCTAAAGACTGAATATGATATACCTAGATATTTATTTTATTATTTGTTAGATTTATGTTGCCCGAAGTTTTCTGAACTTCCAGGTTCCATATTTTGTTGTTTATTTCAATGATTAATCATTTTACAAGGTTTATTTTATAATTTTAATTTACAAATAATATACTAGACATATTAACATATTAATATATATTCCTGGATACACTGTAGTATTTAAATACATGTTTCTTTGTAAACTGACGGACTCCAGATCACCAGACTACCTAGCATATAAATATGTTTTATTTCTTTTTAGTGAGAACATTTCAAAACCTTTTTAACTGTTGAAAAATAGAAAATGCATTATGATTAAGTATATTCACTGTGTTGTACAATAGAACACATCTTTCCTTTCTGACTGTAACTTGGTATCTTGATTAAAATCTTCTGTTTTCACATGACCACATTTCCAGCCTTCAGGAGGCACAAATTCCTACTTCTTGACTCCATTGTATAATAGATTTAGGCTCCACATGTAAGACTATATAAGATTTATAAATCACACACTGATTCACTTACCTTAGTATTCTGAAATATTTCATATTGTTATAAATAAAGAGAATTTTTTAGTATTTATAAAGGCACAATAGTTCTTAATTCTGTAAATATTCCACATTTGTTAACTCCATTGGCATAATGATAGCTATCTGGCTTGTTTGTATTATTGGCAATTATAAATAGACATAAAAGCACTCTGTGTTACATAAGGATTTTAGTTGTTTAGCTATGTACCTAAGAAATTTCTGGATTATTTAGAAAATCTACTTCAGATTTTTTTCAGAATCTCTCCTGTGTTTCACTGGCCAGACGATAAGCTTCCCTTCATCTTTTTTATAATGGCCAATCAATCATGATTGAGGTATTGTTTCATTGCAAATGTAATGTGTGTGTATATATATATATATATATATATATATATATATATATATATATTTTTTTTTTTTTTTTTTTTTTTTTGCGTTCCTAGTGCAAACGGCAGTGTCTCTGTCCCATACTTCATATCACCTCGGTGATTGAAGGAATTGAGTGTTTCTGGAGATGTATCATGTATTTGTATGTGTTCTTTGAGAAATATCTTTTAAGTCATTTGAGACTCTCTTTGGCCCTGGGATCACAGCTGATATTGGTCCATGCAGGCAAAGGGAGCAGAGTGAATGTCTGGGAGTTCAGCGGCTCCATTAGTAGGGATGAAAATGACAACTTCCAGGACCAGCTTCAGGGAGGAAGATCGAGTTTACTCAGGGTGGAGGAGGGTTACATGCACTTTGGGGGGAGGATCCGGTTATCCAGGGTTGGCTAAGCTCATTGGCTGGAAGCCTAAAGTACTGAGACACCTCATTTACATGGGGATAAGGTACTGAAACACCTCAATTACATGAGGAGGCATCCCAGGAATCCCCAGGAGAAAGGCAGTTGGACTTGGAATTCCCCTAAGGACCACATAACATTCCTCAGGTAGAGGGTGTGGGGATTTAAGCTCCCCAGGCAGAGAAGAGGAAGCCTTGCAGACAAAGGGAGTTCCGTTTTGTTCCAAGCTCTTGGCTGTCTTGTCATGATGGACCAGAACCTTAGCAACAGAGTTTTCCATCAGATCATTTAAAAACAGTTTTGTTATTTATTGTTATATTTGTATTGAGTAGTTTGGGTATGTTGAGTATTTTGGTTTTTTTAAAACTATTAGCCAATGGTTTGTAAATATGTTTTCTTTGTGTTTTTGTTTGTTTGTTTGTTTGTTTTGTAAACCTATCCAGGTATTTTCTTTGCATTACAGAGGACTATTAGATTTACCTAATTTTGTTTATTTATTCTTGTTATCATTGCTTATGCTTTTAAAGTACTATGTAAATCTCTTTCCGACAAATGTTATAGAGTTCTCTCCATAAGTTTTCTTCCAGTAGTTTTATAGTTTGCAGATCTTTACTCCTTCCTCCTCTCCTCCGGATTCAATGCCACAGTCTCATGCTCAGCGCTGTGACACATCACCTGCTGTGGCTGCCCTTCTTCTCATGCCCTCCTTTTCCAAAGATCACAGAGATCTTCCCTCCAACCTTCACCCCTGCCACTCACACCAACTTCCCCAGGTATTCTCTGGGAATGCTCAGGTCACTTCTAGAAGGGAAGCAGGCAAGCTTAACTTCAGATCTTCACCTCTTCCTCTACTCCACTAGATATAATTTCCCAGTTTCACCCCTAGCTCTGTAGAACACCAGTTGTGGCTTCCACCTCTCACCTGGTCCCATCCCCATCTGATCACTCACATAGCATCCTATCTGGTCACCACAGATTAAGGCTGGGTATCATCTACAACAGAAATAATGGAAATCTTACAAACTCGTGGAAACAAAACAATTCACTACTTAATGAAAAACATATCATGACAGAAATTAAGAAAGAAATTAAAGACGTTGTATAATTTAATCAAAATTAATATTTAACATTCTCAAACATATGAGAAAAATGAAGGATATTTGAGGAGGCAAGTTCATAGCCATAGGGCTCACATAAAAAGTTGAGAGATTGTATACTAGGAACTTAACAGCACATTTGAAAGCTTGAGAACCAAAGGAAAAAACTCCCATCCAAAATGAGTAGATATCAAGAAATAATCAAACTCAGGGTTAAAATCAATAAAAGAGAAACATACAATAGCAAAAAACAAATTACAACAAATCAATGAAACAAATAGTTGTCTCTTGGAGAAAATCAATAAGATTGACAAATTCTTATCTAAATTAATTAAAAGTCAGAAATGAAAAATCCAAAACAACAATATTAAAAATAAAAGGGGATATATAACAACAGATATTGCGTATATTCAGAGAATCACAGTGACATATTTCAAAAACCTACCTCTACTAAATGAGTAAATTCTCAAAGACATAGATAAGTTCTTTGATACATACCACTCACCAAAGTTAAGTCAATATCAGATAATCAATTTGAACAGGCCCTATAACCCTTATATGACTATAGAAATAAAGAAGACATTAAAATCTCATATCAAAAAACAATCCCAGAGACAGATGGTTTTAATGCAGAATTCTCCCAGACTTTCAAACTGCTAACACTCCTCAAATTATTTCACAAACTGGAAACAAAAGGAACATTTTCAAATTCATTTTATAAGGACATAGGTACCCTAATACCCAAACAACATAATGGCCAGACAAAGAAGAACTACAGATCAATTTTCTTTATGAATATAGATGAAAATTTTTTCAATAAACTTCTTGAAAACTAAGGCCATGAACCCTTTAAAAAGATCAGCCACCATGATCAAGTTGGCTTCACCCTACAGTTGCATGGATGGTTCAACATACTTAACATGGTAAATGTAATCCACCATATAAACAAACTGAAAGACAAAAACTACTCAATCATCTCAGCAGATACCAAAAAGTCCTTTGATAAATTGCACACAACTTGATGATAAAAGTCCTGGACATACTAAAAACACAAGGGACATACTTCAATAGAGTAAGGGTAATTTATAGCTAACATCAACTTGAATGGAAGGAAACTCAAAGCAATTCCACTAAAATTGGGAACAAGACAAGGTTGTCCACCATTTCCATAGCTATTCAATACAGTACTTGAAATCTTAGCTAGAACAATAAGTCTGTTACCTGAATATCAAAAGGACACAGATTGGAAAGGAAAATGTCAGAATATCTTTATTTGTAAATAATATGATAGTATACATAAGTGCTACTAAAAATTCTACCAAGAAACTCCTCCAGCTGATAAACATATATAGAAAAGTAGCTGGGTAACAAAAATCAGTAGCCTTCTATAGACATGATTAATAGACTTGGAAACATCATTGAAAATAGCCTCAATTAATATAAATACTTTGGGGTAACTCTAACAACACAACTGAAAGAGTTATATGACAAGAATTTTAAGACAATGCAGAAAGAACTTGAAGAAGATATCAGAAAATGGAAAGATAGCCTGTGATCATGGATCCATAAGATTAATGTAGTAAAAATGTCCATCATACCAAAAGCAATCTACAGATTCAGTGAAATTCTCATCAAAATTCAAGCACAATTCTTCACAGAGTTTGAATGTACAGTTTTCAGCTTCATATGAAAGCACCTGGACACAAAATATGTATAGCTGAAGTAACTCTGCATAACAAAAATCAGCTGGAGGATCCATGATCCCCAACTTTATATTGTAATGCAGTATAATAGTACTAAAAAAAATGTCACAGGCATAAAACAGATGCATCGATCAATGGAATCCAATTGAAACCCCTAATATAAATCCATATGCCTATGGACTCCCAGTTTTTGAGAAAAAAAGTCAGAAATACACACTGGAGACAGTAACAACAACAACAACAACAACAAAATCTTCAACAAATGTTGCTGGTCAAAATGTGCAGCTGCATGTAGGCCAATCCAAATAGACCCAAACTTTTACCTCCAAAAGAATCAATATCAAGATCTCCATATTACATGCCAGTTGATTAATACTAAATTCACTTTTTGAGTTATAGCTTATAAATTCATATTTTAGAATCTTTTTAAAACTTTTAAAAACATTTTAAATGTTTCTGATGATACTGATTCTAAGGAAATATGTGATAAGCACTTAGAAAAATCATAGTAATTCTACTATTTCCCCACTAGTGATTTTCCCCTCACAATCTAAAGTTTTATGATCCATTCTTTAGTCTAAAAATACTTTCTCCAGAGTCCCAAAGACTACATGCTTCTTTTTAATTGGAAGACTTGTGTTCTACAATCTGTGACTTCTATTTCTTTTTTCCAATTGAATTTCTGTGATTCTGATGATTATTCTACTTCCTCAAAAATTTCTTCAGAGTATATATACATATATCAATCACTACATTTTTCATTTGTTGCTCCATAGCTTATACCCAGAGGCTGCATTCCTTCAATAATTTATATATTTTGGTTTTGTTTTATGAACATCATATTTTCTTTTGCTCAGTTTTTAAGTTTTTCTTCTGAAATTTGACTTCATTCTTATCAAATCATTTTGTTGAGGTTTTGATCTGTGCACTCACCTCAGAATGTCTGCTGAATCTTGGCTTTACAAAGTAATAACAGAGACTAAAAGTTGATGGGAAGCTCAAGGGGGTTTTGCCAAGAATGGAACTCTATGAAGGATGAGCCATATAAGCAAAGGAGACCTTTTTAGTATTGCTATCTCTGTCTTGTGTTCTGAAATTGCTTAGATCCTTCCAAAATTGGTACTCTATGATTCTTTTTAGGGTGTCAAAACTTAAACAACAGTATCAGGCAGTGAAAGCAAAAAGTGTCACTGGAAGACTTTCCATAATCTTGATCATCAAGCAAATCCCTTCTGTATTTCTAGAGAGAAGAGTTTCCAAGGAATTGAAACATAGGGCAGAGAAGGAAGCTTCCAAGGTACCTCTAAATTTGGGTGAGCGTATTTCGAGACAGGGTTTCTCTGTGTAGCATGGGATGTCTGGTATTCCCTTTGTAGACTAGGCTGGCCTCACAGTCACAGTGATCCTCCTGCCTCTGCATCTGGGCTGATGGGAGTAAAGGTGTACACTGCCACACCTGGCTGTCATTGTTTTTTTTTTGTTGTTGTTGTTTTTGTTTGTTTTTGTTGTTGTTTTTTTTACCAAATTTCTCTTATATAATCCTAAATGTTCCCATAACTTTTCATAATTCAAAATTGATAATTTACTAATTCTTTAGGGGATTCTGCAATTTAACCTCATTTACCATTTGTCTTTTCTTAAATTGTGACTCAGGATCCTTAGATCTGTTTTGCAGTCTCCAGTATTTTATGATTATTTTGCTTCTACCACCTGTCAATTAAGCATTTTTTAAAAAATCATCCTTTTATGGGATACTTCAGAAAAAAAGAGAAAGAGACAGACAGAGAGATAGAAACAGAGACATAGAGAGACACAGAGATGGACAGAGACAAAGTGAGAATACGTGTTTTGAGTCTGACATCTTTACTAGGGTTAATTTTTTGAGATATTAAGCACTCATCGAATGATAGAGAAAGTGTGACAGAATGCGGAGCATACAAAAGTTCTGCATAGGTTCACATAAAACAAACCCAAAGAGTGGAAAGTAGGAAATGATACAAAGTCCACTGTCAAGGTTTGAGTAAGAATAAGCCAATATTTGGATCCTTGATCTACAGTAGGTGGAACTCTTAGGGAAGGATCAGGAGGTGTGGACTTTCTGTAAGCAGTGTGCCACTGGGCGTAGGCTTTGAGGCTTTGAAAACTCACATTATTACCAGTTTTCTTTTTCTCCCCTACTTGTAGATAGATAAGGATATAAGCTCTCAGTTCCTGCTCCAGTGTTATGTCTGCCTGCCTGCTGCCATGCTTCTTGTCATGATGGTCATGGACTCTAACCATCTGGAACCATGATGCTCAGATTAAATGCTTTATTTTATAAATTTTCATGGCCACAATGTTTTGTCACAGCAATTGAAAATTATTCAAAACATCTATCTTTAAATTAAAAAAAAACTATTTGCAATTTATAGCTTCCAGAAAAGAAAAAAAAAAAAGCAATTTCCTCTAATGGATGTCACTGTGTTTATCAAGCAAACTTCCAGGGCAAGCCTTTGCCAAAAGTAGTTGGCCACCACAAGATGTACACCACTTTTTGTTTGTTATCTGTAAGAGGCTGTATGCTTTTTTGCTTTGTTTGTTTTACTTATGTACTTTTGGCTTACTGGGTTTAATTTGTTTTAAATTTTATCTTTTGTGTTTTGTTCTTTTTTGAGAGAGAAGAAGAGAGAGAGTGGGAGATAGAAAGATAGATAGATAGATAGGTAGATAGACAGATAGATAGACAGAGAGACACACAGAAAGAGACAGAGAGAGACAAAGAGAAAGAGAGAGAGAACAGGAGTGTACATAGCTATGGAGGTGTCTAGATTCTGGGAGTATTTGCTGGAGGGGAAGATATGATTAAAATATATTCATTGAAAGAAATTAAAAGTAAAAAAACTCATCTGTTTGAAGTCATACATATTTTAAACAAAAATTCAACCTGAACATCCTGCCCAAAGTCTCTTAGATGATGTGCCAAGTCTTATGTCCTCTTCATAGAATAAACTAAAGGTATGTAAAGATACAGACTAAAAGGTTTTGCCAGGCAGTGGTGGCAGATGCCTTTAATTTCAGTACTTGGGAGGCAAAGGCAGGCGGGTCGATGTGAGTTCAAGGCCAGCATGGTCTGCAAAGCAAGTCCAAGAGAGTCAAGGCTACACAGAGAAACCCTGACTCAAAAACAAACAAACAAACAAAAAAGTTTGAATGAAATAATTCATGGTGTAATCAATGCTATGAAAGTCTGTTTCTGATAACTGTGGTATTTGTACATTATTTCTGTCATAACTATTCACTGATCTACGACTGGGATGCAAGCCAATACATGAATATGGTTCTTAAGCTGTAATGTACATAACAATATTCCCACATCTTTATTTCTAGCATCAACTAAATTTATGTTCAGATAAAACTTAACCTGAAAGAAAAAAAAACTTAACCTGAAATGATGTTTCTGTTGCTTGAGAGTATATTCATGTCTTGTGATAGAAATAATACTGTATTTTTCTGTACTGATGCCTGCTTAAGTCCTTTAGATATGTCTTAAGTAACAAATTTCCCTCTAAACTTTGAAAAATGAGAATTTTTGTAATAAATTGATGCTAAGGGAACTGTATCCCTCTATATGTATTTATAACCTTTCTGCTAAGCAGTGTCTACTAGTCTTTGCTTTTTTGGGGAGATAAGATCAATGGACAGAGTCACAAAAATCAAATTGAGCAATAGAGCTAGTCAAGCAGAATAGTTTTTACTTTGCAAATTTAAATCTACAGGAAAGAGTGTGAGGAAGAGAACATGAGACTAGAGATGCAACAGACACGACAGAGTCCAAAGGAAGAAGGTATAGAAGACAGCAGAGGAGGAGGAAATTTGTACACAGGAATTTCTAGAATCCCAAAACAAGTCCTAAGAGCCCATTTTATAACTATTTTTTCTGAGTTATACTATGTGAAAAGTTAATATAGACCCTCCTGCTTTAAAAGCTAAAAATGTATATATCTCATATTTTTAAAAAATTATCTTAAAGATGGAAACAGACAGAACATGGCAAGCTTTTGGTGACTTACATCAATGGTATAATTGAGCATGTAGGTCAAACAGTCTCTAACAGTTCTGCTTAATTACTACTTTTCCAATGAATCACCATAGAGCATGAGTGTGTTCTGTAGATACTCAATTGTAGCTGTGCTTCAAATCCTGTCTTTCTGTTAACATGCTGTGCAATGAGGCATTTTTGCTTGTTTCTTTGAGTTCAACTGCAGAGAGCCAAGCTAGACTTCCCTAACAGCTCCTATCATATGATCATGATAAATATTCAGAGGTTCCACTAAGCCAAACCTCATTACGGCTTTATTCCTGGTACATTTTAAAAGCTTACTTATTCAGTGTTCATGAGTGTGTTGGTGTCTGTGCTGGGGCCGTGTGTGTATGTATGTGTGTGTGTTCATGTGTTAAGGCACATATATGGAGGTTAGAGAATCACTTTGGGGAGTTGGGTTTTGCCTTTCACCTATAGACTCAGGGTCTCTCATTTTAACTGCTGTGCTACGTGATTCAGAATAGCATGCTGAGAAGGTTCTGGATGGTTCTCCTGTCTTGGCCTTTCATCTCTCATCTCTCTGATAATCTATAATTATAGGTGTGTGCCACCCACTACATCCACTCTCTCCTTTCCCATGGATACTGGATATTAAACTTTTATGCTCACACTTGCTAGTTAAGTGACTTTAACCACTAAGCTTCCACAGCCCTCCCTTCTATGCCTGACTGCAACTTCCCCCTCTATATGTGCTGACTTATAAAATGTGAAGCAGCATCGCATAGTTATCTTTTTGTGCCAATGACAAGGAGTGAGCAATATTCTCTATTCTTGCTGGAGATTTTATTATCACTAAACTTAAGATTATTTATGTAATTTTTATGTAATTTATGTAATATATGAAGTGTGTTCATAAATGAACAAATACACATTTGCATATATTTTATGTACAAGAATATATAATCTAATATATGTTTTTATATTGAATACCTTTAAATATAATTATATGGCATATAATATATATACATATAATGAACACACACATGTGTATACACACACACACACACACATGCTCACATACACACATCAGTTTAGAATCAGGGTTTCTAATAACATCTTCATTACTTTTTCATTCATGTATTCATCTCATACTACTTATTAGTATCAAAGACATTCAATACACAATAATGAGCTGAGTCTTTGACTCCTGAGATAAAAAACTTAGGAAATTGATAAGACCAAGAAATAGGTAGAAAAATTAAGAGTCAAAAGTGTTTGTGTAAGACTGATTCTATTGCTCCTTTGTTTTGTAATAAGCCAATTCAATGCTTCTAATATAAGACTCTATAATCCTTCATAGCACACTGAATGATGGCATATTGATAATTTTCTTTTAGTTTTTCCAGAACTGTCCTTGGGACAGTTTGGGGAGAACAAGCACAATGATCATCCTGTGACTGGACAACAGTGTCTCAGTGGGATATGTATAGTGTACTGTGTTGTTATAGAAAGACTAGAAACCTAAAAGATTCCAAACTCAGCTACACGTTAATACCCTGCAGTAGGACTGACTCTACTCAGTAGAATTCCTGTTCTATAGTCCATTTTGCCCACATCATTCATTTGGCATGTTAAAAATATTTACTGAGTTACAGCTAAGCAGTAGCACACATCATACAGTTTGCTGATGGTCTCCCCTGTGATAAGTTCATAGGTGCCTTTTTAACTTCAGGAAGCCATGAGATCAGTGTTCTGGACATGGCTCTGCAGTTTGTTGGGATTCACGCCATGCAATCCCACTTTCTCTTCTCCAAACTGACATCCACCCGTACCTACTCATACCCTGTGATTTTACAAGTGTGCTTCATTTCCTCAGCTCTGGCATATGATGGGAGACATACAAATAGTGGAGAAATGTGCTGAACAATACCCCCCTGAAGTGTTGCTGGCAGTCAACTCTTCCCATTTTCCAGATCAGCTTGCCTTTCCCATAAACCCACAGCTGCTGACTGCAGGGCCTGTCACTGCTACCAGTTCTGCCTCTTCATCACATAGTCAGCATGACTTTTTTTGCTCAATCAAACTTATCCCAATTCAGACTGTTCCATTGGAGTGGTCTAGCTGCTGCTGCTGTGATTTCCCAGCCATTAACACAGACATTACAGCACTCCAACCACTCACAGGCTGCAGCAACACAGCCATCCTGGATGGCAGCCACTTCAGGGAGATCTCAGACAGATGGTTGTTTGCAGAGGGCAGAGAAATTAACAGCAGTGCCTCTCCACACAGGGATGATGGATTTCCACCTCCAAGGGACGGATGGGCATTAATCCCTTTGAGAAGTCCTGGTACTCATTCTATGCCACACTACACACATTTCATGGTTCATCCACGCAAATAGTAAGAAGATGCCAGACATTTTTTTGAGGCCTAAGAAGAGGGAAATCCTATACAACCAGAAAAGCATCATAGACATCATGTAAGAAGAAGATTGTCTCCATACAGAAACTGTGTGAGAAAGCTTCTTAAACCTTCCTTAACTCTTGGATTTTTTCATAAGCAAAATGAAGAACATGTACTTTACCTTGTAAGTTCATAGGAGAACTAAGGAGTACTCTGTACATAGACGCTGTATATCCCTGGAGCTCAAGACATGCTTGTGTGATTAATATTAAACTTGGGCTTAAATAGACTAAAAATGAGAGCTAATCATTTATTAAATCCTGCTTAAAGTACCTGTTATTTTTATGTAGATGATTTGTTCATGAGGGCTATGACTTAGTGAATTGATTGATTGATTGATCACATAATGGTGTCATTTCCAAAGTAGTTAAAAGTAGGAGATGGAGCTTCCTTAAAGGAAGGGTGTCATGGGAGCATGTTCTTGGGATTACGTCTTGCTCAATCCTACCTGTATTTTTCTCTCTTCTTGCTTCATCAATCCATGAAGTGAGCTACTATGCTTTGCCACTTCTTCCTGACCACAATTGACTGTAACCTTGGAAACAATGGGACAAAATAAACATTTCCCTTCTTTGTGTTACTTATTTCACATGGTTAGGTCATAGCTACAACCAAAGTGCTCACCACAGTGAATAATAACCTGCACAGAAGGCAACATGTAGCAGCTACTATAAGCTTTGTCTCCTGCTTCCATTTTCTTGATCCCCTCTCTCTCTCTTTTTGTCCTCAAGAGAACCCCCCTTTACAAATTTATAGACATTATTGACATTATTTTTAAAACGTTATTGAGATTTTCCTATTAAATAAAGTTGCATTAAATATACTGCCAATAAAAGCTTACACATCTTATGTTTCTATCTTCACTAACTGATTAAATAACTCCCATGACTAATGTTACTAACACCTACATCAAAAGACCCTTGTAGGTTTCTAAGATCCTCTGGATCCTTCTATTTCCCCATCTCCTATAATTCTCTTACCAAGAGTCCCAGTAGGATGTCCACACATCTATTCCAATCTCCTGGTAAGTGAAGACTTTGATGGGACAATACAAGTAGTAAACATCGAACCCCTACCCTGATCTAGCCAAGGGACAGGACATTCTCCACAGGTATGTGGAAAGCAGGGACTAACTCTGACTTGAACTCTGGTCCTCCATATTTGGTGACCTCCCCTTGATGGGGAGCTCAGGGGGCACTCAAAAAAGAATAGGCAGGCTCCCAAGATGAGATTTGATACCCTGTGACCATAAAGTGGGGGAGGAGGCCCCCCTCAGTCATAGACCTAGGGGAGAGAAATAGGGTGGGTGTAGGAGGGAGACAGGAATGGGAGGATACAAGTGATGAGATAACAATTGAGTTGTAATCTAAATAAATTAAATAATAAGAAAATTGTAAAAGACCCTTGACAGCATCACCACAACTCACCTTATACCCTTTCCCATATTCTTCAAAATTTAGGAGGGCAATAGTAAATGTATAAATTTAAATGATGATATGAAACTTTGCACTAAAGATGAAAGAATATTCTACATCAAATGAATGTTCTATTAGAAGGCCACACCCTAAGCCATGATTTCCACAGTTGGAGGCTCTCTCTCCTTTGATGTTCAGCAACAGCAATGCTTTGACTATTGTCCCCAGGATATTCCCTCCAATGATTACATACCTAATTTCCTAAGTCAATATTCTTACCTATAGAATGGAACATGAATATGAAAGATGAATCACCATTGGCTGAGAAGTTGACCTCATAGTATTCAATAGACATGAATTCTGATATGAACATTCTAAACAGTTTTTAGAAACATATCTGTGAACATCAATTTATTTGTAAAAATCTTAAGATCTTTATGATTCATGTGTTCACATGATCACTACAGGACATACCTGATTGCCAATTTACTGTCATGTAGTCCAGAGGATGCCTTCAATTTTCTAAATTTAACATACCAATTGTTTGCATTCACATGCAGTCTAAGGTACCTAAAAGTTATGCATCCCATAAATAATTACCTTATTATTTTTGTTTTAAATATTATTCACCCTCTATCAAATAAAGATATATAACTATATAGTTAATTTTCTGCATGACTTACTACCAATTGTATATATCTTGAATCTAAACTAAGAAGGTCTAATACTTTAATTGTTCTTACAATGAGAAGTGTGAGTTATATCTTTGGAAGAAAAAGAAGGGAAGATGCAAAATTAAAAGAAATATTAGGTGCATTTTGATAAAGGAATTCCAAGGATATTTTCTTATTCTATCCAGTATGTGAAAATATGTTCAAATTGCACAGCACTTCAATCTTACCTCTCTAAGTATTTTTTCCTAAAGGGTGCTTATATATTTTTTGCCTAACAGTTTTGGTATTCTGAGGAATGTTGATATATCAACAAAAAATATATATGTTGAGTTTCAGCTGAATTCCAGAGCAAACCATTCACCAAATAAGCAAAAGGAGCCTCTTGCTTCATGTTGAGGAGAGACCCAGGAGCTGTCCACCCACTGACAGGGAGAGTTGAATATTAAAAAAAAAAAAAAAGGTTTTAATCTAAGTGGAAATTGGCTACACATTCTTGAATAATAGAGAGACGATAGAACATCAGAAATTTAGGAAGGTGGCACAGAAATTCCCCATTACAGGCCATCAGCAGAATTCTGGGCAACAGTGCCTGAAAGGCACAGTAAAGTCACATTCCAAATTTCCTCTCAGCCTTGTTCAAATTTCAGCAAGGTTCTCATGTTGCAATCTCCCTACAGAATTTCCCTAAGGGCTGAGCAATGTGGATGAAAATGGTCAAGAGTCTTTCATGGGAGCTGGACAGAGTCCAGATGACTCAACTGAAATCAAGAAAAAGTAAGTGAACTAAAAGTGAGTGTGATTAACTTTGGAGAACCCTTCTTTGTATTCTCTTTCATATCTTCTCTTATTAAATAAATCTATCTCTCTCCCCCTCTCTCATTTGCACCAATCCTCATTTCCATCCCCATCCCTACCCTTTTCTCCATCCCTATCCTCATCCCCTCCTGTCTTCATCATCACCACCCCCATTCGTTGAGTCTTCTTATAAAGTTCTCTTCTCAGAGATCTGCTCCACCAGTCCCTGCATGTGTCAAGACTCCATGCCATCAGAATGCAAAGAGGAACTCTTGTTCATGTTTCTATTTACTTTCTCCAGATTATTTTTATTGATAAATTATATAAATGCATTTGGTATGCCAAAACAGAATTTTTCAAACTGGGGTCCTAAAAATAAAAATTTTTTAAATATTTATTTATTTTTTTATTACATATACAATGTTCTGCCTGCATGTATGCCTGTACACCAGATCTCATTAAGGATGGTTATGAGCCACAGTGTAGTGGCTGGGAATTGAACTCAGGACCTCTGGAAGAGCAAACAGTGCTCTGAACCACTGAACCATCTCTCCAGTCCTAAAAGTAATATTTCAAAATAAAAATAAAAGCAAAGACAAAACGATACTAGCCTTCTATCAATACTGTGATTTCTTGAGAAAGAGAGAGAGAGAGAGAGAGAGAGAGAGAGAGAGAGAGAGAGAGAGAGAGAGAGAGAGAAGTGAGAGAGAGGTTTTAAACTGGGCAACCAGAAGTTTTAGTTAACACAGAATGAAATTTCTTTACACAAAAAATTAGTCATATTTCTAAATTTTTTATTATTTTTGTCTATTTATTTCTGTTTTTCAGCCCACATTGATCAACACAGCCCTTCCTCTTAACAATTAATTGTCTTTGATGGTAGATCTTGAAGGCCAACCTGATGAGACTTAGAAATATTGAACCAAAATTCAGGCATATCTGTGGGAGAATTTCTAGATTAGATTAACTCAGGCTGAACAACCCATTAGCAGTGGGTAGCATCATTTCATGGACCAAAGACTTGGACTAAATAAATAGGAGAATGTGAGCTGAGCATCGAGGTTCACCAGCACACTCTGCTTCCTGCCTAGATGAAAAGTGACCAGCCGTCTCACACTCATGCCAGTATGACTTCCTATCATGATGGACCACAAGCTCAGGTTGTGAGGTGAAATAAACCCTACTCTCTTAAGTTGCTATGATCAAGTATGTGGTTTCAGTAAGAACACTCATAATGAATATTTCCTCTTATTACGTTACTAGTCTACTAAACAGCAAGGCAAGATTAGGTCTACAAAAGGCAAAAGTCAATAGGCAAATGCAAGAGGGGAGCTATAGCCTGGTAAAGAGATGTATTCAGTATCAAAAGTATTCTAGCAAAAGAATGCTTCTTTGGACTATACATTTCTTCTTTCTTTCATTTCTTTAAATTATTTCTTGCATTTGAATATATCTTATGGTATAAAACACAGACCACACACCTAAAATCTTTGATTTAGCTCAACCAGGGGACAAAAAAAATCACTTTTAGATTCTAAATGTCCATATAAAGCATACATATTAATTTGTGGAAATTGTTTTCTAATTGCATTTTGTCTGTCCTTCTCATTTATTCAAAAATACAATGAGCTCATTAAACTGAAAGCTTTTATCAAGCATTAAAGGGCATAATATAAACTGCTACACTGAAGTATATTTAGTCACTCAACAATAAGCCATGCTTTCAAATTAGCATTTGCATTAGTGAATGACTCAGATATAATATAAAATTAATCTGTTACAAATTTATAATGGCTTTCGTAAAATGCCACTGTCATGTCATATTTTTTCTTTTGAGAATACACTTAATTACATAATTTATGAAGAGTGGTATATAAGACCTAGACACCAGTCCTTTAAAAATTAGGTAAAAAGTACCTTTCTAATGAGAAAAAATGAAGTATAAAATAATACAAAAATCCTGTATGTAATTTTCAGTTTCGCAGAGAGCTAACACAAACTTCCATCAATCACTTGGTAACACTTTTGGCAGAAAAAAACATTTGTCCTTTCAAGGCAATGCAATGTTCATTCAATGCTTAATATCCAAATTTTCTTTCTGATAAAAAAAGAGAACCTATTCACTTCACTTCCTCCTCAAGTGCCTACTATACACAGAATCAATTAATACTTAAGATAATTACAAATTATAAAATTACTAATTGAAACAGATTACTCTTGATAACATTAGGGCAAGTGATAAGTATAGGTAGATATGTGACCTACAAACATGTCAGTCAAGAGTAATATTTCAAAATACAAGAATAGAATAAAATAAAATACAATATGTTATAGGAGAAAATTACAGCCAAGGGAAGTATATCTACAGCTGTTACACTGCAAATCGTCACAGTAGGTCATACAATACTACTAACATTGTCTTTATCATCTGGAGTTAGCTTCAAGAAATATCCTTTATCCAGTGGTTTCTAAAATGCTATAATCGCTTGTTCCACTACATGTCAACACCAAAAATTTAAACAAAATCTCAGAAATAAAAATTTGCATGACATTTTCTCATTATGGAAATGATCTCTTCCATTATCTTCATAAAATAGCTGATGATATTTAGTCCTTGTAGAAAACCAGATGATGAAGAATGAAAACAAAATCACAGACAACTGTGTCATCTATTAATACTAAGTGACTTGAATTTTGTTGCTGCCTGAACTTTTCATACATTTTTGTAATACATTTTAGTCATGTTACCCCCTATTGTCCTCTCTTGTCCTCCTCTCCACCCGACTAGAACCGTTGTCAACACCTCCCCCTCCTGCTTTCATGTCTTCTTCAAGTGTGTGCTCTAGTAATTGTAATAAGACTTACTTGCTTGAGCTTGGGTGGAAGACTGTTTAGTGTAGCAAGGGAAACATATTTATGCCTACACCACTGAAGAAATGACACTACCTCCCTCAGTACTCAATCTCTAGCTATACTTGAGTATAAGAAAGTGTTTTTACTTGCTACAAGATACTACACGCATAATTTTATAATCTAATTCTGTTATATATGTTGTGAACATAACAATTTATCTAAACTCACTAATGTACACTTTATTATGTATTATAATTGGTGACATTAATACTAGAGTAATTAATGCTATACTATCTAGAATGTTTGTGAGTGCCTTATCTATAAAAATATATTGTGATCATTCTATGAACGCATTTTTGTATACAGTAGGGACTATTTCTCAGTTTTTTTTACTTGCATTACAAACTGTATATGAGGAGCTTACAGAGAAGGGACAAAACAATAGACAAACCCTTTTTAGCTTCCTTCTGTTTATTCAAATGATATTAAGGGTAAAATACATAAACACATCACAATGTAAAGATCTGACAGAAGCATTTTTCTCTTTTCTGCAACTATGCACTCTCTAACAAAAATATGAGATTGTAGCACCAGCAGCATGTCTTAGCTGGTAAAGGTGCTTGCTGCTAAGCCTGGGGACCAGCACTCACACAGTTCAAGGAGAAAAAACCTCTCTCAAGTTTTCCTCTCACCTCCATACACTTGATGCAAAAAATACACATGTATATACATGAGTACATTTGAATACACACGATTAGGATGCAATTTTAAAAGTGAAAAAATTAGGTTGCACAAGAAAGTGAAAAATAAGCAGCAACAAATGAACAACATGGAGCTATTTTACAGACTTTTAAAAGGAACAAATGATAGCAAGACCTCCAGAGGCAATGTTCGTTTTGGGTGAAGAATATTTTCTTTGTGTGCTGATGGAATATTGCTGTTCAGAAGCCAGATATAACCTCCTCAAGAAATGCATTGTGTACAAACCCAAGCTCTATCAAATCCTGTCATTCTAGTAAAAAGGAAACCATATGAGTACCTCGAAACTCACTATAAAAAATAGTCAGACTGTTTGAGAAATCATTTACCTTACAGGCCTCAGCAGCTAAGAATCTCATACACCTGATTTTCAATAAAATACTCAAAAAATAAGCCCATATTCTTTGTTGAAATCCAGTGAAAAAGTAGTGAAGACTGAGTAGTTATATAGATAACTCTCAAGAAGTTTATGAACATCACAAACTAATAATGTAAATTCCAGTGTTCCACAGCACAGCAGAATGATTGAGGCATGACACATTATACTATATATTATAAATGGCTGGAAGAAAAGAGTTTGAAAGCTCACAATGGGAAGAAATGATAAATGCTTAAGGAGATAGAAATGTCAAAATTTTTCCATTTTGATCATTGCTCATTGTGTACGGGTATCTGATTATCACACACATCCACAAGTACAATTGTGTGATAATTATAAAGAAATACAATGGAAAAATGATCTTATCTTTTCATCAGCTCAACAATATCGTCCTTGAAAATGTGAACAACCTTGTTTGCAAAATCCTTTAACAATGAGCTTTGTAGAAGTTAATTGCCTATTGATTAGATTTTGTCTAATGTTTATACAGCTTCTCTGGTGTTAATGTAGGATTATGTATTTTTGTCAAAAGCTGAATCTTTTTTATTACCATTTTTCCTGTTCTTTACCCTAAAGCCAATCTTGTAGTTTTAATATTCATTTATTTTACTTCCTCTTTCCACTCTTATTTGTCTGTGTTTCTGTCATTCTGTGTCTTAAGGACTCACTTTGTTACAGCCTCCAACTCCCTATGATTATCTTGTTAGTAAGTGACCTCACATCTGGTTTATGCAGTCCCAAGGATCGAACCTAAGACCATGTACCCCCTGGGCAAACACTCCACCAACACTCTTGTTCTCTTTTGTGTTGTTCCTTTCCAATCCAATCCAACGTGGAAAGAGAACACCAGGGAGAAGTAAAAATTTATACTTCTCTCTATAAGGAATTCATTTTGGCTGCCATATGGCTTGAGTTCTTCCCGCCTCTCTGTTGCCAAGGATTTTGATGAAGGTATTCATGGTAGTTTTGAAAGCAGAATTAATAGCTCAATCACAAGTCCCCGTGGAACACTTCCGTTTCTTCTACAAAGCCCCGATGTCTGATTGTGAGTGTTCCTATGTAAGCTAAGCAATGGAGCAGCACATCATGGATGCTGATCCCATATGCACTCAGTGGTCACTTGAATGGGACAGCTCTTTGGGGATTTAATTACTCTTACTGCAGTGGAGACTCTGGCAAGAAGCCATAGGAAACTGCTCGTACGTAAGACACTCTGAATCATGGCTGCTGTGTGGAACTGTCTGGTTCATGTTCACCCAATTTCCTCTACTTCATCAAAAGTTACAATGCGAAAGTTTCTTTCAGCACCACTTTGCTTTTGTCCTCTGGTAAATCAAACACTCCAGGCTTCAAATTAATCTGAGTTATCTTAAGGCAAATATGTTTAAGCTTGGTTTAGAGCTAATGGTGGCGTAATATAACAACCCAAAGGAATCTATTCCAATTCCTAGGATATCCAGGACGCTACTGCTTTCACCAGAGTTCTGTGCCATCTGCTGTGCTTTTCAGACCGTTTTTGTCTTACTGACATGATTCTGTTTTCAATATGCCACCAGCAGACTCAGTTTTTTCTTCTTCTTCCAAATGTGTTTTTTTTTTACCATTTACTTTGTCTTTCTGCATATGATTTCTCAGTAATTTGTGCATGAGTGTTACTTTGCCTGATATTTATAATAGGAACAAAGCTAAAGAAAATTATCCAATAATTTTAGTACCTCTCCATTTCTTGTTGTTATAACAATATTAGGAAAACCATCAATTCCCTTTTGTACTCAACTTTCTCATTTATAAGGCAAAAAAAAAAAAAAGAAAAAGAAAAAAAGAAAAAAGAAAGAAAGAAAGAAAAAAGAAAAAAGAAAAAAAGAAAAGAAACCCAAGTCCTCTTAAAATCTTTAGTAATATTGTATAATTGTATGTTCGTGATTGAACATTTAAATATTTTTCACTGCAATCTATGAACTAAACTACATAACCCTGTGCATATATCTGGAGATGGGGATATTGGAAAATAATTAGGTTTGAATGATGTCTACATTACTTTTCTGTTTCTGTCATAAAATACATTAGCTAAAGTATCTTTAAATAGGGAAGGTTTCTCTTGGTTCACATGTCTAGGGTACAGTCCATCATGGCAACGTCATGGTGGCTGGATGTGGGGCAGGTAGTCACTTTATACCTACAGTCATGCAGTAGATAGAGAGGCATGCTGGTGGTCAGCTTCTTCTCTCCTTTAATTCAGTCTGACACTCAACACTGTGCAATGGGCCTGTGAATAATGAAGACAGGCCACACCTCCTTAACCTAATCTAGACAATCTGCCATAGGTGTTTCCACCTCTGCATTATTTTCCCTAGAACTTCTCATTTTGGCTGTATTATCCACCGCAGAGGAGGTCTTGAGGGCAGGGCTAACGGTAGAATTGGTGTCTTATTAACAAGAGATGACCGGAGGTTGTTCTCATGATTTGTATGAGGTCAGTATGCAGCCTCCTTACTGCAAGTCTGCAATGGGACCCTCACTAGAAGCCAGCCATGGGGCCTCTTCATGTCAAATATTATGCCCTAAGAATTGTAATAAATGTCAGGATTCTGGGAGGCAAAGGCAGGCAGTTCTCTGTGGGTTTGACAGCAGCCTGGACCACAAAGCTAGTCCAGGATAGCCAAACAACATAGAGAAACTCTGTCTTGAAAGAAAGAAAGAAAGAAAGAAAGAAAGAAAGAAAGAAAGAAAGAAAGAAAGAAAGAAAAGAATTTTTAAAAACACAATTCTTCTAATTGTACCACTTCAGTAGTGGCATTCTGCTGTGAGCTCAAGTCAAGAGAAGCATCGTGTAACTTAACAGCACACTCTAAAAATATAATGTGAGATCTAATAAATTGATAATTATAAAAGTAAAGTAATGGCATAGATATTTTAAGAATAAATAAATTTAACTTTTTTATTTAGTTATTTTATTCAGATTACATCTCAATTGTTATCCCATCCCTTGTATTTACCCATTCCTCCCTCCCTCCTGCTTTCACCCTATTCCCATCCCCTAGGTCATTTTATCATAAACATTGCAAAAATAAAAAATAAATAAATATTTCATATTTTGTAAAGAAAATGTCATGGTTTGAAGGTACATGTTGCATGTTTCTATTTATGAATGAATGCAAAGGTTTCTGTGCTGGGGGAAGTTCCTACAAATGGACAGTTTCTTTTTATCCCTGATCTTATTTTCTGTCCTGTTTTTCAGCCACTCTAATGAATGTAAAATGTTCTCTCTTTCCCTACCTTTTCCTCCTGAGTAATGGACAGTGTTTTAAGCCCATACTTGGAAAAAGAATTGGGCCCAGAAATAAGTGTCATGAAAATTCTAACTGAAATCTACAGCAAGAAAGAAAGACAGGTGACTGACCTCCTTACAGATAAGGAAAAGAAAGATCAAGGATATTCAATGATTTGCTCTGGATTACAGTGTTTCTTCTGAGCTAAAATTAAAAATCCTGCCTTCTTTGCCTATAAAGCCTCTTCCTTTTGCAGGCTCTTAAGGTTTGAAAAGAAGACAATACAATCTCTTTCTCTGACAAACCCATGAGTAAAATACATATAGAGTAAGTTGTAGTTAAATGAAATGATAGTACATATGTTATTATAGGTTCAATAGAGGAATATAGTGAGGGTAGGTGATACTTTATTCCTAAAGGTATAAATTTGAATAAGTCTTGAAGAATATTAATTTATGATCCAAGGGATAAAATAATATGGACAGACTCAGGGGCCAGCAATTGTAAGATGTAGCTCAAGATCAAAAAAGTTTTGAATTATCTGAGAAGGGAATTTGGTTGATAACTATACAGACAAAAATGTTGTTTTATGTAGCCTGGTGTTTATTATTTAGGTATCAAGAAAGAAAATCATTAGCATTCAACAATGTAGTTTACCCTTTTCTAAAATTCTTGGAGTCTGTGTGTCCATTTTTTTTTTTACATTTATTCAATTAAATTTGGGTTGTTTCCAACTTTGAAAATGTTTGCTGAATGAGTGCTCATTTTTCAGGACTTGCAAAATCATGGATTAAGTCCACTTTGCTTAAACCTTTGGATGATACCTGATACTACTCAGTAGACTCTATAAAACAGTAGATTCTTAAAGGTTTCCTCATGCCTAAGTGGGTGTCCCAATACTCACGTACATATGGGCAGCATTAGTTGGACCGTTGTGAGAGTAGCAGAAGAAAATGAGGAGATGAAGTTGGGAGAAAGACATGTGGGGAGGATAAATGGAGAGTGGGAGACAGAGATGAAGGGTAGATATTATCATATGGCGTAATGCACATGTTGAAAATTCTCAAGAATAAAGAAAATATTTTGAAAACAAGAAAAGCACCAGATTTAAGATACCAATAGAAGATCTAGAAAGTTGCTCAGTAGTTAAGAGCACTAACTGCTCTTCCAGAGGACCTGGGTTCAATTTCCAGCAGCCACATGGCAGCTCACAACTGTATATGACTCCCAGATCTGACACCCTCACATAGACACACATGCAGGCAAAACAACAATGCACATAAAAATAAATTACTTAGAAAAACTACCAATAGAATGTCAAAGATTTGTCTGATATTCTCCATGGCTTAAAAATATATCTGGTGTTATATATGCCTGCATTCTATTAATCATCTTGAAACTTTAAGTTCTATTCAATCACCCATAATTTTAAACAATTGTTAGGTGACACAACAGTTATTTTGAAATGATACCATTGTACAAAAGTTGATATTTTTGAAGTTAAATTCTCACGTACTGACATAATCTCCTCTAAGTAACTAGAATATACTGAAGTAGAAAATATTATTTTATGCTTTATTTGGTTTATATTTGAAATTTTCAGCCAACTCTTTGGATATCAGTATTAATGGCAACTGTGCTGTTATTTTGAGGGCATAAACAGCTCTTTGAAAGCCATCCAACATTAGAATTATTCTAGTATTTTAGAATGAATGCATTAGGAGCGAAAGAACTAATGGAATAAAGTCTGTTCAAGAACACAGAAAAGGCTGAAGATTTAAATGATCTGGAGGGAAAACTCATACTGGAAGCTGCTGACATGCACTCCCTATATACTCAAGTAATTAATTTTATTCCTTCTCATGTCTCTGATGTGGCTGAAGACCAGATAGTTTAGCTTTACAATTAAGTTTAGTTGTTTAGGGCTTAAGATGTTTTTAGTTCTAGATAGATGTTTTAAGTTGGTAATGTCAAAATATGATAGATAATGATTTATATTCACAATTTTATTCTCACCAAGAAAGGAAAGATGCTTTCTTCAAGGCTGCCAAATACAAACAGCCAAAACAGTAAGAATGTAACATTTATACAATTCCTGCTTGTTTTTGTGGTTCTTCTTGCTGCAGGTAGTTTACTGTATTTATGTGTAATAATATAAATGTATCTGTAAAATATTTAATAAAAATGTAGAAAAAAGAATATATTCAGTTAAGTACTGAACCCTTTCAAGAGATAGGGTGTTTTGGGAAAGCTGAAGGAGTTATTGAAAGGCCTCAGATATCATAGGCTTCTCAGTGTAAAATTATTTCTTTTTTGTTAATATCTTATCCATTCAGAATTTGTAAAATCTGTTCTTTGTGTTCAGAATGACAGCTTTGATGCAGGTTTTGCTCATGTATCTGTCAATACTTGAGCACCTTTTCCCTCCTCTTCAGTTTATCCACTTTAGCTACTCTAAGCTTTTGTGCTCTTCTAGGCAACTTAACCTCAGATTCAAACTCCTCAAAAGAAGGAAGAGCTCATAGCTAACTCTTATCCAAATCTCACACCTCTAGCACGTCCCTTTAAACTCGTATCTACAGTATCAGTTTACCACAAAGAAAACTGTTTAGCATGGAAACGGGGCGGGCGATCTTCATTAGATCAGACCAAACTTGCAATCCAGAATTGTCCAAGCTTTTGACTCTACAGCCTATCTTGTCATCTACAAATGTGTTGAGCCCCATTCACAAATACTCTGGGATGCATGCAGCCTGCTGGCCACAGGTTAGACATGCCTGGTAAGGCTGGACGAGGACCAAAGCTTGTCGCAACTTTCCCAATACAGAACTGGTAAGGGTGGGTAGCAAATATACGCAATATTTGTTTCAAGAGCTATGAAGTGGAGGAATAGATGTGAGAAAAAAAATTGTGGAAGTCTCTCACTTGGAGGACCACAGCAGAGGTTATGTGTGAGGATTGGGTCTCGTTTACACAGTGTTACTGAAGTACACATGACACTGGACAGACTGTCAGATGTTGGGGCTCATTCTGTCAGAAGCTGAGGGGAAGGGCAATTGCCTTTCAATAGAGAGGTGGTATTTCCTCTGAAGCTGAGACCTAGTAGGCAGAAGACAGATGTTACAAATCAAAAACAAGTGCATCTGTGTCTGGGTAGCTATGTCTTCTGTCACTCAGAGAGTGAGAGCTTGTAAACATAATTCAATGCTGACACACTATCTGGGAGGAAATCGTCCACAGATATGCTTCTGCCTGTCCTTTTAGCTTTCTGCCTTTTGTCCTTTTCACATTTCCAAAATATGAAATTGTAAAATTTCTGTTTGACAGGAATGTAGAGATCTGGAAACTGACATCTTACAAGAAGACAAAGAACGTTTGTATCAACCACAAATAGGTTCTCGATTAAGGGTGGACTTTACATCCGTGTTCTCTCCTCTGTGCTGGGCATTTTCTGGCTTGAACCTATGAAGTATCTATGAGATTACGTGTGCATCAGTCCTGTTGTGTTGGGAGGATGCTGTTTCCTTGACGTTATCCACTTCTGGATGTAATAATTTTTTGCTGCTTTTCCACATAGATCCCTACCTTGAGGGGAATTATCTGTTATAAAGATAGTCATTATTAAGGGTCAGTGCTCCAATCTCTCTCTCTCTCTCTCTGTCTCTCTCTCTCTGTCTCTCTCTCTCTCTCTCTCTCTCTCTCTCTCTCTCTCTCTCTCTCTCTCTCTCTCTCTCTCTCCCTCTCTCCCTGCAGATTAGCCCATTGTGGATCTCTTTTAAATACCATACACTGGAAGAGCAAGTTTTTCTTATCTATGAATAGACTTCTACAATGAGAACTCTTCCAGGACAGGATGAGTACAGATACTTCACAACAGAAACCACACTCTTTTCTTTAAAAAAAATAAGGACGAGTGGATCTTTAAGACTTCATTTCTTCCTCCTGGACTTAAATAAAAACTGTCTTGGAAATAAATCTGATATCAGGTTGCCTGTCCTCAGGGAAAGATCCACGAAACAATGTTGTAGTTAAATTGACAAATATTCTAGCCTTTGTTTCTAGGTTTTCTATGAATTTTAAGTTGGCATAAGGCTGTGGAAAAAATGAGAACTATTCCCACAGTCCCTAATTTGACCAAAATATAAATAAATCATTTTTTATTAATTTTTGATTTCTAATTTCATAAGAACACAAGAAACTGAGGTGATGTTCATGAAATGTAAGCACTTGGCTACATGGTACCAAGAGACCACATCAGTATTTGTATTGCTGTGTTGCCTCACATTAGAATGCCACTCTTTGTGGTTTGGCCCATTCTGTCAAAGCAAAGGCACCATGGCACTTCCGAAGCTGACAAACATTTATGCTAGCAAAAAGTTTGTACTCTCAAGATTCCTCAGCTAACATATAATTTTCATTGAAAAGCTCTTGTAGGTTTTTCAAAAGGATCATGAGAAAAATATTCTAAAAGGGAGCTCCATTCCACTAAGATTTGGAGGAGAAAAAAAAATCAAGTTATCCCATAGATATGCCTCAGAAATATTCCCCATGGATCTTCATAAGCAGATTTTATTTTTAAAACACTACAATTATTCCGTGTATCCAACATGATACAGTCTTTCTGGAGTGTACTATAGTTGGGTAGCTACTCGGAACTTAGCAGGCTAAAAGATTGCAGATGAGCTCCTTTCCCATACCCAGGCCTACCCTCTGTATACCTGGTAAACAATGCCTTTACATGTGAAGAGATTAGTGAAAACAGGGTGAATGACAATTACTCCATTTTTAGCTTTGAAAATATCATGTAAATGAGAAAAAAAGCTTCATGTGTGCCTCCTCTTACAGTCTAAAATACCAAGGAGATGATCAACAGATTAGACAGATGAAGGAACTTTGGGTCCATCAAGGCAAGACTATTTCTTCCTAATGAAAATGGGTATTTGTGTTGACTTTTTGTTCCATTTTTTTGTTTGTTTGTTTGTTGAGAAGAGCACATTTTTTTTTTTTTGGCTTGTAGAATTTTATTTTTTTTAATTTTTTTCCTTTTTTATTAATTTATTCTTGTTACATTTCAATGGTTATCCCATCCCTTGTATCCTCCCATTCTTCCCTCCCTCCAATTTTACCCTTATTCCCCTCCCCTATGACTGTTCCTGAGGAGGATTACCTCCCCCTGTATATGCTTATAAGGTATCAAGTCTCTTCTTGGTAACCTGCTGTCCTTCCTCTGAGTGCCACCAGGTCTCCCCCTCCAGGGGACATGGTCAAAGGTGAGGCACCAGAGTAGGTGAGAAAGTCATATCCCACTCTCCACTCTACTGTGGAGAATGTTCTGACCATTGGCTAGATCTGGGTAGGGGTTTAAAGTTTTACTGCCTGTATTGTCCTTGGCTGGTGCCTTAGTTTGAGCGGGACCCCTGGGCCCAAGTCTGCCTATCATAATGTTCTACTTGTAGGTTTCTAGGACCCTCTGGATTCTTCTACTTTGCCATTCTCCCATGCTTCTCTCATCTAGAGTCCCACTAGAATGTCCTCCCCTCTGTATCAGTTTCCTGGTAAGTGAAGGCTTTCATGGGCCATGCCCCTTGGGCTAATATGCAGATATAACTGAGTATATACCATTTGAGTCTTTCTGCTTCTGGCTTAACTCACTCATTATGATCATTTCTAGCTCAATCCATTTATCCACAAATTTCGGGAATTCCTTGTTTGTAATAGCTGAGTAGTATTCCATAGTGTATATGTACCACAGTTTCTTAATCCATTCTTCTACTGAGGGACACTTAGGCTGTTTCCATGTTCTGGCTATTATGAATAAGGCTGCTATGAACATGGTTGAGCAAATTTTCTTGTTGTGTGCTGGAGCATCTTCTGGGTATATTCCAAGGAGTGGAATAGCTGGGTCTTGAGGAAGCCCTATTCCCATTTTTCTGAGATAGCACCAGATAGATTTCCAAAGTGGCTGTACTAGTTTGCATTCCCACCAGCAATGAAGGAGTGTTCCTCTCTCCCCACATCCTCGCCAGCATGTGGTGTCACTTGAATTTTTGATCTTAGCCATTCTGATGGGTGTAAGATGGAATCTCAGAGTTGTTTTGATTTGCATTTCCCTGATGATTAAGGAGGTTGAGCATTTCTTTAAGTGTTTCTCAGCCATTTGATATTCCTCTGTTGAGAATTCTCTGTTTAGTTCCAAGCCCCATTTCTCAATTGGATTATTTGGTTTGGTGGTGTTTAATTTCTTGAGTTCTTATTATTAGTGCATTGTTACATGAGTTTTACTCAAAATATTTGGATGTGTTACATTTGGTTCCTGAATAGAGATGGGATTTAGTGGACTACCATGAAGATTATAAGAATTTCTCACCACTCTCCTTCATGTTAAAAAAAAAATCAATGCAAATGGGCCTGTTCATCAGCAGGGCCAAGACAGAAGTATATGTCCCTTGGGAAAGCTGTGTCTTTTAGGAACTTTAGGAAATCTCCAAAGCCTATGTAAGCGTGTAGGCAGCTCAACACAATGCTTTCTTTGCCCATTGTCAACTCCTATATCATAATGGTACTGTCCTCCACAACATAAATTCCTGGCTATTGCTCACTCATATCATGTAAAAGTGTTTTGAATAGCCAGCCACAGTGATCCCTTTCCTTGTCCATTGTAATGCTGTGAGAATGTTGTATTTCTCAGTAGCCCTTTGGTTGCTATTCACTCTCATGCCATGGCAGTGTTTTCCTTTGCAGTGGTCTCCTTGGCTCTTATCCACCTCATGTTTTTGAGGTACTCTGTTTCCTCTGTGATAAACACTGTCTTCCACTCTTTACCGTATATGTCTCATGTGCATTCATTCAATGGAAATCACATGAACCAAAGGGCTGAAGGGAAAGCCCTTTTCCTGCTACTTTGCTTTACTTTTCTCAATAAATATCTACTTTGGTTATTTATTGTAGTCTATTTCTTTTCTTCAAGGAGTTGAGAAGTGATAATTTCAACCACATATCAATGTTGTATAAAATGTTCACATTAATTTAGTGAAAGAAACAGACACATGCAGATAGAAAGGAGTCAATCTAAGACAGAGAAAATAAGAACTAGAGAAAAGGACTTCATCCACTTGGAGAGCAATTCCCGCTCTACGTACTTGTGTTTGGGCATTAGGACTATCACTGCTTGTACTGAGTCTAAGCACTGGAGAGGTGTTGTACATATCTTTTGAGAGTTGGTCCATAGATGTTCTCTTAAGCAGAAGCTCTAAGGTAAGGATTCATTGCCATGTGGCCTCCAGAAGTAAAAAAATACAGAATATCCATGAACTGTCTTAGCTTATATAGACTGTCCTTTAGCTATTTGCAAGTATTGAATGAATTTTCAAGAAAAGCTTTAGCTCCACATCAACTAAAATTTGGGCTTTAAAAAAATGTCAGGGGCTAGGGAGACAACTTACTCTGTCCATGCCAGCAGTCATGAGGACCTGAGTTAAGATTAAGCCAACCCTTGACACTGTTAATGACACTCTGTTGTGCTTGTAGACAAGGGCCTAGCATAGCTGTCCTCTGAGAGGCTCTGCCCAGCAGCAGGTAAAAACAGATGCTGAGATTCACAGCCATTGGATTAAGCACAAGGAGATTTGTGGAAGAATTGAGGGAAGGATAGAAAGAAGGGAACTGTAGCACCACAAGAAGACTAACAGAGCCAACAAACCAGGGCCCAGGGGCCCTTACAGAGACTGAGGCATCAACCAAGGATCATGCATGGACTGGACCTAGGCCACCTACGCAGATGTAGCCAAGAGGCAGCTCAGTCTTCATGGACTTCATGTGAGTCCCTTGGCAAGGGGAACAAAGGGTGTCTCTGATATAAACTCTACTTCCTGCTTTTCTATCACTTCCCCATGGCAGGGCTGCCTCTCTAGGCCACAGGGAAGAGGATGAGCTCAGTCCTGAGGAGACTTGATGTGTTTTAATGGTTTTTTCGTGAGGGGCTCCCCTTTTCTGATGATTGGAGGGAGGTGGGATAGGGAGAAGAGAGAAAGAGAGCATGGGACCCAGAGGAGAGGAGGGAGGGGCTTACTATCTATGATCAGGATGGAAAGTGAACAGTTACATGATAGATAGATAGATAGATAGATAGATAGATAGATAGATAGTAGATAAATAGATATAGATGACAGACAGATAGATAAAGAGATGATAGATGATAGACAGACAGATAGATAGATAATAGATAGATAGATAGATAGATAGATAGATAGATAGATACATAGATACACAGATACATAGATACATAGATACATAGTTAGATAAAAATATTCTCAGAAGTGGCATAAAATGTCCATTGCAAGAGCACACACAATAATCCCAGGTCTGGGTAATGGATGATGGAGATAGCAAGAGCCTTTGGGATTGCTGGTCCAATTGTGTGATCAGAGTTCAGTGAGAGTCCTTTTAGAAGGAGGAAACGGGTAGCCAGAAATAAGAAAGACAGAGAGGAGGTTTGCAGCTCCCACATGTATATGCTCCCCTCCAATTTTAAATGAACTTGCACATATACCACATATAGATGCAGATGAGGAAACATGCTGAAATTCATGGTGAGGCTGCAAATGTTGGAAATAGTGAACTCCTACTCCATATCATAAAGACATAGTTTATTGTCTATTGTAAAAAAACAAAACAACAACAACAAAACTCCTAGAGAGGAAATTTTTGTTTGTTTGAATTAGTTATTTGCACCCATCTCTCAACTTTGTTTGCTGGTGCTATGTGTGTTTCAGTAAACATTGTTGAAAAATGAGATGTCAATTTTGTATAGTCATTGTGAAAATAGTTAGTTATTAGCATCCACTTTAGAATGAAGAGATGAGGCTTTGAGAAGGTGAAAGATTTGCGGAGGCCCCATAGTATCAGCGGCAAATGAAGTCTTTCTGAACACAAGCGTCTTTGTTCCAGTTATGTACCTTAAACCATCAGGTCAATATTTAACTTAAAAGTGACAAACAATACTTTACTCAAAACTAAACTTTAACCATAAATGGAAGTTTGATTTTCCTATAAAGATAGTTTGCCTACTGTATTTATAGTTACATTTTTCTAGCTTTCTTTCACTTATATAAAAATTGGAACCATTTTCCCTCCAGTCAGGTACATTAAACAATACAGCAAAGCAGGATGACCAAGAGGAGAGAAAAATCAACAAACAGTAAAGATAATTTATTGTTCTAATAAATGCCAAGGCATACTTCCAGAGGGTCCTCGAAACCTACAAGAAGAAAATTATGATAGGCAGATTTAGGCCCAAGGGTCCCGCTCAAACTATGGCTCCAGCCAAGGACAATGCAGGTCGTAAACTTCAAACCCCTACCCAGATCTAGCCAATGGACAGGACATTCTCCACAATTGAGTGGAGAGTGGGGTATGACTTTCACACGTACTCTGGTGCCTCATATTTGACCACGTCCCCTAGTTGGGGAGACCTGGTGGCACTCAGAGGAAGGATAGCAGGCTACCAAGAAGAGACTTGATACCCTATAAGCATAAACAGGGGGAGGAAGTCCCCCTTAGTCACAGTCATAGTGGAGGGGAGTAAGGGGAAAATGGGAGGAAGGGAGGAATGGGAGGATACAAGGGATGGGATAACCATTGAGATGTAATAAGAATAAATTAATAAAATAAAATTTTAAATAAATTAATAAATAAATAAATTGAAGAACCAGAAATTTTAAAAAAGAGAAGAAAAGAAAAGAATAGGTTTATGTTATTCTTAAAATATAAACATGATGCTTTTGACTATAGAGTTAATAGAAGTATGTTGGCACGGTGACTGGTAATTGATGGAAATAGGTACCTGTACTTTTTCCTGCCACGGCAGAAACAAAGCATTGAAGCAGGCTTATTCACACCTAATTGTGTTTAATGGTTTCCTGTTAATGTGTCCTCTTTCTATAGTGAAAATCCAGCCAAATTATCAGAGAAATGCTCTTAAGTTCTATACTGCTATAAAATCAAGTACTAATTGAATCAGGCAAGGACTGTTTCTGACCTTGAATGCTAAAACTTAGATTTTTAGCTTTCCTTACAATCATCAGATATGATAGAGACACAGTATTAAATTTCTTGGCCTTTTTACATTTTTAGAGTAACCTAGTGGCACAAAGTAAGATACTTCCGGGTGGAAAATAAAATGAACCATCAACACCCCCATCAACCTTCCTTCAGACAATAAACATTGTGATGGACTCCAAGCTCCAAGCTGAACTCAACAGTCCAAACTTTTCACTTGCTATAAACTGTTTAGAAAAGAGCAAACCTTATGTTCTGTCAAGTCTGTCATAAGAAGAGCAGAGTGTGTGTGTGTGTGTGTGTGTGTGTGTGTGTGTGTGTGTGTGTGTGTGTTTGAATCAGAGAATACATAGAGTGTGGAACAGGAGAATTATGCATGGATGCCATGACAGAATTATTCCAAAAATATGTCAATAATTGCTAATTCAACTGAAAAGAGTTTTACACTCACATGCAATTATATGGTAAACTCTAAAAGTCAAGTCACAGTATTCTGGCTAAGTGGTGTTAATATGAGTGATCAAAATGTTGGGGGTGCTATCAACTTATGTAATTAAAATGATCTTCAGGCATATATGATATACAGGCAACTGAAATTACAAAGGATATTGGACAGATGCATCCTCACTTAAAAAAATGACTAATTGCATTCATGCTCCTTTGAACTTCCAAGTGAATGAAGCTAAATCATAAGATTTGTCTTTGGATGGATTATGCTTTGATTAAAGTATTATTTTTAAAGTACTGTTTCTAAGATATTCTTGGTGCTTCCATTCACTATTTCCCAGAATCCCCATAAAATCTGATTTGAATCAAAAGAGAAATCCCCTTGATGCCAAATGTGTCTGTTTGGCTAACAGTGACTAGGATCTTTCTCTCTTACACAGGCTTAGTGTCTTCTCCTACACAGGGCTACAGCATCCCTGCTGTGCCCAGCTGTGAAATCCATTTGGCTACTCATGTTTTCTATTCACAGGAGCTGTGGTCCTCCCTGTAAAAGTATCATAAGTCCTCCATCTGCTTCCACTGGAATCAATATGTCCTACATTCTTCAGATTATTAATTGAGTGTTTTATAGTTTACTTTTATTTAATTTTATACCCTGGAGCATAAGAACTTTTACACTCTGGAGCATAAGGGTCTTGGGAGATTGTAACATTATCAATAAAGTTTCAGTATTACAAAACATTTGTTTTTCATTGCAGAGGAGACTGTCTGAAAAATTGTTTCTTGACCCTTGTTCCTCCAAAATTATATTATCATGTGTTTCTTCATAGGGTCGCAGAGCACATGGAGGCCATCCTTTGCTCTTGAAGTGGGCTTCCTCATAAAGGCAAGCAGAAATACCTGTGTGAAGAGTTCAGCATACAGTACTCTGGAGCATGAGACCCTCATGAGACCCTCATGAGGAGCAGGCAGGGGAATATGTAGAAATGATGGACTAAAGTACTAACTTGAGAATCATCTCTACCTGCTTCAATGCTCATTGGTTTTCTTCAGAATAAGCACCAGTAGTGAACATTCCTGAGTGTGTCAACAATGCCACGCCTGTCTCTCTAAAACCGGGCTTCGAGCTGCAATGCTCTGTGGCAACCAGGAGTTTAGAAGTAGTGACATATGTCCCCTGGAACAAAGTGTAGCTGAAACTGGCCTCAATCTCACTGCAATCATCCTGCCCTAGAGGCCCAAGTGCTAGGATTGCAGAGTGAGCCACCAAAAGCTACTACAAGCACCCAGCGTTTTGCTGACCTCTTCTTGGCATTTGTTTGGCAGAGATGAAAGAGATACAGTTGAGCTCCAGCCATTGTAGTTAGAAGCTGGCGCCTACATAGGTTATTGGTGCAGATCTCTTCCGAGTTCCTGTGTGTGCCAACTGAACCTTATTCAAAGCTCTGTAGCAGATCCCTGAGCTTCCATACATCACCACCTTCACCACCACACACACACACACACAAATACACCACATACAAAACACACACTCACCAGACAGACACCATGCATACAACACACACCACATACAAAACACATACTCACCACACACACACCTCCTGCATACAACACACAAACACACACAATCCACAGACAACAGTCATACACACATATACCACAGACATAGCACCACATTAAAAAACACATACAATACACAGACATGCCACAAACACACATATATGTACAATACACATATAATACTCATACACATATATACCAAATACTACACTTACAGTCCCCTACATATAAAACATAAAAACCTCACATTCCACACACAAACACATATACACACATGTACACATACACAACTGGTCTAAACCAGAAGATTAATAATTAATAATCTGGATAAGTCTATAATTATTAAATTTGCACAACGAATTGAATTTCATTTGTTTGTGTGCAAACTCACAAGTTACAAAAGCATAAGTAAAAATATTAGTATTATATACATATATAAGCATACAGATATAATCAATATATACATATATAACACATTTAGTATACTAAACATATTATAAATTGATATACAATTGTAACTTTGTGTCTGAGTAAGCACTATGAGGCAATATGGCTTCCACTATCCAGAGTTTACAGTATTGATGAAACTACACACAGGTGACTAAGAACATAAAAGTTGTTCTTACTGTGTGCTATTGAATACATAGTTGTTCTCTATATTCTGCTAAGGACAGAGGATAATAAAACCATATCTTGTCAGATGTATTTCCTGTTATATAGATGACTGCCCAACAACTGTTGACTTAGGCAAAGGTGAAAGTACAACTGTGAGGGAAGATTCAGGCAGTGACCCTAAAATGTTCTTTTATGGGAAGACCATCAGTGAAGGAACAGAATCACAGTGTCAGAGATGAGAAGATGGCAGAAGCTAAACTGTGGTGTGGTCGACTGGCATCCCAGGGCTTCTGTATTTGAATGGCAGAAGCAGGTATAATAGCTCAAGTTCAAGGTCAGCCTTGTCTACATAGCGAATTCCATGGTAGCCAGTGGGACCCATTTTCCCAAACCCAAAACAAAAAGTTAAAAGTGAAGGATATTAACTAATATGCTTTACTTTTGATTAAAGCCAGGGGCTGTGATAGAGAAAGGGCAACAAAGCCCTATAGCACAGGCAGAATGGTTAAATAGACATTAATTTTCTTTTTAAGTTCTGGAAGCTGTTATTCCAATATTGAGGTTCCAGCAAATTTGTTTCCCTAAGGAGTCCAGTTGGGCTTGAGACGGCCACCTGCTTACTGCATAGAAATCTCACTACATATATATGCACCATACACACACACACACACACACACACACACACACACAGAGAGAGAGAGAGAGAGAGAGAGAGAGAGAGAGAGAGAGAGAGAGAGAGAGAGAGAGCTGTATCTAATGACCTGACCTCATTTTCTCAAAGAATATATTCAGAATGACCTAAGACCCGCTATAGCAGACGTATTTTACCTCAATTATTCCGTGAAAGGCCCGCACATTCTCCAGTGACCTTCTCACGTGCTGAAGGTTAGACTTGGCAATTTAATCCAGGATCAGGCGAACAGACAGAACAACATAGTAACTTTTCAGTACCAGTGATAGACTGAAAATCTTTGATGAAAAGAGAAATACAACTGTAAGTGTTTGCATGCATGCAAGCTTAGGACTGAGAACACGCAGATCTTGTAACAGCTAATAACCTGGTAAGTGTCAGTGTTGATGGAAAGGTGAGGTAGAGGCCAGGAGACAACGAAGGGCTCTTTTAGTGGGAAAGCATTAAGAAAAAGTTAGTATTATTTTCTACTAGATGGCCATGTCCAGATGACCACAAAACACAATCCTTTTAAAAAGACCAAAAGTGTAAAAAAAAAAATAGAAAAGGAATCATAAAGTCTTATGAGTCTTAAACTGGAGGGCACGGTTTTACAGTGAAGAATGAGTTCTTTATAGCTGTTGGTGGAAAAACAGAGATGAGCTTCTAAAGAGAGAACTGGAATATTGTAAACCTTACCAAGTAATCAAAGGGGACACAGAGGAAGGTTTGAAGGGGCAGAATCAAGGGACAGCATGACCACTTCTTGGCATAGCATAGAGCAATATCTAAAAGAGTTATTAAAAACACTGGAATACATGATAGTGAAATTAACCATATTGATCAACTTTGATAATTAGTCATTTAACTTTAATGATAATTGATGGAATTATTTTATAATTTCCAAATGTAAAACATATCACAGAGATGATGACATATTAGGTTTTTGAGACAAGTTCTCAGATAGCCTGGAGGTGGGCTCAAACTTGCTATATAGCTGAGAATGACTGAAATTTTGTTTTTTCCCCCACAATTTTCTATCTTCTGAGCTCTTATGGAGTGCTGGTGACTGAACTCAGGTCTTTGTACATGATGGGAAATTATTCCACGCCAAACTAGATGAGTTTTTTTTCCATATTGCTATAAAATTATACAATCAAAGTGTGACATTTGACCTCATGTCCCCATTCAAGAATCAGCATATTTACCTGAAATTCTTTGTTTCACTATACAATTTCAGTTTTGAAATTAAAAAAAAAAAGCTTAAGATGGAACAACAATCTTAAAATGAAGATATAATCTATAAAATCAGAAGCTAAATAAATAACTTAAAAATAAAGAGTTATTAGGATTGAGGTTTAGCATCAATATACTTTACAATGTGACTTTGACTCCTAAAGTAGTTGTACCTGTCTGGACTTCATCTGCTCTCACCAGACAACATTTTACTCTGATTAAACAACAGAGGCAGAAATATTGACTGAGTTGTTTCCAGACTGAACCAGTTAGTGTAATTTTGTGTGTTTTAAGACTCGGTAATTTGTATTTTAAAGGTTAAAAATGCTATTTTTTATTGAGTTATTGAGTTTCCAGTTTTTCGCTCAAAAAATAACAAATTGAGTAACAAATGAGATGGCATAAATTTAAGTAAGATGCTTCCAATCTGATTTCTACATTAATCAGGTCAATAGTATTTTGATTTTAGCAGAAAACTGTCTTGATTTGAAGATTTGGTCAATCATTTAAATAAGTAAAGAAAACAAACTGATTTTGAAAATGGCACAATGCGTGAAAAAAGAGCTGATGGAAGAATTGAGGGGACTGTGACTTAAACTTGTCTTGATAAATACTACCTAACTGGTCTGAAAAAGCAACCAATTGCATAAACCTCATTAAGAACTCATACAGAAGTATTCTGACAGTTTGTTCTAAAGACTTATTCAAAAGAGGGGGGACTATATTTAAGGATAATATTATAAACTAGATCCACACAACACTAAAATAATTGCAAAGTTTATGTGATTTAGTTTAGTTTGCTGAGAAAGCTAATCCAGCATAAAGATTCTGAAAGTGTATGAAAAATGACTGTCCTCTAGTATGTGCATAATAGATGAATCCCATTAAAGACAACAACTGATCTCCAATCACAGTCAGTAAGTACTTCTGGCCATCTGAGTTTTTTATTGAAATTATTTGCATTTTGATACCTTCAAATGCAAACCAATATCAGTTCTGAACATATTAACTAAGGAGAAGAGTCTAATCATTTTCATTATAGATAAAACAGAAAAATGGCCTCATTCAAAAAGGTTATTTGTTCACCCATTTTTTAACAAAAGCATAGTCTTACATAAATAGGTTATAATATAAAATCACTTTTATTTTTAATAAGATATGCTTACAGAAAAAACTTAAGATATAAAATAAAGAGCTTCACAACATTTTTTTACAAAAAATAAAATGGACCCTACAATTCAGAGAAGTGACCATCGAGTTCTGATGTATACATAACACACATGAAGATCTGGAGTGGCCCTCAACTTATTTACTCCCAGAAAGTTTTGAGGTGAGAATCATGCTATTTGGCCATGAACCACTCGTTGATGAACAAAGGTGTGAACAAGTACATTTAACTGATGCTATCAATGATAACAAGGAACCTCTTTTAATAAATTAGGGAACATTTAAGAAGTTATTTTCAGAGCAGAAAAGAAGTCATGCAGCATCCATGGCCTTGTAGTTCCTTAGCACTACAGACATTTACCTTAAATAAAATGACTAGTAATCTTTAGAAAAGGAGTGGTTTACTCATTCCATTCCCAATGGCTGTGTACCTCGATACCATCTCTAAATAAAACTAACAAAATTTCCTTTCACTGCCTCACTGCTACTCAATCTCAACCCTTCTCAGTTGTCTGTCTCCTTTTCTTTTTATTCTCTACTCACTTCTACAGATCTTTGAGGTCATGATGGCTAAACTTCCTTGTCAGCTTACTGGATTTAGAATCACCCAGGAGACTAATCTCTAAATCAGTCTTTTGTGTTGACAGGGAGCCATGGAGGGGCCACAGGAAGGGAGGAGCTGGTCAGGAGCAAGAGTGGGGTCTGTATGTCCAAGCCCTGGATACCTCACTCTGAGACAGGCATGAGTAGAATCACTCTCTCCTCTGTCTGTGGCATATCCCAGCCCAAGCAGCCCTGCACCCCACCCTCACCGCTCAAAGGAGCTCTTGTAGCCTGTCAGCCCAAGTGGACTTCTTCTCCAGCAATATCTGAAATACTCCCTATGCATATGAGGTATCCTCAGTACCCTGGTCCTGGCCAGTGAAAAATATTCGCCCAGAAGATCCCTATCAACTATGCCAAAGGTTCAAATAGCCTTTGTCTTTCAAGTGAATAGCTGTCTTACATGTTCTCTGCTGCCTGAGGTCTCCAGATTAACCCCGTCCCACAATCTACTGGTTGTGATGTTGCCGGTTAGGCCAGGAATGGACGTTTTTGAGGGTGTTTCTTGAAAGAGGCAAGATCTCTCTGTATGTTGGTGGTGCCATTTCATGGCCTGGTCCGACACTGAACACAATTGAAACTGAAGAAAGCCGAGTACTAGCATCCATTTCCCAGCGCAGCTTCAAGGTACTGCTGCATCCACTATTCCCCATGATAGACCACATCACCGGAGTCAGAAGCCCAAACAAACCAATATTCCCTTAAGTTGTCCCATGCCAGATATTTTCTCACAGCAATGACAAAAGTTAACTACTGCAAAGTCATTTAAAGACTTCTCTAATTTCTTGTTATTAAAGATACTAAACTATATAATAATTTACACTTGCCATGAATAGACTGCAAATGGAAGACTGTAACAAATGAATGACAGATTTCTTTTTCACAGTACCAACTGGTCCACTTGATTACTTCTGTCTACTTCTCCCCCAAGGCCCTTTCAGTGGGTGGTAAAAAAATAACTTCTATGTGCAAAGAATTCCACCAAAACTTCACTGTAGTCTTTGACAATTTGTTGCTTCCAGAGAATAAAATTTTAAAGTAAAGTTTTGCATGGTGTCTCATGTATCAGTTATTTTATCTATGCCAGGATTTCTCAATTTGAGGTGAAATTAGAATCACATAAGAGATGTTTTTTAAAAAAATACAGAATGCTAAAAGTGTTCGACACATACACAGACACCACTCAATAATTAATGATCAGTTATCATTACATCAAAGTGACTCATTTATCATTTAAAATTAATGAACCTGAGATCCACCCCCAGACCTCCAAGATTCTTATTCTTCTAAATGTTGATGGAGTACTGGCATTAAAAAACTGTCTATATATATTTTCATATAACATATTTTGACCTAAGATCTTCCCATCTTCACTTTAATAACATTAGTGTATATGTCACAACATTTCTACTACAGAAATATTTCTGCAACTGAGAAAACAGCTCAGTGGATAATTTTTTTGCTGTACAGTTCTAAGGACCTGAGTTCAGATGCTCAGAAAACATAAAAAAATCCTGAAGTACAGGGCAGGTATCTGTAATCCCAATGTGCTTCTACTAGAAGAAGGGAAATGGAGATAGGAAATTGTCAGAAGCTTGAGGTCCAGGTAGCCTGGCACGAACAGGGCTGAAGAGTAACAAGGACCCCGCCTCCAACAAAGGAAAAAGTGAAAATCAACATGCAAGGCAGTTCTGTGACCTGCACAAACTTGAAAGTTCTGAGGCATGTGCATGTGCACTTACACACCTGAACACACTTGTGCTCGGGTGCACGTGCGTGCGCATACACACACACACACACACACACACACACACACACACACACACACACACCACTACCCTCACCCAAAATATCTCCAGTGCATCTCCACAAGCAGTAATGTTGGATAATCATTTTCTATTGAGGAAAGCTTACATTGTTAGGCAGCAACTTTGATCTTGATAGCAATATCCTGCCTAGCATGTAAAGTCAGTTGAACTGCATGTACGGGTTGTTAATGGTAAAAGCAGAGTTCAACACTTGGAGAGTCCTTGATGGACTTCTAGGATGTCCTGGGTACCACGGGGAAAACCCACGCCCATACTCAGCATATTGTGATCTTGCCCACTGCTGAGCACACCTGGCATGCCTCTTCATGGGCCACTGCTGCCATATGAGAAATCTCCGGGCAAGGCTGTTTCTTGTCCACTTCACTGCGTGCACTTCTTAAATCACAGAGCTCATGATTCCTACTCTGCACACTTCCTCACATTAGTCCCCATCTTTAGTTTGCATTTGTGACCTGTGCAAGATACCCTCACTGAGACATTAACTTATTTTGTTACTTAAGTTTATATTAATTTCCTAAGTGAAATAGTGGGAGTTTTCTTTCTTCTTTTGTGTGTGGGCATGTGTGTACAGGCATGTGTGTGTGCACATGTGTGTGTCCATACACTTGGGGACATGCACTCATACAACACACCACACACACACACACACACACACACACACACACACACACACACATGAGTGCATGTGTCTGCATGTTCATGCAGAGGCCAAAGTTAATATCCAGGATTTTCCACTATGTTTTATACTTTTATTCCTTTGAGGTTAAGTCTCTTGATCAAACCCAGTTGCATATACAGTTAATCTTCCTGGCCAGCTTGCTCTGGAGTTTCCCTGTCTCAGTCGTTGGAAGCTGCAATTACAGGCAAGCCATGTCCACCTGGAATTGTATGAGTTGAGAATGTGAACTCCTGTTCATTGTGTGTTCAGCCAGTGCTTTAACCTCTGACTCATATCCTCAGTCCAGGGTTTTCTTAATTAACGTTGATTGAGTTAATTGGGGCTCTCTGTTACATTTGAGTGCTTTCCAACATCTACAGTATTGGGGAGGAGTAGACACTTGTGATTCTCTCTATTAGCCTTTATTTTAACAAGCGGGTAACTACTTGCCAATATTGTTTGTGATCCTGCCTATACAGGTAAATTTGGTGAAGTAAGTTAACTATTATTCCTTATGAAAATAAAAATAACTGAACAGTCTCTGTTCTGAAAAACAAGTTGCATATGGGAAAAATACACAGGACTAGAAGCTAAATGCTGTTGTATAACAATTTACATAGTAACGAATGATCAGTGAACTATTTTCTCTAAACTTATACTGTACCTTAGAGAAATGAGAGTGTGTGGAACATACAGTGAAAGGATTATAGATGAGGGAAAATGCAAGGAACTTTCTGGAAAAATCTGAACCCTGATAAGGTCATTGGCAACTTCCAAATTGTCTACTACAAAAAACCGCACATGTGGAAAGAACACATTTAACACGATTATGATTTTTTCACAGCCAAAAAGAAACGTTGTAGTCTTCAAATTAACAAGTGTAGATGCTGAAGAATTACCACATTGTTTATAATACATTTTCTATTCTCCTTTGGCAACATTTTGTAGTTAGAAATGCTTATTCACCATGTGTTTTCCTTCCTAGAGGGTGGATACTCTTCTCTGGCATCAGTTAAATGTCAGTGGAAGCTACCTCTCTGAATAGATGAGTGACCATGCTGGGTAATCAGCTTTCAGCAAAAATGAGGTGTAACTAGAAAGACCCTTGATCTTTGTCTTTTAAATTGGCTCTGAAGACAAATGAAGCGGTAACTTGCACAGTGGTAAAAGGAATTGAGAAATGGTAGGAGAGTAAAGACAACCGGCAGCTGCAACTCCCCAGAAGGCTGCATTCACTCCCTATACCTCTTTCATTTTTGTTTTTTAGGTATATCCTATGAAACTCCTATTTTGTGCTCTCTTTATCTGTGCATTTTTCCATTATTACAAGATGGACAGTTGCAATTACATTTCTAGCTCTTTTTAAAATACTGACTCAGAGATTTCAAAGGTAAAATCATCTTGAACTCCTCTGATGTTATTTATGACAGAGTAATTCAAATGAAATTTGGTCCCAGTGGTTTTAAAACCTTGTTGGATGGATGTTAGGAGGGGAAAATCTATCTAAAAGCTTTCTTGAAAGCTCCTTGAAACTCTGTTTGGGGATGGTTGTTCTCCTGTTCCAGGAAATCCACCAGTGAGTGCTCCTGTTATGGAAAGTCACCTTCCCCAAGAGGGAACATGGCCAGTCAGTTTTAGCATGAAGATGCTCAGCTATTCTGTGGTGTCATGGAAAGGTTACTTGACAGGAGCAATTTAGAATTGCAAGGCATTACTAGAGACATGTCTTCCTATAGGGTGTTGATAGGAAAGCCTACTGTGGTCATCAAGGCCATAGTTGACACTTAAAGAAGCCAGGGTGTTTTGTTGTGACATGGACTCCTAAGAACTTAAGCTCTAGAGACCAGCAGCGGAAGCAACTGTTGGTTTGCACAGGACATTTACAAGACTGTGTGAAGGGTGGTAATACATGACAGCTGTCAGCACATACATAGAGGGAGTGCAGAAACAAATCACATTCCTTTAATCCTCACTCAGAGTCCAGAGGCATGCCAGCACCTCAGAGGCTGACAAGTTTGAGGGAACTGGAATAAGTGTGACCACTGATTCTGAACCAGATCAGAGGAGAGCAGTCAGGCAGCCACTCATTGCTAATAGCAAACTAATAAACCTGACTTGAATTTGAGGCATGACAATATTCTGGAGACTTATCTAATGCCTAATTAATTCAAAATATTCTTACTCTAATTCTCCACTAATGGAAGACAGCCTTCTGCAAGAATTTGCTCACCTCAAAGCCGTTTGAACACATTCAGTGATAACCAGAATCTAGAGAGACTCATTACTTCTCCATTTATGTGTTTATATATGAAACATGACTTAGCAGTGGAGGAGTGGTTGTTTTCTTCCTTTCCAATGGAAATGAGAAAATAGTCTAGAGATAAGAGTGAATTATATGTTTGTGCGTGCATGCGTGCGTGCGTGCGTGGGAGAGAGAGAGAGAGAGAGAAAGAGAGAGAGAGAGAGAGAGAGAGAGAGAGAGAGAGAGAGAGAGAGAGAGAGAGAATGAAGATGGCCGATATTTCTATGAGCTTAAGGTCCTAGTTCTGTCAATTTTCACTCAGGAATAAATTCATTTGTTTCTTTAGAGACCAAGACTCCCAAATAACCTTCAATAAAGTGTCTTTTTAGTTTGAGCCAGCTTTGATTTTTTTTTCCTATCTAAGTAGACATTTCAGAGAGTAGGCTAGTTGCTTAGTACTTTTTATGGGAGCTAGTAGGAGGAAACATGGATTGATTGGTTGAGGAAAATTCACAGAAGTGGTGTAAAACAGGCAGTGAATAGAAACCAGAAACCAGAGACTTTCACTGAGAGACTTCTTTCATTTTTTAATCTAATACCTTTTTATGGTTTGATGCCTAGTTCTCCTTATGTGTCCTCTTGGTAAGGCTAAAGTTTCAAATGTTTCTAGAACCTGGTCCAGGCTTCTCTTCTGTACTATGGTAATTATTTGACAGTTGTTGTATCATGGGGTTCCAAAAACTGTTCTGAGTTTTAAAAACAAAAAAGGTCTCTTTTGGCAAAGCAAATGTACCCATTTCAAACTTAAAGTCAAGGAAATAGATGTTGGTAGAGAGAAATAAAGGACTAATGCTGTCAATGATTTTTGCCTAGATATTTGCTAATAAAAATGCTTTACTCTGAGATACATGACTTAAAAATTTTGACATCGAGTCTAAGATAGAGAGATAATGTTAATGGATTTTTAAAAAAGAGCTATTGTATTACTACTTGAGCTCTTTTTTGATATGTTAAAATATAAATTTCCACTCAAAAGAAATCTCTTTCTTATCCCTCTTCTCTCTCTTTCTCTCTCTCTCTCTCTCTATAAATTTAATAATTACAATGAAATTTCTGAGTCTTTCATGGAAATCCTCTGACCATGACTTCTGAAATATTCATCTATGTTAGTATGAAGTAAAATATATTGTATTATGCTTAATGATGTATTTATATGACAATATTTACTTATAGGTACATATTATATATGTATATGTACATACATGTGTACATATACAATATGTAAACATGTTGTATACCTCTTACAAACCACAAATGGCAAATGAATTAACTAAATTGGTAACTTGCCTTGGCCACATATAAGTAAATACTTGAAAAACTAATTCTTAGGATTATTTCCATGCTCTTGTGACACATTTAAAATATTTCTATAAAAATCATATCCTTGAATATTGAATTATAATTGTATATATGCCAGCCATTATGAGAACATTAATCCTTGTGTCAATGACATAAAACATAATGGAAGTGCCTGTAAGATGCCCCACTTTTATTTATTTTCATGTTTTAACAAGAAACATGAGAATAATAAATGATAATAGAGAACTGTTTATCCCTTGGAGACTGAATAGTCTCTTGTTCTATTGTGCCATACTGCCATTAATTTTAATTGCCTTTGTTTGTAATCTTCATGGATAAAATTAAGGCTCATCCTAACAAGAGGAGAAACAAGCTGTAAGACTTCTACAAATAGAAGTCTCTCTCAGGCTACTTCTCAGCAGAAAAACACAAATGTTACTGTATTACACTGTGTAAGTATCTATATTAAATATTTAGGTTTTAACAACAAAAACAACTACAGACTATATGGATACTTTTAATACTGTATCATTTCCCCAGCCTATAAAAAATGAAATAGAATCAAAACAACGCATCATACCTGACTGAAAGTCTGCTAAAGCGACTCATTTACTGCTCAGCATAAAAAGTTGCCATGCTATGTGTTTTGGGACAAATTCAACATTGTGCTTAGAAGAGATAAGCCTATTTCACTGATAAAAATAATTCTTTCATGGGACATTTATGTTTGATTTTTATGGCAGGTAGACCATAAACATGCAGTTTATTCCTGAGTCACATAAAAAGAAAAATAAAAGATCCAATGCATTTGTTAAATTGGAAATTTCCAAGGTACAGTTCACAGATTTTGTCACACAGTCTCCCTCCTACTTCCCCGAGGAGCCATGTGCAATGCAGGGCAGGAATCAACATGACACAGCATAGTTCATTTGAGTTTTAATTTTTATTTAGCCATGGGTCACTTTAGTGGATCACCACCAGATTTCCTTGAAAAGAATAATACATCAGAATGTAATATATAAAATAAGAGTTCATATAAAATATGGTTATATGTTTTATGAATATTTTCTGTGTAAATATATGTGTATATATAAATAATAACAATGTATTGCTTTACTATGAGGTATAGGTGAACGGACCAAAATTAGATTTGTGTATCATTATTTTGGTAAAACATTGTCACTAGTGACCGAAAATCAGCATGTGGTAGAACATAGTTCTCACACTGTTCCTTTCATACCACTTCTGTCACAATCAATCATCTGATCCTGAAATTTACCAAAAAAACAAAAAACAAAAAAGACAACTGGTTGAATATATCTGGTGTTGAAGATTATCATCGAAAGTTGATTTTTCCAGGTAAGATTTCTGTGTCTTAAAGTTAAAGACCGTAGTATTTGAGGTTATCCCATAGTCTGGATAGGAATGCCCAGGGTTTTATGACAAAGGAAATATTCTTCTATTTTTCTATTATGTTTTTATTTACTTTGTTTGAATTTACATGTGCATGTGTGGGGGTGTGCATCCAACATTGCAGAAAGTCAAAATCAGAGGGCAGCTTGTAGAAATCTGTTCTTCCTTCCTCCATGCGGGCCCCAGGGCTTGAGCTAAGTTTGTCAGCTCAGAAGCAGGTGCCTCTACCTGCTGAGCCTTCTCACTGGGGCTCCACCTTCTATTTTGAACAGTTTTCTAGAACTGTGCTTTCCCACATGGTTGCATTTGCCAGATGCAGCTTTTTAAATTTCAATTAATTAGCTTAATGAAAGAATTCCCCATTTAAAATAACCACATATCAAGTGTTCAAGAGACACATGTGCCAAGTAATGTTATATTCAAGAGGAAAAATGCATATTTTTATCATCACAGAAAGTTGGATTAGAAAACTCTGCTCTGGAGGCTTTCAATGACTGCAAACAGAACCGAATTGAAAAAAGGGCATTGGATCACATGTAGTATATATAAGGAATATATGCATTACGGAACTTATATCAAGTTATATCAATTACTAAGTTTAAACGTTTCAAAGCAGCCATACAGAAAGAGCAAGTAAGATGGCTCTGATAATAATAAAAACTTGCTTGCAAGTACAAGACCTGGATTGTCAGCCTACGAGCCTCTTGTCACAAAAGCCAGGCAAGATGACGCACAATTGTACTCACAATCCCAGTGCTAAGTAGGCCAAGACAGGCAAATTCTGAGGTTTCTGGCCAGCTGACTTGCCTATTTGACAAGCTTGCAGCCAGTAAAGGACCATGTCTCAAAATCTAAGGTCGAAGGATGGGGTGAAGCCATAGTGAAACATTCGAAAAGAACATTTTCTTTCTTTCTTTCTTTCTTTCTTTCTTTCTTTTTCTTTTTCTTTTTCTTTTTTTTTTTTTTTTTTTTTTTTTTTTTTGGCGGGGGCTGCTTTTCGAGACAGCGTTTCTTTTTCTCTATGTTATCTTGGCCGTCCTGGTCTCACTTTGTAGACCAGGCTGGCCTCAAACTCACAGTGATTCTGCCTCCCGAGTGCTGAGATTAAAGGTGTGCACCACCACGCCTGGCTGAAAGGAACGTTTTCTAGACAAGCATAAGTACCAGAGTACAGATCCTCCGAACTCAGATAAAAAGCAGCACATGCCTACTCCCCGACATTGGTGGAGACCTCACTGGCAACCTGCCAAATTCTAAATTCAGTGTGAGACCCTGCCTCAGGACAAACAGGTGGATGGCCCTGAGAAATGACATGTGAGATTTTCCTCTGGACTCCACATTCACAGGAATACATATTTGCATGAACATAGATAAATATATAGGAAAGACAGAAGATGGAATTCTGCAGAGCTACAAGGCTGAATACATTTATCAAGCATTTTTCCCAACCAAGACCAAGGGTGACCTCTAGGGTATAGACTTTGCATGCTAGCAATATGACAGTATGAGGAGTGCCTTGATTCTCATAAATGTGTCACTCTGGTGGAGAATGGGGATAAAAGGGAAGTCTCTCTCTGTGTGTGTATAAAGGAACTCTTGGTTTTACAAAATCTGCTTTATAATTCTATTCATGGCTGGGTTTAGCACAAATCTATGGAAATAAACATGAGTTTTCAGAAGATAATTTGACTTATTTAGCAGAACAAAATTAATTCTTCCTCATGCCCTAGGGATTCCTCAGACCTGGCCCTGGACAGGACCAGAGATGAGAAACTCCCCTCACTTGACCATGAGCACAAAAGAACATGAGCGGAAGAGGGCCGCTTGCTGACTGCCAGTGGGTGAGGAGGAGGACAAGAGAGAAGAACGAGGCCCTACAACAACCAAATCCACCGTATAAACATATGACTGTGTGTAGAATAATTTTAAAAGTCTGTTCAAATAAATATGCCTAAAAATATTTTTAAAGAAGCAATTAGAATACAGATTCAAAGCCAAGTATTTTATTTTCTAATATCATCAACATTTTAAATGTAAAATTGATATATTTTATAAGATAAAATATTTATGAATATTCATAACTACCAATACTCATTTCATACAAAACATCTGAGTTTTTCCACCAATTGTCCCTCCAAATTATGACACTGTCTCAAAAAGGCACACATTGCTTGCTCTGCTGTTACAAAGTAAAATAAGAAGATTGCCAATAGAATAACTACATTTTAAGATACTAGCAGTACTACATAATACTTAAAAGAGACTATGAGCTTATGAACATCAAATATTAAGGAGATAAAACTGAGTTAAAATTTATTATGGAATAAAAAATGTACCTATTTCTTTCTCAAAATCTTATATTGGATACAATGTGAGGATGTTTGGGTTCAATAAAATGTATTCTTTTTTTCTTTTTTTAAAATATATTTTATTAATTTATTCATATTATATCTCAATTGTTATTCCATTCCTTGTATCTTCCCATTCCTCCCTCCCTCCCATTTTCCCCTTACTCCCTTCCCCTATGACTGTGACTGAGGGGAACCTCTTCCCCCTGTATATACTCATAGGGTATCAAGTCTCTTCTTGGTAGCTTGCTATCCTTCCTCTGAGTGTGGGGAAATAGAAGGATCCAGAGGGTCCTAGAAACCTACAAGAAGAACATTATGATGGGCGGGTCTGGGCCCAGGGGTCCTGCTCAAACTATGGCACCAGCCAAGGACAATAAATGTATTCATTTGTAATAGAACTGTTGACTTATTCTTGTTTTAATTGACACTACCCAAGTAACTAGAGTAAACAAAGCTACAGAAAGGTGAATAAATAGTATGTGGGAAAGTGTGAGATGGCGTGGTAGCTTCATCAATTGGATATATATCTCTGCTTTCTAAGAGTGTATCTGAATAACCACCTCCAGGGTGTTGCATGGCCCTAGTGCGGGTTACCTATTGAACCCTGTTGCAATTCTTGTTTGCCAGCTGATACTTATCTTCCATCTTCACCCAGGACAGATACCAGGATTTTCTCCAATATGTTAGTTATGTTCTTTTATAACTCTAACTTGTCCACAGATAAATTGCAATCCAGGTCTATTCACAGGTAAAGTAGGGGGGAGGGGTTAGTGTGGTGTAGGATTGGTTCTTATCAAGATCCATTTAAAAATTGTCCCGTTCTTTACATTCCTTTCTATAGATGAGGCCAAGGCATGAAAATCCTAAGATCCAAATCAAAACACTGTTGTGGAAGAAAAGGAGAGAAGGACTAAAAATAGTTTAGGACATAATTGCACTTGATGTACTTGTTCTGAGGTTATAAAATCTGTTTTGTTGTTTATTTGTTGTTGTTCATTTGCTTTGGTTTTGCTGTTCTTGTTGTTGCTGCTGCTTTTAATTGGTGCCACTCTAAATGGAGTTCCCTGTTTAATTTACTAAAGCACATTGTACCACTAAAATGCATGAGAAAAAAAATATCTTGACTCAGTCTATCCCTATAATTAAAATATGGTTGTTTAGGCATGGAACCGTAGAGAGAAGGAAAAATGTCAGAAAATTAAAACTGGATTTTCCCACTCAAATATTGCCCAGAGGATGGCACTGCGGCAGCCAATCTGAGGCCTTCTGGCCATGTTAAGTTACCTCAGAGGAAAAAGAGCTTTTCTTTAGCTGGAGATTATTTCCAGACAGAAATAGACTCAAATTGTCCTGAGTCCAGGCAAGGTGATTGCTTCTGGGTGAGAAGAGTCTGTTGCTTTCTGCATTTCTGCCCATGCCCCAGGGCCATGAAGGCCCTTTACCTATGAACTCAATGGATTATATAGAACCAAACCGGAGAATATGAAAGAGGACTGATTGCCAGATCACAGTGAAGCTGGAGATTGTTAGAAGGCTGAATATAATCAAAATATACTATATACATGTATTAAATTCTTAAATAATAGGTTTTAAAATGTAGAAGTATTGGTAGATTGATCCTAGATGTTCCCCAACTCCTTACTCACCAAAGTTCATCTTCTTTATCTAAAAAAAAATCTAAAACAACAACAAAACTCCACAAAACTAAAATAAGAAGAAACCAAGGAACAACAACAACAACAAAACCAATAAGATAATAAACATCAAAGCAAAAGGACACAGCAAAACTCAGGGTTTGTTTTCTGTTTTCCACTACTCCTGTGCATGGGTCTGGCCTGCAGTATGGATAATGTTCACTGGCAAAAGCTGCTTTCCCGTTTCCCAGGGGATATCAATTGCAAATAACTTCTTAGATGGAGTGGAGGGGACTTTGTGCCCACTTCTCTTTTATATGCATTATACTTTATGTGCCTCAGTCCGTTATACATTTAGATGTAATGAAAAAAGTGTGCTCTAGGAACTACAGCTGCATATAAACAGTGACAGCATCATTGTTTATCTTTACTTTGCAACATGAACAAATGAGTTTTTCCACTATGGCTTTTATGATTGTTGAAGTCACATGACCCGTGTTAGCATACAGGAAATTCCACAGGCCTGCCCTCAGGGGCTTAGAAATTGCTTATGTCATGCTGCCATGTGACACAGGTGTGTGCTGCTGCTGGATAAAAGGATCACAACTTACCCCAGCTCCCTCCTTCCCTCCCTCCCTCCTTCCCTCCCTCCCTCCCTCCTTCCCTCCCTCCTTCCCTCTCTCTCCCTCCCTCCCTCCCTCCCGCCCTCCCTCTCTCTCTCTCTCTCTCTGTTTAGCTCTATTTCAGTGCCCTCACTCTTGACCATTTTATGCCTCACCTCCAGGTCCTCACTTCTCTCCTACCCCAAATCATCACCCTAATTATCTCAGATCTGTTGCCTGCATAATTTCTCAGGGCACAAATTGGCACGGGCCCATCAATGATAACCCCTAGATTTACTGTATTTCCTAACAATCAGAGTGGAAATTGAAATGCATCTTAAGATACAGTGATTAAGAAAAAACATAGTTATATTTGACTATAAAGCCATAATCACAGTTAACAATTTTACTAGTTCAAAATGCAAGTGGGTATTAGGACATAATGACTTCCTTTTTGGAAAAGAAGAAAATAAGCAGCCGCTCAAATGAAGTCACTTCCTAAATCCAACTGAATCACAGTATGGCATGTTTTCAGTGTTACGATAAGTAGATCCCAGGCAGAGCTGGGTCTGCACATTCCCTTTTGCATAGCTTCCAGAGGGAGAGACACTGGTGACTGCTGGCCTGTGAACATGAGTGATGTGCTGACGGTGTGATGCAGAGGGTAATGCTCTACCAAGGCAGTCTGAGTCAACAGATACAGAAGGGAACTTTCAACTGGACATGCTGTCACCATCCCTTGTAAGCAAAAACTGACTGCCGACACCAAGGTCCTTCCCATGGCACTATACAAATGGTGATCTAATTTTCCCAAATGGGAGCATTTGCACAGTTGAATCTCTCAGCTTTGGATTTCTTGATTCAATAACAGGCCCAAAGTCAATTTGAAGTAACATCTGAACTAATTATTGACAAGAGCAATTTGACTCTTTCTCTGTTGCAAGTGCCATTTTAAAGCTCTGGCCTCTCCTCATGAGGCTGAAGCAGTATAAATTGCATTAGGCCTATCCTCAAAGAACAAATGTAATGGTGGGAGTAATTTCAGGAAGATTCATTTCAATTTTCTATATTATCTGTTTTGAGCGTCCACTTTAAAAATCTAGGCAGCTCTGCCCAAAATGTTGTTTGGCCAACCTTACAGGGTCATATAAAGTGTGCTTCAAAGTGATTTCCTTGCCTTTTATCTTTCCAAACATTTGTAATTTCTTCCAATCTTAGCTTATTATGTTTAAGTAAAATACCCTAGAACAGTAAAAAAAAAAAAGTCACCAAGATGTTATTAAAGGTTCTGCTGTAAGACTTGATCTAAATCAGCTCTTTTAGGTCACAAGAACAAAAAGTCAGCTGAGGAAAACGGTTCATCTGCTTTCATGCTCAGTGAGGGTTCAGACATTTGCAAATCTGAAGGGAAAGTTTGTGGCAAATGGATACGTGTCTACAGAGCATCCAAAGAGCTCACTTCTACATTTAAGCCATGTGTAAGTTCACGGAAGCCATTCAAACTACAGACCACAGACTGAGAGATACAAAAAAACAAAAAAACAAAACCACAACCAGATATTGATTATCTTGAATTTGTGAGTATAAGGCGCATACCATTGGCCAATGTGGCTGCAGGACTGTGGTCTGAGGAAAGCTGTGGTCTCTGGCTTGTTACCAGCAACTGGATCTCCTCACATCACCTTACATATACATGTTTGGTTTGACATCTAAATTTTGTCCTTTTTATAAGTGGATTGGGGATCCACTTGATTCTTATAAAGCCACATGCCAGCTCACTTAGTTACTTCTAGTACAGTCATACTTCCAAAGAATTCACATTTTGAGGTAACAGAAAGTAAGATGTTTTAGCAGGTGAAACTCAGGGGATAAATTTCTACTTGTCTTATGCCATCCTGGTTTCTTTTCTAAATTTAAAGTCCTACCAAATGCGTGATTTAGGAGTCTGATCTTAAACCTTGCTTGTGCTAATGGAGAAAGATACCAGTAAAGAAAATACTAAGAATTAAACAACCATAGGTCTTTTTTTCTTCTTCTAAAGTAGCCTCTGGGGCATAGCAGCTCCCAGAGTGGTCGGGGTAAGGAAGCTATCTTCAGGCGCATCGGGGCCAGTGTTTGCCATAAAGAGTGTTGTCTTTATAGCTGCTTTCAACTCGTATTCATAGTGGTGGTGGATTGAATGCGAAATGACCTGTAGAGGCTCAGGTTCTCAAACACTCAGTCCCCAGATGGTGGCAGTTTTGGAGAAGCTGTCGAATCTTTATGAGGTAAAGCAATAGTGAAGGACGTATGTCACCTGGGACAGGTTGTGAGAATGTACAGCCTGGGTCACCCTCCAGCTTGCACACTGTCCCTCGTGTTTATGAGTGAAGATATGTTCTGTCAGTTTCCTGCTCTGGGATCCCGATGTCATGCCTGGGTCAGACCAGGTAAGTTGGTGATTTATTTTTCTAAATTTAATAATTATTTTTTTATTGAAAAAACAATAATATGAAACAATGCTTTTATGGGAAAAATATTGAGCTTCATGTTATATTACCAATATATGAAACATAAATAAGTAAAAATATATAAATATTTCATGCTATATGATATTGTTACATTATAATCAGTTATTTCATGAAGGCTCAATTTGATTTATGAGTTTTTATATCAAAATATGCCTCTTATATTCACTACAATGTCTAGTTGAACAGGTAGATATATGGTTACATTATGCAAGTATATCTTACCATATGACACAATACAACTATACTACTTTGTTTTCATTAAACTCTCAATTTTGAGTAAACAAAAAAAAAAAAACATTTTGTGCTAGCATATTTAATGTAAAAAGAGAAAGGTAGAACTTCAATGGCCTTTTAATTATCATCACATCCATTATCTGCAGATGACTAACAATTCTCCTTTCATCTGTTTTGATGATCAATTCTTTTGTAAGATGGATGTCTCAATACGGGGCTATGTCATGTTGCCAGGCAACAAAGAAAAATGTGTTTGCCAACAAAGAATGTGATGTATGACTCAAACTTTGGGTTCCGTTGGTTTTAAGGCAAGTTACAATAATATAAACTTCGGAATCTGATTATTGAAAAGGTACTTAAATATTCCTGTATGTGTCAGCAATTCTCTTACTGAAACAGCAGCCACAGAAAGGTAAAGTGTATTGCCCTCACCAGGACAACATGCAGCAGTCTGGCTCAGAAGCTGATTCAAGGCTTGTCTGCCTATGAACGTCAGTCAATTCCTAAATTATCCTATGTTTTAAGATGATTGATAGTTCTCCACTTTATAGAATGACCTGAATTTTCCATGCCTATGTCATCTGTCACACCTTATCTGTATGTTCTTTATTTCTATGGTAGAATTAGATAGAGTGGATTGCTGGGACTGCTATTTTTTCTTCTAAATATAAAGATGTTTTTTAAAATTTTATTTGATTTTATGTGCATTGGTGTAGGGGTATCAGATCACCTAGATGTAGAGTTACAGACAGTTGTGAGCTGCCATGTGGGGGCTGGGAATTGAACCCGGGTCCTTTGGAAGAGCAGACAGGATTCTTAACCACTGAGCCATCTCTCCAGCTCCAAAATAAAGGTTTTATTATATTATTTATTTATGTACTTATTGTGTGAATACCACAACACAAGCATGGAAGTCAGGGAACAACTTTTGGGATATAGGTCTCTCTTTCAACCATATTTGTGCCAGGGATCAAATTCAGGCTGCAAATCTCTGCAGCAACGCCTTTATACACAGCCACCTCACTGTTCCACTATTAAAACAACATTAGGACTTTCCATCAGCCTTATTCTTTCTTTCTCGTTTAAATGCAAAAGGGCTTAAAAAGAATAATTAAATGTTAGAAAACATGGCTAATATATTATTTTTAGCTTTATGTTATTTTTAAGGGTGTGTTTCTATGTGGGGTCATGTGCGAATCACTGTGTATGTTCTAAGAGTCCAGAACATCCGCTTCCCTGAGGCCAGAGATGTAGGCAGCTGTGATCTGTTTCACACGTGTGATGGTAACCAAACCCGAGTCCTCTTGCAAGAGCAGTATGTGTTCTTACCCACAGAGCCCCTTTTTCTAACCCCTATTTTTTAAATTATTTTGTATAAATGTTCTTGGCCCAGTTCTCAGCAGAATTTCAGGTTTTCTTTAAATTTTTAGAAGCTAGATCTCACCTCTGTCTTGGCATGTATACAAAGTCAAATTCCAGTATTCCTGGATGCTGACAGCAGAGCTGATAGCCAGTCAAGAGGGTTCTAGACTTTTTTTTTATTTAACCTTACACTCAGTTGACTGTACTAAATGGCATTCAATACCTTCAGATCTCAGTTTTATGGTTTGTAAGTTAACAATATTCATGTCTTTCCCCTTGGATTTGAGTTGAATAACAAAAAAGGTACTTTTTGAAAATGTGAGTGAAGATACTTTAAAAAGCATGAGTATGCTAAAAAGTGGCAGCTATTAAAATCATTTTATGGTAAGGATAAAGAAAGCAGCATGACAGTTGATCACTGTTATGACACCCCTACATGTACATGCCACATTTATCAGCCAAAGAGAAAAGGAAAGCTTGTTAAGCTGCTTTTCAGAACGCTGAAGTGGTACATGAAGGGATGATAGCAACAGAATATAATTATATGTAAGAAAATATGCTTGGTACCATGATGAGTAAAAAAAGTAGATTCTACTATATAGACGGAAGCTACTTTTATACCCACATAAGTATATATTTAAGAGACAACTCCAGCAAGGTCAAAACAGTAGCATATCAAAACATTTCCATTCAGATCCATGCTGGAAGCAGAGGGCATAACCATTAAATTCCAATAGAAACCAGCAAAGCTTACTGCACAAAACTAGATATTTATAGCAAGATAATATAGAAGTTGGAACTGTGTGAAGTCACTGACACTTGCAAACAACAAACTTGATCTCCAACACTTTGAGTTAAAGCAAATTTATGTATATGTGGCTAATATTCTTATTGAAGACATTATTGTTCTGTATTTTATTCCTGCAATGAAAGTACCTAAATGCTAGCAACTCAAAATCTTAAAGAGCCTCTAAAAGGATAATAGGAGAAAAATCTGTTATTTATCTCTCATATACCTTAAAAAGGTAAGCTAGTTTGCCCTGATTTGGTTGACCAGGTAAATAAACAAATAACTGGACTGTGTTAATCTCAGAGCTAACCTAATTTATATTTAATGCTCTCAAAATTGTCACATAATTGTTCTTTTTCCCAGATAATGAAACCCAGAAGATCAAGTTTTCAACAGAATAAGTTGAGAGCAACATTTGTTTTTACAAGTGTTCTGTGACTTTGGTGTCCAAATTTGTGGCCACCAATGCATTCTAAGATAAAACAGAAAGTCAAGATGTGCTTTATATTTTATGCAACAAAATAATTTATGTATAATTGTATACAATAAACACAAACCTCTTATTTAAATAAAAAGATAAAGAATATCTGTCCTAGAACAATATACACAAAAAGAGATTAAATTGGTTACATATAATTGGTAAAATTGAAAATATAAATAAGATAATGCAAGTATTCAAGTATTGGAAGATTATTGTTATTAATTGGAAATAATTCTACTCTATTCAAACAAATTTAAATAGTTGGCAATTTATAGATTTTTCCGTATATTTTATGTATGGAAAAATATGTACCATACCCCAGTAATGGAAAGGAGGAAATTATTCTGAAACACAGACATTGTGACATTCAACAATTTTTCTTCAAAAAAATATGAAGTTTCATCTAAGTGTTTTTAGCTTTTGATCTAGAAATGACCATTATAGGTATATATCTTAAGGCAAAAATAGTAAATAGATAACTGTATTATCAAAAATGTTTATTAATCATTAAAATGAGAAAAAAAGTAGAAATAAACCAACATCAAATAAAAGGTGAATTCCTGAGAAAGTTATTATGTATCTACTTAGTGATACTTTATGAGAACAGTAAAAATGTCACACTGTAACATGAAATCATTTGATGATATAATAAAATGAAATATGGAATATTTTGTCTAATATAAAATATGAATGAAAAGTCAACAATATATTTTATGAAAATGTTACTTTTATATATTTTGTTTTCTTCTCATATTATTTAATATTTTAAATAAAAGACTTAATGTGTTAATTATATAGATGAATATTTCAAATCTAATCTTCTATGACTTAAATGTGTCCAAGATGTATAACTAGTTGGTATTAAAAGTTAGTCGGTACAAAAGGCAACACTACACTACTTTAAATTTTTATATCCTTGAGGTTCCATGCCACCACCCAGAAGATGAAATTGTAGCAAATTTATGTAATTACTCCTTTCAGCAATGGGAGATCACTACCACAGCATAGGTACTAATACAGTAGTCATTAGGAAATCAAATGGAAAATATCAACGCACTCCATTGAAGACAGGAGGAACTTTGTACTTAACTCAACTTTGGTGGCCTCAGAGGTACTGGAAAGGAGTGTTTCTCAGCAGAAGCAGAAACCAGGACACTGTCAGGCAATAGAAGGGATATGCAAAAGCAAACCAGCGGGCAGCAACAATAAGAACAAACAACAGAGTAATGAGTGTGCCCCTCTAGTGACAGAGCTTGACACATTCCGTGAGCACCATGAAAAATTCTGCATGTGTACATAAGTTTAGCCTATTCTAATCCAACACTGTTTAAAACTCAGAATGCAATGTCACTGACCACATGTTGCTATTCTCACTGGAATTCTCACATTGCCACCTCTTATTCCTATCCCTTAACCTGACCTTATTTTCACACCATTATTTTATCATAAATTCTACCAGACATTATTTTAAACAAATGCTTTTATCGAGTAATCCTCTGATATATTACACTACGTACCTACCTTAGGTGTTATTAATTTCAATTTGTGGTCTCTTTATGTTGGTTCAGGTATCTTTAATTTCTTTCTTTTTTGGATTATTCACATTTTATAATGCACTTGCAGACTTTTAACAGTTAATTGTTTCTCAACTTCTCCACCAACTATGATTTTTTTCTTTAAAAAATCTTCTCAAAGACTTATTGGTTATCTACCATTCTTAGTTTCTATTTTATCCATCCACTCTTCAATTTACTGCAATCTGGTTTGATTTCCTCTCTCTGTATACCTTTGCTTCTAATGTATCAATGAAAACTGATCTCCTAATATCACAGACTTTCAGTTCCCCAGTGTCTGCCATTGGTAGCTAACATGCAGACTGTGTTATTTTTGTCATGGTCATTGAATGAACTTCCCTGGATTGTTAGAGAACTTTGACCCCTTCCTTTTTCTCACTTTGTCTACAAAGATCATCATTCTTGGGAATTTTCTTTGTTACTCATCCCTTCTGTACTAGTTTCTTTTTCTTTTTATCTTTTAGAGCAAAATCAAATGTTTTCTTCTAGTAACAAAATGATAACATCTCTTTTTGTCAATATTGAGGACATATAGGAATTGCTGCAAATTTAAATATCAAATGGATATGTGCATGTATAATTTTTACTCTCATGGTAGCTTCCTGAATAAAGTTTGGGAGCTGCTGCCAGTTAACAAAATAAATCCTCAAAATAACACAACCCACATTAAAGAAAGCAGTAACAAACACAATTAAAATAAAGCTGGTTGATATCTCACATAATATGTCAAAGATAACATCAATTAGAAAGGACTGTTTTATTGTGTTTTTATGTTGGTTTAAAAAAAATAAGAAGGACTGCCACCTGTAAATGTAACATCATATTACTGGGAGAGACACTATTAACTCTGTAATACTGACTTTGAGGTTTCCACTTGACTTTTTGAAAGGGTTTTAGTGATAATTATCCATCTTCATACTCTTTCCTCTACTTAGCCTCTAATCCTGCATCAATTTAGTCCTTCTTCTTATCTTATTCCCCCTTTTCACATGATGCCATCTGTACTTTACCGTCCATCTCTTGAAATATCCCACAGCTCTATATTCCCTTCTTCTGTGGGCACTTCAACTTAAACACAAACATCCAAGGATTTGGGGTCAGCATCCACAAATGAATGAGAACACATGGTTAGAGGTCTGGGTTACATAACTGAAGATGCTTATTTCAAAAATCCATCCATTCAGATATGAATTTCATAGTTTTCCTTTTTGTACAGCTGAATACCATTGTGCATATGCACCACAGTTTTGTTATGCATTCTGCGCCACTTGTTAAATGTTGGAGCCTTTCAGTACTGGTGTCAGCTCATCTTCTTTTTGTTTCTTTTCCCAGGCAATTCCAGGATCGCTGCCATGAGAGGCTAGTTCTGTAGCATTAGTTGCCACCTTCTTCAGTATCTGCCCTGCTTTGCTGCACTATACGCCTTCTAAGTGTTACATGTTTATCGCGGAACCAAAACAAAGAAAGAAAACAAAACAAAAAACAAAAATCCTGTTCTCCAGAATGTTTCCTTACTTCTGTTAACTTCCTTAAAAGTAACCTGAATATTTAATCAGTTGTACACAAAGCAGCCTCACATCCTGCTTCAATATTTGCTCACTACCCATTCACCTATATGCTTAATCACAGGTGAAGAGAAAGCAAACTTTAGAGAAGGCAAAGAGGAAACTACACTGTCTTTGAGCACAATACAAATGTGACCTTGTATAATGTAAATTCAAATACTATTTATTGTTAGGTGCTCCACTTTCCAGAACTAACAAATGCTATTAACAGAATTTGTAGAAAGTATTCATGACCATATATGCTTCACTTTGTCATAAAATTGTCACTGCTGATGCGTTTTCTCCCCTTGACGTCATGACAATTTCTTCCTGGCTTTTCTTTTCTGTCTTTGCCTCACCATGTAGTTTACCAACTTGTTCACTTCCTATCAAGGCACGAAATGTTGAAATAACCCTTCAGTAGCTCCTCATTATCTTTCTGTTGCTCACTTGATACTTTCCCATTAGGTGATCTCATCCAGACCCATCTATTCAATTACCACAGAGTCACAACACATTCATAATCTGATCTCTCTTGGTCAGAACATTCTGCTTAGTTCCAAATCTGTATAAACACCTACCATGCTTCTATTCCTGAGCAGCTCAAATTTCTCAAATTCAATGGGAACCGAACTGACTTTCAGTTTTTCCTCCTCCCAGAGTCTGGATTCAGTACACTCTTTCCTCTCTCATGGCTTTTAATACTCACCTTCCTCTTTTCATAAAGCATTTAATGTTTTATTTAAGTGTTCAGTCACTTCTCTTTGAATCAAGAAGCCCCTACATATGATCTAACTTATCAACTACATTGTCAATTCAGAGAAGCTGCTTCACATCTTTACTCTGTTTACATTGTGACATAATTATTTTATATTTTACTTGCATGCCTCTTCCATTATGAATTCCTTTCAAATTCACTCATTCTCCACCCTCTATTCTGAAAATCAAATACACATCTCTCACTCTCATTTGACTAACTACCATCTGGCCTTCTATTTTCTCTACGAAATGTTACTTGCTCAGAGACATCAAGCTGCTTTGCTAATTGAACAATCCTAACCATTGTTAACAGAGGACAAATACTGTTCTATTGTAGCAGTTATCACCACTGGCTATAAATTGAGTGTGTGTGTGTGTGTGTGTGTGTGTATGTGTGTGTGTGTGTGTGTCTTTGTGTGTATGTGTGTGTACGCATGCACACAGGCTCTCAGATGCATGTATGATCTTCTCCTCCACTGGGTAAGAAACCAGGTGCATAGTAGCCATTTAGTCAAATGTGGATTAATTAAAAGAAAAAATAGTTGATGAATAAAATTTTTATTGTTCTTAAAATGCTTAGAACACTGGATCAGAGTCTGGATACTGGCTCTGTATTATTGGCACTGTATTAACAAAAATGTAAACTTTTCAAGATTGAAAACTATAAGGAAAGATGAAACACTCCTAATCTTTATCTGAGAAATGAGTTTGTAACTGTTGAGTTCTGACATACAAAACTCAGAATGTTCAAATAATAGTTCAATGATACATGTCAAAGTTTTATAAAAATAGACCAAACCAATTAAAAACCTACAAAATAATAAAGAATATGATTAGAAATAAGTAAAATAAAGTCTGAACAAACAATATAAAGACAAATGAAATAACAAATTGGTTCTTTAAAAATACTAAACAAATTAAAAAACATTTCATTAAATTCACCAAAAATAAGACGTGGTCCAAGTTTATAATTAAACATATAATAAAAAGAATATTGCAATAATACAGTTGAAATAAAGAACATCTTTATGGATTGGTTTTAAAAACTTAAACTCAATTGTTGGAGGTTGGTCTGGTCCTGTGTATTCTAATGTGAAATGCTGACCCTCAACATCTGTTTGATATCACAACGAGAACAAGTAATGTGGAAGCTTTGCATACCAATATTCTCTGACTGGTTAAATGAAGTAGCTTATAGCCTACAGGTGGGCAGAAGAGAAATAGGAGGAGTTTAGGTTGCCAGACTTGGGGTCAGACAGGGATCAGGAGGAGGGCAAGGGAAAAACAAAAGAGGAAGAAAGAGAGAAAGACATTGCCATGGGACAGAATGGACCATAAGACATGACCTTGATGGCTGGTCTGATGGAACAGAAGCAGCCCAAATATGACAAGTAATATAGGGGTACATGTAGCTGAGAAATAACAAAATAGCTTGGAGGGTTGGTACCTGCCTGGTTAAGGTGCTTAAAAGTTTATTTAAATCTAAAGTGTCTCTGTCTTTATTATTTGGGAACAAGATGGGTTAGAGAAGCCCTCTAGTGCCTAATATCCTCTTTCACAGCACTCAGTAAATGAAAAATCTAAAATGAAAAAAATAAATAAACTGCTAACCTGCACTACCAGTTCACTCAGGCATTTAAGTTTTGTTCTTTCTCAAGTCTCTCAAGGGAGTTGAAGACCAGACAGTTTATTTTTATAAGCAAGTTTAGTTGGTTAGAGGATAAGAACTTTTTAGATCAAAATAAAGGATTTAAGTTAAAGAGAGGAGCTATGATAAATATTGAATTTCATTCAGAAATTTAGACCCAACAAGATAGGAAAGATGTTTACTTCAAGTTTGACAAATACAAATAGCCAAATCACTATGAATGGAACATTTATGTAACTCATGATTGTTTCACGGCTGTCCTTGTTGTATGTAGTTTGTTTTATCCATGTGTAACAAAATACATGTATATGTTCAAGTTTTTTTAAAAAAGAAAACTCTAAAAGAAATGGATAAATTTATAGGTACATACCTAATAAAGTTAACTCCAAGAAGATATAAACAAATAAACAGCAGTAAGTAAGGAGACTGGTATGATAATAAAAATCTCCAAAGAAATGTTTAAGAATGGACAGTTTCACTGCTGAAGTTTATGTGAGTTTTCAGCTTATCCCATAAAAAGAAGTCATTATTACTCTTACACCAAAACCAGATAAGGGCAACCTAAATGGAAAACTGTGGACCAAACTCCTTGTTGCACAGTGGTAGAAAAAAAAACTCAAAACATACTTGAAAGACAAGTTCAATAACCCATAAAAAATATTCACATACCATGATGAAGTCAGTCTTATCACAGGAGTAAAAGGGTAGCTTAAGATATGAAATTCAGTAAATGTAATGCTGAACATGGATGGTATCAAAGACAAAATTACATGATTGTTTCAATAAACAGAGAAGAAATATTGGATTAAATCCATTATTCTCTCATGTTAACAAGTGCTAAGGAACCGCAAGAAATAAATTATATACCAATATAATAAAAACTATGCATGTAAGAAACCCATGACCAAGCTCACACAGTTAAACTATAAAAACCTGAACATATTTGCTTTATAATTAGAATGACAGGAATATCAACTTCAGCCTGACTTTTGTGCTATAAGACTTAAAGCTTTATGTAGAATAATAAAGGCTTGAAAGCAGTACGAGCTAAGAAGGAAGAAATCAACTGAGCCTTATTTGCAGACGACATAGTCCTCTGTTGAGAAGATACTGAGACTCCTCCAAAAGGTTTTCCACTTAATAAAATAAATTATTACTGTAACATAATACAACATCAATAGAAATTAATAATGGAACTGCTGAGAAGGAAATAACAAAAACAATTGAATTTGTAATGGCCTAAAAAAGAAAGAAGATACCAAGCAGCAAACCTAACAAGTACGTGTCTAACCTTTAAAAGTTATGAAATATCAAAGAAATTGAATACAGTACTAGAATATTTAAACACTTCCTATCCATTGGACAGCATGATCAACATTATGTAAATGTCTATACCACCTAAAGTAACCTGCAAAGTCAATGCTACAGAAAAGTTACAATGATGATTTTTCACTGAATTTGACAATAAAAACCTAGAATTCATAGAGTACCAAATGATTCAGAGAAAAAATGAGGCATCTAGGTACCTGACTTCAATCTATGCTAAAGAGCTGCAGACACAAATCAGGGTAGTAATGACACATAATCAGTCAGGTAAATCAGGCTACTAGAACATAGTACCCAGAAATAAATCCATGCAGTTAGAGCCATATGAGTCTTTTCCACATTGTCAAAACATACATTGGATAAATAACTGCATCATTAAGAAATGGTGCTGGGGAAACTTGATAAATAAATATAGAAGACAGAAATTAGACCTCCATGTCTCATCCTACACAAAACCAACTTAAAGTGAAGTAAACATTTTAAAATAAGTTTTGAAGGTAAAAATTCTAGAGAAAAATGCATCAAAGTATGGCTATCGATAAGGATTTTCTGCATAGAATCCATGTAGCTCATGAAATTTCAGACAAAATTGATAAATGACGTAATAAAAGTAAAAAAGCCCAAAGAACTCTAGTGCCCCATATTTGACCATGTCCCCTGGATGGGGAGACATGGTGGCACTCAAAGGAAGGATAGCAGGCTACCAAGAAGAGACTTGATACCCTATGAGCATATACAGGGGGAGGAAGTCTCCGTCAGTCACAGTCATAGGGGAGGGGAGTAAGGGGAAAATGAAGGGAGAGAGGAATGGTAGGATACAAGGGAAGGGATAACAATTGAGATGTAATATGAATAAATTAATAAAATATATTAAAAAATAAAAAAAGAAAATCATCAAAGTAAAGAGGCAGTTAAAATAATGAAAGAGAAGCTTTTCCAGCTATTCATCTTCGAGGTTGTTAGTAATAAATAACTCAAACATTTAAATAACAGGAGAGTAAGTAGTCATATAAATATGTGAGTAAACTCACTAAAGAAACAGCACATACAAACAAATACATACAAAATGCCCAAAACTTTAACCAGTAGAGAGATATGAAGCAAAAATACATTGAGGTGGGATGTAAATTTATCCAGTTATTATAAAATATTTAAAGGTCAAATTGTTTCCTGAATAGTATAATAATAATAATAATAATAATAATAATAATAATAATAATAATAATAATAATTTAAGCCAATAAGGTCACTTAACTGTCTATGCACCTTTTTCAGTATGTGGGTTTGATGTGCATTGGGGATGGCATGGAGAATATCAACTATTTTTGTATTATAGCTGATTAGGGAAATATAACTCATTATTTTGAGTGTTAGAATAATTACATTATCTCCATAACCTGTATTGCATTCAATGCGTGTCAGTCAGTTAGGAGTAGTTAAAAAAAAAAAAAAGAAATAGAGTCAGTTTGATTTATTATCCTTAAACACATTCACAGATCAGTGCCCCTTTCAGCCATCATCAGAGAAGTTTCTTCCTGCAGCAGATGGGAAAATACAGAGACCCACAGTCACACATTAGGCAGAGAAAAGGGGAAAGAGGGAGAAGGGGAGGGGGAGGGGGAGGGGCAGAGGGAGAGAGAGACAGAGGGGAAGAGGGAGAGAGAGGGGGAGGGGAAGGGGAGGGGGAGAGGGACAGGGAGACAGACCCTGACAGGCACAGCTCTGAATGCTATGTCTTTATCAAACCCATCCACTCAGAGCTCAGGAAACGTCATAGAAGAGGAGTTAAGAGCCAGAGGAGATGGAGGACGTGAGGAAAGCAAGGCTCTCGAAATCAACTGAACAAAACACGTATGACCTGAAAGAGACTGAAACAGCATGCAGAGGGCCCACAGGGTCTGCACCCGTGCTATGCATATGTATTATAGCTTGTTGCTTAGTATTTTTATGTGACTCCTGAGTGTGTTAACAAGAGATTCTCTGATTCTTGTACCATCTCTTGGGAACTTTTCCTTCTGTTATTTTGTCTTGTCAAACTTCAATGTGATGGTTTTGGTTTCATCATATTATACCTTATTTTGTTCTGTTCTGTTGTTTTCTCTTAGAAGACTCTACTTACTATTCTTTCTAATGGAGATAGAACGGGAGTAGGGGGATGGGGCATGTGGGGATGAACTGGGAGGAGGAGAGGGAGGGGAACCTGTAATTATGATTTATTTTTTTTGTATGAAAAAAGTCTATTTTAATAAAAGAGGGGAAACACACTGCAAATCATAAATAAAATGTCAATAAATAAATGTCCATTACGGATCTTCCAATAATCTGTAAGATATTGTGCTAACCAATAGTGTTCAAATGAGAAAGGAAAATGAGCAAACCATGCCTGTGTCCTCCAATGCAGAGAAGCTGTAGAGCAGCTCAGCAGCATGAGGAAACCACTAGACAATGACCAGAACCGGAAAGTACTACAAAAATGATTATTTTTTTTTAAATGGCATGATAAGTGCCCAGAGTTGGCGGAGGTGGTAGTGTGGGCAGGGAAGGCTGGGCTTGGGGTTCAGAGAAATAGTGAAGTGTCACCTGAACCTACAGATATGTCAAAAAAAAAAAAAACAAAACAAAACAAAATAAAAAAACACGAGCTCCTGAGGACTGTACAGTCTTCCAGAAGCCACTTTTTATGTGTGAATCACCCATCACTCATTTGTATAAGGAGAAAACACTCTTCGTACTTCAGAGACTGTCTTAGTATCAGATTCTTTACTTTCTTTGACAATCTCATAAGTAGAGAGCACCCTCGGTGTGCATGCCAGCCCAGTCTCTGACACCCACTTCTGCTGTGTGCAGTCCTGACGGGTCAGCTCTCCTTCACATGCAGCCTACTTTCCCAGACACTTACTCTTCACTGACAGGCAAGGGAGGTGGCAGGAGGCAGTGAACCGGAAGGGAGGGAGGAGTTTGGAACAAATGTCCAGTAATAAGCTTCTTCCACCAAATGTCCAGGTGAGCTTTCACGCCCTGTCTTCCTTGAAGCTCCAGCCAGGTGGAACTCAATCTAGAATTTCCTTAGCCCAGTGCATCTTGGGAAAAACTAAGAATAGGTGAAGCATAGCATATGAACTTCTATGGTGTGGCTATGACTTCTCTGTGATGCTGACTTCTCACTCCTACAAACAAGCTGCTTTGTCTTCTAAGGAAGTCTATGAATGCATTAAATGTAGTTCTAAATGCTGTTTGTGAATGTTGAGAATAGGATTATTGCTTCCTAAATCAAAATAAGAGTTGAAAAGTCAATGTTTGTAGTTTATAAGTGGCTTTAATTCATCTAGAAAGAAGGTAATGATACAAAATAACCAAATACAGACTTTCATGTATGAAGAAAATATTAAATGACTGTGCACAGTAAGAATAGGAAAGCAAAACACTTCCAGGTTTAAACGCATACACCGAAATCTTTTTTTATTTTTACTTTTACTTTATTACACATGTATAAAACAAACTGCATACAGCAGGGAGAACCATGTGATGATCATGAGAATAATGAGTTTTATATATGTTACATTCATAGTGGCTTGGCCATCTGCATTCGTCTCGTTTGAAGTAAGTGTTTTTCCCGTCTTGTTGGGTCTAGATTTCCGAATGAGATTCAATGTCTGCCTTATCTCAATTCTAATAGCTTAACTTCTTTACCTTGATCTAAAATGATCTTGTCCCCTAACCAGCTAGACTTGGTTATAGCGCTATATTATCTTGTCTTCAATGCCCCTCAGAGACTTGAGAAGGAATAAAACTTAAATTCCTGAGTGAATCAGCAGTGTGGGTTAGCAGTTTCCAAAATGTACAAATTGACTTAAGACAGTTTACTGCCTGACCAGTCACCCAATACACTGTATAACGCTGGAGCCTCATCTTCAGCTTTCTGGCCTAATATTTCTGCCAGACTTGTTCGCAGGGCAGGAACTATTGAGGACTTGCATACCCTGACTTGAATTCTTAAAATTTATAAAATGTGGAAAGTACCTAACATTTTCTCTGAATACTCAAAAAATAATCACTTCTTTTAAATGTTGTGAATCTATTTCTAAATTTTCTTTTTGATAGTATTAATATAATTACAATATTTCTGCTTCCCTTTCCTCTCTCTACTTCTAAATGACATAATTTAATTTTCCACCAGAAAGCCATCTCAAAGGTCAAGTTTTGTGATTCATTGTCAATACTATTTTATCAGTTAAAGTGAATACATTGTAGAAGAAATTACCAACAAGCCATTAAGATCCCTAAAATAAATATTTCTCTAGCAATGTTGTAAAAATAGACTTGAAATCATCTTCTTTCAAACAGGTAATGAATGATTACTCCATAATGCCAAAATAGAGTTTTAACAGAATTCAGCAAGTCTTTCATCAAATGTCTTTTTGAAACTTTTTAATGTTATCTTTCAGACTCTCTTAATCCTAATCGCACAATAAGATTTTTATTAAGTCTAATTGCTCTTTGATCAGACATTTGATTATTTACCCTGAAGCTACATTGTAGATTTCAAGTTGTTCTGCACAGCTGTAATTACCATATGTTTTCATTAATCTAATTCTGTTAGCTGGCTGTTTACCGAGTAGTCTTAGTGTCAATCAATTATCCTGCTAGCCCATGCATCAAAGCAATTAGAATAGGGTTTAGTTCTCAAGGTGCAGTCATTAGGATGTTTTATTACACATTTACAGACTATTAAAGAGCATATACAGAAACAGACAAATAGAAGATTTACAAATTTGTTTTTTCAATAACACTAAGCAGTAAACTGCTGGGAATTCATCTATGTGGTTAATATCACTATCAAAGTATCTGTGCCATAGAAAATATTATGAAACCACTTGAAAGACAAAGCTCTGTAAAGTTAAGTAAATTAAACAAAAACAGTGTGAATTTTCTTTCAGATGCATAGGAAACTAGATTTTTTTTTAAAAAGGTAATGCAGAGATTGTCTTTTATCTGTCAGTTAGATTTTATTGGGTTTTCTAATAATATTTAAATTATTTTAAAATAAATAAGAATAAGATATGTTATTCCCTAACAATTAGTTGGATTAGCGGTGGGGAGCATTGACTCTTCTTCCAGAAACCCAGGTGTTGGAGGAAGGTGCAACTGGTTTTTGAAATGCTGATTTCAGTGCCTTGAGATCTGGTTACAGACCTGCCATGGAGGTTTTTATGAATGTTGAACTATCTCCTGTCACCCTGTGATGAGAAGGAATTTTCCCCAATTATCTCAGATTGGCTAACTAAAGATGCTGAAGCCTATGCCTGGGTAGAGGAGAGCTAAATGGTGTTTTAGCTCCCACAGCTTGGTTTTGAGCAATGCGAAGACACAGCAGAAGGAGAGGAAGCTGTAGAGAGAGGAGTTCCAAAGGCAAAGCAGTGATGAGCATGTGCCTGTAAAGACAGACTGATGTAGCCGAGCGGCCGAAGAGTCATCAGACTGGCAAGTGGTTAGGTTTTATGTGGGTTTTAAAGGCACTAGGATTGGAATAGCCCAGAATCTGCCCAGCATAGTGCCTATAGCTTAATAATAAATCATAGTCTCTCTGAGTCAGTCATTAGGGAACTACTAGTTAAAGAAAACTGCTACCATAATAATTTACCGTATTAATTAACATAGAAATAATAACTATTATTTGTGCAATCTGGGTTCAGTTCCAGCACCCACGTGGAGGTTCACAGCTGTCTGCAACTCCAGTTCCAAGGGACCTGACACCCCCACACAGGCATACATGCAGGCAAAACACCAATCCACACAATATAAAAAGTAAATTATTTAAAAAATTAGTTGACATGTTTACTCAAAATTTATAGAGACTTTGTCCAGTTCTTTATAAATTTTTGGTGCAAATTGTTCTTTTTCTTCATCCATATCTCACTTTTCCATTTTTACCATCAGCATTGAGCATGCAACTCATGCTGATGCAATCTGTGAGAAAGCAGGCAGGAGTAGGGATCGGGGTTGGAGGGGTATAGGGCTGCTGAACTGACACTCTCGGGTAAGGACCTGAAACAAAGAGTCCTTGTCATTAAGGCTAATTATCATGATGTCACAACCACCACACATAAGAGTAAGAGCTACTGGGTGTTACATACTATCTTAAAATTTATTCCTACTTACCACAAAAAAATAATAATCACAACCTGTGAGCAAGTGATGCCTTGAGTCATACAGATTTTTCTAGTGACAGACAACATGAACACTATTATGTATCATTTAAAAGATGCGGACACAGAAAGGGTAACTTATCAGGAAAAGACAATTAGAAACTGTGGCCTCTAATTTATCACCACGCAGTGTGTGTTTTTAAACAACTCAGATATCATAGGGTGCATGAGCGAGAATCACCAGGCCGTGTTGTTGGTTCCCGTGTCTGAGTTTCTGATTTGGTGGGTTGACTTGGGACATGGGCATATATGTGCCTAACAACTTCCCAAGGTACGCTGATTGTGCCAGTGCGGGAAAGCATTGAGAGCCGTTCTCTGCTCCATGCTGCACACCTACTGGCATTCCTTCTCCTGGTCTAACTTTCTCCCAGCCTCTACTTGGAACTCTCACGAGGGAAGCTCATCCGTTTCTTTAGAGGTAGGTCTCAGCGGGTCAAAGTCCTCCCATTCTGTCTTCAGTCGGCCACCCATTCCCATTCTTCAACTATATTCTGTCATCACTGTGTCTTATTCTGTTTGTCCCTTTAGTGTCAAGATTGCTTCTGAAATGTTGAGTTTTATCTACCTTTTTTTACCCCGCCTTGAAATTTTATAAAAAATATGAACACATATACCGAATCCGCATACTTGTGGGATCCTGTGAGAAAGTCTTGCTTGCTGCCTGATCCTTCACTGACTGTGGAGTCCCTCGCCACCACTGCAGCCACCGTAGCCCCTGCATCAGCACTGGAAGTGTGACAGTTTGGCTGTCTCCTGTTTCCTCTTCTCAATAGAACAACAAAGACAAAGCCTGCCATCCAAATTACCTTATATTTCTACTATATCCCTGAGTGACACTCTTAAGGACTTCTGTTGGCTCCTCAGCTAGATACTTATAGCAGATCTCTTGGGGTGTGGCCAATGAACTGTTCCTTTTCAACTGCTAGTTCCCCCAGAGTCGTCTTTATCCTCTTGCTCTCTCAGGTAATTTATTTGAGTAAGAGTCAGAAGGACTGGATGATGGTCCAAGTGTAGTTCAGAAAGACTTCCCAAACATCTTGAGCCTGGCTAACTCTGGGAAGGCACACTCTTTCTATGACCAGAAGATGGTGCGTACCCAGGGTGAAGATTTGTCAGTCACTTCCCAATTGCTCCTCCCTGTAGAGGTTCCACAGCCTCAGCAGCACTTCGCTTCTCACTGGAAACCATTGATTACAAATTACTCTCATTCTGGAAAATCTTTGTTGATTTAAAAAAGTCCCTATGATATATGTGTACAAAGGGAATCCATGTTCTGACACACTCTGACACATGTGGGTGGATACAGTGTGTGAGTGTGTGTCAGGGGTAAGGGGTGTTTACAAGACAACCTTATGAATTCCTGTTACTCCTTTCTCCTTTATATTGCCAGGTGCCAAATGCTTTTATTGGTGAAAACTAGCCTTCTCTTTTTGAATTTTTGACTCCACTTTCTGGTACTTTTCTTATGTTTTCCCCTCTCTCACTTGGTTCTTTCATTTTATTTTTAAGCAAGATTTTTCCTCAAACATGAGAGTGTGTACCAAGTTTGCTACTTTTGATCTGGTGTTGTGTATATCATTTTCTGAGGCATTTCCCTCATTATTGTATATATTTGCCAATTCAGGAAAACAAATTGGCTGACTCACAAACTGATCTATATCTACTTAATCTCTACTTCTCATGGCACAAGATATAATGTCTAAACCACAGAACTCTCACACATATCCTTTATGCTCTATCCCCAGTCAATTTCCCATATACAGTTTACCCTGCTTTTTCTATGATATCCAATCTTAAATTCCACTATTTAAGAAGTGGAATTAGAAGCCAGCAGTAGCAAAAACAACTCCCATTCATTGCACAGTAATGATGTACCAGACAGGTATTTTGTAGATAAAGACACTTGTGTTTAGAGGTTAAATAACTCACCCAACTCATAACTCTCAGTTGGCAGCCTGAGATTTAAACCCAGTCTAGCAAGGTCATCTTAGGCCCTGTGCTGTACTGTGTACTCCTAATAGCTCCAGGGGTTACCCTTGCTATAAATCCTACAGTGCTGGTTCATGTCTTATCACTTTGGATTGGATCCAGCCTCCTTCCCCTTTAAATCGAAGCCTTTTATTATCCAGCTCCTGAGTGCCTTCCTACTTAATCTCTTCCCACTACTCATAAACCATCTGGACATTCACCACACTGAAGTTCCTGTCTTTGCTTCCACTCTCCTTAAAGCACACTCTCCTAGTCAGCCTGCACTTTTCCTAACTGTCAACTAAGTGTCCTTCAGGACTCAGGTGGCAAAGTTGCCAGGTACTGGTTATTACAAATATCATAGATATTTTCTCTCACATCCCTCCCTATGAATTCCTCTTTCCCAAAACTTACATTTCTTCACCTCATTGTTCTACTGTACTATTACATCATGGATGCTTAACTGCAGCAATGATCACTTACAGTTAGGCTATATCAATACAGTATCAATCTTAATTGCTCTTAATACTTATATTTGTGTTATATCCTCGACACCTATAAGGAATTCTGTGGGCTCTTCGGCTCGATACTTACCAGCAGACTTCTCAAGGTGTGGTCTATATTATTTCCCCAGGTAGTTCCTTCACTATTGTACACATTTTCCCATCCAAGAAAAAAAGTTCTCAAACTATGGCTCTAGCCAAGGACAATACAGGCCGTAAACTTCAAACTCCTACCCAGATCTAGCCAATGGACAGGACATTCTCCACAGTTGAGTGGAGAGTGGGGTATAACTTTCACACGTACTCTGGTGCTTCATATTTGACCATGTCCCCTGGAGGGGGAGACCTAGTGGCACTCAGAGGAAGGACAGCAGGTTACCAAGAAGAGACTTGATACCCTATGAGCATATAAAGGGGGAAGGAAGTCCCCCTCAGTCATAGACATAGGGGAGGGGAGTAAGGGGAAAATGGGAGGGAGGGAGGAATGGGAGGATACAACGGATGGGATAACCATTGAGATGTAATAAGAATAAACTAATATAATCAAATTAAAAATTAAAAAAAAAATAAAGTTGGGTCAAACATGAAAAAAAAAAAAAGAAAAAAGTTGGGCCACTTGTAAACTAATCTGAATCTACTTGATTTTTACTTGTCATGCAAAGCATATCATGTCTAAAACACAGGACTCCCACATATACTTTATCATCTATCCACAGTCAAGTTTTCATACAAAGTTTACCCTGCCATTTTACTACAGAAGGGCAAAAGTACAAGTCTTGGTGCACACTCTCACGTTTGATGAAAAGTCTAGTTAAAAAAATAGTAGAAGCCACTGAGTGAGAGATCCACTATGAGAAAGTGAGGAAATAAAATTAAAAACATAAGGCTAGTGAGTTTATTTCACCAGTGAAGGCATTTCACACCTCATAATGTAAGTCTTATATAGAAGTTAAAAGCAAAAACTGCAACTGTCAGAAATATACTTATGAACATCTATTAAACACATTAACATAAAAGTGTAGATTTCACTTACAATATTATAGTGATACCTAAGAACTACACAAAACTGAGCTAGTCAAAATTTTAGCATGGGTTGCCTTGGACACATCCTGTCTACTGGCAGTTGACAGTGACCAAGGGAGAGAGAGTCATTGTCCTTTGAGAATATGGACATTAGTAGGTTACCTGTGCACCAATGGATGGACACACATCAAAGTAGGTATGAACAGCACTAATGGGACTCTGGCCTATTAATAACACACACTAGATACAAGACATGAAGTGTGAGGGAGGTGGGGCACTCCCGGGAGTTGGAAGGAGCTATTGGTGGATGGATATGATCAATATACATTGCCTAAATACATGAGACTTTCAAAGTCTAAAATACAGTGTTTTGAAAGATATAGCGATATAAAACATCCAATTAAAAGGTCTTTATTTTGTGGATAGATTGAAGCCCAAATAGCTTCATACATGTTTATGAGAAACTCTGAGATTTCAAATAAATAAGTACACAATACTTTGAATATGCCAATACTCTTATTACTTTGGCTAGGAAGGTGTAACAATATTTAAGGAACAAGGTGATATTATAACCCACGCAAGTTATCCTGTCCTATTTTAGTTGTTTATTCATTGAGACAGGTGTTATTCATCATCAAAACTTATGAGGTCTTCAGGTCATTTACATAATGAGAGAAACATAAACTTGAATGTTCACTCATCAACTGGACTGGATTAGGAGGTTAGGGTAATTCCCACTGCCTCTCCTTGTCTCTGTCTCTGTCTCTCTCTGTCTCTCTCTCTCTCTTTCTTTCTCTCTCTCTCTGTCTCTCTCTGTCTCTCTGTCTCTGTCTCTGACTCTCTCTCTCTCTCTCTCTCTCTCTCTCTCTCTCTCTCTCTCTCTCTCTCTCTCGTGTGTGTGTGTGTGTGTGTGTGAATACTTCTATCTCTCATCTCCTCTATCTATCATCTATCATCTATATATCATGTGTTTATCATTTATCTCTCTATCACATATCTTACCTCTTTCCTCACTTCCTTTCTGCCTTTCCTTTTTGTTTTTTTTTTTTTGTTTTTTTTGTTTTTTTTTGAGAAAGTGTTTTTCTGTGTAGCCTTGGCAGGCCTGCAAGGCTGGCTTTGAGCTCAAGTAGATCAGCCTGCTTCTGTGGCTGAGACCACATCATGTTTTGCAGATGTCAACTTCTAAAGAAGAACTATCAAGTATTTTATGAAGCAGCAATGGGATGGATTGAATCTATGCTTCTCTAGACCTTGGCTTTATTACCCAGCTCCTGTGAGAAGTGCTCCTGTTACTAACAACTTCACAGACAAAAGAAGGCAGTGGTGGTGGGAGGAAATGTATTTCCGCACAATTGAGGATAACGGGAGACCTTGAGAGCAAGGAGGACAGATTTTTAAATAACATGCTGAAGGACGCAGAAAGTATTTAAACATTTCTGAGAAGCTGAATTATGCGGGACGTGAAACCTTAAAAGGAGGAGGAACTACGGGGCAGTTCTGGGAACTACAGGAGCGAATGAAGCCCCCTACAGGAATGCCACAGACATTCTGACCAGAACTATTTTTAGTGAAACCATTATTTATGTTCACATCAGTGCATTAAGGACCTTTGTACATGTATTTCAAAGAGAAGAACGTTGTTATGCATCTCCAGGACACGTCACCACAGCTAAGGCCAAGGATCCCTAGGTGTGCATTGCACAGCCACGGGAAGGAAGCTGCACACATTCCGATTGCCATGCGGCAGCGGGATCTGCTCAATGCTATCAAGGTCCAGCAGGCAGAAGTTATGCCACATTGCTTGGAGGCCTTAGAGTACTTCTTTTGCCTACTGTGCTTACAATCACTCCATTTCAGCTAGTCTGTCGGCTGCTTCACCACCCTGCTGTTATCTATCTTCCACACTGGTCCAGCCCAGTAACTTTGATTTTCAGTGAGCTTGACGTGCATGCTGATGTCCTAGGATCCTGCTGTTGTTGACCTTGTCTTGCTTTGAGACAGCAAATATGACTTGTGGGCAAAGTTGATGAAACAGGCTTAGACACTATGAAGCTGAGGTTTTTGTTGTTGTTGTTGTTGTTGTTGTTGTTGTTATTTTTTTCTATCTGCTGTTTGTTTTGCTTTGCTTTGGTTTTACTTTATTTTTTTTGTCTCAACTGTTGTACTAAAGAAATATGAACATGGTCATCATTTTGTTCTAGACTTTTCACTTAATGAACATAAAAATCCTGGCTCACCTCTCACTGGCTCAAATACTTAGCTTAAAAAGTAAATAAAAGCAATGAAACAAAAGCTTAATACACTGTAAAATATTTTTCTTGATGCCATTATTTGTAACTTTCATGAGGATTATAGCAAATACACACTGATTTTTTCATAGACCAAGCCTTTTCTTTTATTACTTAACAAAGCTACATGTTTATTTTGCTTTCTGACTCTGTTCCTGTGCTGTCAACACGTTCACACCAGTTTTCTTCTTCTCAGTAAGGAAAGCCCACTCGATCCTGTCAGGGACATATTTGGCACACATGAAACCATGGTAGGCTCTGCTGATGTGTGTCTTTGTCTTAGACAATCTCATAAGGACTTTAGGCTTCACTGCATGAACTCCTCACACTGCCTGGGCACATGCCACGTGCTGACTTAGGTGCTTTCCCAACCTTTTTGGGGTAAAGGTAAACAATCCCATTGCCAGGAGTTCAAGATAGCCTAGTTCTGCTAGAGGCTGTATTATAGGAGAGCCTATGACCATATATCAAATTCTGGACCATTGTGAGTGCCTCTAAGTACCATCCCCGGAAGAGCTTCTCATTGATTTTTAGTTGTTCTTTGTATAGCTGTTTAGTATAATGCTTCCTTTAGTAAAGCACACATATCTCTTTTGCAGGAGTAGATAGACAAGTACCTCTGAGTATCTCAGGGAACTCTTTGAAAGGTGATCAGTCCCTTTTAGCTATTGATATTGTCTATGCTCTCTCCCAGAATGGCCTTGATTATTGTGCCAAAAAAACAACTTTATAATATAACATCTCAAAATTCTGATCCACCTCAGTTCTAGATCCATCTTAGTGCATTACATGAGTTTTTTTCCTTTTCTTATTTGTTCCTAAACTTTTTACACAATTTCAAATCTAAATGACAAATCTTTGAATATATAAATAGGAAAATATAAAATTGTCACTCCAAATCAAATTGCCCTACTGGGTTTTTAGGATCCATTTTTAAAAACCTAAATACTTTATTTTGAAGAAATCAAGACTGGATTTCCACACCATATGCTTTCCCTAAATATCACAGTTCTCTCTCTCTCCTCAGACCATGTGATTACAGCTGTAATGCTCCTTCTCTTGGATTTTCATTACTCTTTGCAAGTCCTGGGGTTCCCAGCTCCTAGAGAGTTCTTCACCTACAAATCTCCATCTAATCTTTGATGCAGGAGAACAAGGACTTTCAAGCTTGACATTACCTCATTCAGAAGAGATGTCTGTGTTTCTGTCAGTTGGCAAAACAATTATAATCCTGCCCACCTGCACCTTGCTTGAGCCACATTAGACATTTTTACTCATATGGTAATTTTATTTTCTTCTCTGTTTCTAGGTTTCTTCCCGTATTTTCTAAGATACGGTGTATACTGTGATAGCAATTTAGAGACCCACCGTAATGTGTTAAGGTCTCTAATGCTCCCATTTTCTAACTGCCTGCTTCACCCAAAGCTCAGCACTCTGAATCCTAGCCTTTCCTTGTTAAATTCTATTTTGCACTTCAGCTACTTCAACTGTAGAATTGAAATGATAACTCTCTCACACAGTGGTGGCATGAGTGAGATTAGATAGTGCATTTAACAGGCCTAGAACACAGCAGGAGTGTAATAAATGGTACAATATTATTATTGTTGGAATTATTATTTTTATTACTACTAAGATATGAGGTCCTATAAATTGCAACTGGACCATAACTACCATTAACTTTCTATGCTATGGTAATAATAGCTGAGTATTGAACTTGATTTGATTTGCTAAATTAGCATTTTTTAAACTGCAACATAGCTGTAAAGGAAAAGTTAATTCAACATGAGAAATCTGAGCTTATCCTACAATTGCACACAGATATGGTATACTGAACATCCACTTTAAAATGTTTAATTAGAATGCACCCTTAAGCTATTCTGTATCTCAAAGATGACTTTGTACTCACTGAGTCAAATCTAGGAATATATCTGTTAGGTAATGGAACACAATCCTATATTTTAACAGAGAATTTCCTAGCTCATCACACAATTCCATATCATTTCAGATCTTTAACCTCGGTATTAATTTCCAATTAAAATAATAAATGCCTAATTAGAAAATATTTGAGGTACTGTACCTTTGTTTAAAATTCATAACCAGATTCAAATAAAATACCATCCGCATTGAAAGCTTGCCAGCCCTTGGTAGTGTTTTCACCAGGCACACATTCTGGGTGGCTAAACCTTGCTTGAAAAGGATGTTTGACCTAAGACATAGTTCTATAAAAGAGAGGGTAAAGTTCTGTCTTCATGTGCTTCCCAATTTAAGATGGTGCAGAGCTATGAAGCATCTTGCCTGACCTCTCTCCACAATGACTTCTGAAATGCTTTTGAAGACAGAAAATAATAAAACTCACCAATACCCAGACTAAGGTTAATACACAAATTGCCTGGCTATGGGAGGGAATTCTGCCAACTTTTGATGGAAGCAGATCAGAAAAAAAAATGCTCTGAACTTCACCTTGTTGTAAACCCTCTGCCTTGTGTTTGATTTTCAAAGTCCAAATTTATTTTTAAGGCTCTCTTCTGAGTAAAACCTGTTCATGAAGTGAGAATAAAGATTCAAGGCTTCTGAAAACTGTCCTCAGTGATTTTCTGTCTCCCTTTTACTTTGTACTAAGAGACCAGCAGAAAGCTAAGGATCAGGAGACAAAAAAGGATAGCAAGAGAAGAAGTTAAGGTCTGGCACATGGCACTAAAGCCTGTCAAGCATCCATTAGGATCACCTGGCTACAATGTAAGGTATATACGGTCGATGAAGCATTTCTGACTTAGAGTAGTTTGGGTGGCATTATATTCCTAATTCATGGGCTTCAAAGGAGAAAAGGAATCATTAGAAACTTGAATCATCACCCCATCCACTCAACCAGGACCAGCTTCTCCATCTTTTAATAGATTCCATGGCCAATGCTGATGATGTATTTTTACATATACCACCTTGATGTATTTCTCTTTTTCTCTATGCTTCTAGAAAATTATAGCTACCGTATGTATGATGTCTATATCCAATATATGTGGATCTTTATTTATTATCCATCATCGTCAGTGGTTTGTAAAAGCAAACTCGCAGATTGTACATGAATACATTCCAATAGAAGTTTTAAATAACATTTTCAAAGTACTCATCAATCAGAGCTGGGATGAAAGATGAATTCAATTATATATTGTAGTTAGTAAAACTTGAAAAACTTTGGAAACCCAACTGTGCTTGACTGCTCAGTAAATGTTCTAAATAGTCATTATTTTCCTTTCCTTCCTCAATGGATTATACCACAGTGTCTTCCCCTGGAGGGGGAGACCTGGTGGCACTCAGAGGAAGGACAGCAGGTTACCAAGAAGAGACTTGATAGCCTATGAGCATATACAGGGGGAGGTAATCCCCCTCAGGAACAGTCATAGGGGAGGGGAATAAGGGGAAAATGGGAGGGAAGAAAGAATGGGAGGATACAAGGGATGGGATAACCATTGACATGTAACAAGAATAAATTAATAAAAAAGAAAAAAGAAAAAAATACCACAGTGTCTTTCCATGTTCCCTCGAAACCAGTAGGTCTAAAGGGAAAAAAGGTCCAGTGAGTCAGCAGATAGAGAATATCTAACACAGACATGTGATATAGATATCTATATTCTCATATATTTTACACTTAACTGTATAGCTGAAAAGGGAAGAACATCCATAAGAAATGGCAAAGAGTCAACAGGAAAGAAAGATTGACTTGTACCTACAAATCAATCAAAATGCTATTATCAAAGTCAAATCTAAAGGGTGTGTTGTAAAAGTATCCGAAATAAAACAAAGATAAGTAAAAATGATGTCATCCTACTTCAGTGTAATAATGGGGATCACAGCCGGACACACACATGCACACAAGACCTGCTGAAGTATGTGTGATGATGCATGCTTATAATTGCTACTACTCAGGAGGAAAAAGCAGAAGACCAACTGGAGGCTAGGATGAAATATTTTCTTATGACAAAGCGGTCTCCTTAATTCTTCTTGCCATAATTCTTTTCTGCCTTCATAATAAAGAAAATAAGCCCAAGCTGAAAAAGAAAAATTCATGGCCTAGTTTAGGCAATCCAAGTTGAGGTGTGTGTGTGTGTGTGTGTGTGTGTGTGTGTGTGTGTATGACACTTTATATCCAACCAGAAATCTGAGAAAAAGGCTGGATACATACTTCAGTGGTAGACTTCTTGGCTATCAGATGTGGAGCTCTATGTACAATGTTTTTAGCAATACATGAGAAAATTTCCATTCAAAAAATAAAACTGAACTCATATTTGGAAATCATTTATGCTTTAACAATAAAAGCAGAAATAAATGATGCAATCAATCAATTCAAGGAGACAACAAAAATGAATACAGCAAACTACATTAATTTTCAGACATTTAATCAATGATAAAGCAGAAGAGTCACTGAAGACTATTGAGAGAGGGCAAAAGAGAAAAGAGAAAAAGAACTATATTTATGTATTGAGAGAGAATGAATATTCAAATTTTAAGAAAAACATTTTGTGATATACAAATAAAAGTGATAAAATACAAAATTCCCAGTATGACAATTTTCTGAAATTATGTGGTTGAAAAAATTGATGAGAAAAGAATTAGGAAGACTTCAAATACCAATAACTACAGATGAAACTAGAAAATTAGGTAGAAATATTATGATCAGTGTAGTTTAAATGCAATTTCTTTTAAACTTTTAGCAATCAGTGTTTCCTTGTCATACAAATTATTTAGAGATATGAAAGATGTGTAATACTTTTGAAATTATATACCTTAAATATAGTGTCAACACATTTTTTGGTCAAAACATCTTAATACAAGAAAACATTTCTATATTTACATAAACTTGACCATATAAAGTTTATTTCAAGAAGTATGGCTTTTTTATTGAATAGCAATATCTATTATGAACATAATTCTTCATATTATGAGGTAAAGAAAAATATTGTATAATAATCTGAATAAACACAAAAGTGTCCAAGGGAAGAAATAAAAACCAATCACTTATTTGTTTCTGTTCTAGTTTCAGTGCAAGGTTTATGGGTTGAAAGCATAGGATTCCAAGTATTTTTATTTTTGTTTCAGACTGCCCTAAGGACGCCTGCTTTTGACTGGATAGTAATGGTTCAATTCCACAATCACAGGCCTATGAAAGGGAGACAGAAATGATACTGTGGGCTCATCCCTTTCCTTCTTTTAAGAGCCTAGTTTGTTAAGAGGAAAGCAATACTACTGAATGTGTCCCAGTAAAAATGAATTGTTCATATAATCCATTTCAAGGATTGGTTAACTGTCTAGAATCAATGATCTAATTCTAAATAAGATGATTCTTATTCTCAGGTTCACAAATTAACAAACAAAAAGTAACAACAGAACATAAACAAGAAGGGATGAATACACACTGAAAAAACAGATTTACAAAACATGTTTCTTTTACAAGTTGGTCTTTAGTTCTAACAAAGAGAACATAGGCAGAACGGGAAAAGAGTATCTAAAAACATTCACTGGAGTGTTGCTTCCTAAATTTAATAACCCCAGATATTTATATTTGTGTAAATATCTGGAGAGTTTGGGCATCTGTTTTGGAGACAGATGTTGATAATATTGCCCATTTTACATGAATGTAGACAATGACAAATTAGTATTAATTCAGCCTAGCCAACTCACCCAAACAAATAAATGTCACATTTATTTTTCTCAGAAATACGTGTTCTATTAATGCTGAGAAATGTTAAATTTGCAATAAATAGTACTTGGTTCTCATTAAGTCATGTCACCTTCTCAACAGTTATTTTGTCTGTAATGCTACAGAAGGAATCATAGTTCTGTAAGTACGTCTCTAATATATTTTGTCATTGATAGCTTCTTACTACAGTGCCTGAAGTCACCATTTTACAATGCTCACCATATTACTACTGTACTTTGCGGTGTATAAGATGACTTTTTTTGTTGTTTTTCCTTTGTTTTTTTAATTAATTTATTCTTGTTACATCTCAATGGTTATCCCATCCCTTGTATCATCCCATTCTTCCCTCCCTCCCATTTTCCCCTTATTCTCCTCCCCTATGACTGTGCCTGAGGGGGACTTCCTCCCCCTGTATATGCTCATAGGGCATCAAGTCTCTTCTTGGTAGCCTGCTATCCTTCCTCTGAGTGCCACCAGGTCTCCCCCTCCAGGGGAGGTGGTCAAATATGAGGCACCAGAGTTGGTGTGAAAGTAGACCCCACTCTCCTATTGGGACTCTAGATGAGAGAAGCATGGGAGAATAGCAAAGTAGAAGGATCCAGAGGGTCCTAGAAACCTACAAGAAGAACATTATGATGGGCAGATTTGGTCCCAGGGGTCCCGCTCAAACTATGGCATCAGCCAAGGAGAATACGTGCAGTATAAGATGACTTTTTAACCCCTAAAATTCCTTGCCAAAGTCTGAGGTCGTCTTATCCTCTGGGTGCTTGCTTTCCCTTGCATCACATGTCCGTAGCATATAGTGAGTGTTGCCGTGGCGGATTACCCGCTCTGTGTGCAGGAGGATGAAGCAGGGAGGAGCAAGCAGCACACATCTTCCTGTACCTGAGGAGGCAAATGTGAGCATGGTTGGCTCTCCACCAGAAACTTCCCGTTTTTTGACTCAGAGGGCTGCACATCTTTGGGATGAGTGTGGCGCACACATTAAGGGACAGTGTAGGCTGGCATTGGCTGACAGCTGGCATTTAATAAAGCACCTGGCTGCCTGTGCCCTGCCTTCAAATAGACTCATGCCCAAGTCTGCTGCACAGTGTGTGCACTGGAAGAGGGTGCAGTCTTAAACGGCCACTATATTCCAAAGTCTATATTTTAACTGGAAATGTTGGGGGTCATCTTATACACCCAGTCGACTTACACACCGGAAAATATGGTAACTCATTGAGAACATGCAGCTCTGTAGGAAACTGTGCTCTCCCAAGCAAAGATAGGCTACCATATGCTCCCATCGATGTGGAAAACTGATATTCCTGCCCCTGTGGAAATCTGTGCAGTGTTGACTTTGTGAGATTTATTAATTTTCTTTAGACTGATGGGCAGAAGGATTAACTTTCATTATATTTGCCAATATGTTTTGAAATTTTGTTCTATTCACCAGGTTTACAAGGACAATTCCTTACATAAAATTTGCATCTCCAGAAATATAAACCATGGCTTTAATTTAGTTTCTAGTATCAGAAATATGCAAATGTATCATCATCATCAAACTACCATGTGGGAGGGAGGCAATTTCTTGTGAAACGTCATTCAGTGTCCAGTGGCAGTCGGCCTGGGTCCCACATCCAGTGGGTAAGTTCAGGCAATCTTGATTCCAGCTGAGGAAGGCCTGACCTTGAAATCAAAACTCCTAAAGTCCTGTTTATTGCTTAGTAGCAGCTTAGAGCACTCAGTGGTAAGGCAGGTAGCCTGGGAGCTGCTGGAAAAATGAATTTTCATCCAATGTCACAACTTAGCCCTTTAGAATGAGTTTGCTGGTATCAGAAGGCAGGGAAGACTCCGAACTCCACAAGCCCTTTATGATACCAAAAGTGTTACAGCTCCTTGTATGAGCTGCTGTGCTAAGCAGACAAGAAGCAGACGAATGTGTCAAAACCACTGGCAGGCAAGTTCCATGAGACTCGGGCCTGGTGGTGCTTCGCTAGATGCTAGCACTGAGCCAGCAAATGTAATGAAGCATGCCCTAGTTGCTACAAACGCAGCCCTCCCATCGCTTCCTGACCACTGGGCATCCAGCAGTGGTTTCCCCTGGAATAAATGGAGTCTCAGATGCTCAAGGTGGAAGAATGGCAAGCACTCCAGCCAGATTTTACATATAAATATTGGGCAGTCAGGAGGGATTTGTGAGTGAATGTGTCTGACTTATTATGGCTAAGGATTCCAGGATGCTTAATCTACATACAGTGGTACAATACCTCATTTAGTAACACCGCTTACATTAACACCCAACAGGGTACTATCACAACAAAGAGAAAACAGCACTTAACTATCCTATGGGTGAGGTAATAACTTCTAGGTATGATCAAAGGTCATTTGCCTGAGTGGTGTACTTCCAGGAATTCCCTGTGCTTATTAAACAAGTTTCTTATCACGAAAAGGTTGGCCTTCTAATTTTCCTTAAGGGCTCAGTGACACTCATTACAAGATCTGGGGTTACCTGATCAGGTGGAGTGGAATCCTTGCTGAGAAAGAGGAGTCCACCTTCATACACCGAGCACAAAATGGCTATCTGGAGAAGTCTGACTTCAACCTTATCCAGCAGAGTCCCACAACAAAATATGATTTAATTATAGTTATGTAAATAATTTTCAGGATAGCAGTAAGTGTCAAAAATAAAGTGGATTATGAATGACTTACTAAGGAAGAACCAGGAGTATAAGGGGAGTGGTAGAGATGAAATGAAAGAAGAGAAAAATTACAATAACCCAAGGTATTGTGACCAACATAAAATATGAAGATTGGCTGGTTTTCCATAGTTCTGGAAATCAACCCAAACAATATCATTGTAAAATGTTACATGTCTACTCAAAAGTATAGATTCTCATGTTAATTTACTAAATTTTCAGTGAAAGTTTTAATAATTCTCTACATATAATTTTACTTAATTTCTCATTTTCTTCTTGGAAATGAAGGACTTATGCAGATTAAGTTTTACGATGAAGCATTTCAACTCTGCTTCATCAAATTTGGTTGGTTTTATTTTAATAGTATCCAATATATAAGTAAGCTCTTTGTTAAAAATCATATTTACTTAGTCTTGTATGAACATGTATGTAGGAAGTCTAGAAACTCAGAGTGGGGACCAGATATGACAAGTTGTAAAACTCACAGTGGCCTTGCTGTGGAAGCCTGGGACCCAGGGTGAGAACTGAATGTGACTTGGGACCATTCTGTGGCTCCCAACCTTGGTCAGACAAGTATATTTCTGCAGCTGACAATAGTCAAGGGCAAAGACACATAACTGCACAAGGCACTGTGAAAAGACTGAGCGCCCACCTTCAAAGGGAACGGAACATCTTCATAAAAACCATACACAATCTGGTAAAGCTTGTGGAATAGCACAAGAAAGGAAATGGAAAGAATGTAAGAACTGGGAGATGCAGAAGAGTATTGTGAGATCGTGGCTTCTGGACATGACACTGTTGCTGTACTCATGAACTCACACTAGCAGTGCTTACCAGCACAAGGCCTGCATAGGATCAAGCTTGCCAAATAGCTAGCACAGACAGGCCTCACACTTTACTGAGGATCTATTGGCAGTTAACAGCTGCTGGGTGACGGAGAATCACTCTTCTTTTATGGAGTGGCCACTGAGAGATGCTCCATACTCCACTAAATGGCCCACAGTAGACTATCAAACAACAAGAAAAGGAAAGAGTAAAGAAAGAAATAAGACGACACGAAGCTGGCTGAAGAGGTATTAGAGGGCTACAGAGAGAGTGTGGGGAGGGGAATGTGTGTGGGTAGACAGGACCATGCTTTGTTGTATATATAAACGAATGTTTCAAAACAACCTGAAAAACCACTTTATAATTTGTTTATGAACAGTGGGGTTAATTAATAATTAAAACAAAAATATAAATGAATTCATTTTATTTGAAAAAGATAATACGGATTCTTTTTGCTAATAGACGGCATCAACTTACGATGTACATTTTCAGATGATAGACAATGTTTATTATTCAGTGATCTCAAGAGTATGTAATTATATTACATATATGAATGTTATATTAAGAATGAACTATTCAGACAAATAACTTGAATGGTATTAGACATTTCCAGGGTATTTTCTTTTTGAGCAGCTACAGAAGTGGTAATTTAAAAACAATCCTCATGATAATTCCTAATGCATCTATATTTTAGTTGCATTATTCTCTATCACTTACTCTGCTTAAATGAGGCAATTGTTCTCCATTTTTTGTCCATGTTCCATATCCAAATCTATGTGTGACTATAGCTGGGTGTGATGCCATGTCTACATACATTGTGATTTGATTGGCAAGGAAGATAGTTGGTTATACATGAAGCTGAAGTCATATCTCTGCATAATAAAACATTCTCTGATAAAATGCTTGTCATAGACTTTATATATAAACACAAATTAGAAACTCTATAGAGTTTACACAGTGCCATAATTATTTGCATTTTCAAACAGGAAGAATAAATTGCCTTTGTCCGGACATATTAGATTCACTTTGCAGCACGCTTGTGGAAATGTTCTGAATTGCACACATATTCCTTAGTTACTTTTCTCTTCCTCTTTAGGCACACTATATTTTATGACAGGGGCCAACCAAGTAGGGCACGAAGGCAAACTTAAGGCAAGTGCTTACGTTTGTATAGTCGGTAAGATATGGGTAGTTTCTGTATTTTAAGCAGTTAAGACAGATCAAATGGAGAATTTCATTTCATGATGTGATAATTAAATGAAAATCGAACTTTGCTGGTCACAATTAAGCTTTCTTTGACCATGGGTACATTAACAGGTGAAACTTAACCTGAAGCAGCTTCTGATCATGTGTTGCCCTGACAGAATGAAATAGGTGTGCAGAATTTCAAACATTCACTGTTCCGGGAAACTTGCTTGTACTTTCTCTATGATCCATAAAGGGGTTTTAGCTGATCTAATATTGTGATGCAACAAAGCTTCCAGATTGTCATATTTGCTCATGAGCCTATTGCTCCTATATTTGTGCATACACGCCTGACATTAGATGGGTAACCTAAGTAAAGTGGTAAAGCAATACAAAGGAGCCTGGACTTAGTTTACTTTTGTCCCTTGTGTCTGAAACTCCCTTTAGTGACCATGTAAACAAGAGTACACTGTATCATCCTGCATCATTTTCTTATTGCCTCATAAGTAGATTCTTTATACTGAAAGAATATGGAAGGTAGAGTAAGATAACACACAAATCTGGAGGTGACATTTGGAATGGCTAGAAGAACTTGGGAAATGCCAATTCCATTTCTACCACGAAGGTAATTTCAGAAATGAAAAATCATAGGTATTTTTTAAGGCAAATTTCTCACACAATCTAACTAATAAATTTCTTGTCACAATGGTTAAGCGTCTATGCATTCAAGAGCAATAACATTTTACCTATCTTTTAAGACTCGGTGTAAAACGGTACTAGTGGTGAGTATTGATGAACATGACTAGTAAATAGTGTTTGCCTTAACATGTTCTCTCAAGGATGCATTAATGAACATGAACCACTACTGTTCCCAGGTCAGACTTGATTCCTACTGAAAAAGAGGAGGCTAATGAATTGAGCCAATCTCATCAATGTGCATATGCATTTCTTTCATTATCTTCATCAATAACTTGTAGAAACACAAAATTAGAGTATTTAACAGTATGCTTTAGAAATTATTGTGCTTTCCATTGTTTATGATTATATCATGTTACTCAGGCACTCTTGTTAAAAAGGGTTTAGGTGGTCATCAGCAAGCCCCTGTTACTTATCACTCAGCTTTAGGATATCTCGCAGGCCATAATGGAGTGAACCTATATTTTTATCCAATTCAAATGATTCTGCTATAAAATCTCTAATAACAAAAGGAAAATTCACATATATTAAAAAGATCCTAAGTAATTAAGGACTATATTAGTATTAGCCAGACTCTGTTCACCCCAGTTCATCCCTATTATGTCACAAATACTCTAAAACCTTAATCCTCGTATTTGATGTGAAAATAGTATTTTACATTGCTTATTTACTTGTTCATTTATTTTTGAGACAGGCTGTTGGTGTGTAGACTTAGCTGGCCTAGACATGGTATAGATTAATTAGGCTGGCCCTGAACATGTGATGAGCATTATGCCTCTGCATCCTGAATGTTGGATTTATAAGCATATGCCACAACACACATCTGTATTTTCACTTTGTAAATTAATGATTTTTGAAACACATATTCTTGAATATTTTAAAATAGTTTCATAATAAAAAAGTAAAAGGAAAGAGGCTAATATGGTAGAACATTTGCCTAACAGATCACAGGATTTTATCCTCAATCATGAAAGAATAGCAAAAGAAAAGTAGATAAGCAATGGATACTAACACCTTGTGCAGTAGTGACACACTGGATGGTGTCTGAAGGGAACACCATAGAATATCTCCGTATTCCACTCTCTTGCTTTGTAGATAAAATGAACATGGTGCACATTATTTGTATTAACCAGATTTCTTTGGATTCAAGTGATGTAATGTGAATTCATTCCATCAACAGTAAATTTTAAAAAACTTAATACATGAAAAAAGGGAGAAATGTAGAGTATGCTTAAATAAAAACTCAAAATCTCTCAAAATGTGAAGAACATCACAAACATGCTGCCTTATTCCACACCTTATAAAGCTCTAAGACAGGATAGCTCTTCTTGGAATTTTGAAGCTTCCAGTACCTCAGGGCTTTCATTTCCCCAATGTATTCGCTCAGTAGAAACCATATTAGCCTGCAATCATCAACACTTACTCAATACTGTGCCCGTGCTTAATGCTGTTGTCTGGTGGCATGAAGCCACTGGCAGGCTGTGCAATGAGCTCACATGTTAGCCTTCAGGAAAGAAATCTGCCATGGCTGATACAGGCAGACTGCAGGAGCGAAAAAGACTCTGTTTTGTACTCCTATACTCCATAGTAAAAATAGCGTTATAACAAAAGCATATGCTATCAGGTGAAATGTCAGCCTAAGGCATCATTCCTCAAGTGTTCTCCACTTTGGTTTCTTGAGATAAGATTTCTCACAGCTTCCCAAATCCTCCAGTTCTGCTAGTGTGTCTAGTTGGTTAGCCCCAGAGATTCGCCTGTGTTGGCTCCCAAATCTAGGTTTGTACTCGGCTTGAATTTTCATACAGGTTGTGGGGATCTCACTCAGTGTGGGAAACACTTTATAGACAAAGCTATCTTCCTAGCACTAACTATATATTCATGTCAGCAAACATGTATTTTTATAAGGAAGACAAAACAAACTTGGATAAAGGTTGTAACAGAGACAAGCACCATTGTATTTGTGAATGGTACCATTTGCTCTGTAGAACCTAGAAGTCACTGAGGCATAGTTCTACTATTAATCTTAGTACTTGAAGATAATAAAGAGAAACAATAACTATGAAGTTAGCCTACTTTCCTGAGATACAAAAGAATTTTATCTCTATTTAAAGTGATCCCATATCTCTACTAGGCCTCTGATGTCTCATAGGCCTGCTATGGCTACTACAGTGTAAGTTTAAAAGCCATATAATTTTTCTAGCTTTCAAGTGCAACCACACAAAAACCATCCCTTGAAGCAATTCCCAGATATATAAACATAAATTTCTCCAGAAGCAGATGGATAACTATCCATCAAACCAAAAGACACAATTTATCAGAGCTACAAAAGCAACTGATGCACCAATGCAGGCAAAATAGTTTCTTTCTTTCACAATTATAACCTACCAATTTGGCTATATTCACTGTAATAGACACTTCCTAAATTCAACTTTTACTTCATTTTCATTTGGGAAGTATTGCAGCATCATGCTTCATTTTGTGATATGATTTTATGCAGATAATTTTGGTTATTTTTAGACTGAATGCTTATGAGTGCCTTCATTTTTAAGCTTACATGTAGAAACTGAAGATTATTTAAAATTCCATCATACTCAAGCTGATAAGATGTCAAAGTGCAATCCAGATGTCTCCTTACCTTGAGGTATGTAAATTGACACTTATAGAATTGGTTACAAGGGAAATATCTCTGAAAATACAAATATGCAGCAGCAGATGACCTGCAAATGCCTCAGGTCACATCGAAGATTAATCCTTTCAATTACATTGATCTCCTCTTTCTCTTCTTTCTGGCTTGTACAATAAAAAGTTTTCTATTTCTTAAGAGCATTATTTCTGCGTGGACAGAAAAGTGACTAATAGTTGTATCATGCATAAGCCTACTTTCCTATTAATTTCTAACTAATGACATAATTAAAAACACTTTTTGGAGAAATATTCGTACATGTTTTTGTTTATGAGAAGAACCATCTGATATGCTGTCCTTTCACGGAAGTCTGCTTCTCCAAACACTTATTTAAACTGATTATTAGTTGATTTCTCTTTTATAAATACCTTTTAATATATAAAATTTGGTTAAAAATAGAGTGAATAAAGTTACTGATGTTATGAAGGTACCTTCTCAGGATATAAACAAACAATTTTAAAAAAGATTAACAAATTGCACTTTCTAAAAAGGTTTCTAAAAAAACATCAGCCAATAGGACTGGCCCAACTTGGATCGCATGCCACAGGAGAGAGCCCATCCCTGACACTTTTACTAATATTCTGTGTGCTTGCAGACAGGAGGCTAGCATAACTGTCTTCCGAGTGGCTTCACACAGTGGCTGATAAAACAGCTGCAAAGAACCAAAGCCAAACATTGGGTGGAGCTTACAGAAACTTATGGAAGAGAGGAAGGAAGGATTAAAGAGACAGAGATGTCAGGGACTCCAGAAGAAAACCTACAAAATCAACTAACCTGGACCCACATGGGCTCACAGAGACTGAATCACAAACCAGACAGCATCCAGGGAACAGAACTAGCTAACTCCACCACCGACCACCATATATAATATATGTACCACGTCCTACTCTTGTGGGACCTCGGCCTTTGGATACATTTCCTCTAATTGGACAACCTTGTCTAGTCTCAGGAGAATAAGATGCACTCAGTCCTACTTGATATGCTAGGTTTCCTCTTCTCTGAGAACAAAACGAGAGAGAGAGAGAGAGAGAGAGAGAGAGAGAGAGAGAGAGAGGGAGGGAGGGAGGGAGGGAGGGAGAGAGGCACTGGGAGGAGAGGATTGGGATACAAAGCTAATTAATTAATTAATTAATTGGGAAAAAGGCAAAAAAAAGTGATTGTTTTAATTTCCCCAAATCCTTTTACCTCATCTTAAGCCTTCCTGAGAATGCTATTAAATTTGAGTTTGCTACAATTAACTAAAACTTCCAGTCACAAGGCTATTTGGAAACAAAGCTGTAGAAATAATGAGGGTGAGACACATTCAAGCTGAACATTCATAAGCATAGATAGGTGCTGGAGTTTCATAACAGCAGAAAATATTGTATAAATATTCATGCTTCTCTCTGAAGCCATCTGTTTAATTCTTTCCTGTTGCCATGGCATTGGTACCCTCTTCCTCTCTATAGGATACCCTCTTCCTGTATTAGTCCCTACCCACTTTCACTTTAACAGAGACCCCATCATTTATAATTTCCATGGCTGTGTATTTGCTTTCTCATAATTCCCACAATAGAATATCGTACAAAATATTTCTCAAAGTATAGAACTTCTTTAGAGTTTCAGATAAGCAGCCCGCTCGTGTTCTGGTCACTTTCAGTGCTTGTGCTTCTGAGTGTGCATGTTTGTAATTGGAAGATGTTACAGAACTGAAGTTTGTCAGAAGGCAAGTTGGATGCCCTATGGCTGTCTGTGATACAACTACGAAATGAGCAGCTGATGCCTTAAATTCTGGCTTTTGCATGGCCTCTTTGCTTGGTGGCAAATGTTTCTTCCTCACTCAGTATCCTTTAACCTCTAGGTACACACTCTCATCTTCTACAAATAATTATGCTTGAACATTTTAAGTCCAAATGCCAGGATCAGCTCCTTGAATTAGCAGATCAGGTGATTGGAGAGAGGTTGCTATGTTGTTACATGTATGTTCGTATCTCAACGGTAGGTTTCCTCTGTATCTCATAGAGTCCTATGTGTTGTTACTGTCTTTAGAAGGCAGCCACTGTTTTAAGTGAAAGACAAATACAAGTTCACATGGAAGCTATAAAACATATTTAACTACTTCGACTTTCAGCTTCTGTAGCAAGGAACATAATGACTGAGCAAAGTGCAGAAATCATTGGTGCTTAGACTGTCAGATGGGTTATTATCTTCGTTGGTTTAAATGACTGTATATTTTGTTTAATTTGTATATTTATTTATATTTATACACAAGTAGTAATATGAAGAGTGACATTGACACTAGATATTTCAATATTTCACAATTTGTCCTATATCAATCCATAAATGTTTTCAATTGTTCCTTACAAGATATAATGTTTTAGATTTCTAAAGAAATTTTGTTTATTTGAATGTATTCTGTTAAAGTTTCTTTTTTCTAAATTGTTTATCTGCATGCTCTTTTAACAACATATAATACTTCATGAATAATAATGACAAATATGATAGTTAGTTTATTGAAGGTTGATTATCTATCAAACACTATGCTAGGAACTTTATGTACAGCTACACAGCTAAATAATAACACAAAGTACTAAGAAGTTCCTGGTCCAGTTTCAGTACTGTGGAGATGCTTGCACTACTCACATCATCATTATTATATGTCTTTACAATTGTACATCCATGCATGCATGTCCAAGTGCTAGTTTGCTGTATGTATGCATATGTAGATACACATGTTCAAAGCCTAAGTGAGTACCTTGGGCACTCTACTCTATCAATCTTTTCTTTATGACTTTGACACAGGACCTTTCCCTGAACCTAAAGATAGGCTGGGACCCAGCGAACTACAGAAAGCTTCTTTTCTGCACTCTTTCCCCACCCCAATGTTCACACAGCCACACTCAGCCTTTTGCATGGGATCTGAAGGTTTGAACACACATCTTCACGCTTGCTCACTAAGTATTCTTACTATGTGAGTCATGTATGCAGCCTTATTGCCATTATTTTATGTAGAAATATATAAGTGCTCTCAATCATTAATTGTGTCGATTCTAACAACTTTCCAACCAAAGACAAGGCTTCCATTACTGGCCACATCCTATAGCTGAGAAAATTCCTAGCCCACAAAGCTTGGTTGAAACATGGTGGGGGACCAGGCAACCTGTGTCTGGATATACATCCTTTCTTCAACATGCCTTGACATACATATATTTTTGTAAAAAAAATAATAAATAAAATTTGCAGTTACACAGATGCACACACATGCATAACCTTGTATAAAACCCAGAGGAAAAGCAATAAAATATCAAGCCTATTTTCTTAGAATATGCATTAACAGGTGACTTTTGGATCATTGGGTAATTTTTAACCACATAGATGAGTTGAAGTATATTACCTAAATTATTAGGGAAAAAAGTAAATATGTCTTTATAAAATCAAATTAAAACAGAAAAATATTTAGTAGAGATTGCCCTTTTGTATGAAGGTGGATCAGTGTATAAGTAAACAAGTATCCAAGAAGCCGAAAGCATCTCTAATGAAAAGGGCAGCATATACAAACACAGAAGTATGTGCTCAGCATCAGTGTGTGACACTAGGCAGCAACCATATTTTGTTTGACTCAAAGTGATAGTGGTAAGGGTCATTCTGACAGCTGGGAGATACCTTCTTTAAGAAGCCCAGACTGCTTTCACAGGGTGACTGCAATCATCCTGGTCCCTTCTTTACAAATGTAACATACAGAGCAGGAGATTGACAGCTTGTTAAAACCTAATTAGGAAGAATAGGACAGAAGCAAGTCTTGTGCAGCCAAGTAGGCACATTTTCGTCCTCAATTATGCTGAAGACTAAACTGCTCCAAAATGCAAGTGGGGAACGAGTGCATTTTATGTACTGAACATCTCATGTTAATATTTGTTAAGAGTAGAAAATTTGCATTCAGAAAAAATAATATATGTGTAAAATAAACAATGTTGCACTGGCATTGAAAATATGTGCATATTTTTTACAGGGGAAAATGGCATTCCAGCTCATTAAATTATGTCAAGAATCATAGCTGAAACTCAACACAGACTGTCACCAAGCATCACACAAATAATATGGCATGGGTTGGCAGCTGAATACTACAGACTGTGCAAATAATGACAAGAAAAGCCTTTATTCCCGAACCACTTAGTGCAGATTCAAGCCAGCTCTGCACACTCTGGAGGCAAGAGCATTATGCACAGGGAAATTAGGTTTACACCCACATCAAAAAAAAAGTGCATTTGTTAGGAGAAGGTGTGGGAGGAAATGCTAGTCACTGTACAGATGCAACCAAGGACACCAGGCAGAACGGTTTCAGGCTCCTGTTCCCCACCTGCCCTCCAAAGGGCACCCCAGGCATGATAGAAAATACCTACCTTTTTTTCAGCATTTCCAAAGATTTGTGAAATCAAGCAGAAGAGGCATAGATTAGAGCCTTCTATCAGACTGTGTTATTGACTTTCAAATCAGGTCAAATGAAGCCCAGATTGGATGATAGCAATCCAATCAAATTTCCATTTAAGACCAGGTAAAGGGGGTTTAAGGACCTAAATTATTCAGAAAGTGGCCTCCATCTCATTTTGCTCTAAGTCATCAAAGTTCGTCAAATATAAAGTTATCCAAAGTACTCTAGGTAGACAGAGCAAATATAAATCTTTGATTAAAAAGAACATTGATTAAAGTTCATTTCTTTGTTATAAACTATTTACCAAAATAGTTGTTTCTGGGCAGTAACTCTGTGTAACTCATATGAATTGTTGTAAGCACATCTTCAAGGGGCTAATGGTTGACCTAGGGCAAAAAGATACAACAGAAATAGTCCAAACCCACAGGGTCCTGGATACCTACAAGAAGAACTTTATGACAGGCGGATCTGGGTCCTGGGGTCCTCCTCAAACTAAGGCATCAGCCAAGGAGAATATAGGCAGTAAACTTCGAACCCCTACCAAGACCTAGCCAATGAACATGATATTCTCCACCGTTGAGTGGAGAGTGAGATCTGACTCTCACACGAACTCTGGTGCCCATTTTCTGACCACGTCCCCTGGATGGGTAGGCCTGGTGGCACTCAGAAGAAGGATAGCAAGTTACCAAGAAGAGACTTGATATCCTAAGAGCATATATAGGGGAAGGAGGTCTCCCTCAATCACAGACATAGGGGAGGGGAGAAGGGGGAAGTGGGAGGGAGGGAAGAATGGGAGGAAACAGGGGAAGGGCTAACAATCGAGATGTAAAAGAAGAAAAAAAATTAAAAATTAAAAAAAAAAGAAGAAATAGTCCAAACATAGATTTAAAGTTCACAGACCAGACATGCATGAAGGAAGGGGGTCTGTTGCTCAATGTTGAGAAGTTATCTAAGAATGGAAGAGCCCTCCAAGGAGCTCCACCTTTCCCAGAAGAATCTGCAGTGATAGTTGGAAAATTCTCAGCAATACTTCATCAGGAGTTCCCCTTCCCTCTTACCCTGCCACACACTCTATACACTTGAACAGAATAGACTCACCTTCAGAGGGAGGGCACTGTGAAACTGCCTAGTCAGTATCTCCAGGGAATTGGCAACACAGAGGGAGGGCTCTATGCAGCAGTCAAGGTTGCTATTGACTTCCTGGCAACTGTGTGCAGACAACGCTTCAATAGCTGTTCTCTTTGACCTGGTGTTTCCTTCCATGTGTTCATTTATGATTCACTTGAAACACACTCAATTTGGGAATATAATAGACTCTGAAAAGATGCTTTAAGCCTACCCATTTCTAAAATGGTGGTTTCATGTTTACCTGATGGATCCCTTAAGCCTCCTCATATGTGGGCCAGATTTTACTGGACACTTAAAAGGATATTTCCAAAATGGTAAATAATAAATTGTTTTTTTCCTCTGTTTTTATTTTTGCATTCTCTTGTACTAGCTGGCACAAGTGTATATGTCTGTCAAACATTCACTCATTATCTGCATTCCCTGGCACATCACTTGGAAAACACAAGCAAACGTATTTATTAGTAATGATGCAAGGAAGAGACTGATTTCCCTCTGTTTTACCACTTAGTGAATAATTCTTTAGCAGCTGCAAAACATTAAATGCTAAGTAAAAAATACAACACTGCTTTCAGCAGTCGTTCTGGAATAACAAGATGTCACAGCTTCACACTCGAGATGCGTGGCTGGGCTCCCAAAATGCTGCTCTCCTGGTTGTGTGCGAGAATCCCAGGAGCTGTGGGAACTGGTGGGAGAGAGATCTGTCTATTCTTACAGTGCCATACATCATCTCTCAAAGCTAAGCACCTGAGTTCTTCCGATGCCTTCAGTCACAGGTTCATAGTCAAGCCTCATGGACCCTGACATTATGGGTGGTGTTCTACTATCACCAAAGCAGAGAAGAGCAGGCTCAACTTGGAGATGGATGACACAAAGCAAATGTAATTAAGGTGTGTGTGTGTGTGTGTGTGTGTGTGTGAGTGTGTGTGTGTGTGTGTGTGTGTGTGTGTGTGTGTGTGTGTGTGTGTGTTCACCAAAGAAATACAGATGTTAAAGCCCTATGTCCTCAGTAAGATGGTTTCTGTGCAGGTGACAGTCTCTGCAGCTGTTCGGCGCTTGGAAGCCTGCTTCATTCTGAAAGCCTTCTGAACCCTTAGACTACAAAGATTGTGGACAGTAAGTATTGGAAGCATGCTCAAGGTCCCGCATAAGACTCCGATTAGGAGGGTCTGCAATAGGAGAGCAGGCTAGATGATTTAATGTGTTTTTTTTTCTTCTAGGACTATTAACATACTACATTGTTATTTCACAAAGACAATAAAGAGGAATAAACTACATTATGATAGAATTAGTATGGGAAAATTGAGTTAGTTGTAAATTAAGTCTAACTGCAAGATGATATTTGAAGTGATAAATGAAACAAATGGAAAGTGAGTTCATGTCTGTTCTCTGATGAGCGTGACACACTTAAACTTCAATTTCTTCTCAAGGATTATAATTGTTTTTTTTTCTTCCAAATCCAAATATCAACTAAGCTGCAATGTTCATGCTTTCCTTACAGTAATATGATGCACCTAACCAAACTGGAGTCATGTCACGAGGAGCTATGCAATGAGGCTGAAGCAACCAAGGGTACCACATGTCCGTATTATTACATCTACTGGGCTAGTCTCCGTGACTGCACATTTCACGTTTTGATAGTCCCTCAAACCAATACCGCCACTAGAGTGGGCCTCTATTTCTGAAGCTACTTTATGAGTTAGTTAAGGAGATGTGATTCTAAAAGTGATTGGCCATAACTATTTATAAGACAGTAGAGCAACATCATAAATTCTTAAAATCATAGACATCTCTTCATTAATATAGTGCATATGTGCAAAACCATAATGTTTTCCCACTGAAATACTGTAACATCACACTACTCAGTTGAGGGACAGGAAGACCTTGTCCTATAGGCAAAGACAAGCAGATCTCTCTTTTTCTTTTGAGTATCTGCTTTCTAACTTGGGACATCCAGCATCCCACAACATCTGTTAGTGCCTCTTATTAAAAAGTAGAATGCTTTAGTGATGGGTTGCATACATGTATCTGTGGAGTGATGTTAATGGACCGAACTGGAGAGTCAAATGTCCAAGTAACTCATTAAATACAGATGACTGCTTGTCAATCTTAATATCAATTTGTTTTTCTTTAAGAAAGTGAAGATATGAAGGGCAAATATGGGAATATTACTTTTTAAATGTTATATCATTTACTTATCTATAATTTATCTATCCATCTACACATTTATATCAAACTACGTATCTAAACAAATCCTTTTAATCTTTTTGGCACCTGTTTATTTGAACACCCAAAACAGTAATATGTTTCGATATGTTTAATGTAGTGCATGGAAGTGAAGTCATATGCAGTCAACCTCTTAAGCCAATTGTTCTGTTTTAGCCTTTAAACCTCTGGGGGGCCCAATAGAATGAGCTGAGACGTCAGTCTAAAACATTTAGAAATGCCTAATTCTAATTAAGCATACTAACTCTGAAGGCTGACTTCCGTGAGACAAAGGGTGCCATCAATTTGATAAGACTGCTAAACAGGGTTTAAAAATTAATTCATAATTTCTTTTATGTTTGTCATGTGTTGTGAAAATGAGCTGCCATTCAATTTTTCATAAGCCATGCACGAGCAGAAGATTTAATTTCAGGCAGTGTTCTGGAAGGCCTGAGTAGTTTAGGGAGTGCATTATGATTCCATACTGTGATCTTTGGATAATTGGAGCAGCAAGAACACTGTCTGGCATGCAGACACTGACGTCTGCTGCCAGTCAGCCACACATTTACAAATGAGACAACGTCCACCTGTTTCTCTCTTATATTTAACTCCTGAGTTAACTCCTACCACAAAACTTATTTACTTCCTTCAAAATACTAAACTTTTCTAATTACAAAAAAATAAAAAAAAAAGATGTTTAAGAATCATGAAGTTTTAGAATCAGTGAGAATAAATGTTGACTTTTAAGCAGTTCATAGTCAGTGTCTATACAACAGAATTTAAGCTACCCATAGAAGGAGATGTCTGGCTTTGTACCACCATCTTAATTTGCTCATGAGGTTGATATAACTATCGAATGTCTCCTGTAGACACAGTACATGGTAACCTTATAAAATAAAGAAATTAAAGGATGAAGTTTCAGGAGGGGGTCACAGTCCTTGGTGCGCTATCCTCCCTCCCTGTCAAGGTGGTGTCTCCTCCTCTCTCCTTCGAGCCTGAGCTAAGCACTAACTTCATTCTGTTATTTAATTTTCTCAGGTTGTAGAGAGAAGCACCACATCTGAACACTTCCACAAACGCTGAAGTATTTGAGCCAAATTTGAAGAAAAATCATTTCTGTTGCCTTAATGGATGAACTCTAGTACCTTTAATAGAAAATCGACTTAACATGGACTTTATAGTAGAGATCTGGTGGACGCAAATAGCAGAATATGAAGATCTTAAAACTGGTTTGCAAATACTCACTACGTTATGTTCTATCCCTACACAAGTTTCAGTGCATTTTCATTTATTATAAGCAATACTATTTTGTTTAACACCAAATTATCAAATTACTAAATTGAAGGTTCACTAAATCACACCTGTAAAGTCCTAAACTAAATATCACTCAGGTTTGTTTTGGTCTTTGTTCTTTAGTGTTTGTTTGTTTGTTTGTTTTAATGAAAGAAATGGACTCTTGCCGGGGTGCTTCAGGAAACAGAGAGGCAAACAATAAATGGCAATATTCTAAATATGATGATGAAATGTATTTCATAACTATTTGGGAAGAATGACTTTTCTAATAAAATGAAATTGCAATTGATTTTCATTTTTAATATTATTGTAGCAATATAAGAAAGGTGAATATAAAAATCAAATATTGAAAATATTTTCCTACCAGCTGGAAACTCTTATGTCTGCTTTGACAGTCTCAGCATACATATACAGACTGTCACAAAGGGGAAATCTTCCACTTCCTCCCAGAAAGGCCATTCAGAGGCTCTGAATTGATTGTGTCCTGTGGCATGTATAATCCCTCTCCTGGTGCTCTGCTATCCAGGGAACTTGTTGTGTGTAAACAACCACAGGTGATTAGCGATCAATGGATGATTTTAACCCGAGAGATAAATGCAACAAGACAGAACCCTTCATGAGCAGGCTGTTGGGTTTCATTCCCTACGGATTTAATGGGCTCTTCTTTCCAGCAGAAGGGAGAGGAACATGGAAAATCAATGTAGCTATGTGAGTCCAATACATGTAAGCTCTGCTGAACTGCTGTAGCATAGGTGAATTTATCCACTGAAATTTCAGTCTACATTGCAGTAATTTTTATTCTAATGAATATTTTGTATTTTTGGTATACTAATAATAATTTCTATAGTCTGATTTTGTGTAACATATAGCATGCTTCCTGAACTTAAAAGAAAAGAGAAGACATGTAATGAAATTTCAGAGCGAAAGTTACTTAACCATGCAGATTAATTATATATTTGTCCTGTAGAGAAATGTCAGTGCCACTGTTTTAGTGAGCATCATCTTAGAATCAGTCTTACAGACTTACAGTAACTTGCTACAGGAGTTTTCAACAGCATGACCATCAGAATTATCTGAACAACTAAGACACAGAACACGTTACGGGTTTCCTTTAATTATTTTTAGATTTATAAGCAGTATATAGCCTAGGTTTATAATAAATTATAACATATTATAAAGAAAAAATTATATATGTAACAATATCACAAATACTTCATCTTCAACAGGACACATTATAACTATAAGATATACTATAGATAGATAGATAGATAGATAGATAGATAGATAGATAGATAGATAGATAGATAATAGATAGATAGATGATAGACAGATGGTAGAAAGATAGGTGTCAGATGATAGGTAAATAGATGATAGAGAGATAGATAGATGATAGATAAATGATAGATAGATAATAGATAGATGATAGATAGATGATAAATAGATAGATATATAATAAATATTTATTCATCCATATCCATATGAAATCTTAAAATATCAACTCTTTTCTTGGAGACAGCCTTACAGTTCATCAAAGAATGAGGTGTTGTTTTTTCTTTCATGTTCAGATGAGACTTGCACTTGCATTATCTGGGACAATTATGCCTCCATGTAAGACTGTGAACTACTTACTGAGCAGCAGGAAATGGCTCCGCTTCAGCGACAAGGTATAATGTTGTCTTGGGTATAGGTTACCAATCAGCATAATGATTTTACTCTCAAAACCAGCTACCAAGCATTACCGATGCTGAGAGCTAAGCTAATTCCTTTTCTCAACTCTTCTTGAAGGAGTTGCTCAGTGAAATGTAGATTAAGAAAGGGAGAAGAAATAGGAGCTTCCTCTAAAATAAAAGATATTAATTCCTGTCAAACAGTAGGTTAAGTAAACTTCTCATCTGATCATCTTTTACAAGCTGGCCTTGTGAGCCCCAAACATTATCCTTTGAACCTCTCCGACATTGTATTCAACAACAATATTAGCCAATGTGGGCTGTTTCTGCTATACTAGAAACAAAATCCCCAAATCTAAGGCTTATAGCAAGTGAGCATTTCCTGGTCATTATGGATGCCCTCCACATTCCACCAAAATCCCTCAGCCATTATATTCATTCAATTATTGATGCAAATACACCATGCTTGCCCGCGAGGGCCCAGTTTTGCAACTTAGAAACCAGATAGGGTTTATGTCAACTCATACATTAGTTCTAAGATTTTTCTGCTCTAACATAACATGTTGGCTTACCTTGAATCAGCTAAAGCAAATCAAATGGCTACTTCTTACTTCATACTTGTACAGTATAATTCTACAAGGACTTGGGAAGCATGGAATTAGACTTCCCATGAATAACACTGAGACTACTCAATTACATACAAGACAAGATCTGTCCATGGTTGTTGATATCTGTACTAGGAAAAAATGTTTGGAGAGAATCATCTTTGAATCACCTTTGTGTCCAGTGTTTGATGACTAGAGAATGCTCAGTGTGTGATAACTTAATGAGGTCACAATATTTGTTAGGTTTATAAAATTATTTTTGTGAGGATGTGTGTATGTGTGCTTGTGTATCTGTTTATGCTTGTGTGTGCATGCACTTGTGCAACAGCATGTGTGTGGGAGTCACAAGACAGTTAGCAAGAGTCCATTGTGTCTAGAGATAAAACTTCAGTCATTAAGCTTGTAGGGGAGTGCTTTTACTTGCTAAGACAATGATGGCAAATTCTCACTTTCTATTAACCAAAGAAGCACCATTTTGAACACTAGGAAGGCTATATTATTGGAACACGTCTACACGTTGGACACAACTTATAGTTTTTAAATTTTATTTGTATTACTTGTAGGCCCAGCTAGTGATCAACTAAGACACAGACATTTGTTCTATTTTAAAATAGTCTTAGTTAACCCGGGGCAGGGCAGATATCAATCCTCTAAACTACTTTCCATACTAGGGCCTCAGGCATGGAATCCCTGTCTCAATGTCATGCCATCTGTTTCTAATAACTTCTATCAAGCTACCTCCCATCTATAATCCCATACACTTGTTCATGTTCTTCATCTGGGCTGGATTCTCCACCCATGTCAGCATGTGTGTCTCCTCCAGCTAACCCATGGCAGCCTTCCTCTCTTCCCTTCAGGTCTCTTTCCTTTCATGGTGGCGGTCCTTCTTCTTCTCAGAATTCCTCTCTCCTAGCCCCACCTATCTCTTTTGCCCTGCCCAGGTGGGATGGCTTTTTATTAAGCAAAAGGTTGGTCACAGAGACAATAAACACTAATTAACATCAAATACATTAAACCATCTTCCAACAGGAAAATATTTTCTCCAATGTTGCCAAATACAGACAGCCAAAACACTATGAATGTAACATGAATATAATAACCTTGTGAGCACAGTTAAGGCCTTAAGTTGAGGAGTCAACTCAATAATCTACTTCTGTCCTATCATATTTCTATATTTCCCCTTCTTTATTTTCGGTTCCTATCTCCAAACCTAAGAAAGAGCGATAAAGGAAAAGAAAGAAATCCCTGAATCCAATCTTGTTTTCTCTCTGGATAAAACCAACAGTTACTTATAAACAACTCTTAATGAAAATAAACATCTAAAGCCCAGGAAAGCAAACAAAAACAACAACAACAACAACAACAACAAAAAATTACCCATACCCCTTTAAAAGCAATGAAGTGTCATTCTCTTAGAGTTGCTTCTGCCTGATTTGGGATAAGTCGTACCTTTGTAGGGGCCCAAATAAAATAGGGGAAAATGGTTAAACGAGACAAGAATGATTTGTGGGCCAGTTTCTAAATGTTGAGAACTTCCAAGCTTAACACCAGTTCTGTGTTTCAGTCTGAAATGCTGTCCCAAACATTTGTTTTCCTGATTATGGTTCCCCCAACCCAAAAATTTTGAACATTAACAGGACATCTACTATCAACTTTCTAAACTGTAATCACTATCATGTATCTTCTTGTATAACTGACCAGGACAACTACTTTTCTTTTTATATATTTAAAAAGTATTTATTAATATTCTTGTTGAATTTTATGTTAATATATATGGTTACTTGTGAGTTTATATGTATTATGTGTATGCAGGAGCACAGAGTGATAAGAAAATGTCGTTATAGGTGGTTTTAAGACACATGATGTAGATGCTGGGAATCAAATTCAGGTCCTTTCCAAGACAGAAAGTTTTCTTAACCACTAACCCAAATCTCCAGGCCCTAATTCTATTCTCTTCTTGCCTTTCTTTCTTTCTTTCTTCCTTCCTTCCTTTCTTTCCTTCCTTCCTTCCCTTACTTCCTACCTTCTTTCCTTCTCTGTCTCTTTCTGTCTCTATGTATCTCTTCCTTCTTCCTCCCCTTTGTCCCTCCCTCCTTCTCTCTTTCTCTCTTCTTCTTCTTCTTCTTCTTCTTCTTCTACTTCTTCTTCTTCTTCTTCTTCTTCTTCTTCTTCTTCTTCTTCTTCTTCTTCTTCTTCTTCTTCTTCTTCTTTGGATAGAAGATATTCATCATACTCTGTAACCTTAGACTAATCTGATTTTTAGAATACTGCAATATTTCACAGAGATTTAAAGACAAAATGCATGATCTAATATTATTTGTCTGGTTATTAGTGGCTATTAGAGATTCTTATCTAATAATTGCTTCTTAAGGAACATAGGGCACATAAAGTAAGTCACATTTTATTTACTTTCCCCTGTCTGTTATTCATGTCTCTTTTTTTCCAGTTTAATTAATTTTTAAAAAGATTAATAATGTAGGCATTTGTCTCACTGGTAATGACTTACTTGTAATATAAGGTTTTGATCAAATTACAGCTGCTATTTGTAGCATCATTTTTCTAGACACACAGTAAGCCATGTCTCCTAAGTTTAACCATTATTAAAGTTAATAAAACATATTGATTTTATTCTCTGAGCCATATTATTTGTTTCACATTTATATCTTAATAGCTCTCATGGATGTTTGAGGTATTTTATAAACTCTATAATCTGAGGACCAGTTTATAATTAAGAAGAAAACACAGAATGTCTCTAAGCAACTGATACAGCATCTAATTCCATTAATGGAATGCACCCAGAGAAAATGAAGCCAGTATTTCCTAAGTCTGGTCACAGTATTCACAGTCAGTTTTGTTCCTCACCAAATGGTCTAAGAGCTGCAGGATGCAATCATAGGAAACAGATGGGAATTAGGGAAATTTATTTCTTCTAGTATTTAAATATTTGCATTACATGTAATTTCAGGATCTTTTCGATGCATTTTTATCACTTGCATGTCCTTACATTCTTGTGATCTTTCCTTTATATTATTTAACAAGATTCCCCCTAATTAGAAGAAAATACTGTTACATCTTATGTTATATTTGTAAACAATAGAAATACAGTATTAATCTGAGATATAAAAATATTATAATCACTTAAAATTTCTACAGTCTGATAATGTACACACTGTCTAGTAGGTTGACAAACACGACTGTCAGTTTTAGAATGAAAAGTTTAGGTGAGGAGGTCCACCTGTGCAGGCTGTAGTGCTATAACAGGGTAGTATAACAACATAAGATATAGCTGTGAAGAGCAAAAAATAGTAGAATCAATAAAGTAATTGATGAGAACCTACACAGTCATTTCATTTTTAAAGGTCTTTCCTTCAATTTTGTCTTAGCATTTCAGCTCAGAGTTTCAATTTAGGAACTTGTGAAAACACTGCAGTGAATTGCAAGAATCATTGTCTGTGAGCTCCCATCTGCCATGGTCACCCTGTTCCCACAGATGCTCTGTGGTGTCGTCACTGATTAGACATGGTTGCCTTTTCTACTTCTAGGATGCGGTGGAGAATTTATCTTGTACTAGTAAGCTGAAATGTCTGATGAATAAAATAATGCAAACCAGACAGTAAGATTGTAATGAGTGATGCTTAGGCAGAAGCAGAGTATACAGGCACCTATCTGGCCATGCTTACAATAAGTGTGTGCCCTTAAGGAGAGGACAGATGGAAGGGTGGATTTATTAGAGCAAATACCAAATGAATGTTTCAAACTATATAAAAGTAATTACTAAACCAGCAATGTATTCATGATATATGAGACACATTTTATGGAATTATGCAATGCATGTGATTTCAGCATTTTAATATCTATGAATCCACCCAATGAAGCATACACAGCAGAGGAAAAATAAAATGCATTGACTATTAGGAGCAGGAATAATATATGCATGACTTGACTCTGTTTCTCGTTGATACTTTACAATAAACCCATGATGTCCCATGAATGGAAATCCATCCAAAGTATGCAACAGATATGACACATGTGTTTGAATAAACTTCATATTCCTTTGAGGAAAAAATTTTCCTTTAAAATTATTCTTCAAGAATTTTTTACCAACATTTGTTTCTGAATAAAAACTACACTCAAGAAAATGATACTTGTATTTATGTCTTCAAAAACCTTGATGGCTAAAGTCACTAGTTTTCTTGGTGTCAAAGTATATTGGGTCTTAAATAAGATATACAAATGAATCAAAGGAAGTTCGTATGTTGAGAAAAGTATACATAAAATTTTCTCAGTTGAAGCTCACTGTGAATTAAAGTTATTGTCCAAAACCAGAAATTGATACAATTTTTCAATGTTAATAGTTGAAATGGGGACATGCTATGTGGCCTGAGTTGAGCTTGAACACAAATGTAGTGCAATCTAGTCTGAAGCATATAACCTCTGCCTCAGCCTCCCAAGTTCTGGAATTGCAGGTCTGTGCTGCTGGGTCCTGAAAATGTCTGGGCAACCTGCATTGCAAAAGCCCTGATGATACTGAGGCTTCATTGGCCATTACTTAGATCTTTCCAATACTGCTGCTAGGAAGCCATAAGTGCACAAACAGGAATTATTCCAATAAAGGTTATTTACAGACAACAAATTAAGTTTATATACATGTTTCAACTTTTATTGATGATTTTATCATTGAAAATTATCTAAAAATATCCTTAACTTTTCAGCCATATGAACATATATAGAATGCTATATGACCTTCAGAAAGTTACTGACTGAACCTTCTCTTACATGCTTCTTGTCCTAAAACTTTTTATACAGACACTAGTGAAAAGACTTTTTTTTAAAAGTAAGAATGCCATAGGAGAGAAAATATGTGTGTCAATTTTTTTTTGTTTTTGTTTTTTTTTGTTTGTTTGTTTTTCGAGACAGGGTTTCTCTGTGTAGCCTTGGCTGTCCTAGACTCACTTTGTAGACCAGGCTGGCCTTGAACTCACAGCGATCCGCCTTCCTCTGCCTCCTAAGTGCTGGGATTAAAGGCGTGCACCACCACCGCCCGGCTATTTTTACTTTTTATTTTTTATTATACCGAGATCGTTTGCCTGTGCAATATTATAGGCTCAAGCATTTAAACTTCCATGTTTTGGAAGGTCTAGGGTCTTTACAAAGTGGGGTCTTGCTGGAGGTATTGGGTCACTAGGGGCAGAATCTTTTTTTTTTTAACCCCAACTCTACTTCATACATCTCTCCACTACCGGAGTATGGGTGTGACAATGCCATGATTGGACAATAGCCCCTTAAAGAGTGTCTCAAAATAATGCATTTGTCTCTTTCTTCTTGTCAGCAAATTGATCAAATCAGTAAAGAAAATAACTAATATAATTCTAATTAATTAATAAGATCATAAAAGAGTCAATATCAATAAGGAAATGCAAAAGACATTAAGAAGTATATGGTAACTTTAACAACAGCATGCAAGTTAATGAAATGGCTGGGTTAGTTCAATATTTTCCATAACATACCATTCTGAAAAATACATAAAAGAATTCTTGAAAAACTTATTATTTTATTGTTTCTTATTATAATATAATCATATTATTTTTGCCTTCCTTTTTCTTCCTCCAAACCCTACCACATCTCTCTCCTTTCTCTCTTTCAAATTTACGGCCATTTTTTATTCACTGTTGTTATATACATAGTTGTATATATATATATATATATTTCTAAATATATTATACAAGCTTTCAGTCCATGTAGTGCTGATTCTATTACATATTCCAGGCTGACTGTTTGGTATTGGATAATCAGTTGGTGTTTTGATTTGGGGCAGACTCTTGTCTCCCACCCCCGTCACTCCTTACTTGTCTGTAATTTTATGTGAAGGGTTAAGACATGGGCTTTCCACGATCTGCTTTGGAAAGTATTTGGTGTCATCTTTACTTAGTTTATGTTTAGGCATTCACTTTGGTGAGGTTTTATGGGTTTAGTCTGACATTACTAGGAGACACAATCTCATAGCACACTCCATGATTTTCTGACTCTTAAATCTTTCTGCCCACTCTTCCTTTAAGCTTCCTGAGCATTAGGTATGAGTAAGAATTGTATCTTTTTCTTAAGCATTTTACTGTAGGATTTATATTGCTCTAAGGGACTGATCCTATTGGAGCCTCTAAATATGTACTAGTAACCGAGTTTCTCAGTCTATGACTCAATATTTTCTGTTAACTTACAATTCTAATCATACTTCTGTCTTATATACATAAAATACTGCTTATATCACTACAATTTGTTAAATAAACTTAAAGATACATACAAGCAAAATGAAACAAACATTTAGACAGAGCAGTTGATTTTTACAAAATCTAATTTTTGCTTTTAATACATTATTTTCTGAATTATTTAAATAATAGGCATATGTCTGTCATGTTTCTGTTGCTGTTATGATATCCTCTGACAAAGACAATTTACAGGAGAAAGGTTTCCTTTGAACCTAAGTCCATCTTAGCAGGGAAGTCAAGGCAGTTGAGGTTGCAGCAGCTGGTCACGTTATACCCATAGTCAAGAAATGGACACTGATGAGTGCATGTTGGTACTGCTCAATTAGACACAGTCTAGGATCCCTTGGCAGACATGGTTCCTACCACAGTCAGCAAAGGTCTTCCCATATCAATTAATATAATCAAGATAATCCTCACATACATACCCTTAAGCTAACATTTATCTAAATAATCCTCCACAGGTGTGTCCAGAGACCAGTTTTCAAGATGATTCTAGATCCTTTCAAGTGAACAATTAGCACTAACCACCACAATAAGTATGAATTTGGGCATACAGGTATCCAGATGCTCTGGGCATTTCATAGTCTCATACCACACGGAACCAGCTACAAGAGCTTCAAGGAACTAGAATTGGCTAACTTTGTGTCTAAGCAGCATTATTGAATTTTCTGTTTCTATTGGGTCCAAGAAAACCAGCCTCTATTGACCGTTTAAAAACCTACTTTTCTATGTTGGGCTATATAAAAGAAAAGTTGTAGATTAAGCTTTAGCTATTGATTATTGTTCTAAGATTTTACCTAAAAATTACAACTTTCATTTCCACAATTATTTTTAAATCCTATCTGGATTTTGAGCTTCCCACTCTTAGAAGTTCCTGAAATTCTATGACTCTCAGAAGATTTAACTATACACTAGTTCAAACAGCAAGATCATGACAGGCACTGCTCACTGGGGAACACATATAGATTTGTTAAGAAGAGATGGCGATGTGAGTTAAGGCAGTAAGAATAAAAAAGAAATATCGCAGCTATCCCAGCAATAAAAAACAAGCATAGAAATTCAGACTTATGGATGGTCTTGGAGGGTTGACTTCCTTGAGCATTGTGCATAGGCCTGAGGAGAGATGTAGCTTCTGATTTACGAAAATAAAAATACTTAACTCACAGAGTTATTAGGAACATTCAACATAATGATATAATATAATTTCTAGGACAATGCCATTGTCTTGAAGAAACTACACACACATGCATAATCTCTGCTGTCTTTAACAAGATACTATAATATTTTTTAAAATCTACCTTATTAGACATTAATTTAGTATCAAGAACACAGCTTCATCCTACCATTGACTTAGTCCTTATGTAAGGGATATTTGTTGATTGAAACATATTTGAATAAGATTTCCAAGGGAATGTTTAGAAAATATTAATAAAAAAGGGAGAGATAAAGAATGAAAAATTAATCTTATTTTTACAATCTACTATTTAGTACATAAGAGCCATGAAGCGGCTGCACAAGCACCCACATAAAAGCTGACTCTGGTGGCACACATCTGTAATCTCAGCTCTGAGGCAGGGAGAGTGGTAGAGATAAGTGTTTCCTGGAGCTCATTGATCAGCCAGGTTAGCTGAAATGATGAATTCCAGGTTAAGTGAGAAGCCATGTTTCAAAATATAAGGTAGAGAGTGATGGACAAAGACATCTAATGTCAACTTTTGGCCTCCACATGCATACACATGTACACCTAAATGCACATGTGCACAATGCTCACCTGAGTATGTACATATTATAACACACACACACACACAAACACACAAATATGGACACACACACACACACACACACACACACACAAACACACACACACACACACACACACACAGTACAAAAATGTAGAGGGAAATTCCATGCTTAATTAGAGTCCTATGTGGTAAATCCTCAGTGGTTCCTGGCCTCACAAATATGTTTGCCAGATATATTGGGCCAGAAGGCTGAAGAAGATATTCCAACATAATAGAGAGTTTTGGGTGACTACGTAGATAGAAAACTGTCTCTGTCATCTTCTTATTTGGTAAGCTACTAACTGCACTCCCAGCATACTCAGGTAATCAAGTTTATCCCTTCTTAAGTCTCCGAAGGAGTTGAAGACAAGGTAGCTTAGTTGTCCGGTGAAGCTTAGTTGTTTAGGGGTTAAGATGTTTTTAGGTCTAGATAGATGTCTTAAATTGATAATAACAAGATGTGATGGAGACTGATTTGCATTCAGAATTTTTTAAATGCACCAAGATAGGGAAAGTGATGTTTTTTTTCAAGGCTGTGAAATACAAATAGCCAAAACACTAATAATGTAACATTTAAATAATTCCTGATTGTGTCATGGTTCTTCTTGCTATAGCTAGTTTATTATACATATGTGGAATAATATAGATGTATATGTAAAAAAAAGACCAGGTAGTTTAGTTTTATAATTAAGCTTAGTTGTTTAGGGCTTAAGATGTTTTTAGGTTTAGAAAGATGTTCTAGCTTGATAGAGACAAGATAGGATAGATATTGATTTTCATTCAGAATTTTAGCGCTCCAAGATAGGAAAGAGGTCGTCTTCAAGGTTGCCAAATACACTATAAATGTAACATGATATAGTTTCTGATTGTTTTGTGGTTCTTCTTGATGTATGTAGTTTATTTTATATATGTGTAATAATATAAGTATATATTTAAAAATGTAGAGGGAAAATGTTATAATAAGAAATAGATAAATTATACAGCATGATCATAATATCAAGAAACAAATATGAACGTGTAGAGTCCAGCAAATGATAGTTTCTAAAATTAGCTCTTATTGCCATTTCAAGTACAGATGCCCATTTGTTTGAGTTTTCTTATCATATCAGTAACACTTGCAACTGTCAGACAACCAAAGAATATATTTGCTTATAAGTGAAATCAAAATTTTCAACTCTTCATTTCACTGTCTCTTCATAGCACATCAAAGTAGAAAGAGCAATTTAGGTGTCAGGCTTTTTGTTTGTTTGTTTTTCAATCTATGCAGCACAGTACAACCAATATAATTCTTGTTTAAAATGTCTCAGAAAATACATTAAATATTTTTTAGTTTTGCTGTGACAAAACACTGGAAAAGGAGTAATGTAAAGGAGTATTTTAAAAAGGAGTAGTAGAAAGGTGCATTTGTGTTCATTAGAAGCCACAAAAGCGGGCAGGTGTAGCAAGGGGAAGGTCATGGGTCTTTTTTTTTTTTATTTTAGTTTTCTTTTTTCCTTTTTCATTAATTTATTCATATTACATCTCAATTGTTATCCCATCCCTTGTATCCTCCCATTCCTCTCTTCCTCCCCTATGATAGGGTTCAAGTCTCTTCTTGGTAGCCTGCTATCCTTCCTCTGAGTGCCACCAGGCCTCCCCATCCGGGGGACATGGTCAAATATGGGGCACCAGAGTTCGTGTGGAAGTCAGCCGCCACTCTTCATTCAACTGTGGAGAATGTCCTGTCCATTGGCTAGATCTGGGAAGGGGTTCTATGCTTACTGTACGTATTGTCCTTGGTTGGTGCCTTAGCAGAGAGGGATGGAGGCCGATGCTTCGCTTGCTTTATTCAGACTCCTTATTCAGTCTGGGACCCCAGACAATGGCATAAATTTGCCAAAATTCAAAGTGTGCCTTTATTCACCCTGAATATCTTCCCAGTGATTATTCTAAATCCAGAGTAGTTGACAAGGAACCTTAGTATCAAGTTACCTTTGCTTTTGTGGTGACAAACTATCTTGAAAGTCAACGAAAGTGAAAAGCCTTGTGGGAACACAGAGGAAAGGGATGAAGGCTCTCCAGATGAGCAGATGAGACCTGATAGGCTGTAGTCAGATGGTGGGGGGAGGGTCCCACCTGTCAGATGTCTAGGTTGGGGGAATGGAGCAGAAGGGGAGTAAGGTGGGAAGGGGAGCAGAATAAGAGTGAGGGGATTACAATCAGGATGTGAGACAGCCCTTTGGTCTTTCATCTTTCTCTTATAGTATTCACTGGATTACTACCAGCATGACCCCCATCCACTGGGTTTCTAGTTCACTGTAAGATGGGACCACTGTTACAACCAGTGATGTGGGTTCCCGTCCTTTCTAATGCAAGTATAAGTTCCTGGATGGCCACTGCTTTTCACGGAGCATTTACTTTGCTTACTTTGTGTTCATCTCTGTCACCACATCTTTTGCATCCTGTCACATGCTGTTGTTCAGCTTGTCACATTTCTGTTTCTCCAGGACCTTCTTTAGGTGTCTCTGGTGCTCATCCTCTCCAAGCCTCGCTGATGCTTGTTTTTCTCAAGTGTTTGATATTTAGAACTTTTAGGTTTAAAATCGGGAACAAAAGGCTGAGGTACCCATTTAGCATATCAAAGCAAAGCAGGCCTCCAAGTTCTCCCTGCACCCCTCAGTCGCTACCTGTTACTAGGCTATCCTGATCTTCTCCAGCCCAGGGCCTGGGCTGTCCTTACATAACCCAATGCTTTTGGTTATCTGGCATTTTTTTTTTTATCTACCTGGTTCCCCTCTCTCCTGTACCTTTCCTTCTCACCTCTGCTCACTTGGCACAGATTTGTGGACTCTGGACTCCTCCAGATTTCTCTGAGTCCCTGTCTCCTTCTATCTAAACTCTCTCCTCCACCATACCTAGGAACAGTTATATCCTCCACCCCCCCCCCCTTTTTTTTTTCCATTCAAGGACATACAATGTTCTGGAAAACATCTTTTCAAAATTCCCATTTCCACCAGCTATATCTGCCAGGTTTCTGTTAGCTTTCTTTCTTTCTTTTTCCTTGTTGCTGGTATTTCTTCAGGTAAGTTATTCCTTCTTATCTTACAGAGTTTATACCCTCCTACCTTTACATGGATATATCAAGAGAGCACTAGCAGACCTTCTCACACTAGAACACACTAGAACAAGGGCAAGCTTGGATTCCGCAGCTCCCTGAGACAGACCGTGTCTGCCCTGAGTCACAGGTAGCTGGGTCCTCACGTCAGAGCCAACTATCCCCCACCCCCATACACAGATACTCAGCTGGATACCCTTCAAAAATGCTATAATCCGTACACTCCATATCCTCTCAGGATTTTAACGCAATACATCTTACAGCCAAAATAACAAAAGGGCACTGTGTTAGTAACTCCTTCAGTGCAGTCTCTTCTATACCTCCAAACACAGGTGTTCAGAGAGTGTTCATACCCCTTCTAATCATCCTGGGGCTGGTTATACTATCTTAAAAATTATGCTGAACAACGGCATTGCATTCAATGCTTTCTTTTCATTTCTTCTCTAATATTTAATTTGTACACAAATTAAATACAGCATGTGTTATTGATCGTGGGGGGCATGCCTGTCCTATTCATCTTTGTGAATGTGAGGCATGTGGACAATCTTGCCTCACATTTTGTTTGATGCAGTGCCTCTTCTTGTTCACTGGTGTATACACCAGCCATGCTGGCTTTCAAGTTTTCTAAATAGTCTTCTGTCTATTTGCCATCGACCTTAGATATTCTGCAATTACGATCTGGGCATCTGCTTTAACCAGGTGCTAGGCATTCAGACTCATCCCCTCCAATGTGGACAGTAAACACTTTATTCCTGAGTGACCATCCCAGCCCATATCCCATTTTCATTAAATACACACATAATTTGTAATTAAGGACTGGTCTGTTTCCTGAGCACACAGGTTCACTACACTGTAGTATCCTCAAAAGCAGTCACAACAGTGAAAATATTTCACTACACATGTGTACTTTAGTCATAATAAAAATTATGAAGAATAATAATTTGTTTCCTATGAATTATTATTAAAAATGAAACGGCATGTGTTGAGTGCCTGAGGGAGTAGCAGGAGTTGGGTGTTGTCATAATCAAGATATACTTAGATATGTATATTATTGTGAAAAAATTAGACAAAAATATTTTAAAATACCTCGAATGCTAAACTACTCCCAAAATGATATGAATCAATGTGCAATATTACCTCTCTCATATTTCTTAAAGTCAGAATGGAACAAGGCCTTAAGGCAACTGGATAAAAATGTTCAAGTAACTTAGCTACTGCTGAATATGTGTGCCCAGAGGTACACCCTGACACGCACAAGAAAAGTAACAAACGGAATAGCATCACGGTTCCCTATGACTCATGTGAAACACCAGGAGCCTTCTGACTCTGACTTCCTTGTCCCTGCTGCCATCCTAAGGAGAAGATGATGCCTTTGGCTCCACCCACCCCACAAGACAACTTTGAATCGCAATACTCTGATAATTTGTGCTCCCCGCAAGGGACAAAGTAGGTGCTCAGTACTTCTCTCAGCACCAAGAAGCCTAGCAAGCTACTTTGCACTTGGATCATCACAGTCATCTGATTAGGGGTCCCATAAACCTTCTACACAGAAACCAATGTAATATTTCTAAAATACATGTCAAATCTTGTGACATTTCCCATCCACAGTGTTTAGAGTTTCCCTTGTTTCTATCCTTACGTGAGACAACACAAAATTCTTCCATAATCTTTAAGTCCCAATGGTAACTGGCCTCCTAGTCTCTAAATGCGGTGATAGAAACTTTTTCTTCCACTTCTTCTACCTGAGTGCCATTGAGGATGTATGAACATCCAGCGAATACCCCTGCCCCAGGAATATTATACTTCCCCCTGGACAGACCTTCTAGGTATCCACAGGATTTCCTCCCTGATTTCAAAGTCCGACTTCAAGTGGTGTTTTCTTTTTGAGATTTCCTTGGGCAATCTACTGCACTCATCCTCTCAGCCCATCGTGTGCCCTGACTTCTTCCTTCCTTATTTCACACTCGTATTTTATTATTCTCCACCTGTTATCCATTTCTTTTTATAACCTACTATTCATGTAATCATGTCACCTCCTTGTTGACTTCTCTCTATTGGAACGTGCTTCCATGAAGGTGAAATAGTTTATTTTGTTTACCAATTAGTCCCCAGGGCCTGTAACTATAATTTGAATGTCATAGATTCTCACTGAATATTTTTTGATTGAAAAAGTAATGCCAGTGGAAGTAAGCAATCATGGAAAAATAAGCCCTTTGCACATATTGGAATTAATAAGAGGAAATCGTAACAATAGATATTTTTGTTGTGTTTGCGATGATTATTGTCCATTGTCAACTTGATGAGATCTACAGTCACCTGACAGGCAAGCATCTGGACATGCCTGTGGGAACTGTTTTAATTAGGTTAATTGAGGAAGTTGGATCCACCAGCTGCGGATGGTACCACTCCAGGGGTTGGTGTCCAAGACCATATACAATAGAGAAAGCAAGCCAAGTAACAGCCCTCACCACTTTCTGTGTTCCGAGTGTGGATACGGTGTGACCAGTTGTCTCCAGCTTCTGCTGTTCTGATTTCCATGATGGACTCTAGACTCAAACTGGGCACCAAAAGACCCATTCTCCTTAAACCTGCTTGTGTTAGAGTATCTTATCCTAGCAATCCAAGGAGGGAAAATTTAACAGTAATTCTTGTTCAGAAAATATTCCTGTGCACAGACATGCATTCCTTAACATGCTCAAGCAGAGGGGGAAAAAGCGTGCTTTTTTAAATTCAGTTATTTTGTGTAGGTTTTGCACATTTTGAGGAACAGGTTCACCTTGAGCTCTCCAATAATGTCTTCTATGGAAATTTTCTCTGCGACAGTTATCTCCTGAATTCATGATATTTTTAAGAGCTGTTTTCTCTTGTCATATAAAGACTGGGCTTCAAGAACATTTAGGGTAACATGACAGTTGAATTAACACTCCACTTAATTAAATCCTATTTGGGGTATTGAAAGGCAATCTATCTTCTATTCTGTTTTCTTAGGTGACCTCACACTCCCTTCTGCTTCCTTAGTGATGATGAAATAGCTTCTCACCTCCTTGTGCTGCATTGCCTTAACTACTTAAGTTTTATTTTCAATGAAACCCTGCCTAATGAATATTTATGAGCAAGTCCCCGCAGTGTTCATTCAATGTGTAGACTTCCCTTCACAGCAGGCTGCAGTGTTACATTTCGCTGTTTACTGCTAAAATGTTAGCCATACAAATCGATGTCACTTAGGAAATTCAAAAATAACAGTCCCTCCTAGAACCTGGACATTTTCACCAGAGTTAGCACCACTGATAGTGCTGGAAAAATAATAAATAATAATAATTAGAATAATGGGGCCCACCTGGAGCAATATGCAATTTGCACTTTTTGATAGATGGCATTAAAGTATAAGTCTCAGTGGGGAGAGGACTTCTGAACTAAAACATTCATCATTCTCAAACATCAAGTGCAGATGCTTTGAGACACGAGCCTCTCTCCCACCGAAGGTGGTACCTGCCACTTCTCTAGGCATCATCCGGAGCAGCTCTATGGAGAAACACAGTCGAGAAAGGCTATTGGGTAGTCATATTCTGTGCTACCAAGATGTTTCTTTGTAAAAGATTTGAGACATTTTGAGATGGCAAGATTTTTTCCCTCTTTCTCTTTTTTATAAATGACAGCCATCATCTGTAAAATGTTCCATTCTAACTATGGAATCACAAATCAGATCCCACCTATCCACTCAACAAAAAGTAACTTCAATTAAATCTCTCAGTGGGTGGCCTGATTTATGATATTGTGTGGGCAAAGCTGACAACCTGCCTTATTCTTTGAATTCCTTTAAGGTGAATATACAACTTAGCTGGTAATTTGCAGGAAAGAAAGAATATGCAAGAATGCAAAATAAATGACATCAGCCATATGGTGTTGCCTGTAAAGCTCTGATGACAAGCAGATAGTTGTTCATTTTTCAACTGTTCCTTTTTCTTCCTCTCATCTGATACTCTCGGGAGCCACTGAATTGTGCAAGTCACACTTTGCTGCTTTCCAAACAGAGAGAAGACATTTATGAAATTTTTGCAGAGAAAAGATACTAAGTGAGATATTTCTAATTATCCATCTTGTTACAAAAAATCTGGATTCAATTTATAAACACATATACATAGAAAATACAGCAGCTTTTAAGAATGGAATTGTATAAAAATAAAATTTCTAAAATTGATCATTTTCTTTTGGACATTCATTCCCTCAAAAGCTAATTATGGTCCATCTATTTTATAGGCACCTCTCGGTTCTACTTCATTGACTGTAAGAAGAAAAACCAACTAAAATAGAGTTACAAATATGGGGAAATTCATCTTATTGAAATGTGTAAGATTTAATTAAATTTAAGCAGGCTGGCCTGGAACTGACTATGTAAAACATGCTAGCTACACAGCAATTTTCTTGCCTCTATCTACCACGTTCTGGGATTGCAGGTGACAACCACCAGGTTAGTTCATCAACCACTCTTAGGTGACTTTTATATGACATATGCTTTGTGACAGCCCCAGTTCCTGTCTTCAGGTATTATTCATATTAGTTATATCGCCAGAAAACCATGAAGCACATATTAAGACTTTTATTTTAACACATAAACTAATTGAGATTCAGACAGGCTAAATGGGCTGTTCACAATCACTGACCGTAAGTTTCTATTGAGGTAATCCTCCTATCGCCTTTACAATAGAAAATGGAAAGCTGTAAAACTTCACTTGTTTCAATAACGTAACACTGTGGTAATCCCAAATGGCAAGGCAAAATTCTCTATCACAACATAAGACCATGGCAAATAAATTAGCTATATCTAGTCTGATTCCCATGGGCAAGAGACAACAAACTCTAACGGAAGCATAATAGTAACAATGAGCAACTCATAACTCAGGATGTCAATTAGAAGTCTCATATTAATGCTTCTTATAATCAGAATGACTTTTTAAATTATGAAAGTAACAATAAGTAACAAAAATTATTTGCATACGTGTTGCAGAAAAATGTGTATTTCCTGGGTTTTCTCACTTCGACTCTACATAAGAGTGTCAGCAACTCCTGAGCACTGTGCTGGGCATAGCCAAGTGTTCACAGTAGTGGTAGACCCTTTCTGTCCCTCGCCTTTATCCAACATCTGCTCCCCAGTGATAGAATGTAGAAAGCAAGTCATCATGCTGACTCGCAATACTGAGGTGAGGCAGTTCTCTTCCTTGTTGTTGCTTTTCCTGTGGTTTTACTTCATTGGTTTGTAGTACTGGGTGTTGAAACCAGGACTGTGGGCATACTCAGCAATTACTATGGTACCAAACTACTCTCTGGCCAGAAAATGGACCAGTTTCTAAGTGATGTTCATGTGCTGTTAGTACCAGGAGAGTTCTATTGTCTTTCTGTCCTTTCTACTGCAGCAGCAGCACAGTGGATGAAGAGAGTTGTCAGGCACAGGAAGGACTGAGAGACAGATGCAGAGCACTCCATCCCAATTCCCTGGGACTAGGCCAGGCCTGAGTTAGGAAAGGTGGAAGTTAAACTAATAAGAACTGTCTCCCGTGGCATTAAACTATATCAGACCTTACATAAGATTTATTTAATAATCTTTGTGTATGTGTATAGAGCATGTGTATAGGTGTTAACAGATGGCAGAAGAGGGCATTGGATCCCTTCAACTAGCTTCACCGGATACCATGTAGGTTGCAGGTCCTGTTCAAGAGCAGCAAATGCTAGTAACTGCTGAGGCATCTTTACAGCCTCTAACCTAGATTTTTATATATTAAAAATGAGATGATTAATTAACTAAAAATACTTAGAAAGACTATGAAGAGTTTTTAATCATGTAGTAAAAATAACAAAGATGCCTGCTTCTCACACCTGCTTTTTAAAAAAGCATTAAGAAGCATGATGCTTGCTCCGGCTTACACCCTGTCAAAATCATCTTGAATCTGGCTGTGTGTTATCTCAGGCCTTGCCACCAGTTGGATTAATGTTGTAAATAATGTAAGGAAAAATTTTGTCTTGATGTTATCTTACCAAACCCAAAACATGAAACCTATTAGAAACTTAGAATTTCTAACATGAATACCTTCCAGAAGAATTCAGATAAAGGCATGGATATATATATATATATATATATATATATATATATATATATATATACATATATATATATATATATGTATATATATATATATAGTGTGTGTTCATATATATGTATAAATATATAATCTTCCATACATAAAAGAACATTATAAGATGTAGTATATTGAACTACCATAAAGTTTATTGAGTGTTTAACAAAGTTGGAATGTTCATATGACTAAAGCAGGTAGGTTTCTCTAAAGCAGATTTCTTACAGGATTAATGGGAACTATGAATGGGATCAGACTAGCCCAGTGAGCTATATTCATGTGTAATTCAATATTGATTCAGACTAGTAGGGGACCCATGTTCCCTTATTCAACAGTTGCTCCCAATTTAGAATGGGGAAGTAAGATATAAATTATATTTTTAGTTTTATGTTTAGAAAAAGCAATGGCTAAACAAAACAGTATGATTTGGAGGTACTAGAGTTGACGACAAATGCCAAGCAGTACAGGGAGTTTGCTTAATGTCACAATGTCCAAAAGTGACAATAATACAATTAAATTATGTGTCCCAGAAAGCCAAGAAAGCACTCCTTCTTAGTCATCAGTAGCAGAGGAACAAATCTATGATATGGGAGTTTTTGTTCTTAAGTAACATAAAAACAGAGAAAACCAGCCAGTTTTCATTAATATAATTTTACTATGTTTTGCACTTTTAAATACCTGGAATCACCTAGAAAGTTATAAATTAAATGAGTTGATGGTAAGATCTCTGGAATTTCAGCATACTCTGAGTCTAAAGAAAATTACAGCAAAAACAATAAGTGAATGGTAGTTAAAGAAGTATTGAATATCATCCAAGTTTTTAAAATCCTTGCATTCTAATTGAAGTGAGAGGAATAAAGCAAGGGGATGTGCATTATTTTTAAAAGAAACTTGAAACTGTAACATAATGTGTCTTCTACACTGTGGATTTAAAATTCAACATATACACATGAATATATTATAAACCTTTACATCCCATTCATGGGATATTTTGAAACATTCTGAAGAGAGACATGCCACAAATTAACGTTGTTACTTTAATACATTTACAAACAAGATCTAATTTATCAAGAAAAACATAACATTGTTCTCAGTTATCCCAGTGATGTGTGGCCTCGCTTACACATGGCGGTATGCTGTCCCTTCCTGGGTTTGTTTTACACTCCAAATCACAGCAATGGCACAGTCCAGAAACTGGCTGAGTTGTGGAGCTGGCAGCAGACACCTAAGTGCTGTTGTGGCACTGGCAGGTCAAAGAAGCACCTGGGCAATAGCATTTGTCACTGTCCCATGTTGGCTCTATGTAGCTGTCCTTACAATTACTCCAAATCAGTGAACTGAAAAGCACCTCTAGGCCACGGAGATTGCTCAGCGGGTAGGTGCTTTCCGTGAAAAGTACCCACAGCCTCTCTGCATAAGCAACAGGCTTGCTGGCCAGCCAGTCCAAACAGGATGGCAAGCTCCAGCCCCAGAGAGAAAGGCTGTCTCAAAAATAAAATAAGGTGGTGAGGGACGGAGGAAGAACTAACAGAGACCTCTGGCACTCCTGAACACGTACATATACACATCAAAAACAACAACAACAACAACAAAAACCAACAAGGAGAATACATGCAGTAAACTTCGAACCCCTACCGAGATCTAGCCAATGGACAGGACATTCTCCGCAGTTGAGTGGAGAGTGGGGTCTGACTTTCACACAATTCTGGTGCCTCATATTTGACCATGTTCCCTGGATGGGGAGACCTGCTGGCACTCAGAGGAAGGATAGCAGGCTACCAAGAAGAGACTTGATACCTATGAGCATATACAGGGGAAGGAAGTCCCCCTCAGTCACAGTCACAGGGGAGAGGAGTAAGGGGGAAATGGGAGGGAGGGAAGAATGGGAGGATACAGGGATGAGATAACAATTGAGATATAATATGAATAAATTAATAAAAAATATTTTTAAAAAACAAACCAACAAACAGAGAACACAAGGCAGCTTCTGTCATGAATTCTCTCCTTCATCCTCTTCCTTTTATGGGGCTGGATTGCCAGATACAACATTCTTACTATCTGAAAGTATTAATGAAATATTTTTACATCAAAATATTTTAATAAAATTTATATAAAAATACCAATATCATCAAGGAATGTCAATGGCTTATGTTCATTATCCAAGTACAACTTCCTAAAATATCACATTTTTTTTACATTAGTAACATCTAGAAAATGGAGTTTTCTAGCTTAGTGAATAGTGTCTTCAATAAAATCCTAGTGCTTTTTCCTTCCATTTTCTTCCCCATCCAAAGAGCAAACTTTTATTTCATTGAATATATCTGTGCACTTATGCTCTAATTTATTTTTAAAGAAAAATATTAAGTGGCTAAAGAAAAATATTCAAAACAAAAGTTGAAACATTATGTACTGAATTTTTTAAAGTCAGTGCTGCATAATTATCCCACACAATGCCATGAGAGTGAGCGTGTAGGACTCCCTTTCAGCAGTCACTGATCTCAGGATGAGACAATTTTTTGGAAGCTTTCAAAGGCCAAAGGGTTTCAACAGTTTGCTCATGCAGATGCTAAATGAGCATTTTCAAAGCTATGTAGTTCTATATTCTCACTGTTCAAAAGGCCTTATTTGATATTTGAAAATATATAATTACCAAAATACTGGAGACATAGGCACAGAAAAGTAGTTTTTAAAACAATCTTGTTCTTTGAGTTAATTGAATCTAAAGACTTATATTCATTTAATATCCTGGAGCCTACCATGCAACTAAAATGTATCAATAGGCTTGAACCACTAAGATATAAATGTATTCATCTTTTACTTGTTCTGTGACATTTTATTTTAAGAAAATAAATATTTTATGTTTACAATAAATATACCAATTATCTCATTATAATGTATAATATCATATATTAGCATGTTTTATGTTAAGGTTTTAATCTAATTACTATTGATTAAATTTTCATCAAACATTTGGTACATTTGATAATTTTTTGAGGGAGGGTTTCTCTATGTAGCTTGGCTATCCTGTAGACCTGTCTTTGTAGACCACAGAGATCTGTCTGACTCTGCCTCCTTGAGTGCTGGCATTATTGGCATGTGCCATCATGTCTGACTACCATTTGATGATTCTTAAACAAAAAAATACTGCTGGAAGTAATATACTGATGGGATGGGTATTTTATTTTGTCTTCACTTCTTGTACTCATGATTGAATCTTTAATTCTTCCAAGATATATTAAGCATAGACTATATAGTTTATATTTATTTATATATATATATATAAGGCTTCAGAAAATGAATTCACATAAATAAGTGAGGAAAGAACTGCTACATGGATGTCATTTGATTCTTTGAATTCCTTTCTTATATACCTAAATCACCAGAGAGACCTGTCATAAATCACTGGTGCCTGTCCCTCTCCTAATACAATTCATGTTGCCTTCAGTTTTGATGTCAAGAAAGCATTAGAAAGTAACTGTCTTTCACTGGTGCTTTTTTTTTAGCCATTCTCCTTAGACATAACCACCAATAATTTAAACTTCTTCTTTATTTAGTTTACTGAGTATTGTTTGTTTCAATTCCTTTGTTAGAATTATTTCAAAGATTTCATGAGAATTGACAGGTAGCTTATTCAAATGCCTCTGAGAAGAACAGTGTTTCTCACTGAGGAGTCTGGGTGACTGCTGTAAAGCATGGCTTCACAGAGAAAGGGGCATCTGACCTTAGGGAAGGAGCCATCTTGCTGTCACCCAGGGCAGACTGCACAGGCGCTGAATTACATATTTCCAATGGTAAGCCATAGCATTGAAACTAAGATCACAAGCTGAACCCTGTGTCATTAAAACCAGAAGACACTGGGAAAATATGTCATTATTTTAATTTTGTATCTTGGATTTATTTGCCAAGCAGCCATCCATTGGCTTGTCAATGTGTTTTTTGTGAATAATAGGTCTATTGATCTCACTCTTGTCACTTCTGTATCACCAGTATCGGGTGAAAATTAGTTAGCCAAATAGACTACGAGATTTTATCTATTATCTAGAAATGTGCATCACAATATAATATTCTGCATGCAGAATCACAAAGCTTTAAAAGTCATAAATGCAGAAGGGACACGATTAGGGAATAAAATGACCAGCCAGTGTGGGAAGAAAGAGTGGGAGAGGAGAGTGGGGAGACGGAATCAGAGAGTAGGGACGAAAGAGAGTGTGGGAGAAGGGTAAGAAACGAGGGGGAGGAGTTAGAAAGGAGAAGGAAGAAAGAGGGAAAAGAATTGTGAGTAAGGGTGAAGAAGGAGCGTGAGTTAGGAAGATAACAAAGGCTTATCGTGTACAAGTGTAAAATTATCATTATGAAAATCACTAGACTGAAAAACTAATACATGCTGGTAGAAGTTTCATAAAACCATGTAATATTCGTTGAGTATCTTACGCTGCTTTGTTATAATGAAGATACTATCCGAAATAACATCTCAGGCAATATTATAATTTTCCACATTAGGTTTTGTTAATAGGCTGGAACATGTAAATGAATTAATATTTTTAAAGTTGCTTTAATTTGCTGACCTTTTATGAAGCAATTGTTTTGCAATTAACAGTTTAATTGTTTCTTCTTTTCTGTTTTTCTTTTCCTTTTATGTTTATGATAATAATTGATTGAAGCAATTGTTTCATCATTGAGTCATTATTCATCACTTTCACAAATATCTGTGTTAGTAATCAGGCAACAATACAGTCACCCCTGAAGGCCATGATAACGGCAGGAAAACAGGCTACACATCACCACTCCCCTCCGGTAGGACTCAAGCCCCCTAAGCCACCTGTGCACCTTCTGTGCATGCGCTAGATAGTTTATAAAGGAGACTCCTACCATTTCTCCCTCCCTCCCTCCCTCCCTCCCTCCCCCTCCCTCCCTCCCTCCCTCTATCTCTCAAGTGTGTCTCCTGTATCTCTCTATTAAACCTCTTAAGTGAATCTGTTGCTTGGCGTGATTCCATCCCTTTGTTCAGCTCCGCGGTTCACCTCTAACCTCCACTGCCCACTTTTTACATTTGGCGCCCAGAGGAGGCCCTTCTGGTAACAATAAGGGGTGATCCTTACCAGATTACCCAATTAAAAACCACTAAATTTCTCTCTCTTCATCACGGATTCGCCCACCCACCTCCTTACAGATTCACTTCTCAATCCGGATTCTAACTTCTCATATACACACCGTCTGATTGGAGAGTTTTGTTTTGTTTTGTTTTGTTTCCCTTTACTCTCCGTAAACGCTTCCCTCTCAGACCATCAATGATGCCCTGACTTTCTAAGACGACTACATTCTTTTATGACACCATCCCGCTAAAGCTTTAGACCTATACCTTAGATTATTCATTTGGAAGTTTCCTGAAAACCGTTTAATACATAATTCACTTCAATTACCTTTCAAGTAAATACACATCTAGAAGTTTATTTTTTCTGTATTATATTCATAGTCATTTTCTCTACTATAATTAGATTATACTCTGTTTTCAAATATCTTTTTATTTGAACCTCAAGAGGTGTTGTAGTGAAAACTGATATAAAATGTATCAATGCCTATATATAGGTTTGGTTGTAGAGGGAATACAGTCCCAGACTCAGAAACCTGAGGCAGGAAGATTAAGAGAAGCTACTGGGAGCTACAAAGTCAGACATCATCTGCCATAAGCAAGTAACTATGATGATAAGATAGTTTGTCCTACACTAGCCTGAATCAATATGTCTATTTTTTAAAAAAAGAATATTTGATAAGTGACAAAGTCAGTGATCAGTTGAAGAAATGATCCCGATTCATTAAAAAAAACACACAACCCAATCATCAGTCCTAAAAAAATACATGCAAGTAATATTATACAGACTTAACAGGTTTTATTTATATATTAAGAACAAATATGTATGTGTACATATATACGTATGCATGTATATCTATGTATATATGTACATAACATACTTAATACGTATACAAGCATTTGCACATGACAACAGTCAATGAAAAAAGAGGCCGAGAATTTGAAGAAGAGCAAGGAAGGTAAATTTGGAGCAAGTAAAGAGAAGAGGGAAATGACATAAATATGTTATAATCTTTTTAAAAAGGAAGTAAAAATAAATAAAATTTAAAGAAACTGTGTAATGTAGTCTGGTCCTACTGTATCCTGTGGAAACACTGTATTTAGAAAATGAATGATGGGTAATGCATGCTCCCTGCAGGTTCGTTAATCAAGTGAGAGATTCAAATATCCCCCGAGCACCATAACTGGCAGTTCTCTGCAGCACTGAGGTCCTCATAGAGCCATTTGCTAAGAGTCGCATCACCACAGTCTTAGTGCAAAAGGATGAAGAATGAATAAGTACATATGAATTTCCTGGATTTTTTGAATATTATTTTTCTATTTTGACACTTGTTTATCTCATGATTTGGGTAGGGTCACAGAGTTCAGACTTTATTTTCTTGAAAGTGGATGATGAAATCTCAATGGAAAAAAATGCCTTGGTCACACCTGAAGTGAAGTGAAAACTCATCTTTTTAAGTTCAATTAAACTGAGTTGAGAAATTATTATCTTCCTAGAGCACAATCAAAACAGATGAGATGAAGTTTTCAGGAGAGGGAATGGATGCTGAAAGTCTTCAGAAGCATTCCTGGTACCAAAGAGACCCGAGCACAGAAGGACATCACTGCAGGCCAAACAACAGGTAGCAAAACCAACTGCATTAATATCAAATTAAAATCTAATCTATCACTATAAATGCCAGGTGATTTCTAAATAGCACTGAAGAATTTTTAGATTTAATTCATTTAAACTTTCAAAATGTAAACCTCTTACAAAGTAAGTTGGAAAAATTAGTCATTGTAAGTCAGCAAACAATCTTGAAATTCAAGCACATCTGCTGAATTCTAACTCACTTTCAAGTTCTAATTTTTGAACTTAGAATTCAATATTTGAAACTACAAGCTTCTATAACTTTATACATTTTCACATACTTGTCAGAAAGCTGTAAGAAACTGGACCAAAGAACCCAAACAGTGCTATCTTTCTATCTATCTATCATCTGTCTATCATACATCTATCCAAATGTCATCTATCTATCTATCTATCTATCTATCTATCTATCTATCCATGCATATCTTTTATCTATCATCTACCACTTATCTATCTATCTATTCTCTCTGTATCCATCTACTATCTAGCTATCTCTCATTTATCTATCATCTATCTATCTATCTAGCTAGCTAGCTAGCTAGCTCTATCTACCTATTTATATATCTATCATCTATCTGTCATCTATTTATCATCTATCTGTCTACTATCTTGTATCTATCCATTTATATCTCTGTCTACTATCTTGCAACTATCTATATCTATCTATCTATCTATCTATCTATCTATCTATCCATCTATCAATCTCTATAACTTATCTATCCATCTACCATTTATTGATCTATTATCTATATTTGTCTACTATCTATCTATCTATCTATCTATCTATCTATCTATCTCTCATTTATCCCTCATCTATCTATGTATCTATCTATGTATCTATGTATGTATCTATCTATCTATCTATCTATCTATATATCATCTGTCATTTATCTATCCATCCTTCAATCCTTCACTATCTCCTCTACCCTCTGTGCATCTTTCTCTCCATCTTGTTCCTTCATTGTCTCCTTTCTCTTAAACAAAATAAGAACTTAAAGTCTCCAGCTATCAGAGCCTAAGAGTGTAGAATACAGATATATTTTATCAGAAATCTCTTTCTGTTTCATCAGTTGGCTCCAAAGTAAAATGTGAAACACAATTCAAGGGTATTACATTGCATTTGGTGTTGATACTGTTTTTGAAGTATTTTTAGTGAATATTTCCCTGTTTTAGCTTTATGGGGACTTACACACTCCCACATGTAAAGATGAAAACAGCCACGTTAATGGATTGGCTCTTGTTTTAGCAGCATCTGCTCTCCAGTCCATGACATTGCCATGGCTTCTATGCTATTTCTTGACTCCCCTTTTCTTGTTATGATGAGATCTATGACTTAGTCCAAATCTGAAGGTAACGAAACCTTAGTGTTTACCCCTGACTCAGGTCAATTATGGTATTGCATTATCATGTGAGTGCAGTCAATGCAAGGTAGCATTGTATTTCCACTCTATTTCTGACACACTCTCTTATGAATAATGACTAATTCTGAAAGTTACCTCATTCACTGTCAATTTTTCTGGAGATGATAGGTGACTAGGTTGTTGCATGGATTGTATATAACATTTGATAAGCATGGAGAAAAATCTAGCTATCATGTTTACATTTTACTCTATCATATATCACATATAATATATTATGATACTATATGTAACATAATATGTAATATATTAACTAAGAACTGTAGTAAAATTTGCATGTGTGTATTTGGTTATTTTTGGTGGTAGGATGGGTGTTAGTATATAGGTCAGAGAACAATTTGATTCTCTTCTTCCATCATGTGTGTCCAGGGAGTCAAACTCAGACTTGGCAGCAAGATTCTTTCCCACTGAGCTGTCCTGGCCACCCAGTCACTCCTTTAAAATGTGCATTATCATATTTTTCACCAATTTAATTTCACCCTACTGCTAGAATTAGTTTTCAAACAATGTTTATGCCTTTCCCATTCTAAGTCTTTCTCTCTCCACTAACTACTGTGCTAGAAAGTAATTTAATTCTGTAAGTATATAGTAAAGTTTTTTAAAACTACAAATACCTATATCGACAAAATAAGTTTATTTTTTGGCAATACAATAGTTTTATATAATAGTGAGAAAACTGTCATTTCCTATAATCTTCAAACATTTGGGCTCAGGGCATTTCATATTTGGTTTTGTCACTCGCCAAGGACGGTGTTTAATCAATCCCACAAGGCAAGCTAATCTTAAGGATCAATGAGAACACTCTTTGTAACCCCATCAATAGTGAATTGGTAGAAGTAAGCAGATTCAACCTTCTCAGAGTCCTATGACAGTCGTAAAGGCTAGCAGCTGGGTTCCACTGTGTGGGTTCCACACACACTAACATTTCCGTATTTATGTGATACACTTCTCTGATGTTACTCTCACAAGAAATGTAAATGAAAATGCAAGTTACTACTCAAGCTTAGATAGAAGAAGGCTGAGGCTGAGGAGAGCCAAGCACAGTTGTGATTCCTCCTGAGTAAGGAGCAAGATCTGTTCTCAGTGAGTTTCACACATGCTCCTTTGGGCACTCGCTGACTTCTCTGGGTCTGTGGCTTGTAGCATGGTTATCCTGTAGATTATAGCTAATGTTCATGTATAAGTGAGTGCATACTATGCCTTGTCTGACCTCAGTGGGAGAAGATGTGCTTAGTCCTGCTGAGACTTGAGGGACCATGGTGGATTGGTAGCCCTATGGGCCCCAAGTTCTCTGAGAAGAAATAGAAGGGGGAATGAAGGAAGAAGTGCATGAGGGTGGGACTGGGAGGAGAGGGGGAAGGTGCTTGAATCAGGTTGTAAAGTGATAAAATAAAACACACACACACACACACAGAGAGAGAGAGAGAGAGAGAGAGAGAGAGAGAGAGAGAGAGAGACCCTCCTGCTGACAGCCACTCTCCAGACTGCACAAGAAGATATCAGAGAACACTGGGAAAGCCTGGTATATGCTTCAAATGTGAACATCAACCTGACAGTAGATTTTCATGGCCCTGGAAACCATAGCCTAAAAAGAAGTAGAATATAAGGCCTGTGGTCTTGGTAGAAAGAAAGAGGAAACTTGTGGAAACCTAAACAGAGGAGTTGCGGATGATAAGAAAGGCCATGGAACTTGACCCTCTAAAATCGGAAGGTCATTATGTTAAATCCAGCCCATTTATAAGAGCTCACAGCAGTTATTCATGTAGGGAAAATTAAAAAACTTAACCATTTTCCCTTCATTACATTGAATAGTTAATATCGACACCCATGAAAATAACTCATGAGATACCTGACTAGAAGGAGGACATAATCTGCCTTCTTCCTTGAATGCTCTCAAAAATGTTGAAAAGTTTGATTAGATGATATTCAATAGTAATAAAGTTCCTGCCTGCTGATACAGACTTTCCTCCACTGACTTGTCTCTTGTAAACAATGTTCTTATTGTAGATTTCTTTTACCCTTACATTCCTGAAGATAGTTATCAAAGGAATTAATTGATTATGTCTTCAATATGCAAAGATGCTAGTTACTTATGAAATATAAGCCAAGAAATATGAGGGTTTTTTTTCTAACAGGAAATCTATTTCCATTGATTTATTCACAGACTCTTACAAAACATGTCTTGAGATAAAAAGACAATCAAAATATTAACATCCCGTGATTAGAAATGTGGTCTGTAGCTATGCAATGGAATCCAATTAGTGATATCCCATGAAATTTGCATGTGCGATAATGACTGTGGTCATGTGGTATCTAAGCCAAATAATCAAGTGAGTGAAGGTCATACTGAAAAGATGTGTGTGTATGAGAGACAAAGAAAGAGAGAGAGAGGGAGGATATATATATATACATATATATATATATATATATATATATATATAGAGAGAGAGAGAGAGAGAGAGAGAGAGAGAAGAGAAAAGACAGACAGACAGACAGAGATAGAGACAGAAACAGACAGAGATTGAAGCTATTTCAATGACAATGACAAGTTACAGCTATACAAGGATTGGAGAGATGGCTCAACAGTTGAGAGCACTGAGGATTTTCCAGAGGATCAAGTATTTGATTTCTCTCCTTCACTAGACTTCTAACCACCATCTATAACTCTACAATCAGGGGATGTGATATTTATTATGCCCTCTGTGGGCACATGTATGTAAATAGCAAACTTACATGCAGACAAAACAACCACATACATAAAGTAAAATAACCCTCAAGAAATTTAAGAATCACAGTGGTTTTATGTCACTTATACTACACTCTAAAGCTATCTAATCTTATGATCAATAGCATCACACAAAGCATGGCACTCTTAGCTTCAAAACAAAGCAAACAGAATGGAAGCAATTTTTCACTTAGGGAAAGTGACCCCTAGAATTTTGCTGGCATTAGTGAGTGGAGCTGTAATGAGAGCATTCAAGTTATTACAGCCAACATGGTAGTTTGCTGGGTATTGACTCACATTCCTAGTATCTCTGACTCGTTGCTGTCATGATTGCATCTGTATGCTCTCATTTTTACATAGTATAAGCACCATCTCCTTATACAAACACACTCAGACATTTCCCTCTTTCATATCATATGGAATAAGAAGGTATTTGTGGAATATAAAGTCTGCTCTAGCATAGCCTAAAATCTTTCAAGAAGAGACAAAGGGAATCCAGAGGTTGTAGAGGAATGAAATTGACATAATTGAGAAATTATGTCTCCAAGCATTTGTGAAAGGGTTGATGTCTATGGCTAAAATGCCCATCCTCACTAAGCCAAACATTTCGCGTCAATGAGACCTCAAAGAAAATTTTCTCTTGAGTTGCCCAGAGAGGCAGAACCAAAGCCCAAAGCACATAGTACAGAAGTAAAATTACATGAGCTCTTTTAAGTTTGTTAGTGAGTGTGAAGGCAGCAGACATATTGGAGTCTAGATAACATTCCTTTGTTGTAGTATTGTATGCAAGTTCCTTACCAGCTGTGTGGTTTAGGCTTAAGGACAGGACCCTCACAAGGAATAACACAAGATTTCCACCATGTTAAAAAAAAGGAGCAACTTCAGGATGCATTTTGAGTCCTTCTCAGTGTATATCTTTCTGCTTTGCAGCAATGATGGAAAAATAACAGTTTCCAGGTAAATTGGTAATTGTCTCATGGTTAGAAGCAGAGAGGCAGAGAGAATGGTAGAGTAATAAAGAATCAAAGATTTCCCTTGAGTTGTTCTTGAGATCATATGAAGTGAAATATGGGTAGCCCTTGCCAAAGCAGATAATAGCACCTGGACTCTCACCCACATGCCTAGGATCGTGAGGGGGGAGAGTGACAGCCATCAGTGGAGACACAGCCAACTGCCTTATTATCCTTCTTTACTCCTTCCAGATCAGCACTGAGCTCACTTAAAAACACTTAGGAGGTAAGTCACACGTCCTTTAGTTCCTGTGGTCATTAGTTCCAGCTTACGATGAGTTTTTACCACACTGAAAATATTATACTATAAATGCAGCTACTCTGTACGTCAGGGCATGAAACTTGAATATCTGAAATTTGAATAAAATTACATAAAAGTGTCAGCCATACTTTTTGATCATTTTCACTCGCCTACTTTCCAGCTACTTACACCTTGGTGCATAAACTGCATTTCTTCTATACAAAGATCACTTCCTATTATTTTAATTTTTTCTCTTCCTTTATTTCTCATTTCTTTATTTTTCCCTTCTTTCTTTATTTTTTGACTTACTGTCTCATGTATTCTATACTGGCTGTTTATTCACTGAGAGCTAGACGTGACCTTGAACATCTGATCCTCTTGCCTGACTTCCTGCTCACCTGGATTATGAGCATGACCAACTAAACGTGGTTCATGTGGTACCGGGAAATGAACCAATGATGACCACTCAGGCACTTTACCAACTGAGCTGTATTTCCAGACCCTGTATTAATGTACTTGAGAAGGACAAAAAAAGGCTTTTAAAGTGGTGGAAAGTCATCAAAGATGCAGTCCTTCCCACACTTTTTCTCTCATTACATTTTAAAGAAGCAGAGACCATAGGCATTATTAAAAAGACACTCTATTTTAGCATAGTAGTATAGAATTATATTTTATTTCCTTTTATCAAATTGTACCTTCTTAACACATGGACATTTTTTATAGTGGTGTGTAAGTCTGTTGTTTTGCTTCTGCTGTTTGTAAGGCGCTTTAGTTTTTGTGTCAATGAATTAAATATATTCATAGTCCTATTCTGAATCAGAAATTTAAATGGTTGCATCATGGTGAACTCTGTAAATACAATTAAATACCTGTAAGCAAGCATGAGTTTACCAACTCCTATGTTTAGTTTTGGCGTGCACATTAATTCCAAGGTCTGCAGGTTGTAGATGAGGCTGTTCTGAGACGTGCCACACCTAGAGCCCCATTGGATACATGAGACCTGTGTGCCAGCATTCAGCACACACAATTTATAATGTTCCAATTCACACACAGGGCAGATTAAGTCCACGGATGTATAAATGCATCCCTATGGGCACTCAGCAGGCCAAGTGGCAGAGGTAAGATGTGAAATTCATAATGTTACTCCATAACTCATTCTTTCCTGGATCTCAGAACTCTTTCTTTCATTGAAACTCTCTGAGATAAAGCAACAAGTGTGGAAATGTTGAACCCAAGAGTGTGGCTGTCTCGATGGCCCTTGTTACTTACCCATTAATGAAAACAACAAGAAGTATGGGCAAAGGTATTATCTAACTTCCCTAAAGATATCTTCATCTTTATGGTCGGAGGGAGCATTGTCAGCCTCCATCTGTTATGTCTGAAAAAAAAATTATAGGCCAAAAAAAAAAAAAATTAGTTACAGGCTCAAGTTGCATACAATGGGAACTCTTGTGCTCTTTAGGGAAAATGTTAGGGGAAGAGCTGTACAAAATTTATCACCTTGTAAATAAAATATTATGATGATGATAAAAGATTTAAATATTTGTTCACTATTCCATCAGCCAAGATGGAATGCTTAGTAAATAGAGGAGCACATATTTAATCTGTGAATAAATAGGGGGCCTTTGTGTAGCAAAAAAATTGAAAGGATCTCTTTAGCCAGAATAAAAATAAACGTCAAGGAGACAAAGGGCTGCTTTCATAGCTTGAGATACACTATTATTATTATGCCTTTTCAACCAGCATCAATGCTCCTTCTTCCTTTTCACGGAAAACAGTGCAACCTTTGCTGAACTGACAGTCAGTTAGAGCCAGTCAACAGCAACTGCTTTGGGTCACGTGGCATGCAGAGCCCTTGTTGCCATGGCAACTGCACTGTGATAAATTAGCCTGTCTGCACTAAGTACTTGGTTTGCCTACATGCCCCAGAAGGTGCCTTTTTGATCGTCTCCTTGACAGTTTTGAGCTAATCTCTCACTCAGCTTTTCAGCCAGCTTGCTAACATTTGCATATATTGAATGCCAGATAAAGGAAATTAATATTTCGATGCCTAAGATATGTATGCCAGTCTTTCTGTTTATTATCATATTTAAGTCTTACATTCTCCTGAAGTTTGATAATTGTTTAGAGCCCATTCTATGTAAGATTAACACTGACTCATTTCTCATTTTGGCTGCTTACTTAATATCATCACTTAATTGAGACAAATTACTAGGTTTTCAAAATTGGAGGAAAAATAAATAACTATAAAAGTACTGGGGCTTGTAATAAGTTAAATAGCTACTTTTTAAAAACAATCTTTTTTTATTCCTTGGGAGTTTCTTTTAAAATCAGATTATACGTGAAGATTGTATTAATGTTTTCTTTTCTTTTAAGTGTATAATTAATTTTAAGGCACTTTTTCTAATTAGCCTTATTTATTTGTATTTAATGAAATGTAGATACTGGTACATGGAATATAGTGAAACACTGTGATTTTATACAATGCCTCTAGATTCTTAATGGATAACAAATATTATGAACTTTATAAAGTATTGTCAATTTATAATGATGTTTTAAAAATTGTTCTTTGAATTCTGAATATCCTTCATTTGTTATCACACTCATTTTACAGTTGACAAAGGTCATCTGGGATAAATAAGAGAATTTTCAAATTAGAGAAGGTACTAAAATGGCCTGAGTTAGAAATGTAAACTCTCATATTCTCAGTCATTTCTTTATGATGCCTCATTGCCAAAATTATTTCTTTTTCCACAGATTAAGAAAGTAAATGTTAACACAATATATGATTGCTAGCATTATAATGTATTTTACCAAAATTGAGGAACTCTTTCATCCTAAGAAATTCAGTAGACTATACATGCTGCAGTTGTAGGTGATACTGCAATTAACACAGATAATCTTAAAAGGGGCTCTTCTGTGATTTGGGCCTTAAATGCCCACATACAGACCATGTGCTCAGGTTTGATCCCCAGTTTGTGGCACTATTGAGAGGGAGAGGTAGAAAGTGCAGTATTTAGAACTTTGTGGAAGAGCAAGTGTCATTGATGACATCCCCTTCAAAACTGGTGTGAGGACTCGGGTCCCTTATTCTTCCATGAGGGAAAATGTTCACTTGCCACATGATTTCACTGTAACATACTAACTTGCCACAGGACCAAGGTGACAGAAACAATTGATCATAGGCTGAAATCACTATGTTCTTGAGCCAAAATGTTTTTTTTTTAATTCCACTGTATAAGTTGATCTTCTCAGGTATTTTGTCAGAGCAATGGAAACCAGGCTTCTGTGGGTAACCAAAATACAAGTTATAGTTAAGAACTATACACTTTATTCATTCATTTTAACTAGTGTGGGATAAAAATAAAAGGACATTCCCATCACAGCAGCATAACGTGGCAGAAATATCAAAAGATCAAATTTCAGACCTGGAATAATATGACTACTAGAATGTTCAATAAAGACTGTTAACTAGTTACTAGAATGGGCAGCGGAAATTTTAACTAGTTACTAGAAGGAGCAATGAAGATTTTTTAACTAGTTACTAGAATGTGTAATGGAGATTTTAACTAGTCACTAGAAAGTGCGTGGAAATTGTTAACTAATTTATTCTTATCACAGAGTGTCTGTTTCTTCCTTATCCATAGGTTGGACTGTTTCCTGTGCTGCAAAGACAGCCCAAGACTATACAGCAAAAACCATAGCACGAAGGGCATGGTGAAGCCCCACCCCAACCTGGGATGAAACAGAAGCTTCATTTCAGCAAACACCCAACCACATCACTGCTGAATTAGAGTTTAGTCCACTGGAACTTGTGCCAACTGCTTCAGAAGCAGAAACAGAACTACATAACCCAGAATATAGATGCCTGTAGTAAAGGATGCCACAACCTAAGTGTTCCTTGCGGGAAGTCAAGTTTCCTGAATACCTTTAATAAAGCTGATGACAATACATCTAGGAGGCAGTGGGGTGGTAATCTGAAGGCTCTGTCTTGAGAATTCTATCTTTAAATATCAACGAGGGAAATCATAGAATGAAACAATGAAATGTACCAGCAACTTTTGGTGTAAGCTGATTGCTTAATTATAAAGACCGCAAACGCTTCATTTGAGACAGCAAATTATAGGAGACCAAGGTCTTTACTTGGCATATTACAAACACACACACACACACACACACACACACACACACACACACACACACACACACACTTACACTTACACTTTTGGATTGATTTTCTTCAGAGAAAGGTCCTCATCATGAGATATTTCTGCCAGAAACAGACTTGTTATTAAGGACAAGCTACTAAGTCCCCAGTTGCAACTTATTACTGAGGAAAAGAAGAGCCATACCTTCTACTTTCTAATCAAGTGCAGAGTTGAATTGACACCTTCTCATGTGTTCCTTTTCAGATGGCAATTGTCATCATCTTAGACATTTTCTGTCTTAACCGCATTGCCCCTATTTCCCAACCTAAACCCATTCGCCTTGACTTCTTCACTGAAGACTTCCTGACTCTGTAACTGGACAACATACCAAAATATACCTGCTAGTCATATCACCATGGTGGGTGATAATAACTATGGGAGATGGGGAAGGAAGGTACACCTGCTTATTCTCCTTGGAGGAGTAAGTGCTTTGTGAAGGTGAAGACAAACAGTGACTCCTACGGCTCCAAGTGTAGGCTACTTATGGCTAGTCAGTCTGTACTGTTAAATTTTGTACTTTAGATAAATTAATAAAGGAAGAAGCCACCCTTCAGGTTTTCAATAGTTCTCACTAAAGTGTTTGTATAGACGTTAAAATTATGTTAGTAGAATTCAAAACAGAAGGGGGAGGCCTGGTGGCACTCAGAGGAAGGACAGCAGGTTAGCAAGAAGAGACTTGATACCCTATGAACATATACAGGGGGAGGTAATCCCCCACAGGTACAGTCATAGGGGAGGGGAATAAGGGGAAAATGGGAGGGAGGGAAGAATGGGAGGATACAAGGGATGGGATAACCATTGAGATGTAACAAGAATAAATTAATTTAAAAAAAAAGAAAGATGGAGGAATGGGGATTTAGGTTTGTGTCCTTCACACACACACACACACACACACACACACACACACACACACACACACACACACACACACATACACACACACACACACACACACACACACACACACACACACACACACACAAGAAATCTGTGTAAACTTCTGGATGTTGGAAATACCATGGATAAATGTAAAGGATTTTCAGATATTTTAAGAGGTGTCTCAGAGTAAGTACGGAACAACTTCCAAAGCATTTTAGTCTCAGTAAGAAGACCAGTGACTCTTACACTAATGTATCCTCTCACAGAGGAATGAACAGAGTGCTCCTGGTGGCATTTCTTTCTAATGAAGCAGAACTTTGGGATTCTTGAGTTTTGCATCATTCCTCTCTACTAAGCTTGGCCAGAGGCAACAACATGTAGATATTTCATGCACCAATTCTACTTCTTCAGGTTTTAATGATGTCTATGCTCAGAAGTGGGCAAGACCTTCAACTCTTCCCAGGGGAGAAATGCCAGGAGCTGTAGGACAAGATGGTTTACAATTTTCTTAGTATTTGAAGGTTCCAAAGACCTTTTCAGGTTGTTATTAATTAAAGACACCCTTAGCAGGGTGGACATTCTTAATATTTAATAAAGAAGAACAGAAAAGAAATACAGTGTTGTGAAAAAAGGAAAATTTAAAAATGGCTTTAAAGACCAGTTATGATTTGCCCTGTGGTAGAGGTAATGAAAAACTGTTATAATTCACCAAAATATGTTTTCTAAATGGTATGTTAGTTGGATGCACGGCAGCTGCACAATGATCTGGATTTTAAGGAGCGTTCTACAGACAGTTACAAAGATGGTACACCAAAAGGGATGGAAGCTTCTCAACTATTGAAGTATCATAAAACACTTCATCAGATCCCTATTGAATCTAAAGCAGCAGACATGTGCTTGACGTTCATCACTGAAGGACCTAACACCTGAGAATGTTCTCTAGATCAGTGAGACTGAAGATACCCTGTCCGTTTATTTATTTATTGCTTTTGCTTAAACTTTTTGAATTGATAGCTTCATCCTGACTTTATTATAAGGCTAGGAGATGGTTTGACAAGAAAAGGGCTTGCCCACAAACCGGAACACCTGGGGTCCAATGCTGGAATGATAGCACTCACTCCCACCACCACATCGCTCTTTCTCTGTCTCTCTGTCACTCTGTGTCTCTGTCTCTGTCTCTGTCTGTCTTTCTCTCTGTCTCTCTCTCTCTCTGTCCCTGTCTCTGTCTGTCTCTGTCTATCTCTGTCTCTGTCTCTGTCTCTGTCTCTGTCTCTCTCTCTCTCTCTCTCTCTCTCTCTCTCTCTCTCTCTCTCTCTCTCTTTCACACACACACACACACACACACACACACACACACACACACGCTAAAAATTAAATATTTTTTAAAAGACTGTAGGGGAAAGGAACACTAAACTTGTTACATTAGTATTCAAGCAGAGAACAAACTTTAGTAGAAAATAAAATTCAGTGGGGGAAATGGGTAGATGTAAGAATAGGTGTACAAAGAACTCACAGACTTTGGAGAAAGCCAGTGATGGATTCACGTTCTGACTTCCTAATAACCTAACTGTGTGGTCATAATGTTAAACATATTACACAATCTCTCTCCCTTTCAGTATCATAATCCATGAAATAATTTGTACTAAGGAGTGAAAAACTAGTCTTCATTTGCATTGGAAATAAACAGACTTAGCTAGTTAAGGTGAATCGCCTTTGTTAGCTAGAACCTCACATTGGAACTGATGCCTCCAGTGCCTGCTTTCATGCTATGGAGTCTTTAATTCTATATGCTATTTACAGAGCAAAACTTAATCTCCTGAGTAGACATCAGGGAAACAGTCCTCATGATTAAATTGAAAGAACAACCCATCAGCTATTGAAGATTTTTATTTTATTGGGCATAAAAGTTATCAAAATTCTACAGAGCCTATGACATTGGCATCAGTTCTTCTCCAAGGAAATATTACACTTGAGAATCCTTTTGCCAATTCCGTGTTCTACTGTAGTCAAATGTGATAAAGCGCTATTGGACTCACATCTGCTGCTAGTGTTACCAAACATTTCTGTGCTTGCTTGACATACCTCACATGATGTATTTCTTACCATATCCATCAACACCAACTGACCAGGTAATGTTGAGTCACTGCCTGAGTGCAAGTGGCCAAAGTAAGCACAGAGGAGGGCCACAAGAGAATTTTGTCATCTTCTGTTTTACAGATCTAGATAATGCAAGAACAGAAATGGACAACACCAAGACCAAATGTCATTACTCTCTCTCTGTCATCTGCAGATGTTTCCCTCAGGGCATAGGCCTGTCTTGCTGCATCAGTACTCTGTGCTGCAGTGTTCCTCAACACATTAAGCAGATTGTACAAAATGAGGCTGGAAAATAATATAAAATCTTTGTTTTTTTCTTTGTTCTACACCTTTAATAATTAGGCTGAAACTATGAATTCAAATTGTTTAAACAAGAGTAAAGAAGTAACTGGATGTTGGCAGTGTAAGACATCTGTATAAAATTACTAAGAGTCAGACCTTGTAGTGATAGATTGAAGCAGGCCTGGTTCCTCATCCTGTCAGGAGGTGGTTACAGCTGGGGGAAAAGGGCACTGCAAGCACTCAGGAGACCAACCCTACTTCTATTAGGCAAGTAGTCAAAACTGTCTTGTCAGGATGATCAATCGTGGCTCACAACTACATTAAATTCCAAAGATGTGAGTGGGTCCTTGTTTTGGGGAGACAGCTAGCCAGCATAGTCAAGGTCTCTTTGGGGACCCAGAAAGTCAAAGCAGCATGGCCCCGCCCCTGGGAAGATTCTCACAGTGTTCCGAGCTCCACACTCACTCTACATGGATGCACTGTGGTGCTGGGATGGCAGATATCTTCTGTCAAACGTCACCATCACGCTGGAAAGCTATCACGCAGAGCCATAACGTAAATGTGTCTTCGTATCATCAGAAGGATCAAGAAGTGGAGTGCCCCAGAAGAAGAAATGAGAGTAGACGTGCATGCCACATTCTTCAACAAACATGTCCAAGTAGAAAACATTCAGTGGGAGTAGAGGTCATTTATTTATGCCTGTCAGTGTGGAACTAAATGGAACAAATATACTCACATTGATAGCAGAGCATCGGCCATTTGGGAAATAAAGTGGCAATAAGAGCTAACAGAACAGGTAGCTAGTGTTATGATGGGAAATAGGAGGGAAAGGGAATCTAATCTCTGACAGCAGAGGCAGCCTTGTCTTCATCTTTCAGGGTTGAAACAGTCCCTCCAACCACTATTAGTAGAACAGAACCCAAGGAAAAGAAAAGAGATACATGAAAGGAAAAAAAAACTCAGGGAGAATTTTACTCCTCTCTTTTACTTTTAAAAGGCCACGTAATGGTGAAACTACACATGGTGTTTAAAGACATTCATAGGCAAACTGAAAGCCTTAGATTTTTGAAAAATAAAATTGACAGCCTGAAGTCACATAAGTAGAATATATTACAAAGTTCTTAAAAGTTTAAATTGTGCTGGTACATAGAAGTCCTCCAAAATTTCTCAAAAAAAAGTAAATCTCTACTTCTATACTTCAAAAATAATCTTTGTACCTGCTTAGAAAAAAAAGTTCTTAGTCTTCTGAGTTTTTTGCTGTGGGAAAAAAAGACTACAAGCAGTTTAAAGCCAACTTCTAGAGAGCATGTAGGATCTGAAAGGATGTAATAAAAGATCCCCTCACAGCTCCCTGAAATATTTGACAGTATTTCAAGGAATTTGGCTGAGACTGACACAGAGTCTCATTTGAGACTTTAAAATAGAAGACAAACTGTCCCAGCTTTCAGCAGTCACTTCATTGTTTTAAGAGGCTCTCCACTGCTCCTGGCCTGCAGGCATGCCTCCCTACCTCCCTTCTATCTCCAGCCTCTAGATGACAGCACTGCCATAAAGAACGCCTCTCACATTTTAAGCCTCCTAATAAGGGGCTGCCACTGACCCCTCCAGCCAACAAGCAAAGCTCAATCAGCACAAATGTTCACTGGATGAAGGGTGCAAGCAGCCTCTTCCTATTGACTCCTATAGATATTTACTGTATATAAAATAATACATAGTATCAAAGAACAATGACCAAATCTTGAAAGTGCTAAACTCACTTCCTATGAGCACATGTGGACAGAGGTTAAGCTTCTATCTGCCTTTGCCACTGTCAATTTGACTACTCTGTGCTTGTCATTGTTTTCAGTCAGTAGCCAAGATCAGTGTCCACTGTCCAAATACTGTGTTCCATCTCATTTTAGCTTCTTTTTCTTAGATACTGTCAAACTTATTCTACAGCAAGACATCTGAACTTTCTGACTAGTGCCTAGCTCTCCTGGAAGCCCAGTGGTAGTTTCCCTGATGCTAATATAACCTACTAGTAGAATATACAATGCCCTTCTTGGCTTGGTCACTATTAGACTTTAGGTAATTTCTGTACGCAAAACATGTAGAGATCTCTGTACATACGTGTACACAACATAATCCCTTGAACAGAAAAGAGAAATAGGTGGTAAGCCCAAAGCTCGCTACCGCTTTACCATAACACTCGTCATCCAGTTCTGTGTCTGCTGCCGCCCCTGCCACCAACATCTTCTCTAAAGTACTGAGTCTTACTCTGTTCTGTTTTCAGCAATTCAACATTGTCTGGCCTATAGTCAGAAAACAAATCTTTGCTAAAAGACACTCTGACATCATCCTCTGACTTAATGTTATAGATTCAGAAAATGGTTATATTTCCACATAATTACAATTATGTCTTCTCTTGGCCCAGACACAAGACAAAATGCCTGGCCTATTCTAAGCTTATGTTAAGTAATATAAAAGAGTAAGATTAATTGTCTGTTGAAGGGATTTAAGGATCTAATATTAAAATATAATGGACAGAGGCTTGCCAACTTAAAACCTGGGTTAAGTTGTTCAAAATTCATCTATAATAACAAACATAATCTTAAATTATTCCATCTTGTGGAGAAAAGTCTATATTTAAGAATATTATGAGATGTCACCATAAAATTAGGTTGACCTGAAATTTCGACTTATAGTATTTTTCTTTATCCTCAAATACATTCTCTTGAGAACAATTCTTATAAGACTCAAGGCAGCTGTTTCTACATAAATTCTTCATTTTTCTACAATAGAACAGAGAAGTGAAGATATTCACCACTATACATGTGTCTCTTCCTGTGGGGAGAGATCAAGACATCACAGGCCGTAGCAATGACCTATGTGAACTTAGATATTCTTGAGTCTTACCCAAAAAGATCAGGTGAATCCCAAGATTTAGAAAGGTGAGAAAATACCCAAGGTGAAAGAATTTAAAAGAATGGGATTAGGTGAAAGCATGGAATATGAGAGATTTTCTTGAAACTGTGTAAACACCATTTAATATCACTGAATCTTATTCTCCCAAGGGCTTTGTGTGTAAGCAAACATATTTTGGTGGCAGGCTGAATACATATTTGTTGTAATATATCACTTATCAGGAGATCTGATCATTAGTTTTATACCAGGTTTCCATGAAAACATCTTAAATACAAAAGTAGAATTGTAGACAAGCAAAATGTACCTGAAATCCCAATATAAACTGTGTAATGTTCTGAGACAAATGGCTTTGACTCTGCTGAGGGCAGTGCAGTGACCTCTCAGGGTAAACCAATAGACTCCACAGCATTTTAACACCAGTTCTCAAGCAAAAAAAAAATTAAGCCCTCCATATAAATTCAGTTCATTTCCCAATAAAGTGATAAAATGAGAATGTGTGGAGTCTCATGAAAGAGGGACGTCACAGTACCTCCCAATTCGTTTGCACACAACAGAATGGTTACTTACACAAAATCTGGAGATGAGATTATATATATATGAAAGAATACAAATATGGAATGAGCAAATAAGAAATGCTTTTGTAGGAGACAGTGAATAGATACGGTAAAGTCCAAAATGAAACTGCAAACAGATTAAGCAAGATTTTCCCATTATTCAAATCTTATTCAAAACAGACATATAAGCCAAACCATTGAGAGAAAATGTATTAAAACCTCACAAAAAATGACCAGAGGAAAACACTCAGTCCCAAACATTCTGTTTATCTACAGCTCTCTGCTTTTTAGTTATGGATTTTAGAAACTACTCTATGTGTTGACCACAAAGAAAACATGGACATACTAGTGAGAGCACAGGCACGTGCACACCTAATGCATTTTTGGTCACATACATCATTTAATATAGGAAAGGAATGTCCATGATAAGTCAAATTGCATTATATGAGGATTCTTTAAATTAGAGTTTAAGTTCTTCTAATTCCTAAGAAAAATTATAAGTATCTTTTCTTGAGGTTGGTACTGTTTTCTTGAAGATGTGCCTCCAGTGATCTTTGCTCAGAGTCAGTATCTGGCTGGAAAACAAGGCAGATATTCAGTGATTTAGCCCTTGAAAAAGTCATTTCATCTTCAGCAAGTTTGCTCTGCAGCAACACGAGGGAAAGGCCTCACTTCCCACTTGGCTCCTATCTGGGTACAATGCCAAGTAAGTGGCAATTCACTGTGCTGTCTGTTGGTGCTTCAGGATAGCCTACCAGAGAAGGGGGTACAGTCCGTCTGATCAATATCCACAGTCCCAGTTCTAAATTTTTCTTCCACAGAACCCTCCAAGATGGTTTAGAATTTGAACAAATTGTTTTAAATAAATTTTAACTTTTAGAGCCAGGTAGTTAGATTTCCTCTTTCTGTGATTCCTCGTGGCTAAGAAACATGCATGGTATACTCATAGACTGATGCCTAACCCAATTGTCATTAGAAAGGCTTCATCCAGCAACAGATGGAAACAGAAAGAGACACCTGCAGCAGCCAAACATTAGGTGGAATTTGGGAAATCATATGGAAGATGGAGAGGAAATATTTAAGGAGCCAGAAGGGTCAAGGAAACCAGAAGAAAACGCACAGATTCAGCAAACTTGGACTCGTAGGGACCCTGCAGAGGTTTAACCTAGGATCTCTATTTACATGTCATAGCTTTGTAGTTTGATATATTAATGGGAATCCTAACAGAAAGAGAAAGAGAGAGAGAGAGAGAGAGAGAGAGAGAGAGAGAGAGAGAGAGAGAGAGAGAGAGCTATTTTTACTGCTTCCGTTGGCTTTTATGTCCATTGTTGTCCTACTGGGATGTCTTGTTCAGCCTTGATACCAGGGTATGTGCAAAAGTTATTGCAACTTGATGTCATGTTTGGTTGATATCCCTGGGAGGCCTGTTCTTTTCTGAAGGGAAATGGAGGAAGGAAAAGGAGTGAAAGGGGAGGGAGGAGGTTTGGGGGAAGATGAAGGAGGTAGAGGACAGAGAGAGGAAGAGGAAACTGCAGTCAGAGTGTAATACATGAGAGAATAAATTACTAAAAGTAGAAATTCGCATAGGATAGAAATAGAGGGACAGTTGCCAATAGCAGAACAGTCACACTTAGCAATTCAAGAAATAGAAAGGATTCATGGGAAAAATTCAAGATTTCTCAAATTTGTGCTTGACTATATTTGTGCAATCTTGATCTGGAGCTAATTATTTCCCCTTCTTGGTCATGTGCATCTCTATAGAAGTGGGGTTTGTGCCATGAGCCTACCACATACCTCCATAGTAACTCCATGGTACATTGGATAGCCCCTGCTAAGGTTCAGATAACTCTAGGCAGCAAAGACGCTTATTATAGAATGAATCATCGCACACAGAGTTGATAAAGTTCAGCCTATTTAAAAAGTATGCATTTGACAAATTAATGCCTTTTAGGACTCAAAGTAGATTATGCAGCATAATTGTTTTCCATGTCTTGAGTGTAATCCTCCAATGTCTTTTTATTTTTAATTATTTTTATTTATTCACTCTATATTCTGATCTTAGCCTTCTCCATAAACCTCTCCAGGTCTCATCCTCTGTCCCTCTCACTGCTAATCCTCTCTCCCCTACTTCTCAGAAAATGGGAGCCCCTTCCCTACTATCCCACCACAGCACAGCAAGTCTCATCAGGTGAGCACATCCTCTTCTACAGTGGACAAGTCTCACAGAGGATGTGACCTAAAAGTGGGCCACAGAGTCCATGTCCACAACAGCCCCAATTCTCCTTATGAGGGGACCCATATGAAGACCAAGCTGCACATTGGTCAAGGGAGAGAGTCAACCCTGACACTATTAAGGACACTCTGTTGTGCCTGCAGACTGGAGCCTAGCATAGCTGTCCTCTGAGAGGCTCCACCCAGCAGTGGATGCTACATCTTTTTAATAGTTCTAAATATTTGACCTTTGGCCTTTGTGTGCTAGTGAAGAGAGGGATTAAGAACAGGAGGTTGACCAGTGGCTTTGAGTTTTTGTCTGGAGATGACAAAAAGACAGGGGAACAGGTAATCTGGTAGGAGCTTTCTTGAATTCAATCATATTATTCATTCTTTATGTTTCATAATTAACCCATGGACATACTTGATATCTTTAAATAGTTACTCTTGAATTTGACCAAGTCAAAGCCATGGGATTAAACTATGAAACACAAAAGCACTATGTCTTTGTAGATAAATAAACAAGTGTTTAAGGAAACAAACAGGAACTACATCAGGCTTTGCATGCAGTATCATCCCTGTGGCAACTACTCAAGTTTTTCCATGACCTGAGAGCTGCCACTGACAGCAAGTGAAATAGTAGGAGAGGCTGGGTTCCCATCAAGCTTGCTCATGAAGATCTGACACATAAGTCTCACACATCCCAAAATACTCTTCTTCTGGGTATAAATTTAAGGACATAAAAATCAGTTGCTAGCTATATTTATTCTGTGGGAAATAATTTTTCTATCCTGGTTTGCATTAGATAATCCAGTTTAAATAGGTATCTTCAAAATATAATCAAAACTAAAAAATACTTAAAATTCAAAATTCAATTGTTTTCAATCAATGAATTTCATAAAATGAAGATGATTCAAGATTTATTTTGTAAGCCGGGTGTGGTGGCGCACGCCTTTAATCCCAGCACTCGGGAGGCAGAGGCAGGTGGATCACTGTAAGTTCGAGGCCAGCCTGGTCTACAAAGTGAGTCCAAGATGGCCAAGGCTACACAGAGAAACCCTCTCTCCAAAAAAAAAAAAAAAAAAAAAAAAAAAAAGATTTATTTTGTTTTTTAGTAACAATAGTTTATCTACTTACGTTAGTCATTCTATCATTTTTGAAAACAGCAGGTTTAAAACATTTAAATCTATATATTTTAGTCATTACCAATGCAGATTTTGTTCAGACTCTACATTTAATTTACCAGGATTTTTTATTATCTGATAACTTGTGTACATTATTTAAAGGTATGTATTCCAAACTGCCAAAGATATCTGCTCCTTGGTTAACAAATAGAATTCTAGTTTAATAGAGGTGGGACCAGAGGACCAGAGCAAATGTAGGGAAAAAACAAATGCTGTTAAATTTGTTATTTTCATAGGAAAGTACTCAGAAATACAGCAATTATTATTTTCTCTTTAGTTCAAACTATTTTAATATGATATCTTATAATAATTTAATCTTCTTGGAAATAATTCTCCATACTCCTTTGATTAAGTCTGATTATCTTATGGAAATTACTTTCTCTTTTTTCTTTAGATGTTAATTTAATATGTAAGCTTAACTTTTCCTCCATTAGTTTATTAATTTAATGTCTTTACAGCCTGATACCAGCCCCCTACCTCCTCTCCCCATGCTCCATCCCCCATGCCTCCATCTACTTCTTTTCAGAGAAGGGAAGGCCCCCAAAGGTATCAACCCACTGTGGCATTTCAAGTCACAGCAAGACTAAGCATATCCTCTGCCCCTGGAGCCTGATCTATTAGGGAGAAGCAATCCATGGCATGCAACAGAGCAAAAGACAGCCTCTACTCTCATTGTTAGGGGACCCACATGTTGGCCAAGCTGCACATCTGCTACGTGTGTGTAGGGGTCTATGTCCAGTCCATCCATACTTTGATTAGTGGTTCAGTGTCTGTGAGGCCCCTACAGACCCTTGTTAGTTTACTCTGTAGGTTGTCTTGTTGTGTCCTTGACCCCTTAGTTTCCCTATGTGCTACCTCCTACTCTTCCACAGTACTTCCCAAACAGGATGTGGGTCTTTGCATCTGTTTCCACCAGCTACTAGATGAAGCCTCTCAGAAGACAGTTATGCTAGGCTCCTGTCTGCAATCATAGCAGAGTGTCATTAATAGTGACACTGTTGGTTTTCTCCCATGCGGTGGGTCTCAAGGTAGGCTAGTCATTGGCTTGCCGTTCCCTCGATCTCTGTTCCATCTTTATGCCTACACTTTTGTAAGGAAGAAAAATTTTGGGTCTAAAGTTTTATGGGTGGTGTCCCCCTCTCTCCACTGGAAGTCCTACTGGCTGTAAGAGGTGATCACTTCAGTCTCCTTTACCCTTACTGCTAGAAGTCTCAGCTAGGGTCACCATCCTGGATTCCTGGAAGCTTCCCCTGTCCCAGAGATGCCACTCACTGGTTTCCTGGTCCACCTCCCACCCTTGCTCTCTGCTTACCACATCCCTCCCCAATTACTGTCCCCACTCCCTCCCCCACCCAGTTCCCTTCTTCCATCTACTTCCGATGTGTATTCTACTTCCTGTTCTGAGTGACATTCAGCATCTTCACTTGCCCCCTCCCTGCCTTGGCTTCCTTGAGTTTGTGGATTATAGCATAGTTATACTGTACTATAATGGCTTATATGCATTTATAAGTGAATTCATATCATATGTATCTTTCTGGGTCTGGCTTACCTCACTCAGGATGATGTTTTCTAGTTCCATCAATTTATGGGTATTACTTTCATTGATTTATTTAAATTCTACCTGTGTGGCCTATAAGACAATTTCATCTTTTACTTAAAATTTTATCTGTTTAAAGCCATTGTAACAAGTTTGATTTAGTGTAATATTACTCTTTGAGGGTGTTGATCCTGAATCTGATAGCCCACTTATTATAATGAATAATTGTGGTTAGTGCTTTGGCAAAGTAGTACTCAACTCTACCACTAAAAAGAGACCACACTCACAGTGACGGGTTTATTGCAGAATTTGTTAGACACTAATTAACTGTAAAACATACACAAGTGTTGAATAATAACATCAGGAGTCAAAACAAGGCGCCTACTAGATTCACAAAGCTAACCAACAGGGTTCTTGCAGAAGAAATATGTTCAGAATCCAGCCAGATTCTTCAAGGAAGAGTAAATTCAGTAATTAGTAATTATAGGAGCAATGACACAACCTCCTTAAAGCCAGATGCAGGCAAAAGTCTGTGCTGTAGCATTTGCTGATTACAGTGGAGTAAGTTATATCATCAGGTCTTTTTGCAGTTACAAATGTGATATCTCTAAATATAGAAAAGTAATGGGGGAAGCGCATGCTTTTAATTCTTTTAGGATACATGAATTGGTTTCAGACTCTCACTCCCTTGTACTAGACAGAGAAATTGTTGTGATTTTTCTACTGATACTTAGAAGAGTAGCTGATAGTCAAATTTTATCCTTCTGTTTACTTTATTCAATATTTATATTTTCTGCAATAAAATAATCTAGTCTACATAATAAAAATATTACAAAATATTGAAATTAAATCCATATTTAAGAAAATATAAATATATATTATGAAATCAGCAAAATGTAGAATTTTTCATGTGATAAAGGTGACAGAAAAAAATCACTTTTAAGTGTCAGTGAAAACTAATTTTAAGACAATCTTTTACTACTTATTTTATTATTCTCCTAAATCATAACAATTTAAATAACATTCTCAAATGTATTTCCTTTTTTTTTGTGGCTTTTAATTTTTTCTCAGTGTTGACTTTTGCAGTGCATCATGGCCTTTATGAATGCAAATCCAGTTGATTGCAACAATTCATGTACCTCAAAGGGGGTAAGAACACCATGCTACTCTATTAACATTGATTTGCTACAAGATCATTGTATGATCACAGCCAAGAAGAAAGAAATTCATGTGCTCACTTGTAAGGGATAGAATAAAAAACAAAACAAAACAAAACACAAAAACAGTTCAATATTGTCTAGAAACCAGAAGTCTCAAAATCCATTAACTTTTAAAGAAGTCCACAAATGTGAATGGGGATTAAGATATTGCTGGATAAAAGACCATTTCATTTGACAAAGAAGATCATGGGGAACCTTCAAAATAGACTGGGTAAGAAATAAAAGTAGTTTATGGTAAGTTGTTGATGGGATGTATTTAGTACTACACTTCAGAAGAGAATCAGTTTGTGATTACTAATTGACAGACAAGTTCAATGACAGGAAGCAAGAAGTTCAGCAAAGATGGGAGCTTGGGCTTAAATGGACAAAAATAACCTCTAGTTCAATATAAAATTGATGGGGTGAGAATGAGGAAGAAGAAGGATGCTGCAAAGAACAGATGGTAAAAGCTGGAGATCTCAGGGCACCATGGTGTCTCGCTATGGAACACATCAATGTCTGCAGGCATAGGCATGAGTGCAGGAGGGAATGGCATGTTCAGGGAAACACAAAGATTGAAGCCCTGTATCAGAAAACATGCAAACACGGCATCTTCCCAACGTGGCCTTAGATGTTCATATTTAACAATAGACGTGTTTACATATAAGAGACAAATAAGACCATAAGTATGACAGTAGTTAAAGTCTCGGCTCACAGCACAAATCTCACAGTATAAGGAAACCAACATGAATACATTGTTATACTCAATGCAGTCTATTTCTGGTCCTTTAAACTACCTCACAGCAAGACACTCAGAGGACTTAATCTGAAAGAATCACATCCACAATCAGGTGTCCATCTTAGTTCAGAAACCTCCCTGTTCTAACCAGCAACTAAAATTTTTGTTTCTTATAATACACAGGGTAATTCTTCCTTAAATGAGTGTGACATTATCCTGCACATCTGTGAATACATGAACTCATGTAGCAAGAGATATTTTGCAAAAGTGATATCTTGGGGTATCCCATGTAACTTCTTGAGTTCTTAAAGGAATGTGGTAAAGAGATGCACGAGAAAGGACTAGATTGGATACATTCACAGGAAATCATCTATAAGGTGAGAAAAGCCCTTATTCAAATACTGGGGAAACACTGAATTTGATCAACATTTCTTCAAAATGGTGAACTAGAACCTATAACCAGAGCTGCAACCTATCACAATATGTTTTAATCACAGCCTGTTAAAAGCTGGGTTCAGAGGTTTTAACACTGAACTGTAAGATAACAGATGTGTGCTATCTTAAGTTACAAGGCAAGGCTAAAATTCATGGCAATAGAAAACTCATTCATTTTAAGACCCTGCAGCATCTAAAAGATCATATATATATATAAATACCAAGTAGAGAAATGCTTATTTTTAATGTATTTGGTTCTTACAGCTTTGAGAGTCTGAAGATCAAATAATGTTTGGTAATTGCTTAATGTGTCTCCCGTTTAATTCTTGATCCATTGGTTCTGCTAAGGCTGCCAAGTTTCATTATCCAGTAAGACTAAGCTAGGTATGCAATATTAATAAAGATCCTTATAACAATAGTAAAAGCAATAGTATGCACTACATACTTTACCATGTCTTTACGAAGTATAAAAATGAAAGCAACTAGGTCACCACAGAAGCAAGAAATAGGTAGTAGAGATGGATTCTGGGATTTGAAATGGTGAAAATGAATTTAAAAGTTTTGAAAGACTAGAGGGGCTTTTCAGACAGATGTGAGGACACAAAGGCAAGATGATGAGAAAAGACAGAAATTTTCTCATACTCCAAAATAGCAAGTCAAGTGGCAAGGGGTTAATGATATCATTGGGTAATAATTGGATGGTTTACATCAGGCAGGGATGTGTGTGACAGTACCAGAGACACAGGATTTGTAAACAATCAGCATGCTGCTGTAGAATTTTAAACAGAGGGAAACAAAACTGCATTTATTCTTCTTGAACAGCATGAAGGACAAACGGAGGGAGGCTGAGCAGAGGTGAAGAACAGGCTTCCAGCCCACACAGTAATAATTATGCAAAAATTAATTAAAGCCTCAGGCAACATGTTAGACATAAGGCAAAGATCCAAAGTACTTAGAAAGAATGCGTTGAATCGATGACCTTTTATGTGAGGGATGACTGGGAGAAAGGCCAGGGGTCAACACTAACAATTGTGGTCACCTCCATCATCAGTTTGTGCCAAGTCTTAGTACATTATCAGTACAGAGGTAAGCATGGTGCCTGTTCTGGATGATAGTTTGTGACCTACACCATAAAACTACGAGGAAAATATCATTGCAATTATAACACTGATGAAATATGCTTCAACTGAAACTTCAAAAATCAAAGTAGCATGTATGTCATTGAGTTGGACCCAAACTCCAAGTGACCCCAGAACCTGCTTACTTATAAAAGTGTGCTCTTGGGCACTGTTCACTGCCTCTCCAAGCTTAAACCAAGGTTTCCAGCTTGGCTGCTTGACTGAGTGAGGCAACTCCAATTGAAATTTCTAAGAGAGAAAAAGAAAAGGATAGCCAGAGGGTGAACATATTTTTAATGTGGGGAACTCAGGCTCCTGCAAGGTATCTCAGTAGGCCAAAAGCTCCTGGTTTTCTGGGTTTGGTTCTGAATGGCATGAAATATTTTCTCTTCTCTGTTTCTCATGGTGAGTCAAAAGTTTCTGGAACTGGAAAGAATACAAGGGACAAGAACCAGCCAAATCATAGCTATTATATAGATTAATTTCAGAAATTAAAGGGGGGAATGTCCCCCAATCTTCAAGATAATACAATATCGCCACCTACTGTAATTGTTGCTAAGGACAATACATCTTCCAGGACAGCTTATAACCTAACGGTGGGGCCCTGGAATATATGTGTATTTCTGCCTTCTCCTTGCTCTGTACCTTCTGCAGAACAGTTCCTCTGTTTTCTCATGCTTTCCTATGACCCACAGCTAGGATCAACAACTGGGAAGGAAGTTGGCCACTGTAAAGGAAGACACACCTTTTTGTCTTTCATTCTTTTCTGCCATCGCCTTTTTTGAGGGTTGGGTGGGGTTGGTTTTCTCCAGTTCTGATACAGGGTTGGCACTTACTGAACTAGGGGAAGTAACATGTTGTGGAGATTCAGTTTATCACGTGTAAACAAGAGAGACTCATGTCTATCTTATATTGTTATTCCACCAGCCAAAAGGGATATGAAATGTATATAAGGGAATCTAAAATGCTTTCTCCATCTGAGCTAAAAGTTGGAAAGGCTATAACACATCTGATTAAGAATATGTATAGCATGAAGCTTAAGAGGTTTGGTTAGTACTCTAAAGCGATATGCATGAAGATGTGGAATCAATTGCCAGTTCTGTATAAACTAGATGTGTTGCTTATAATTCTAGCATTTGAGTAGCAGAGGCATGAAGAGTGGAATTTCACTATGTATTATCAGCTGCTACATAGTGAGCGTGCGACCATTTTAGGTTACATGTGAAGCCAGAGAAACTACAAACAGCAGAGAACTGAGAAGGCAGGATGCTGCAGTGGAAGACAGAGTTATAAAGGAAATGTTCGGACTGAACTTATGTCCTAGCATATGCCTGGGTTGTGTAGGCATCTGCAAGAAACCTCCTTAGTAAACAACTCAACAAAACATAACCTAGTCTAGCCATGGGAATCCTTGCCTGGCTATGAAACAAGGGCAGTTAAAACTTCCTCTCCTCTGTTGGTAGGTGTTGTCACTTGGTTCACCCTCATAGATTCTAGGAAGTGTCTACCATACTAGTTTTCCACATTGTCCCCTAAATGCCCTTTACTTCCAACTGTATCTCCCAGCACTCTCCCCCTCCATCCTTGCTGCTTCCACGCTCATTTTTCTGAAGTCCACCTGTGGAATGAATTCTATTTCTTCATCCCAGGGAGATGCATGCAACCCTGCCTGCAAGATGTGCTGGGCAACGGTTGTACAGAACTTGTAGGAGGAGCCAACCGAGGTTTGGTTTAACTTAAGGCCCATGCTATGAGAAGGAGCCCATGTCCTCTGCTGTCTCATGGACAGGAACCAGAGAGTGTGTAGTCCAGAGACCTAGGGTGGAGTCAAACACCACTGACAAAAAATTAGATTTTTACTAATGATATTCTGCTATATGCATAGATCAGTGTGTTGTCCAGTCATCATCAGGGGGCCTTCCTTCTACAGCAAATAGGAGCAGGTGCAGAGCCTCACAGCCAGTCTTTATGCTCACAGCATCTAAATTGGAGGTTTCCATCATGCCCCTTCCCTTGTTGATTAAATAACCCCATGAAGAGGGGGAAGAAAGATTGTGGGAGTTTGAGACACTAGAGGACACCAGGAGAACATGGTCCACTGAAACAACAAAGCAGGGCTCACAGGGGATCACAGACACTGAAGTGGCAAACCTAGGGCCTGCAGGAGTCTGCACCAGGCCCTTGGCATATAGGTTATGGCTGTTAGTTTAGTGTTCTTGTGGGCACTCTGTTCAGGTATGCCCCTGATGCTTGTCTGCTCTTGTGAGTCTTTCTCTCCTGTTGAGTTGTTTAGTCCAGCTTCACTATGAAGACTTTTGCCTTTGTCTTATTCCATCTTGTTCTGTCCTGTTTTGCTGTTGTCTCTGGGAGGACTGCTCTTCCCTGAAGGGAACTAGAGGGAGTGGATCTAAGTGGGGGAAGCTAGGAGAAGTGGAGGGAGGGGAAATTGTGGTTGGGACAAGTTGTATGAGAAAAGAATATATTTTCAACAAAAAGGAAAAAGAAAAGAAACTAAATTAAAAATTCCAAATAAATAATATAATATAATATAATATAATATAATATAATATAATATAAGATACTTAAATGCACATCACAACTTTTCAAAGTTCTGACATTAAGCATACTTTAGAGAAGTGAATGCTATAAAGATATATGATTTCTCACCAATGTGAACTACATAAACTCCAGTGAAGTAGCCAAGGATAAGAAATAACTTAGAAACTTGAGCCTCCAGTCTTGTATTTACACAGCCTTCCCTGAATGATAACAGCAAAATGTTAGGAATTTGGGGCACATGTGAGCATGTGCATGTACACACACACACACACACACACACACACACACACACACACACACACACACACACATCCTCAAGTGCATTAAGCTGCACACACAAGTGACTTTGAACAATGGAATAAGGTTAGATAGGAACATAGACATTGAAATCCTGCTAAGATTAATTTTTGATGCATGTCCAATAAGTAAGGCCAATTGATTTTTTAGGAAGAATCTGACATACTACGACATGCCTATGTAAATGAGTAAACTCAGATGCATTGTGAGAAATGATAATCACAGCAGAGAATGAGGTTTTATATTTTGATCTGCTGATTGAAATAGAGAACATCCTAAGCCAAGCCCATTAGCAAACAAACCTCCTCTTTTCCTTGAACTCTATGAGAGGATGCTAAGAAAGAACATGGGCCATAGAGCACCATCACTCATGTCGTTGCTTTCGGTCTTGACCGAGTATTTGTGATCTGTATTTTTGGCTTCGGTTTGAATGATGTCGCATGTTACATTTGCAACCCTGTGTAAGCTCTTACATTTCAACTCTTTCGATAAATGGACAAGAACCTAGGAACCAAGCCCCTGACCATGACCACCAGTAACGGAACCATCATATTCATCTGTGGCATAAATAGAATGGTGATTCAGGTGATGGCTCATCTTCCAGAAGCACAATTACAGTGACCTTGTCTCTGTATGGACTTTCTGCTATTTAGGGCACTTTCTGGGATATTCATTCATCAAGTATTTATTACTCACAGCGAGGTGTGAGGGATTGTGCTAGAAGCAATTTTGTCTTTTCTGAATGATGGGCACTGTTGTGACTTGATGAGGACGGAGCTGCAGGGTGTGTTTAGGGGTTGTATAATTAGATTTTCTTTGAACCACATGGTGAGCAAGACTCAGCCCTTCTAAATTTGACTATGCTCTGAGAAGAGGATCTAGGAGGTTCCCACACACCGACTGCCCTGGTTATTCTGAGAGCAGAGTTGGCAAATGGCTCTGGGCAAGGGAGCAATATTATCTTTGTGGCTCAAGGTTCGTGAGCATCTATGGTAAAGAAATGGATTTAGGACTTATAGACAAGATACAGGTCAAAGTCAGCATTATGTGGAGAGCAGTGTCCTGGAAACAGGCATCATTTACAGAGAAAGGCAGGATTTTTAGGATTTTAAGATTGTAATTTGACTAAATTACATTCTCTGAAGAGATTTGAAAACCCTTGGCTTTATAAATATCAAAACTTTTTTTTAAACAATGAAGTTAACTTTAAAATTAACCCAAATATTACATCAAATAAAGAAGTCTCTAAAGAGATACTGTTACCAAAGCCACAGGGTTTCCAACTGAGAAATTAAAGTTACTTTTGATTATTTAGACATCTCCATGGGGATAAGAATTAAAATAATGGTAAGGGCACAGTGCTGCTATGTGTGATTGTGATCTATGGAGTTTGTATTGGTTTGCTGTTACTCTCCACCAATGTCCAGAATATCTCTGTACAGGGTAGAATGTATAGCCTTGTATTTTTCTATTTCATTACAGATTTATTCTAGACACAGAACTGCCTTGCCTGAAAGAGGGCTGCATTCCTGCAAAGATTAAACAGACCAAGGTCGTGTTTCCTTGATCTCCACTATTTTCTCCTTAAACCTATATATTATTCCCTTCATGACAAACACTCGGTGATGAAGGATCCACTATTTAATTTCCTTCTAGTTTTTCCTCTAGATCACTTCATTGAACTCTAATTACAGGCCCAACCAACTCTTTGTCAATTTGTGCTTGAGAACTGCCAAGGTACACAGATTCCAACCATATTATTAGAGCCATGGCTTCTGGTGTCGTGTGTGAGGGAGTGCTTAGGTTTTCATTACAGGCCAAAGTTTGGATGGGTTTATAACGTGAAAGTAAACCTTTTTGTCTGGTTGAAGTAGCGCAAAAAAGGTTTTAGCTTTGAGAGTACTTTGTTATTTCATAATAATAAATCCATTTGCCCTTAAGATCAGAGTGCAATACCAATTCTCTTCCAATGTTATGTCCTTGTATTTCTCCAAGTTTATATAAGTGGCCACCTTTCACACATTTATATCTCAGAAAATAATTTGCTTGGGATCAGGGGAAAATGGTCCAGAGTAAGACAGTTGAACATCTTGTACATCATGCTAATGCAATACCCAGAAAGGCGAGTTAGGCTTTGCACCTCTGCACTGGGGAGAATCCTTGTGGCCAAGGCATGGCCTGCTTTAGGACCAACCAGCCATTTCACACACATAGTCCATTAGCCACCGATGGGCTAGACAGGTGTGGGGAGGAATCCTGCCAATCATCTCACAAGCAAGTGAAAACCAGAGAGAGGCACATCAGAGGAGTGAACATCAACGTGAAGGTCTAAATAGATGATGCCTGGTTTCCTGAGAAATGGAGAAATGGACATTTTAGAAAGGAAATTCTCCATAAAGCTAGGCCATTGAGAAGCTTGGATACATTTTGGTTCAGATTCCTACTCTACATTCCTCATACTTATGTGGGGTAAAAAGAAATGTTAACTAGGTCTCCAGAAAATTATGCAAGGCCTAAGTGGCTTTATATAATTACAGAAGCACACACACACACACACACACACACACACAAACACACACACACGCACACACACACCCCTCCTTATTTTTGGATAAATTGCTACCTATTTTCACCTATAAACTTGAAGAATTTAAGTGTTTTCTCTCTTTTTTCTGAGGCATTCATGATTAGAGTTTATGATAGTGATTTCTAAATATTATCTATCTATCTATCTATCTATCTATCTATCTATCTATTTATCTATCATCTATGTATCTATCTTTTATCTATCATCTGTTGTGTCTGTGTGCATACAGGCACAAACATCCCATAGTTTATGTGCCACTGTGGAGGTCAAGGACAACTTGCAGAACAGGTTCTCCCCTGTCACCTTGTGGGTCCTGGGGATGGAAGTCATCATCAGGCTTAGCAGCTAGCATGTCTACTTGCTGATGGACCTCACAAAGCCAGTGATGGTGCTTTTAAAAGCACAACTTCATGCACACAGTTTCCTTGCTTGATGGGTGTTTTATTGGAGGAGTCTGAATTCAACAGCTTCTCACCAGGCACAACTAGTCCTTACTGCTGCTGCTGCCTGCCAAACAGCCCTACGCCACTGCCAGGCCTTCTGTTTGCTGTGTTCCTGTATTCCCTTTTCCTGAATCACTGCCTTTCAGTCTCCACCATCCTAGGTGCCTTCTTTAACATAAATTGGATCCGATTTTTAAACCATCATTTAACAAACACAACAAAAACACTTTTACTTCTTGACAGCCCAAAGAAATGGATTCTTTTCAAAGAAAACAGACTGCTTTCAAAAACGGCATGTCACAAATGAATAGTCAAGTTGCAGAGCTTCCTAATGAAAGGTATTAACCCCTTGGGCCGCTTTCCCTGACTCCTATTTTGTTCTCTTTGTCAAGGCTCCCTGTGTAGTGGTGGCAAGAAGCTAACTTAGTAGCTACTGGAAGCAGAACAAGTCAGAAAGCCAAGATGACTTCAAGAGCCAGCTAATTGTGCTTTCCTTTCTGCTCTCCCGACTCTGCAACAGTTTTGTCAGGCTGCCGATAGGCAAGGCCCTGCTTGCTTATATGAAGCTTGAGAAATTATGCTTATTATTGCCATGATCTCAAAAAGGAAAATTATTATTATTATTCCTTCCCATGGCCTACTTTCACACTGAACAATTATGACTTCAGATGAGAAATAGCAGTTTCATGTCAAAATGCTCATACATTTATGGAAATACATAGCTGTCATTCAGCACAAAATTAGAAGCCTTCAATTTTCATCTCAAAATCATTCTGCATGCAAATACTGACTACAAATACCAAAATTGTGTAGCTGGTTTGAAATGCAGCCTTCTATCCTGATAACAGAAAGTTTCCAGGCAAGGCAGTTAATTAACAACTACATCATGACATCCCTGCCTTTGCAATGTCTTTTAAACTGTGAATTAACAATAGTTCATACTCAAATGGCAAAGAGGTTAACAAAATCAGAACACACACACACACACACACACACACACACACACACACATATATACACTTTCATTTTTACCAGGATATTGCAACTCTGAAATACTCCTAAAACAATGATTCCTTTAGCAGTTAAAATGAAATCCATATGGACACATAATTCAAGAGTGAACATTTTTCTTAATCTACCTTTTAAAGTAAAATTTCCTCAGGTAAAGACACTTAGCATAACGAATCCTAACAACATGAGTCTGATTTTTTTGGCACACACGGTGAAAGAGGAAGGGTAGCAGGTTACCAAGAAGACACTTGATACCCTATGAGCATATACAGGGGGAGGAAATCCCCCTCAGGAACAGTCATAGGGGAGGGGAGTAAGGGGAAAATGGGCGGGAAGGAAGAATGGGAGGATACAAGGGATGGGATAACCATTGAGATGCAACAAGAATAAATTAATTTAAAAAATCCAACTCAAGCAGGTTACCACAGATCTGTACCAAGACAGTACACACCTTCCATTCTCCCTAGCTGCCAAACATGTACACAAAATAATTACATAAATGCATATAATTTTAAAATGATTATAAGATTCAGTTATTCATATTAATAACATATAATTTGAAATCTAATTTATTTGTAAAAACTTATTTATATTGATTAAATGTGATAATGTAAGCCATGAAACAATAAAAATTAGCATATGTTAAGATGAGCACAAATAAAATACCACTACTGTTTTCAACTTAAAATGCTTTTGAAACCCATCAGCATCTTATTGTGCTTTAGTTTATTTATTACTAAATTGCCTATTTTTAACTAGCAAATTCTGCTCTGTCTATAATTGAAAGTCCTCAGAGCAGAATAAAAAAGAGCACTTCAATTCACAAAAAATTTCCTATCTACCCAAGAGTGTGTATCATGTCCTACTGTCATATGCAACAAGCCTTTCATAAGGATGGATCTGTATTATTTAAAGTTTGTATGTAATTAGAAAATCATCTAAAGTGATTTAAAATGTTCCAGATAGTATAAACAAATGATTCTATATTCATTATGCTTGTAGTGGTCAAAGTGTTTTTCTTCAATGCTGTGTCTTTGGTTAACTCTTCCAACTGAAATCTTCCCAATAGAGCATGAGCTTTTTTTTTTTTAAAGCTATTAAAATAATAGGAGAGGTTAGAGACATCCCTAAGAGATGGTTATCTTTAGAAAGAAAAGGTGTTTCGCCAGCAGCTATTAAAACTGATTGTATTTGCAAACTAACCACAGAAGATTAGTATTAAAAGTATTGTAAGTATCTAAAGCAATGCACAGCAAATAACACAGGGTATTGGAGCATTCTTGTAGAGCTCTTCATTGAATTAGTGGAGGCCTCTTCTATATCAGCTAAAAAACTAAAAGTATGAATTAATATTTTTAAACTGTTCCAATTGTGAACTTTAAAACAATTATTTGATATTTAGACAAGTTTTCAAAATATTCTTTTTCCAGTGATTGTTAAAAATAGTGAGTTCATATTTTAACCAATTTGATCTTTTCATTTAAACATCTAGCTATCGTAGGAGAAGAAGTCAAGGAAAAGAAACCAAGGAGGAGGAGGAGGAGGAAGAGGAGGAGGAGAACTGAATTTTGACTATTTGGAATTCTTGATCCAATGTGAGACAAATCTAAAGGTACAGCTTAAATAAAGTATGTTAAATGATTTATTTACTTATGTATTTGTGTACATTAGTACTCTGTTTGCATGCATGACTGAATGACTGAAGAGAACATCAGGCAGAAGGCACCAGATCTCATTATCGGTGGTTGTGAACCACCATGTGGTTGCTGGGGATTGAATTTAGGACCTCTAGAAGAGCAAACAGTGCTCTTAACTGCGGAGCCACCTCTCCAGGCCTAAAGAAAATATTTTAAGGATATTAGTTTGTCAAGACTTGAATGAGTGCTAACTGCACTCTCAAGTGGTGTGTCTAAGACCCCGAGAGAAATTGAAATTAATAATAACAGAGATCAAGCATGACATGAACTTTATATCAAAAGAAATAAATATGCTATAAAGCAAATTCCTTAATCACTGTGATAAAAAAAAGAGTACTCAATTTTTAATAAGATAAACATCTCAAGTTATGACAAGAAAATATAGACACATTCTGATGCTGACACACTGTGTGATCCAGCCAATGAGAGCCATTTTTCAAAATCAATTTTCATTGAATTCTGTCTGTAGTCTCTCATATCATAAGCAAATTATTGTGTAGAGTGATTGTAGAGGCATGTGGTAGGTTATTTTTATTGCCCTTGGTGGTCTCTGGTCATGCACATTTTATATCCCTTAAGTCAAGAGACAACTCTTTTTAAGCCAAGAATTGCCTGAGCAAGAACAACAGAATTATATTTATAAAAAATGAAATATTTGCCAGTAATATTGATATTTTCTACTTAATCATAGTTTAATTGTATTACCAAAATGCAGTGTTAGAACTACTTTCCTTAAAATATTCCCATTGATTATACAGCATAGATGGTGTTTATAACAAAACAGCTATTGAAACTCAGACAACCTTACCCTGTTTGCTGAATAACCTGTTTATAAAAACAAAAGAAAACAAGTATGCTAACTGAGCAAACTGACAAGAATGTTGATAAAATATAGAATGCAGAATATTTTATGTTTTTAGAAACTTGCTTCTTTCTTGTAACTTTCACCTCTGAGGGATTTAAAAAGTATAAAAAAGGAAAAGATTATTGGTCAATTTTTACAAGGCAATCATCTACATTTTTCAAATATTCACTTTCATTTTAATTTTTGTGCATCTTCTTATACATCTATATACATTGTTTCTCACATTTTAAATCAGGATTTTTCATTTATTAGTATATAAGTAATGACCTCCTGTGATTATTTGTGTATAATGACATGCCATTACAAATGCATAAGGTTCTGTATATATGTAACATAATGATTTCAATATTTCTATATAAAGGCAGCATGAATATGTCTATTTTGAACTAACTTATGGTGTATTTTCCTCATGTTTTGGATTTTCCAATTATAATGGAAAGGTAATATATCTGGCATAATTTTATCAAAGACGTGAATTCTAATACACATTTACAGTTACTTTCAATTTTTATCAATCAAAAAACATTTAATAATAAATGGTTATTATTATTTAATAAGAATATATTTCAGGATTAGAAACAGATATTCAATGTTACTTCAATGTACATTTTGTAATTCAAGAGAATTTAAATATTTTTCATATTTGTTAACAGTATTTTCCCATTAATATCGCTTCATGATATATCTGATTATGTTACTTTTAACTACTAATTTTCAGTACTTAAGATTGTCTTCGGCTATAAAAGATCTTATTTTCCATTGCCAAATATGATGACAAATTAAATTTTCTTTCTGTTAAATTGTTTCTTCTATATATTTCCAGTTTCCATTGAGTTTTGATGTTTAGCACTCTAAATATAGTCTTCTGTTTAATTGACTACATAGTAAAAGTTAATGTTGACATTATAAACTTTGTCTCCTTTAAATACTTAATATCTATTCATTGAATAATATTCTGTTTGTTTATCATTAATAATTTTTCTTGTACTTAATGTATTAATATATCAGTGTTTATTCAGCAGTATTCATTTCTAGCATACCTAGCTTTTTAAGTATTTTAGTTTTAGGGCATCTTAAAGTACTTCTCTTGCCTTTATGTAACTTGATAGTGCTAGTAAATGATTCCACGTGATTCTGTCTACTTCTCAATCATCTATTACATCGAGAACAAGCATCTGAAGTTTACACTAAATGAAGTATTTTGGATGAGCTGTGCAGACACAGTGTGTGAGCAAGCAACAGGACACACAGCACGTGGTTTGTGTTCTAAATTGTGGATGTCTCATTATAAAAAAAGACAAGGTGACAGACTCAGGGATAGGTATGCACCACACGGTATACTTTCACAGAAAGGTGTTAATATTTGATTGATTCTCAGGAAATAACATAAAGGTCTGTGGAAACAGGGCACCCAGATAAGTCTTACTATATGGCTGTGGTCAGAATGGGTCCTCCAGTATGAACGTGTTAGGCAAGTAAGTCAATGTAATAAAATTAGTAGGAGGGTGCCTTAAGCATGATTTATAGTTTAAAACTTTCTGAAAAAAGTCTTTTTTCACTCTCTCTTCCCTCCACTGAGGCTACAGCTGTGTCCCTGCCAGAAGACAGTAGCACTCTTTGAAGCCAACTTCCAAATAAAAAGCAGTCTTCCGGGTGGCGCACGCTTTTAATCCCAGCACTTGGGAGGCAGAGGCAGGCGGATCGCTGTGAGTTCGAGACCAGCCTGGTCTACAAAGGTAGTCCAGGACAGCCAAGGCTACACAGAGAAACCCTGTCTTGAAAGAACAAAACAAAACATAACAACAACAAAAAAAAGCAGTCTCCAGCAGATTCTAAATGATTGATCATTGAAGTCTCAGTTTTCAGATTATGGAAGAAATAAGTTTCTAGTGTAAATCTGTCATCTAGTCTGTGGTATTTTTTGGTAATCTATGTGGGCTATGCTAATGGTGAGCTAAATTTATCCATCTGAATTTAACTTGCTTAAAATAAAAATCAGTGTCTTCGCATGGATAGACTTTAAGGACCTGCATATGTGAACATAAAGGGAACTTCAGTGTAAAAGTTTCACTCGATCTCCAAGTTTGTAAGTCGTTATAGAGAACCAAAATCAATATGTTCCATCACTCACTGTTGACAGTGAAATTACTTTTTTTTTAGTTTTTTTAGTTTTTTGTTTTGTTTTTTAACACATTTTTATTGAAAAATAAAATAATTCATATTACATCTCATTTTCTATCCCATCCCATGCATCCTCCCATTCCTCCCTCCCTCCCACTTTCACCCCAATCCCCCTTCCCTATGACTGTGACTGAGGGGGACCTCCTCCCCCTGAATATGATGCTAGCGTATCAAGTCTCTTCTTGGTAGTCCGCTATCCTTCCTCCGAGTGCCATTGGGCTTCCCCAACAAAGGGACATGGCCAAATATGGGACACCAGAGATCCTGTGAAAGTCAGTCCCCAGTTTCCACTTAACTGTGGAGAATGTTCTGTCCCTTGGCTAAATCTGGGTTGGGGTTTGATGATGACTGCATGTTTTGTCCTTGGTTGGTGCCTTAGATCAAGCAGAACCCCTGGGCTCAGATCCACCCATCATAATGTTCCTCTTGCAGGTTTCTGGGACCCTCTGGATCCACCTACTTCCCTATCCCCTATATTTTTCTCACCTAGAGTCTCAAGAGGATGTCCTCACCTCTATCCCACTTTCCTGGTACGTGCAGACTTTCATGGGACCTGCCTCTTGGGCTAGTGTCCAGTTATAAGCTCAACATCTCTAGTCATCAGAGAAATGCAAATCAAAACAACTCTGAGATTCCATCTTACACCCATTAGAATGGCTAAAATCAAACATTCAAGTGACAACACATGCTAGCAAGGATGTGGAGAGAGAGGAACACTCCTTCATTGCTGGTGGGAATGCAAACTAGTACAGCCACTTTGGAAATCTATCTGGTGCTATCTCAGAAAAATGGGAATAGGGCTTCCTCAAGACCCAGCTATTCCACTCCTTGGAATATACCCAGAAGATGCTCCAGCACACAACAAGAAAATTTGCTCAACCATGTTCATAGCAGCCTTATTCATAATCGCCAGAACATGGAAACAGCCTAAGTGTCCCTCAGTAGAAGAATGGATAAAGAAACTGTGGTACATTTACACTATGGAATACTACTCAGTTATTAAAAACAAGGAATTCCCAAAATCTGTGGGATTGAACTAGAAATGATCATAATGAGTGAGCTAACCCAGAAGCAGAGAGACTCAAATGGTATATACTCTTTTTTTTTTTTTTTTTTTTTTTTTTTTTTTACTGTGCCTCATTAGAAGTAGCACCAATGAATAACACTCAAGCACCAGGTCAAGATGTTTATTTAAGCTGGTCCCAAAATGGAAATGTGATGCCAGGAAAGAGACATAGGAATTGCCACTGATCCCTCCCATCTGAGATGTCTGCCTTATTGTAAGAATTTTAAAGATCTATTTATAGTTTAAATCCCTAAGAGAATTCCTGTCAATTATAAGCAGAGAACTCCTTCCAAAAGCAACAGAAGTTAGTGAGGCAGCACAGTGAGTCTAAGGTTAGGATCCTGAAGGGCAAGCAACACTGAGATGATTGAGTGGCTAATGACTCTACTGATTAAAAGAAAATGTTAATCAGAAATGTTAAGTTTTCTCCACCCTAAGTGCAAAGGGAAAATGGCTTACTTCACTGGATATTATCATCCAAAGGAGAGTCTCCAATGTTTGTTTTTTCATTCTAAATTATCAATGTGCTTGTGTCTTCGTTATCTTTACTGTAAGAAATGAATTTTGTTAAGTGTAATAGAATTCTATTTTCTTTTAGCCAAAATGGAAAGTATTGCTATGACAACATTATTACCTTCAATGTGGCAATCCAAGTTAATAAACAAAGTATAAAAATTTAAACCAGAAACAGGATGACAATATATATACGTATCTTAAAAGTACATGCTGAATACCAACAATATATATAATTTATAATTTTCAAAGAAAAATTAAGTAATTGAAAATGACTATGTTTACATATGTATTTTAAGACACTGTGGAGCCTAAGGGCATGGCTCAGTGTTAGAGTACTTTCCTAGCATGGAGAGCAATTCGGTTCGACCTTACAGTACTGACCAAAAAATAAACAAAACAAACAAACAAACAAACAAAAATTAAAAACCACTTACAAATAGTTGTGTAATCTATAGATTTCTTCAGTTACAGTACCCTTCATTCCATATTGCTGATATTCATTCAATTTGTTAATTATGTACATACATTTATTATTTTTTAATTTTTGACTTTCACAAGGAAGAAAATCTCTGGGTTGTTATAAGTACACTGATAGCTTTAAAAATTATAAAGAAGGGTTAGAGAGATGGTTGAGCAGTTAGTTATGAGTGCTTCCTGCTCAGTTTCCAACAGTCACATCAAGAAAATTAAGACCACCTCTAACTCCAGCACCGGAAGACTTAACACTCTCTACTGTCTTCTTAGCACCTGCACTCATAAGTGTACATAGTCACACATAAGCACCACATGTACATCTAATTACAAATAAAACATTTTTTAAAATATGGAGAAGCTGGTCTTGGTGGCACACGCCTTTAATCCCAGCATTCGGGAGACAAGGCAGGTGATTGCTGTGAGGTCTAGGCCAGCCTGGTGTACAAAGCAAGTCCAGGACAGCCAAGGCTACACAGATTAACCCTGTCTCGAATAACAAAAAAATGGAGGAAAATCTATATTCACTTATAGGATACACTTAAGGATAACAAAACTAAGCAAGAGACAATGAACTTATATGTCATAGTGATGCTTTCTCTGAGAAAAGTCTTCAGTAGTCACTTTATATAAAAGTAGCCATGTGGCTTCTAGGAAAACAAGTGTCCATGAGATGACAACTACAGATTCTACAAAACACGGAGACTATGTGAAGACACTAGGGAAAATCTCCAAATAGGCAGAATAACGAGGAGAAGCATTTGCATTTGGAGATCATGAAAGAATTTTTTGTTTTTCAAATCATCACTATGATGATCAGGATCTAGTCCAACTCCCTTTAAACATCACTCAACTAACAGAAATTAATTTTAAAGTCAGCCAGAAGACTAAATTAACAGACCAAGATTTTAAGCATCGTTGGTACCTCTACTCAAGTATGTAAGGGGACTATGCTCAGTACTGCTTCACTGGTGTGTGTAAGATGAGAAATAGAAGCCTTCTCAACTAACAACCCTCAGACAAAACATCTCAACATTTAAAATAGTCCCAGTGTATGAGGTTAACCGTAGACTAGAGATGCAATGCAGTTGGCAAAGTTGCAGATAGCTCAATAGAAATTATTTAATCTGAGGGAAATAAAAGAACAAAACAAAACTGAAGAACAATTATCTAGGTAGCTCAACACATTTCTGATAGGCTATCAATTGTGATGAATTTACATGACAATGTTCCAAGTGACGATGTATAAAAAGCCAAATAAATACTGACCTACCAATCCTTTTCCAGGAATTCATGCAAAAAAATAAAACACCCTGAGGGAAATAGATAGTATTTTATTCTCTGCTGTACGCATAGCATGCAGAATGATGTACGACTCACACTAACAAGAATGTGTGTGGATATAGTATATATGAATGCAATAAATTTATATGTAGTTGGAATGTACATTTTATATGGGAATTGATAGGAGAATACATATACAAAAGTCTTGGGAAAAATATTGTCCCCAAGAAAATTAAACCATATGTACAAAACCAGAAATTTGGCTAGGCAAAGTGCAAGAGATATAGAACTGGTGGTTCTTTATAACAAAAGTAATACAAATGAGTTTTCAGGGACAAAAGAGAAAGTAATTAAAATATGCTAAAGGACACAACTATCACAAATAATATTACATGTCACACATTTTAACAGACTGCTCTGAGTAAAGTGTTTACTTTGAGAATCAAAGCTCCATCCACAGTGGCATATTCATATAATCCCAGGGAGGAACAAAAGGAAGTCAAAGACAGCTGTAGCTAGAGAGAGAGAGCTTGAGGACAGACTAGGATGCATTAAAACTTTTCTGAAAACAAACAAACAAAAGAAATGAAAAAAAAGAAGGAAAGAAAAAAGTACTTACACATCTCCTCATGGGGGCTGCGACTAAATGCACAAGACCTGCAGAACATCAAGCCTAACAGAAGGCCAGCATGGGCCAGGGAGGGGGCTCACAGAGTTTTGATCTAGCTGCAGTGTTAATGGCCACTGATGACCGCTAGGGAAAGAAGACTGCCAAACAAACCAACAAACCCAAGGCCCTCTAAATCAGCGTGATTAAAGCCTGTATACACTCACGGAGATTGAGGCAGTATGCACAGGGCCTGCATGGATCTGCAACAGGCCTTCTGTGCACATCTTATGGTTCCCAGGTTAGTGTTCTCATACAATTTCTGAGCATAAGAAGGAGCATATCCCTGATTGTTGTGCTTTCTCTTGGGCCCTTTTTCTTCTGTCTTGTCCAACCTGATGTCATGGTTCTGTTTTATCTTATTATACTTCATTTTGTTATGTTTTGTTACTATCCCATAGAAAACTATTTGCTTTCTAATGAGAGAAGAAAGGGAATGGATCAAGAAGGAAGGGGAAACGGGGAGAAACTGGAATGCTAGAGGGAAGGGAAACCTGAATCAGGATGTATTATGTGAGAAATATATATCTCTATATATATATATATTCAATAAAAGAAAAAAGAACAAATATTATAGATTGAACATCATATGGTGAAGTTCGAGAACCTAAATTAACTAATTAGTGACCTCAGGGAAAACTCACCCATTTTTCTCCACAATTTTTTAATAACAAAATAATATTATTCAAAAGTACAAGAAAAACTTTGAATTATTAATTTGTAAAAAATTGTTACATTTAAATATATACAAAAACATTCAAAAATTTCCTGGCACACACTGCTGTTTGAATGTCAGCCACTATCTTGCAAATATGTGTAGTTTATTATGAGAACTATTATTTTTAACATTTTGTATTAAATTTAGATTTTATGCATGAGATAGAGACTTAGAAAGTCCTCAAGCTCCTTCATCCAGTTTTCCTTAGTCAAAGCCAAGAACTCCAATAGTGCAGTCTTAGTTGCATCAAGACAGACCAGACCTGATTTGTATTCTGAAGCTGCTTTTTTCATATTTTAAATTTTTTACATATACATTTATATTACTATATGAATATACAATAAACGACCTATAGCAAGAAGAACAGTGACACAATCAGGAATTTTATAAATGTTACACTCTTAGTGTTTTGGCTATTTGTATTTCACAGCCTTAAAGAAAAATCTTTCCTATCTTGGTGTATCTAAAATTCTGAACATAAATCAATCTCCATCACATCTTGTAATTATCAACTTAAAACATCTATGGCGACCTAAAACCATCTTAACCCCTAAAAAATTGAGCTTCGTTGGAAAACTAAGCTACCTGGTCTTCGGCTCCATCAGAGACTTGGGAAGAAGTAAGCTTGATTACATGAGTATTCCGGGAGTGCAGGGTAACAGCTTTCCAAATGAGAAGATGACAGAGACAGTTTGCTACCTGAATAGTCACCCAAAACTCTCTATAATGTTGGAGCATCTTATTCAGCCTTCTGACCCGATATATCTCGGGGTCAGAAATATACCTCACAGAAATATTTGTGAGGCAGGAAGTATGCAGGACTTGCTAACCCTTTGGCAGAGTCAACTCTGCCTGCATCCAAGCTTGCCCTTTCTTAGGCAGAATTCTGTCTGTGACAGAAATGAGGACATTTTGCCCAATGGCCTGTTTGACACACTTAAAGCCATCTCCATAAGAAGGTCTTCAAAAACCTCAGAGGCGTGCAGAACATGGTATTTTAAAAAGTTTTTATTATTTTAAAGATTCACTGACAACATCCAGCCTACCTCAAAGAGGATAATGAGCACCAAATCTACTTTTTGCTAAAACAAATTTCCTCTGGTCCAGGGCTTTATTCTTGACCTATGTTGCCTTTAATTTTCATTATCCCTACCCTCCTTCAATTTCTGGTACTTTTTCAGTTTTCTTTGCCATCTCTTCCCTCGTCCCTTTGAGAAACCATGGGCCTCTCATCAGCTCTCCTGTGCTTGGTTACAGTGCAAGTGATTTGAGTATTAGAAGGAAATCTAAGAAATGACATTTCGTCCATATATTATATCAAAAAAGCTATTGTGCCAATAGACTGTATCACTGGTAACATTAAATCATATCATTTGGTCAAAGTAATGTTGGCACGATTGGATACTCTCTAGTGACTGTTCCATGTGTAAATATGCATTTGGGGGCGGGGAGACATTTGAGAGTATGCAAATGTTCTAGTTCCCCTTATTCTCTTACTCACCACCTTTCTCTGATTAGACCCAATGAACTCGCTGCTTTGTGTTTCATCTCTGTCCCTAGCTCTCCTCATTTCTATTAGGGGAATCATCTCTAAGGATGTTGTCATATTTTTAGCCTCAAGTAATATTTTTCACTTCTATATTTGTGTCAAAATGTATACATAAATATTGGTTAGAGACATAATTAATAGTATTTATGCTTATTTGTGTATTCTTGATGTTTACATTATATAGTTATTAAAATGTGGGCACTGAGAACTCTTAAACCTTTTTGATAAGTCCCACTTTTAAAACACGTTTTAATTTCCTAATAAAACATGATGCTCCAGGCTTATCTTCCATTTTCTGTCTCAGGTTTAAAATAATAAAACCAATTTCCAAAATCATACTGTTTTAAAGGTGTTCTATATTTCCCACATAGCAATGTAAATCAAAAACATTTTTCAAAAATATCTCATCACTATAGAACATCTTCTTCCCTAATTATATTGAATTGCAAGTGGCTGATTTAATTTAATGAAGGCAAGCAAACAAATCCCTGAACATTATTACAATTAATTGATATTAATAAATACCTGCTAAATTTTTTAAGATAAAATGAAGCATAACCAAAAGTTGAAATCATGATTGTATAAATATTCAGTGGTTAAATTCACTCAGAGGTTGAAAAAACATTTTGTAAAAGCTAATTGACCTGTTCAGACTTATAGTTACTTTAAAATCACTCCAAAATTACCAATTCATCAAAGGCTATAGCCTTGGAAAAATTATTCACCCCATTTTACTAAGAACCCCTACCAACTGAAAATTTCTTAATATGTTCCTCCTTTCCAGAGGGAATGAATTTGAGATATATATATATATTGGTTACCAGCATGGATATAGTTAGAATTTTATCTCCTTCATCAATCACTACCTTCAGTTTTAAATTTTCTCAGGAATTTTTCTTGAGAAGCTTTAATGTATAGGTTAAGCTTTTAAAACTGTTATCTACCTCAGCTGGACCTGCCAGGCACACTTTGTAGATATTTCCCAAGTTCTTGCTGCGTAGATGGATTTCATTCCCTAAGTCATTTTGAGGCTTTGCTTCTTAATCACATAAAGATAGAAATATGTCATTAGATTAGATCAAATATTCAACTGAAGTACTAAACTCTTAGAACTTACATGAAGAAGCCTCCCAGGGTCTTTATCCTCTGAATATGATAAAACATTGAGAATATAACTCTATATAAAAGCATTGACATTATTAGAAATGTTTTGACTAACGGTTTAAAGTTGGGATACTTTCTCAATACAAAAAGATAGGAGTTGCCTTTGTTTTAAAATGTTTTCTAATAAATAGGATGACTTGGTTACATTAACTTCCAGTGACTGGTACAAGGCCCCATGTTTATTTTTACTACTAAACCACTGACTTTATACTGAGGTTTAGTGTTTGAATTTAATGATTTTTGCACATCTGGTGCTCGAAAAGGCTTTTTAGTAGTAAAATAGAGCTGGGAAGATCCTTCAGTAAGGATGTAAGTGTGAGCACTTGAGTTTGAAGCCTATGTGACACCATGTGCACTGGTCTGCTTTGTGATCCAAGCACTGTTAAGGCCAGAAGGTAAGCAAAGAGTCCCTGAAAGCTGCAGAGCAGCATGCAGTACACAGAGGGGCCTTGTCTCCAACAAGGGGAAAAGTAAGGACTGACACCCGAGGTTGGCCTCTGGCCTCTGCATTTGCATTTAGCATGTGTCTGTATTCACACATAGAAGCATGAACACAAATATCTCACACACACACACATACATTTTTTTAAAGCAAAACAGCTATTTACATCATGTTCATCTTATAAATGAACAGAGTGAGACTGAAAGAAATTACCTGTGAAGCACCAGTATCAAACCTGAAGTACACATCATGTGACTTAGGGGTCCCAGACCCAGGTCTTTCTTGACCACGGGAGGAGACGCAACAATGAAATTGGCGGGGGCAAAGGGGAAACCAAGAAAGCTTGCTCTGCCACAGGAGTAACAGAACATGTGCTTTACAGTCCTGATTTCTACCTTGTTTTTGAAAACTAAAAGAGTTTCCTAAAGTCACTAATAACTAGCTGTAAGCCTGCAGCGCACATCCTTTCATACTATTTAGAAAACCGAATATGTTCTAATGGGGGCTGAATTTAGATTTCCTGCTTTTGAACCTATAATCCCTGTACGGCCTGGTTTTGTGTGTCAACTTGACACAATAGAGAGTCATCAGAGAGAAAGGAGCCACATTTGAGGAAATGCCTCCATGAGATCTGTCTGTAAGGAATTTTCTCAATTAATGATCAATGGGGCAAGGCCCAGCCCATTGTGGGCGGTGCTCTCCCTGGACTGATAATCCTGGGTTTTATGAGAAAGCAGGCTGAGCAAGCCATGGGAAACAAACAAGTAAGCAGCGCCCCTCCCTGTCCTCTGCATCAGCTCTTGCCTCCAGGTTCCTGGCCTGCTTGAGCTTCTATCCTGACTTTCTCTAGTGACAGACAACAATGCGAACCTGTAAGCCAACTTAAACCCTTCCCTCCCCTAAGGTTTTTTGGTATGACGTTCCATCACAGAAATAGTCACACCAACCCTTAAGGGAATTTTGTTTTCTCCTCTATTTTACTTGAAGTGCCATTCTGAGAAGAGATGTGACAAACTCATCGGCCAGACCAAGCGTGTCTATCTACAAAATTCATTAAGAATCCCGTTAAAAGAGAAGGGCTGTCGGGGCTGTCAAGTGTGGGAAGGACTTACTTTGATTGTTTAGTGACAGGATGGGCCACTGTCTGCCAGGGCCCACTGTGGTGGCTTAAGGAGCACAATAAACAGTCTTACAGGTCTGGATACCACAGGGCCCAAAACAAAGCGTTCTCAGGATTAGTTGTGTGTGAGGCTTTTCCCCATAGATTTTAGCCGATGCGTTCATCTGAAGACAGGTGAGGACAAGGAAAACACAGGCTTTAGTAGATGACAAAACCCTCTCACTGGAATAAAATGCTGCTCCAAAAGTGATTGCACACTATGTTTGCCATTACAAATAACACTTTAATATAAATTTAAAAATTTAACAAAATGATTGTACTCTGAGAGTTCTAGACTTTCAAATTACTCATCTAAATATGATAAGTGTAAGTAACAGATAGTTAACAAGTTTTCAGTTTTCCTATTACCTGCCTCCCAACTTAAACTTCTTTTCAGAAATAAATGTTCATTGTTTCAGACTTTTTCCCACTGTATAGTAAGTAGTCTGGCCTACTCTCAGAGTCTTAATCTTACTGATTTCACTTCCCAAGGTTTAGAACTATTTGTGTGCACCATCAGATCTAGCTACCTGTTTTCTCTTTATCTAGACTTACACTATTTTATTTCCTTATATTTTTCTCCCTCTCTGTCTCTCTCTCTCTGTCTCTCTCTGTCTCTGTCTCTCTCTGTCTCTCCTTTTCTCTGTCTCTCTGTCTCTGTGTCTGTGTCTGTGTCTGTCTCTGTCTCTGTCTCTGTCTGTCTCTCTGTCTCTGTCTCTCTGTCTCTGTCTCTGTCTCTGTCTCTGTCTCTCTCTCTCTCTCTCTCTCTCTCTCTCTCTCTCTCTCTCTCTGTGTGTGTGTGTGTGTGTGTGTGTGCATGCGCAGGTGCATGCATGTATATATTAGGCACACATATGCCATGGAGTACCAATGGATGTTGGAGGATGACTTTCAGGAGTGGGTTTTCTCCTTCCATCAACAGGTTGTCCCCTGGCTTGTCTTCGTCACTGGTCATTGGGCTGTGTACTCCAGGCTAATAATAGATAAGCTACTTCTCCTTTCCCCAATCCCTACCTCTCCATAGGATCTCTGGGAATACAGCTGTATGCTACTGCAGTTTCATCCAGTTCTGTATGTGAGTTTCAGCATTTGTAGTAAGGTTTTGGGGATTGCAAAGTAAGAAATTTTAGCATTTGATTCATCTCTCTACCATGCAAACTAGCTTATTTTATTTCATTTAAATATTATATTCAGAACTTAAATAAGTTGAAATATCCCTACCTTTATACAGAAGTTATCCAGTTGTTTTATATGCCAGTCTCTGTAAGCTCAGGTTTGGTGACATTTTACACTAAGGGCAAAGTGCTTTTACCATGTCATCAAGGTCAAAGGTCTCTGGCTCACTTTTATCCACTTTCTAAACATTCCCTCAGGGTCACCCCATGTGATGGGACAGATAGCATAAAACAAAGGCAGCCAAGAAGTATGGGGCAGGGGCTGTGGGTTTTATGTTAATTAGTTTTCACTGTGCATGATATATATATCACTAAGAAACTTCTAAAAAATTGTGTTTTAGTACGTTCTCTTTTCTTTCCTGTAATTCCCGGGTGTGCACATTACCTCCTTAATAACTTCTTAGACACAGTTTTTTTTTGTTTTGTTTTTCAAGGCCCATGTGTTTTCCCCCACCTGTATTCCCTATTTTTAATCTATTTTTTAATCTTTCTAGTTTTTAAGATTTTTTAATGTAACAACAACAGAAATACAAATTTTCTTTACAAAAAAGAAAAAGGTTGAAATTTTTTTTGCTAATTACAGTGTGAAGCATTATCCTCACTGCTGAGGATGTCTGGAGGGTTGTCTCTGCATCTGTAGTTACACCCTCTCTTTCTGTTTTAGTTCATAAAAGAACAGACTGTGATCTCAGTCATAATTGCTCAATGACTACCAGTACTAGGGTCATAATAGAAGCCCCACAACACACTCAATTTAAATGAAATAAATAATCAGTTAGCAAAAATAATGTGGAAATTTTTGTTTCTTTAAAAACTCAGTTATGTTTATCATAATATTCTACTTGTAGGTTTGTAGGACCCTCTGGATCCTTCTACTTTGCCATTCTCCCATGCTCAAACTAAGGTACCAGCCAAGGACAATACAGGCGGTAAACTTTAAACCCCTACCCAGATCTAGCCAATGGGCAGAACATTCTCCACAGTTGAGTAGAGAATGGGGTATGACTTTCTCACGTACTCTGGTGCCTCATATTTGACCATGTCCCCTGGAGACCTGGTGGCATGCACAGCAAGGATAGCAGGTTACCAAGAAGAGACTTGATACCCTATGAGCATATACACGGGGAGGAAGTCCCCCTCAGGAACAGTCATAGGGGAGGGGAAAAAGGGGAAAATGAGAGGGAGGGAAGAATGGGAGGATATAAGGGATGGGATAAGTATTGAGATGTAACAAGAATAAATTAATAAAAAAATTTTAAAAACTCAGTTATGTTATGTAATTCTTTTTTTATATTTAGCTACATGTAAAATAAAAACATGTTTTTATTTTAATCCCAGGTGTGGGGTATGAGGGCTGTTGCAGTTTGTACACAACTGATAACAGCCTGGTGAGAGAACATATGATCTTTGTCAACAGGAAACTGCCTTGTGTGGAGGCACGGTCTTTGCCAGTTGGAAAAAATAAGAGAGCTGAGATAGATAGATAGATAGATAGATAGATAGATAGACAGATAGATAGGGGAGAGTGGCGAGAAGAACTCTTGGAGAAGACAGTCAGAGGAGGAAGAGAAGGCTGCTGCTGCAGTTGCTTTTGCTGTCTGAATATCCTGACAATGGAGGTTGGACTTGCCCCAGAGAACCCAACGACCCTAAACGGAGGGTAGTACCTAAAGAGAATTATACCCTTTCCCCCCACTAACCTTCTTTCTCTCCTACCTGATGTTGGGGTATTGGAAGGGATTGCGGTGGATAAGGTAGAGATATAAAGAACCTAAAATAAAGTAGACTTTAAAATAATCAAAGCCTACCGAGTGGCATCAAATTGTCCTCTGTCCTGCCCAGCTTAGACACAAGCGAGCAAAAGACCAAAGACCAAAGATCAGGCCATGATGTTGGTCATCCACCTACTTCGGTGGCTACTTCCTGTCATCTTATTCACCTACCTGGACCATAGCTAGTGACAATGATACCCCCAACCATCATTTATTTGAGTTTTAAATCAAAGGTGCCATTCAATAACTTGTGTCTTATAAATTTACTTAAGATTCAAGTTTGTTTGAAATGGAAGGACTATGGATAATGAGTATTTTATATGGTATTTGAATGTCATCTGTTTATCTCTGCTAAACAACATTCTAGGTGGTCCTGAATGTGAGAGCAATGGTCAGACAACTTTAATATGACCTAAAGCAACATGGAAGCCACCATGGCCTTAGTCTACATGGTCTTGCTAGATGATGTAATAGAAGCTGGGATGCAGAAGCACTGTTCCCAACAAGCGGGAGCTTATTTCTGTAGCTCCAGGAACCATTCTAATTTTGTTCATTGTGCTCCACTTCTACTTTGGTGGATTATATTTGCTTTTAGTCACTTGTAGAACTATCATGTCCTTTGGGAAACTGAGAATAGTGACCTGTCTGCAACTTATTCTGTTTTTTCTCTGCTGTTGATTATTTGGGAATCTTACATCATATATTTGGTGGTGCTTACCTCCCAGTCCTCTCATGTCTCCATGTCTGCCTTTACCTCATGGCCTCCTCCCTGATAGCACCCCCCCAAAAAAATAAAAAAAAAGAAAAGAAAGGTCCATTTTGTATAGTCAAACTTCCAGTGGCCAGTCCTCCAAGGTTTTCCCCATGTGCATCCTGCCAGAAACTATCATTTGTGGAGAGCCTGGGAACATCAGAGAAGGAGGGGGACCCAGAGCCATCAACACGGCACTGGATTGCAGCCTGGACCATAGATCCCAGAAAAGCCTTTGATGGCAACATGGACCAAAGGCATCAACACAGCCCCTGGCTGCCTCAAGACCATAGATCCACCCATAGTCCTCAGTGGCTGCTCAGGCCTCAAGATGATTGAAAAGTGACTACACCATGCCACCTACATCCAGATGACCCCATGAGGCAGCAAATCCTGAGGACATCATCAAGTTACCAGTCAAGACAGATGGCGTAACTCCAGATGGATCTCAATCTTCATTGCATCCTTGGGCTGCAGCATGGACCACAAACAACATGGCTTCTAGTGGCATCATGGACCTATGGTTCTATAATGAGGTCCAATCTAGAAAGGTAGCCTTTCCTTGTTTCGGGCCTCCATTGTTTCCCAGAGCCAAGGCCGTCCTGTACCTGGTAGCATGTTCGAGGCTAATTCTGCACCTGAACATTAGCCTGCCACCCCTATGCTCTGTTTTGCTGTTTCCCCATCTGTCCATTAGGTATTTTCCATTGTAGTGGTGCTCACCATTCACATTGCTGAGGTGAGGTGGCTTCTGAAACTCATTTTTTAATTGAGACATTTTACTTGAATGTCAATGGAGAAAATATTTCCTAAGCTGCTTTTGCGTGTCAGGTATTTTGTTGAATCTGGGGAGATCAAAGATGGAGGAATTTGTTTGCGTCTGTGGAATTCTTAATGAAAAATCCGCCTTGAATGAACTTTTGGTTTCATGGTTCTCTTACTGAGGGAAAACCAAGGAGAATGGAGATTTTTTTCTTAGACTTTTTAGAAACACTATGTTCTCAGCTCTAGTTCTGTTTGATAAACTCCTTGATTCAGACCACATTGGTCTCCCATCTTGGTTTCAATTTTCTTGAGAGGAAATTAAAAGAAGTCAACATTTTCATTCTTGGAATGTCAGAAAATTTTAAGCTAAATTCATTTATGGACTTTTAGCTTAATCAAGATTTTAATTCATCTACAATGTTGTCCTCTTTTCTTTTCCTCAGCCTCCTCAATCTGAATAGATGCCCTGTAAGGTCAATCTACAGGGCTCCACTTCTTCAACAGTTGTTTTCAGCCCTCTAAATGATGTGCTTTCTGCTTAGTCTATGAAGATGTGCTCTTATGTTCATAAATTTTGCAGCATTAAGATTTTGACATGGGACCAAATACACAAAGTGAGTCAAATTAAAATCTAGAGCTTAAAATTTTAACATAAAATTCTGGAAAATAAAATCATACAATTTAACAAATATCTAAAAAGAAAAATTGTGATAGACCTTTGAATTACTTCATCATTGTTTACCAACATCAGAATTTGTGTTGAGACCAAGGACATAGTCCCTGAGTATTTCTTTTAATATCCTATCCCACCCTACACACTGAGCTGTACTTATTCAGGTCAGATTTTATTCTCTTCTTGATTCTCTCTTGGCTGAGGAACATCACAGCTATCAAGAAAGGCAGCCATGCTAGAATAAAAGACTTTCTTTCAAATGTGTGCACAATTTGTCTAAATTGGATATTTTTGGTACCTGGGATTCTTGATGCTGTCTGAAATTGTAATATGACTTCTATTAAGCATCTTATAACAACATAACAGGAAGACCAACCAAACAGGGAACAAATCAGAAGCCTTGCTTGTATGCTCATTGTGATATTTTACATATATTATACATTTTACTATAATAATATATACTAAGTACATATGTAACAACTCCTGTAAAAAAATTCAGTAAGTACTGAAGTACTCTCTTATTCCTGTACATGCTATGTATCTTTTTTTATAATCTCTTTACTCGAATATAAAATCTTTTATTCCCACTAGGCTGCATTCATCACCATAAGTACATGTGTCCTTATATAAACAGATATTTCATCTCCTTCCTGTTGAAGAAAAATGTCTTCTTATATGTTAACTTTAGGGTTTCTATATCAAGCGAACCTTCATTTATTCCAGTGAAAACTAATGTTCCTGGCATCTGGAAATAAGAGGTAACTTTCCCACAGGCCCTTAGACAGCTGCATACATAACTCACGTGGTATGATTACACAACACTGAAGGTAATCATGTTCATTGTGCTTACATATCTTGTAATATTTTATGAGTAGATATTACCATAAAGGTATTATTGAATTCCATGTTGATTAAAAATGTATATTTTTCTCTAATATGAGCAATTTCTAGTGGAAAGAAATTATTTTTTTCTCCCTAAGTCTGATAGTAATCTCAATATCAGATAACAATTCTGCCTTTTAAACTAAAATATTAAGATTTAACAGCATTCATCATTTATCTGCACTTTAGAACAATAATGCCATAGACGAATGTGACCCTCTGCTGTCTCAATTAACTTTGAGCAACCCAGTGCTCTCTTTCCCGAAAGTCTGAAATATTACTTAGTAAAAACATAGTAAGAATATGGAAAGGGGCATTTAACTGGAGAAGAGCTGGTACTTTGGGCACCTTAAGGATCTACTGACACTGTGACGTTCTGGGTAAGGACTCTTCCAGGCTCTGATTTTCCAAATCTTTCTACCTTCTTTTCTGTTTCCTCTGCCCTCCCTCCTTTATTTCTCTCCTTTGTCTGTCCTTTTCCTCCTCCTTTCCCTTCCTTTGTATTTCCTCTTATCTCTGACTTTACCTCTACTATCCAAGGACTTCATAAGAATATTTTATGTTCAAGCTCATTTAAAGACAAGGATTTGCAGCCTTTGCCCTTTAAGGTACCTTGTAAACTACAAATGTATGTCCTTTCAGAGCTACTGAATCAAATTATTGCTGACAGGGCTCTGGTGTTAGAAAACGAACATCAGTAATGAAGCTTGGAGAAGAGGGTCTTACAAACAGGATTGGTCTCTATTTCCAAAGCCTGACAAATTGCTGTAAAATTCTTGTTCTAACATTCAATATGAACAGCTTAGTTTAAAATATAACAAAATGTTCATACCATAGACAGTCATCAATCATAGAACCTTGAGGTGATTCAAAAAGAATTTAGGTATGAGGTGACCAAGAAAACCAGAGCTGTATTTTGGTAGCTATGTCTGTTGAAAATAAGAACGCTCATCTCTAACTTAACTGTCATGAAGCTATAGATAAGTTATTCTTCGTTTATCAACAATGAAAATTTCAGGCCATTTTCCCACATATGCGTACTAGTAAAAGACTTCAGCCGATATATATATATATATATATATATATATATATATATATATATATTCCATTATGTTTTTGACATTGCCATTTCTAGAGAATCATGAGAAAAAAAGGACTTAAAGGGAAACTAAGTTCATAAGGAAGGAAAAAGTGGTCACCATACCACAATCGATGTACCATGCATCTTGTAATTATCCATAAGGGCTTCTTTAGAATCCAGGAGGAAAGGTACAGCACTATTGTCTACAGACTACTGAGACCAAGCCTGTGTGTTATTCTAGTAAACCAATACCATATATATTTTCACATATGTGTATCCTAATATATTTTCACATATGTTTATTATATTATATTATATTATATTATATTATATTATACTATATTATATTATATTATATTATACTATATTATATTATTTATCAGTTTTCTCCTTTAGGGACAGAAGCTGTGGCTAGTATACCTAAATCAAGACCAGCTCTTAGCCCAAGCAAAAGAATCAACAGCCGATTTCATGTGTGTGTGTGTGTGTGTGTGTGTGTGTCTGTGTGTGTGTGTGTGTGTGTGTGTGTGTGTGTGTGTGTGTTATGTATCTGTGTTTGTGTCTGTATGTCTATACTTATTCTTGTTAGGTACACTTGAAATTCTTTAACCTATCATATGTCTCCACTACTTTTCATATTTAAGTAATTTCTCTAGAAATTAAATCTTTATTTTATTACAAGAATAGAAATGTTGTTCATAACATCACATAATAATAATAGCCATCTTTGTTTAATATACATTACTTATCATAAGTTGCCTAAAAGTTAATATTAAATTATATTTTTATTTCCCAAAATTCTGTAAGTTTATAGAACACAGCCTTGTATTTATTTAAGTATTTATATTTTATTTAGCATTTGAAAATAGATCTTCATTATTAAGACACAAAAACATGTCTTTTTATTATTTATTTATGTATATGAGTGCTATATTTACATAGCAGAAGAGAACATCTGATCCCATTATAGATGATTATGAACCACCATGTGGTTGCTAGGAATTAAACTCAGGACCTCTGGAAGAGCAGCCAGTGTGCTTAACCTCTGAACCATCTCTCTAGCCCCCAAAACATGTCTTTTTAAACAAATTATCACACAACTCAAATTATCTGCTGAAGATGGACAAAAGTCAAAGTCACTTCATAAGTGACACAAAGTGGAAGTGCAAGCCCACTTGGTAAATTAACCGCATGCAAAGAATTCTAACTTATAAAGTGAGAAAAAGCTGCCTCTCTCTGTATAGTCATTTCCCCGGGTGGATAAAACTAAGCCTTAGATGACGACTGTTCAAGATCAGTGCAGGAAAATCACTTGCTGTTGGGTTGAAACTAAACTTAGGAGAGAGTGTTGGCTACTGTGACTGGATCTGGATCCAACTCTGCTAACTCTAGTTAGGAGGTGCTTGCATTTTAAATTTTACATGAGAGTGTTTATGAAATCAGTTTTCGCATTGCAGAAAAGTGATAAGAGCTTTCCCAGAGTGCTGCAAAGATGGAGGCTTGGTCACCAGAGCAAAGGAAAAAGAGGAGGATGAGGAAAAATGACTGAGAATAAATTAACAACAACAACAACAATGATAGAAAAGGGAAGAAGAAAGTGGTTTTCAGAATTCTTAGTTGGCACTGTCAGTATGTCTCTGTGATTATTGGCACTGGTTGCCAATCCTGCAGCCTTAACCTTGATCCCTAGGACTCACATGGAAGAAGGAGACAAATTGCCCTCTGACCTATACATACATGTTATAAAACACGTGTGCACATGCTCAAGAGTGACAACACACAGGGATACACAGAATAAATTAAAAGGAACTGTAATTGGTTAGAGAAATGAATCCTAATATACTGCTTAGAAGTCGTTAGCAGTAGAAACAGGCTTCATGTGTCAATAACAATATAAACATACAAGAACTATATAAATTGAAGTTTTCAGTTATGGAGTAGGATTCAGGTTGTCTGTGGCTAAGGTATGACCTGAGGAGCCTAAGAGACCCACAGAAGCTTAATAGCGAAGTATCAGAGGGACAACTGAAAAAGAATGGCTTTATGGCTTTAAAAGATGCTTTTAAAAAGTGGTTTCATGGAATTGGCAGGTGGGAGTTGGTGAAACAGGGTAAAGCTGAATGGACAGAAGGAGAGCTAGAGATGGACCCGGAAGTTGCGATGTTTATGGGAGCAAGGGTGAGGAGGACAGAAGAGCATTCTCTTGTCCAGTGTGGCCGGTACTCGGATGGTAGTGTAGAACTTTCTGTGATGTGTGCAGGTTCTGCGCCCAGAAATGCTGCCTAACTCCACAGTCACCAACTCTGACCAACAGCAAGACTTTTGTGGTAAAGAATGGTTCGCTTTCTGGATTAAGTCCCCTCAAAAGATTTCTGTGATCCAAGGTGCTGCTGCTGGAACCCGTGTGGGACTCCATGATGATGCTGGCACTGGAAAACATGTGGGACTCGATGATGATGATGCTGGAAACCGTGTTGGACTCCATGGTGATGACGAGGGAAACTGTGTGGGACTCCATGATGATGATGTTGGCTGTTATGGGCACTGACATTTGTTTTGTTTGTTGTTTGTTGTTTGTTTGATGTTTTTCTCTTTTGCACTGGTATAGATGACTGCACACTCATAACTGAGAAATACTAAAATTGAAGGCTTCTGTACCAAAGAAACAGTCTCGACAGAAAGCTATTGAAGAGAGCCCTCAAATTGTGGTAAAGATGCTGAAGTGTGGCTCTTCACAGTTGAAGGCTTCTGGTGAGGATGAGGAGGAAATCAGTTTTCTTTAAGGGCCTGGCTACTGGGAGTTTGACAATGCTTCAGTGCGTGTATGGGGCAACACAAACTGAACCTGGTAGACATTGTTCCATGGGGCGTGGCAGAGACGAATACAAGGGTAGGAGGGTGCACCTGGCAGGAATGTGAAGCAAGTGTGACTGAGGTTCATTGCATGAATTCACAAATAATTAATAAAAGTATTATGTTGGGGAAAATGCCTTTATCAAAATTACTGAATAGTATTATAATTTTTAAACTCTCTTTTCTGTTTTTTTATCATAGTCTTCCTACAAATCCAGCAGAGAAATCACATATAGTCATGAACTAATTTAAATGTGGTAATAGGTCAGCAATATTCTCCAAAATATGGAGATAAAATTATCACCACCATATAATTACCACTGGTAAAAAAAAAAAGTATCTATTCTTCAAAACACGTGCATTGAAAAGCAGCCCCTCCAGTGCATACATATTGTAGATTTATAGAATTCCCCTATTCTGTGAGATGCTCTCTTGTCTAAACCAAACTCTTCAATTTTCTGCTATTGGTGTTCAAATTTGATATTGAATGAAACTTAGCTGAAAATATATAGTTTACTGTATAGTAGTCAGTTGTCAATAATTCAATATCTGAATTAGTTTTTCTCATAATAGGTTACAGTAAGACACACAGACAATTATTCCTCAGAATGCTATTATTTTTCCTGCCATTCACCCATCCAAACATTCAGAGAGAAGTCTCTCACCACATAAATGACAGCAGGAATAGCCACCAGCTCTTCAAGTATTTCCAGTATTGTTCTCAGATACTCACCTCCCTCAATCAGAAACTTTCAAGGAAATAGCTGCCTTTACCCCTTCCTGTGTGTGATATTCTCGAAATATATCCTCATCACTATATACTCTAACCCTACAAAAGTAATGATGACTAGGCTTCTGGCTCCAGGGAAAGAAGCAGAGACAGGCACAGGTTTGGTCTGAGAAGACTCTGAACTGTGCAGGCCTCTTGCTATTGAATAAGATGCAGGTAGCATGGGAGCATTCTATTGCTTAAACGTCAGACTCCAGGGCCACATGGCTAAAAGATAAAGCTCTTTCATATTGTTTAAGTGAATATTAAAAAGAAAGAATCTTATGTCTCTATGTATTTTTTTTATTTGTTGCCCAAATTCCCTGAATACAGCCATTTACCTTTCATGGCAAGCCTAATATTCTTCAAATGCTTCTTATATGTCTTACTGTGAAGAACATGATATATCACAGTCACATTGTAAGAACTATTTGGGGGCTGGAGAGATGGCTCAGAGGTTAAGAGTACTGAGTGCTGTTCCAAAGGTCCTGAGTTCAATTCCCAGCAGCCACATGGTAGCCCATAACCATCTATAATGTGATATGATACCCTCTTCGAGCCTGCAGATGTACATGCAGGCAGAGCACTGTATACAAAATGAATAAATAAATCTTAAAAAATATTAATACAAAAAAAGAAGTATCTGAAAGGTAAATACAGGATCACTATGCCACGTGGGTGGAAACCCCAATGTCTCCTCTTTCAGTAGAGTTACTTTGACCAAGTATTTCTGTGTTTTGCCTGTGTGAATATGAAAGCATCTGCATGACTGTCATGTGCCAAGGAGTAACTCACACATCTGATATATGGGGAAGTGTTCTTGCTATATAGTCATGCCCCAAGTACCTTGGCTGTTACTGTAAGACTTACTGTATCTGTAAGACTGAAGCAAAATCACAGAGTATGCTGGGAGGGAGAAAGTAGTTCCTACAGGAAGGAATATTTGGTAGTAGTTACATGAATTCATAATGCAAGTTAATTTTAAGGTAGAGGAGGACTAAAAGTAAAAATTTCAAAATTAAGAAGATTTTTGAACAAATGATCTCAGAGACAAAAAAAAAAAATACAACAAATGACTGTGAAGAAATTAACCAAGTAAGGTTAGTTACCACAATCTAAGTCTTGGAAACCCTACTGAATTGCCACAAAATACGGGATAACATTCACTTCTGATGGTCATTGTACTGAACTCACCATTTGGTCATAAATTTAGTATCTCCCACTGTAAGTTTCAGCTGAGTTGAGTCAGAAGGAATCCACATAGCTTCATCTGTTAGTCAGGGGGACTTTCACTGACCGCTCCGCTGCTCCCTGTAAGAAAATTTCCTAGAACTTCTTGTACAGATACTGCTCTTTCTCAGAACCATTTACTTGAACTCACTTAAAAGAGCTACATGTGACTGTAAAGTGACTTTGTAGGAAGGACTAAGAATGATTTATTTCTACCCTGAGCTCAGGATCCAGGGGCATATGAAATAAATCTATCTAAACTTGACAAGATGTGGCTATAAACTTTATGTCCATATAATCTAATATTTAAGATAAATGAAAATTTAAAAGTATTTAGGAAGTTTAATGTGAAAATATCAGCCACGTAAAACTGATTTTATTAATTTCTTGCAGCATGTCAAGTACTCTGAGAATCCTGAAGTTAAATAATCCAATTATGGTCTCCTCCTCTTTCAGACAACAGTCTTGATAAAAATCACTTTATGATAAATAAAGATTTTTTTAAGAGTAAGAAATTTGTCATCTGTGATATAAACAGATTGAAAAAATAGAATATCAAATTCTAATTAAAATGATGACAGTAAATGATATTCTACTAAGCAAAGTGCCAATATATACCATCTATTAACTGTCATATCCAGGGACCACAGTAATTCAGAGCTGTTACTTATATTTCATTTCTAAAAGGGAGATGGGCTTATTTTTCTTGTCATATTATGCCTGTGAAACCAAGGGATTTGTTGTCATAATTTATGAATTCTTCACTTGATGTTGCATTCAAAAAAGTCACACAACTATTTTTGAGTTAACAATTTTATCTATAAAAAGTAAGACATATTTTTTTTCATTTTGATCATGAATATTCCATTTGGGCCAAGTTTGTTTTCCCACATTTCTGCTCATCAATACCATGTGATATTGGGCACACTGTCTCAGGGAACATTGTGGATTGCTCCATTCTGTTCTCCATTTCCTATTGAGCATATATGCATGGTGTGTATGTGGCAGTGTGCGTATGTGTGACACAGCACCATATGTGCAACTCATGAGGAAAACTTTGAGGCTCTGGCTTCCTCTGCCCACCTATCTATGGGTTCTGGGGCTTATGCTCAGGTCCCCAGGCTTTGGAAAAATGAGCTCTCACTTGTAAGCTATCATGGTGTTTCTATGCAATGGCTTTCTAAATGTGAGTTGGCTGTCTTTGTAGAAAAAGACTGTATTCCTCCTCTGGAGGAGTGGGAGACGAAGGGCTACTGACTGCTGACCAAGCTCTTTTCTCCTTCAACTCTTCAACCTACCTCATAGGTTCTCAATTGCAGACACTATCACTGTGCATAAATTACTGTTCTACCAGCAGCATAACTGATTTGCACCACCCACAAGAAGAAAACAGGAGAAGGAGCATCTTTAACTGTCTGCCTTCAGTTTATTCACAACCCAGATGGGAAATGGGAACTTCACCAGAACTGCATATCAAAGTAACCAATTGCATATTTTCCTTTTTTATACCTCTGGACACGACTCAAGAGCACTGTTGATTGAAAATAGTCAGGATGCGTTCATTGACTCATTGGGTTGAGTCAAGGAAGTAAATGTCATTATATACTTGTGCATGCTGGAGGATTTGGTAGTACATGGACCTAAAGAAATCATTACCTTTGCTCATTAAGATTCTGAAGCCTAATAGTTAACACCGATTTCTGTGGTTGATTTGCCATGAGCCATGATAGGGAAGAACACTCAGGATTTTGAATCTCTGCTTTATAGAACTCCAGAATAATTATTAACCATAGAGAAAAGCAGGCATGTGCTCTAGGAAAACACATATAAAGTGATCATATGAGAATACTCTAATATAGAGACAAAAAGGCATCTGGAGTTAATTTTTTATGCCTATTTACCTTAAGAAATAGAAGGCTTAAGCAAGTTAAGAACTAGGAGACTCTTAGAGTAGGAAACGACATAGACTTCCCCATTGAAAAGCACACCAATTGGCTATCTAATACCAAATGGTGAATCTTGAAAACATTCATCCAAGTAACATACATAGGCTGAGGAGGGTATATTTATTAATATGTAAGTATGTATATAAATAAATAATAAAAACTAAAGAAAAACTCATGGATTTGAACAAAAACAAAAAGCATTATATGGGGCTGGAGAGATGGCTCAGTGGTTAAGAGCACCGCCTGCTCTTCCAAAGGTCCTGAGTTCAATTCCCAGCAACCACATGGTGGTTCACAACCATCTAAAAATGTGATCTAATGTCCTCTCTGGTGTACAGATGTACATATAGACAGAACACTGTATACATAATAATAAATAAATCTTAAAAAAAAAGCATTATATGGGATGATTTGTATGGAAGAAAAGAAAGGAGGAAACAATGTAATTATATTATGATCACAAAAATAAAAATGAATATTTGAAAAATTGTTAAATATAGAAAATAATTCAACAAAGTTTAAGATATCTCTCATATTCCTGTCTTCAAATGATGTTTGAATTCAGTATTGAACACATGATTTTCTTATTGCAAAATGTACAGCATTTATTCACATACAGACAAAAAGGCACACATTTTACTAAATAGTTCAATAAAAATTACAGCTGTCTTCAACTAGTTTTATAAAAACTTTCAAAAAGGGGATAGAAATAAATACAGGACTGGGCCATGTTATATAAAATAGTCATCTCTACACAGACTTTGTTTAACTTCTGATTTTAACTTCATGCACCCTTTTTTTTTTTCAAATTTAGCTGAATGGACATCAAGCTAGGCACATAGTGAAAAATCCTCTGTACAAGATTACAAATGTAATGACAAGTTTGCCCACATTTAGGTTGAAAAGCTTTCAAATGTTCCAAGTTATGCTGAACCAAAAACAAAACAAAACAAAACAACAAAATAAAAAAAAAAAAGAAAATAAAAAATGTTCCCCACAAAAGCTAAACAAAAAATAAAAAAAATAAAAAGCCCACTCTTTATTACTGCTCTGAAATGCAAATGATATAGAGCATGATTTCCGACAGTGTTACGATGGCTTTGTAAGTTAGCTTCCTGTCATGCTGGGAACTCTGTATGAGGTGGCCATAAGTAGAGACAGCCCACCTACCCACTTGCATTCTATTAGTATTGAGCTTTTTGTTTGTTTGTTTTTTTGAACCTTCCTTGTGCATCCTGACCAAGAAATATCTTTGATTATGATCAATGTATTATGTCAAAATGTAGGCTAGTTAAACTTTTGTGCAGTTGCCTGGAATGTCATTTGCTAGGTTATAAACACGAAATTTAAATGAAGGGTTTTATGTGTTATGAACACATAAATTCTTAAATGCTTACATAGACTGCTTAATAAAACAATAGTTTCAAACCATAAAACATGTTCTAATTGCCACATATCATATTAACCAGTTTGCTTCCATCTGCTAATTGGTCTCAGAAATACTTACAGAGTTCCAGAGTCGAGTAAACACTCACCTGAGCTGCATATGTGTCAGGAGCTGGAGAGGCAGCCTCTGCATGCAAATAGTGCATCACCGGAACACACATGTTCAGGCTAAGCTCTCTAGCTGCTTGAGCACTCAGTGCTTTCTCACGACTAAAATTTTATTATATAACCATAACAGTAGTAGTAAAAAGTTTCAAAATGGAATGAATGGAACTTGCTTAAAGAATTACTGTTTTCCGTTTTAAAGCTCTTTTCATGCACTGATTAATGAATGAAACAGCATGTAGGTGTACTCACTGGGGCGACTTCCGTGGATCTGTAGTAGATATAGACAGATGCTTTGTTCATCTGGTTACTGATAATTTTCACTGGTATTTCCTTATCTATATATCTATATCTGTCTATCCATCTATATAGTGTCAGTATATTATATACATATTTAGCTATATTGCCTGTATTTTAAATCATGACTATACTAAATATTTCCAACCATGTATAAGAGCATGAATATCAAAGTCCAGAAAACATTCTCATATCCCATTGTTACTTTGCCAAAATGTTCTATTTTTATTCGTCCCATTGGTAAATATATTAATTTTAGGTATTTGCTAACTTATATTTCAGTAATTACATGTGCATGTACACAGATTCTACAATTATTGTAATTAATGGCTGCTAATAATAGTCATTACCAAAACAAATAGTGAACAATTTAGGAGAATAAACACTAATTTTTTCAATTCTCCATATCTATTCTGAGTTTTTATTTTGTTTTACTGTTTTATTTTTAGATTTATAGTAGTTGTCATAGGACTTTGTTTCTTATTTCATCCATCTTGTTTATTAAATTCGATTTCATAAGGATGAAAAAGAAAAGAAAATTAAAAGCTTAACCCTCCTTTATTTCTTCCCAGGTCATCCTCTCCACTACCCAATGTTGTTAGCAGACTCATTTTAAAGACATGTATTACATGAAATACGTGTAATATTTTCTGACTTTTCAAACTGTCTTTGCAGATTGAAAAATAGATGAAAAAGTATCAATCATCTGACTGAGAAGAAAATGTAAGACAATGACCTCATCCTACACTCCTCACTAGCCAATTTAAATCCTGTGCTTGAATATGGAAGCTGTAAACACAGAAGGTCACCTGACCTGGCAACCACCGTAAGTTAATGTGAGATCAAACCTGGGTGTTCCCGGAAGAGCTCGCCCACACTGGCTGTGTTACTTTACTACAACTTTGATGTGAACATAAACATGCATGCAACACAAAACCGTATGTTCCATCACACTGCACGGTACCAAAAGATGCACCTGATAGTTCTTGGCTTACATTTGTAACAGCTGTGTGTGATGAGTTGTACTTTTTAACAGGATAGACAAAGTGACAATGTTTTCTGGGCTGGTAAAAACGTAATGAGCTATGTATTGAAAGCAAACTTCTTAAAAGATTTTCCATGAATGTTCCTCAGCATATAAGTTTCAAATTAGTTTATCTTTAGATTGTATTCTATTAGAATTTTTAAGGAAAGATTCTCTCTGAACGGCGGCCAAGATTATAATAAAAATTTTTCAAATGATATTTGACTTTAGATGACGACAGAATTTCCAACAAATTGGATATGGCCTTAACTACACTTGTGACAACTTATATTGGGTTTTATGCAAACTGATACTATCAGCATTGGAAATTTTAAAGTCATTAATATGAAAATTTCTTTCATCTTTAATAATGGTAAATTATAAGTAATGCATATATATTCATTATATCTCAAAAGGATGACCTTAAGATAAATTTTCGTGACCTATGTTGCTTTTAAATATATCTTTGTTCTGCCAAGTTGCTTAAAATTTGTGGGGGAAAAAAGGGTTGCAAATGGAAGACATTACAGAAACTTTGGTAAAAAGCCCCTGGCATGGAGACTCCTTGCAGTCATATGGTTTATCCCTCAAGAATATTCCTGAATGTTTCCTTTTGACAGAAGTATGCTAAAACAAGGTCATGTCTACTGGCAGCCTCCCTATCGATTTGTTTATACAAAGTGGACAGAAAGAGAAAGTGTATATAATTAACAAGGTTGTAGTGAGCAAGTTATTGCATTTTACTTATTAAGAGAGTAATCATTTGTGTAAACTAGAAGGTGAGGCTCAAATGCCCTGTATTTGCAATTCCTCCATGAATCAAAGCAGAACCATTGTTCACCAGGGCAACATTTTTGCTCTTTTAAATACATTTTACCTGATTTTTATCATGCTTCACATTTTTATTATATTTATATCTGGATCTTGATTTATTAATTTTTGACCCACCAGAGTAAAATAAGTAATTTTTCTCATCGGTAGAACTATCCAATAAAAGAAATATAAATGAATATTTTCAGAGCATATAGAATATAATTTTTAAAAATCAATATAAATATGTATTTTTTTTTATTTTCAAGATAAGGATTCTCCTTAGAGCCCTACCTATCCTAGAAGTTGCTCTGTAGATCAGGTTGGCCTGGAACTCAGAAGTTCGCATGCCTTTGGCTACAGAGTGCTGGGACTAAAGGTGTGCACGACCACTGCCTAGTTTAAAATTAGAAATGTTAAATTGCTAAAATTCACCAAAACTTAAATATATATGCTTCTAATCATCAAAATACACCTTAACATACAAAAGATGGAGTAAGAGATGCCTCTACCTATATAGACCTAAACAACAAATAAATATTGACTATGAAATATCTAGCATATTTATAAACACTACTCAGGAAAGATATATGTTGTCAAATTTTTGGTTGAAAAAATGAGAAATGGGATAACAGGATGGTTCAGTAAATAAAGGATCTTACCACCTGTCTCCACAAGGTGGAAGGAAAGAACTGACTCTCTTGAGGTATCCTTTGTCCTCCATATTGGTGTCAGGGAAAAGAGCACAACTGTGCTTCTGCACATGCTCATGGACACACAATGTACACAAGCACACATTTTCACACTCACACACCAAATAAATGAAGTTATTTTAAAATAGAGTATTAAAAATAACAACTTAGAGTTCTAATACAAGTTGTAGTATACAACACTAATCAGGAAGAAAAATATAAATATATAAATGAATAAGGGAAACAAAGAAATAACATACAACTGATATAAACAATTTAGACATTAAAATAGAGATACCTTTAAATAAAACTAAGGAAAAGTGATATGAGTGAAATAATACCAGATATGATAAAGATTTGATATAAGGAACTGAACAATTTTGTGCCAAAATTGTAAAATTAGCTGCACTCTATCATGCCTAGTTGCATGCTGTTTACATGTTAATGAGGACTTTAAGTCTGTAGATGAATATACTGCTTGTCAAGGGCATCTGATTCATTCTCTCAATGTGCATGTGAAAACTGAGGCATAGAAAGAAAGAGGTCATCTTTCCAATGTGAAGAAACACTTTTATTTAACTGATTTTTCTCACATTATCAATAAGTCAAAATGCTATTGTCAAAATGTCCCTTTGGTGAACGAAGGCCACTGGTGCTTCTGTCTGTAGCCTCTGCAGAGACTGGAGGGTGCTCTGAAGACACTGGGCGCTATGTGCTCTTGAAAACCTCAGGGCCGTAAATGCACTAATACACTTTGGTGGGTCACGGTTATATTTGTCCAAGAGAAAGGAAAAAAGGATCAGAGTCCTAATTTAGAAAGGAAGACAATAAGCACTTTAAGAAGCGTAGGCAGATGATGGGGTCTGACATAGTGTAAGACCGTTAGTTATTGGGTCCTTGCTCAAAGCATGTCTCTAGCTCAACACTTGACTCTACACAGTTGTTAAGCCCTCATCAGGAAGGCTTCCTTTCCTTCCTTCCTTTCTGTTTTTACTTCCTTCAAAGAATGTCAGGTTCTGTCACTATATAAAATGAGAAATTTAATCATCCTGCAATAGTATTCCATATATATATATATTTTTTTTTTTTTTAGAGAGGAAAGACATATCACTAATTTATGTAATGACCTCTAAAGATATGAAACTGCAGAAAGTTTGAATTTAGGCGAAAGCTGTGCAGACATTTCCAAACCAAGACATGATCCATGATTTCAATTAACCACTGACATTACTGGTGTGGTTTCCATGGTGGGGAAGACAAGAACAAATGATTTGATGATCAATTTCTGAACAGAGTATTTTTTCAGGGCAGTGGGCGTAGTGATAGATCCACAGCTACCTCTATGAACTACCCATGCAATTTAGTCCTAATAATGAATAAGCAACCTCATTTAAAATTTCATCTGCACATAGTACTTAAAGGTTTAACAACTGACATTCCAAATGAAATGAAGGCAAACAATCTGTGGGTTAGGAATTATGAGGGAACCATCTGCACAGACTCCCTCTGATATTAAAGTTGTATGTTTACAGTGGGATAACGGATGATGGAACCGTGACCCATTTTAATCAAGGGCTATGATGAGTAAGAGAGTTCAGAAATGGAAAACTTACCCCAACGGCAGGGCTTCTGGAAATAAATCAAATCCTGGCATTTCACCCAGACCCTATAAAGTCTTGATTACTAGATCATAGCTTTAAAACAGAAGCTAACTGTGTTTCAGGCCTTGGTAACGGTACCTGAAATTAAGCATCTCAGGCCAGGAAATGAAAGATGATTCAGGCCTTCTCTTTTGTCTGGTATGTAGATGGAGAGAAATATATAACTCAGGAGAAGGAGAAGAAGTCTACGTTAGCTTGTTTTTCTTCACTCATGAATCTTTTACAACCTTGCAAAATACTGTATACTGAGAATTCAAAATAGAAAAGAAGCAACTGGAAACCTCCCTCCAGGTTCACTGTGTATGTGAGGATGGCAACAAAAAGATACAGGGAGAACAAGGATACTTAAATAGAAGGCGAAAAAACTACCTTTGATTTTAAAAAGTATTGTAACATTGGCATATACTGAGATGAAAAAAAATTCTTCATAGTCTTAACTATTAGCTCACGTTCATGGTTGATGAGTATGTTCTTTTTAAAGAAATGAACACTTAAGTTAAGCAGTAGTGATGTCCCAGATTTCTTAGAAAATGAACTAATATAATACTAACCTCCTGCAGATATTAATTACAGGCTAAACACTAGGTGCTTTCTACAATCTTCCTTTATTTCATTGTTTATTTTTGTGTGTGTGGGTCTTTTGCATGTATGTGCATATGTGTACCACATGTATTCGGTGTTCATGGAGGCCAGGAGTGGTCATTAGATCTCCTAGCAATGGAGTTACTGTTGCAGGATATTTGATCCCATTGTGAACTCAGAGATTGTGAACTATAAAAACCTGTCTTTGGTTTGCTGTGGTTCAGCCCTAACACACACCTTTAATCCAAGACCATTCTGTTTATTATAGATGGGTCTTGTCTCTCTATTACTGTCCCACTAAAACTGTCTCTTGTCTCTCTGGGCTGCCTGTTGACTAGCTTCCCTTTCCTCTTTCTTTCTGTGAGAGCTGGACATCTCCTATTCTATCAAGTCTTTCTCTCATTCACCACCTTTTCTGCTACTCAACTAGACATCACTTTCAAACATGGAAGCTACTTTCTACAAACTAAATTTACTTTCATCATTTAGAAATAAAGGCATGTACCGCCATGCCTGGGTCTAAGTTTTTCTTTACCTTATATTTGCTCTATTCCAGGCTGGCCTGAACTCATATTGGTTGCCTCTGTATTCTGCATTTAACATGTATTTATTCCAGCCAGATCATATAGACCTAGAAGGTCTTCGGATGTGTTCTCTTGCTGAAGCAACCATGTTCTGATAATGCCAGCAAAGTACACATGTAAGGAAGGAGCTAGGATTGTCTTTCTAGTAATGTTGTGCAAAGGACTGCAATGATTCCAGCATCTTGTAATATTAATCCTTAAAAGAGAAGTCTCTCCAACATTCAGAAAGATGCCTTTGTATTTTGTCCGCTGGAAAATAAGGTGCAGGGTAATTTGCAAAGTACTCTGAGAGGGATGCTGCATAACCCTAGAGCTTGGCTTAGCCACTTAGAATCCTGTTCTGCTGCCAGAGAGTTCAGAAACATCTCCTTCATTTCTTGCTCTTAGGGCCAAATAAGATCTAGTAAGGAAGACCCAGGCAAAGGGAAGATTCTGAAAAGCAACCTTCTTTTATCATGTACAATCTGAGCAGGAAACCTGAAGTGATGTGTGTGAACCGCAACCTACAACCAAGCCAAGACACTTTTAATTGCAAAAGGTTTGCATATCTCTAATTCTCTAATAGAGTTGAAGTTGCTGTGCTGTGTTACCTCAGCTAAGATGAGGGGCTATATGTGAATACCTTGGAATCTAGGTAAAATTAGTTAAAATCTGCTTCATAGCCAAAGAATACATAAGGAGTAACAGAAGGTGTGAAAAGGAGCTAGTTGATGACTCTTTTGAAGAGCCCTGGTCACCTTCTATTTTTTCTTTGTAATGTTTATGACAGATTCCAAAATGTGCGTCTTCCTGGACAGGGAAGAGAATATACTATGTTTCCATAGAGGCATCTAAAAGTAATATTTAATATTTGTGTGATTCAATGCAATGAAATAGTTCTACCCTGTGCATCTTCTCAAAGAAATTAAAATTTAAAAGCAAGCTTCTAATTATTTTCCAAATTAGCATCTTGTTGCCATAAATATTAAATATTTGTATGAATAGTCTCAAATATAACTTTAATTTATGCATATGCATTTTGTTGACAGAATGCAGACATGGAGAGGAAACAACACAAGCACAGGAAATACTCTGACATCTATTGTAATAAAGAATCTTTTAAAAGATTCTTTTTGAGTCAATATCATAAATAAATAAATAAGAATAAACTATAAGTTGTTAATATCACCACCTTTATGGATATGAAAATTAATTGTCAATGATCTTAAGATAATTCACCTATATCCTGGTAAGTGTTTGATATTTTTTAAAGAATCCAAAGTTATCATGTGATACACCAGTCTAAAGAAATGGCTGTCATAGGATTAGATCTATTCAGAAAGGAGAGTATCTTCACCCTGCGGCCCTGAGTCTACAGTATGGGTTGTCTTCCTCAGAGTTTCTCTGTTTCAATGCTTTAAGTTCTTGGGAATTCAGTTCAGGTAGCAGCTTCCTCAAGTGGTTCCCTTCCAAATTATTTTGTCAGTCCATAATTATCATGCAGCATTTGTTTTAGTTACTTAAAGACATAAGTCTAAAGATCTCAGACCCACACATCAGTGAGAATACTTGATGCTTGAAGAAACTCACAGCTGATTAAGGAACAGAGAATAAGATTTGTTGATCTAATCAGCCATTAATCAGAACACCTATAACACAGCCCTCCAAGGCACACAGGGTCCACTGAAAAAGAGAGGGACAGAGAGGCATTAAGAGACAGATGCTGAGGGAAGACCAGTGTCTTCATCTTCACAAAATAACAGGAATGTAACACTTACCAAGACAATGCCATCCAAGTTTGCCTGCACAAGATTTGCAGAAGAGAGATTCAGGCAGCATTTCAGCGGGAAAGATGGGTGCTCAGAAGCCTACACCTGATTGAGAGGCTGGTAACAATTGATGGGTACTGGGGAAAAGTAAGTTTTGTTTAAGTGTGTGGCCATGTGTAAGGGTTACTAAGAATGTGTGTGTGTGTGTGTGTGTGTGTGTGTGTGTGTGTGTGTGTGTGTGTGAAGTTAGAAGGAGGCTCGAAAAAGTGGACTGGGACAAGTTAAAGAGAACAAAGGAGGATGAACAATATCAAAATATGCTGTACATATGTACATTATCAAAGAATTAATAAATATTTTAAGTGATACTTGAATGACCTATTCATTATCTTAAAAATAAGGAGTTACATATCTCTTTTGGCTTTGCTGATAGAGGTCTTATATGCCATAGCCACAGAAAGCTAAGATTCATATAGAATTTACCCTTCTTTCTTTATCATTTTTATAATGATCTAAAAGAAAATTGCTTTCTCAGTAAAAGCCTAAAAGAATTAAAGCTTATAGTTTAAATTCTGGCAGTTTATTTTTATATATACACTCAAGTAGAAGACTGGTTATAAGGCATTTAATTTAGGTAGCAACTATAATGATTACTTTAATTAAAATGAGTTCCTAAGTAGCTATCATTTTATAAAGTTATATTGAAGTGCTTCACAAAGAAAATAGGTATTTGAATTATAGACAAGATTTTTTCCATCAATGCACATTATTTTTAAAATGAACATAAAACTTTATAGTAAAATTTTGCAAAATTAAGCAAACATCCTCTTCATGTTTAAAATATTTGATTTCTTTTTCTATTTCTTACATGACTTAGTGTTTTATTATTAGTTTCCCCAGATGCTCTAAGGAGACCATGACATCATCACTGGTGGACTGTAATAATTGCATATAAGAGAGATAATGAATCTCCTGTCACTCCTAAAGGCAAACAGCCACAGCCTTCCAATCTCTGGTCTGCAAACTCAGGTGCTGTGTGTTACTTCCTCTTCTTTCTCCATAAAGGAGGACTGGGGTCACAGGGGGCATTGTCATGAAAGTCCTCCTCCCACCTTGAGCATCCCCTGGCCCATGTCTCTTAGGCACCAGAAGTAAATAGGATACATAACCGATAATTCAGGTGGCTTTTCCAACTGACCTGAGACTAGACCTAAATTAGAATGTTCCCTTCCTATTTAGAAGCCTCCTTGGAGACTATGCTCATTTCGTTGTTTGTTTGTTTGTTTGTTTGAAAGAAAGTACGAAAAGAAAGGAAATGGAAGGCAAAGGAAAGGAAACGAAATGAAACCAAAAGAAAGGAAAAGAAACTAAAAGAAAGGAAACGTAAGAAAAATGATCATAAAAGTAGATAAAAATTTTTGTGGTGTCACAGCCTTGAAATCCCAGCCCACAGGAGATAAAGACAAGAGAAACAGGAGTTCAAGGTCATCCTTGGGTACACAGTGAGTTTGTGGCCAACCTGGATACACACATCCAAACTTTGTAAAAATATTGGTTCAGTGCTTTTACATAAAGGTCAAAGAATGCTAGACAAGGTGTTGTATACCTATTCTCCCCACATTTAGGTGGCTAATGTCAAAGGATCCTGAGTTTCTGGTCAGCCTGAGCAATATAAGGAGACCTCACCTTATAACAAGACCCTTTATTTTTTTTCCTTTATTAATTTTTTCTTTTTACATCTCAATGGTTATCCCATCCCTTGTATCCTCCCATTCTTCCCTCCCTCCCATTTTCCCCTTATTCCCCTCCCCTATGACTGTTCCTGAGGGGGATTACCTCCCCCTCTATATGTTCATAGGGTATCAAGTCTCTTCTTGGTAACCTGCTGTCCTTCCTCTGAGTGCCACCAGGTCTCCCCCTCCAGGGGACATGGTCAAAGGTGAGGCACCAGAGTATGTGAGAGAGTAATATCCCACTCTCCACTCTACTGTGGAAAGTGTTCTGACCCTTTAAAAGTAACCAAACAAAAAACTCATTAACAATAATTCTTCTTAAAATGCTGACTTCAACTTCCTGTCACTACTAAATTTACTAGTTTTGTTTTGAATTTTGACATTCTGAAAAGTATAAGAAACTCTGAAGGAAACATGATGTCTACTCACAGGAATGTAAATACAGTTGTATTAGCATGCTGAAAGGCAAATGTTTACATCAAAGTCATAATCAGTTCATAAAACTGCTCTTGTAATCATATCCAAAAAATTCCATACTTGTTTAATTCAAACCATGTGGAAAATTTGCTACTCATCTCACCACAGTACAGTTAGTCTATTTTCACACCGTTGCTGACATGGAAACTCTTAGCTATATTTATTTTTCTATTGTACCAATGCTTGACATTGGTGAATACCTCATCTCAGAAGAAAGACTAGACTTAAAAGGAAAAACAAAGAACTCAAATGCACTATTCCACACAGTAACCCACACTGCATGAATATAAGATCATACAATGCCTGAGCTTTTAGATGTACTGGAGATTTTCTGTAAGATGTCAAACAAAGTCTGGGCTCTAGCTGCCTGAAAGCCAGTGTGAGGCATGAGCCTTAATTAGCAGAACCATAAAATGAATTAATAATTAAGAACAGAACTTTAAAAATTAAAAACTTCATACATACTAAAACTTACTCTCAGAGTGAAGACTATACTTCTCTGTGGGTATAAGGACAAATGTTCATAGGTTGATGTTAGGAAATATCCTAGTTCAGTAAATTAGTGGTTGTGATTATATCTCCTAGTACCATCGGAAGCCTCACCCTTAAAATCTTAGCAACATGGCAAATTAAATGTGAGCTGAACAAGAGTGACTCCAACAAACGTACCAAACTGACAGGAAAAAACTCATGGGGCCTCTACCGCACACAAAGAACTACAGGCAACTGTGTAAAGCTGTGCTCAGGAAAGATATGCCCAAGAGAGCGCACAACACCTGGTTGTCTAGTACCAAACTGTCCACCCTGAAAACACATATACAAATAACATGTGGAATCAGATGTATGTATTTATGTATGCATAGATGTTTGTATGTATGTATGTATATATACATATAATATAATATAATATAATATAATATAATATACATATATATGCATGTGTGTGCAGGAACAATTAATGAAAAACAGGGCATGAATTTGAAGGAGAGCATTGCTGGATAATGGGAATATTTAGAGAGGGGAAAGAGAAGGAAGAAGCATTGAAATTAAATTACAATATGAAAGAACAAACCTGATTTTTCTTTTTTAAACTGTTGGAAATACCAATAATAGCAATGTTACCAGTACATGAGAAAGAGATTTCTCCATGTTTTTTGCACTGTCTATTACCTGTCATTTAATAAGATTACTACCTATCTGTTTGACATCATCATGCTACACGCTTTTCACCCAGATTTCGGAAATCTGGGTTATCTAATGGGAAGAGGTGAAAGGGAGGGTTATGTGGCATTCATGTAGGAGACACAGATATCATGTGTACCTATTTAGTGAACTCCTAAATCTGTCACCTGGAAATAGCAAATACTGAAAGCAGATTTCAAGCCCACAAATAAAACCACCAGAAATCATCTTACCTTCCATCAGCACCATCAGGGAAAAGCATGACTGACTTCAATGTAAGGTGATATCATTTATGTTTAAGAACATATTTTTTGTCTATCTTATGAAGTTATTGTTGATAACTTCAAAAATGTAAAAAGTAAAAACTTTTATATATGTAAGTAAAGCAAAAAAGCAGGAAAGCAAAGGGGCTACTCTGTTTTATGACATTCTTGGGAAATATGCTAGTTTCACAAACCTGTGAGTTATTATTAATAAGTGAAATATCCAAGGCAATTAATGATTAGTCTGTCTGCCAAGGCAAAATAGAACACACAGGTCTTAGAATGTTTTCTGTAATTGACCACACAGTGCACCATTGTCTTGCTTTAAAGACTTTTATTCTGGTAAACGCTTTGTTGGCAGCTCATATGCAACTACATCTAATAAAAATTTATATTCATATTTTTTAACCAAACAGAGCTGTTTTTCAAATTGTATAAGTTCAGGTTCCTGGAAAATGTCTTATGTATTATGATAATATATGAATAGAAAAAATGACATCAAAATTGCTTGTTATGATATTGAAAACTATTTTAATAATACTCTGAGAATGTAAGAAACAGAACAGCAGTTCTTTAACATTTCACTTGTTGATGTTAATGTTATTACCCAAACACTAGCACTAGTTTAACAATGAGACTCTTCAGGCATTTTGTGTAGGCTGGTAGAAAGCTACTCCCCCCATCAGTGATCATCAGCACACAACTAGATGTCTTTTCTCAGGTATCTGCTGGGTATCTTCAACATGCCTGGATCTTCGTGTGAAGCAGATACCACTGTCCATAGAACACACCTTACTCTGGTCTTTGCAAAGTAAACACTAGCGAGAAAGGGGATAACATTTAAAACACATTTATATTTCTCAGTTGTTTCAGAGGTTTGCTCTTCTTTTGTTTGTTTATTTGTTTGCTTTTGAGGTAGAGTCTTACAGCCAAGAATAGCCTACATGTATACACTGAAACATGAATGAGACTTGAAATTCCAGGTGTACTGTTATTCAAGATGATGAATTGTTATTGTAAACCTTATCATCATTAATTTAAATTAGATAAAACAACCATGCCTGGTTTTTGCAAAGTTGAATTTGACTGATGATTTAAATTTTTATCTCAATAATGAAATGTGAAGAGAGCTAGGAAAAGCATAATAACCACCATTGTGTATTGGTGATTCCTATTGGCCATTGAGCCACTACACATTAAACTGCACTGTAAAGCTGAACTAAAATATCCTATTGTGAGCAACACTGACAGACAGAGTAGAAAAGAGAAAGAAGAAATAGACACACTGTGAACCTCACAGGAACATTTATATTCAGAAAGGGAATTTTTGCTTCAACAAAGGGGATATACTTGTCCATTCATTTGGAGGGAGTGTATCTGACTGTCTATTCATTTGGAGTGTACACCTCTGATTCTCTCTTCTTTTTAGTTCTAGAAAGATGAAGCATGGCTGACCTTGCTCAGGTTACTTTGACTCCATGGGATCTTTTATACTTCCATATATATTTTCTATTTGCATGAAAAGTGTCATGGAGTCTTATTGAATTTTTACTTACTTTGGGTGGATGGTCTACCACTCCATTAACACAGGAGTTCTTTGTATATTTTGGTGTCTATCTCATTTTCCCAGAGATTTAAATTCCTCACTGTGAAGGTCTTTCAGTTCTCTGACATGCTTATTCCTGGATATCTTAATTCCTTAAAGGATACTGTGGTAGGAGAATTTCTAGGATTCTTCAGCATGTTTGTTATTGGTATATAGAAAGGCTACGGATTTTTGTCAGTGGATTTTCTATGCAGCCACTTTGGTAAAAGTGACAATCACTTGTAGAATTTTTCTGGTGAAATTTCTGGGCTGTCTTATGTATAATATATGATCTGTAAACAGATTTACTTCTGCTTTTCTTTTTTTTTATCTCTTGAATTCTCTTATCTTGTCTTATTGCTACATCTAGATATTCAATGACAATACTGAAAAAGAATAGGGTAGTGGACAGTCCTACATCCTTTTTGATTTTAATGTGATTAGTATAAGTTTTTCTATGTTTTAAAATGTTGGCTATGTGTTTGTCATATATAGCATTAATCATGCTGAAGTTTATTTCCTCAAGTTCTATTCTTTTTAGAGATTTTATAAGTAAGATATATTGAATTTTGTTAAAAGTTTTTTTCTGCATTGATTGTGTTAATCATGAGAACTTTGTATTTAAGACAATTTATATGATTTTCTATTGTTTATTTATTCATTCATTTTCTAAAACTCATTTTATTTGACATGTAGAATGTTCGGCCTGACTGTATGTCTGTTGAAACTGTGCTTGTGGATGCCAGAATAATGATTTGACACACATAAACTAGAGTCACATATGGCTGTTAACCACCGTACGGGTGCTGGGAATCAAACCCAAGTCTGCTGGAAGAGCAGCCAGTGCTCTTGATCACTGGCTTATCTCTGCAACTCCACTAATAAAGACTTGCTTAAGGGGAACTACACATGCACCTCGGGGATAAATCCAACTTGATCATGGGGAGTGATATTTTCTATTCCTGTCTTATTTGTTTTTCAGGTATTTCATTGCATCTAGGTTCATCTAGGATATTGGCCTAGAGTCTATTATGACTAAACACTATCTTTGCATACATCTATTCAGACTTCTATAGAGAAATTCCTAAAGTTTTGTACAAACATGTTTCTAATCACATGGTAAAAAAGATTTAATTATAGCCCAGAAGGCTCATCACATATAATCTTACAAATGGATAGATCTGCACCAGCTATCTAACATAGTCACACTAGTGTGTTTATTTCATGATATAATAAATAAGTCATTATCAGATAGAGTTGCCTTAATTCTCAACAAATAGGTAAACATGCATGTATAAAATACTATTTCATAAAAATTACACCTTTTATGCATCAATGCAAGGATTGTTGCATGAAAGAATATCTGTAAAATTACATATAGTCGCTACCTATGGTAAGTGAGACTACTTCCGGACTCTTTGAAGCATCATTTTTCTTACTATATTATTAAATTATTATTTCTGCATCATATTTTTTAAAAACATGCATATGTGTAAGTGGTTAGAACACTTATATTAACACAATACATTTTCTCAGACAAATACATTTTATTTTAATGCCTATCCTCAGTATATTTAAATTCAAACACACACTTGTTGACAATTAATGAATCATACCTCTGAAATAACCTGTTAAATGTTTGGTATTTTTATAGACACACAATTGGACAATTACATCACAGTAGAGGAACATGAGCTCATACTAAGAGTGACTCCTAGACAGTTTAAATGACTTGTCAGTTAGGTAAGGCTAGAGCAGGACAGGTGACTTGCAAACTGGACTCTCACTGCATTACACTCCTTCCAAAGTTCCCACCACTGTCTCCTTGTCTTTGAACAAGGAAAAGTAATTACTATTGGCTCAGGCAGTACTTACCATTGGCTCAAGCAGTAATTACAATTGGCTTAAACAGTATTTTAGGACAGTGGGGTATTAACCTAAATGAAAGAGAATTATTAATGCTGAAAATAGCATTTTGCATAACACAGATTTTATAGAATAAGATGAAAAGGACTCTAGGAATTAAAAGAGTGAGCGCTAGGCAGGGCACTTTAGCAGAATGCACAAGTCACTGGGTTTCAACAGCAGCCACACAAAATGCAAAAAGGATAGTTGAATTCTGAACCATTCATCATGTAAAGGAGAACTCTCAGATTTACCAGTTGTGACATGCATGTTTGAGCACATCCATCTATCACTTTGCCTTGTTTGTGATCCTTAGGTTGGTTGTCATTTGCAGAGCTTTGGTTTCTCAGTGTGTTGACTGAGAATTGATTTAATCAAACCTTGGGTTCTCTGATGTCTTGATGTTTAGTAGAGTCAACCAAGTGCCTGAAGAGCATGAATCAAAACCAAATGAAAATCAACCTGGCCTTGCATAGGGCCAAAGAGTAACTCAGAGAAAATGATGGCTGCCAATGTGAAGCAAAAGTGACATTTGTCTCCTGCAGAATATATCTATAGGATGCTCTAGTTGTCTCACAGATAATACAACATAGGCTGAGAGTAATTTATTGGAAATGCATGAAATATTTAACATCCTGGTTCAAAACATAAGTATCACATGGTTTTCCTCATAAATACGTATTTATAGATAGATATGTATTAAAGAGATTAAGTGAAAGTAGAAGCCCAATGAAGGTCTAATGGGAAGGGCAAGAGGAAAAAGAGAGGGTAATAGGAAAAAGACAACATCTCCGGGTTTCTTCCTTCTATGAAACCTAGATTTAACTCTGCATCTATGCACTTATGCAATGACTGTCTTTCTGTAAGTCTGTCTATTACTTATCAATCATCTGTGTCTCTATTGCTTGTCATAAAAGCAGATAGGATACGATTTGGTGAAGCTATAGACAATTGCAAGAGGTAATGGAAGATAGAAAGATTGGAGGCAACTGTGAGAAAGTTACCATGATGCATATATACTAAAATGTCACATTGCGTGTAAACAGATATTAATAGAAAATACCAAACAATGTTTTAATAAAATAAATGCTTGTGACAAGAAGCACTTCAAAGTTTGTGGTTTAGGGCATATTTTGGAGTATATGAATCTACATAATGGTATACATTTGCCCAGTTGAGTTTCACATATACTTTCCACCCAAAGCATTATGTAATATTTCTAGTATATCAGATTTTAACTATAGAGATCCCATGTACCCTGTTCTATCATTTTTAACTCTAGCCTCATGTAGGTATTTAAAAAGTTTTAAATTATGGAGACTGAAGATCTTTTTTCAGTTCCCCACACCTACCCTGATGATTCACAACAATTTCTAAGTCTGGTTCTGGGGAATCTGTCAGACTCCTCTGGGACTAGTAGGCAACTACACATATATGGTGCAAATACAGAGAGGAAGACACACACACATACACACACACACACACACACTCGCACACACACACACTCACACACACCACACACAAATATTGTTTTTAAAAACTCATTTGGAGTCAAGCTTATATTGGGTTTGTGTATTTTAAATTTTAGTTTATTTAGACATAAAATGGTTATAAGTTGTATATTATACCATTAATACATTCTCCATCTGTATTCACTTTAGAAAAGCTATGAAGTCTTTAATTCATTCATCATTGCATATGTAGCTCTCTGCTCCTATGCCTAGAAAATTGCTTTGTAATCCTTGTAAGTTTTGTTTAAAAATGGAATGTGTTACAGGTAATTAGAGTTAATTATTAATGTTGATAGATCCCATTTAATTTTATAACAGCAAAAAATAAAATAGTTCACATCTCATTAAAATCCGATAGAAGGTAAATCAGTTCACATAAAGATGAAGTTAAAAAATTGCTGCAAAAACTCGACAAAGCACTCAAATTGGAAGATGATTGTTCGTACTTCAGTTAAACAGACCAACACTAAAAAGGGACAACACATATTTCAAATGTGCTCCCTCTTCTAGAAGGCAGAGCACAAGGACATTACGTTGACTTTTTTAAAATGCTAGACAAATTGTTTTTGACATTCACGTTGAAATGATGACATTTGCAGTAGATAGCAAGAGAATCATATTATTACTACGTATGAGACAAATGACACGAAGCTCTCTGAATGTTAGAAATGACATGAGACCTGCTGGAGGAGGGTAGAATGCAAAAGGTGTTGGTTTGAGCGGGGACAAGTCCTGACAACGTCCTCTATGGGGACATATTACTTGGCTTCCCCCGAGGCTCATTGTCTGCAAAATCTCCCTCGTGGATCTAGGACAGGCATTTCAGTTATTAATAGCTTATATTGATTTCATGCTTAGTGTGCGCCAAGCACTCTTTCAGGATCTTTACCCTTGTCAGTTAATTAAATTATACTATATTAGCTACTGTAATTAAAACAATTTAACAGAAAAAGAAATAGAGGTTAAGTAACATTCACAGATAGTAATTGGGAAATGTGTAACCTGAACTCTGGTCACACTACTCTGGAAATCATTCATGGTCATTACCAAACGATGTCAGACAGGAAATGCCCAGCACAGGAACAACTAACCGACGGACAAACTGTTCTTGGTTTCTTTCAGAGTTTGGGGTCTTTGAAAGCCTTAATATTTCTATATTTTATGAGTGTCTTGTCCAGATGTGTGTTCAGGCCAACATGTGCACTTAGTGACTGCAAAGACTGGAGAGAGAGTTGTGAGCTGCCCATGCAGTGAGGAACTGACCTTGGACATCTAGACAAGAAGTATATGGCCATCATCACTGAACAATTTCTCCAGACCCAAATCTGGTAAGCTTCTGGCAACAGAAACCCTTAATATTTTCATCTGAAAGACTTCCAATCATTGATTCACTGTTGTATTATTCACCTACTTACCTTCAAATTATTAATGGATTTTATTCCATTAAAAGAGTATTAATGTAGAATATATGGTTTTCTTCTATCTTCTCATTCATATAATAAAAAAACTGGAATTATTATTACAGGCAATGATTGCCAATGTTAATTTTTATTATTTGTTTGTAAGAGGCTTACAAAGCCAACTTTATGATTTAAAAGATATTGCTATGTTAGAAAATACTGAAAGCAGCTGACTTTCCTCACATACTAAATTTAATAGTATATGTTTTGGTTTATACACAAGGGCAGAAACTTTTAGAAAAGTTTAGCATAATGGAGTCATGAAGCTTTTCTCAAGCTTCTCATTGTAATGAACTACATCTTTACAGCTAAAATCTGTAACATGGTAGTCACTGTGAGAAATATTTATTTGAAGAATTGTGGACTTGATCAAAATGCTTGTTTTTCTCCTTTTGTTTGATTTGCATTTGATGTGTTAGTTTAAAAAAATCTACCAAATATAAACTAACCTGTATCCATGGGGACTCACAGAGACTGAACCACAAACTAGAGAGCAAGCACAGGCTGGACCAAGGCCCCCTACACAAATGTAGCAGATTACAGCTTGGTTATCTTGTGGGTCCCCTAACAATTGTAGTAGGGGATGTCTCTGACTTTTGTTGCCTGCCTTTGGATCCCTTCCCTAGCTGGGATGCCTTGTCTGGCCCACAGTGTGAAAGGGTTTGCATAGTCCTGGTGTGACTTGATGTGCCAGGGTGGGTTGGTACCCATGGGAGTCCTCTCCGTCTCTGAGAAGAAAGGGAGAGAGGAACAAGGGGAGGGCTGTGAGGATGGGCCTGGGAGGAAAGGAAGGAGGGGTTGTCTTTAGACTGCAAAATGATTAAATAAATACATTAATAAAGAAAATATGTGAGAAAAAATGATCTAAGACATAAAAAGAGCACAAGACAAAGCTATGCACCTGTTGTCATTTTGAATGTAATCTAATCCCCTTTAAGTAACACTTTTACTGCAGTATATTTTAAAAGCAAGAATATATTTAACTAACTGGCAATTTTATTATACCATTCCGTGGTCCTTTAAACATTTAGCAGATAAAAGAATACATGCAAACGATGTAGCTTTATCCAACTTTTTATTACAAAGCACCATGGGCAATTTAATTTCATTTTCTAGTGCATTTATAGAATCGTAGGAAACAAAGCAGGCATTGGCTGGGAAGGCTTTAAAACTTCAATTATTAATATTTTAAAGAAATAAAAATGTTCTGCAGTGACTTCTGCAGAAGACTTATTCACTATTTACCTGCCTCTTACAGGAAAGATTTTCACTGAGTGGGCAAAAGTAATTCACTAGTGAGAATTCTGTGAGACTTACAGAGACACAGCTACACACTGATATAAAAACTACAGTCATGATTGATCTTCCAAAGAAAATGACTTAGTTTGCTACATTTGCAACTACCTCCATAAGGAGATTCCAGCCACTGAGCAAAATGTCCTCATTTCTACTACAGACAGAATTCTGCCTAAAAATGGGCAAGCTTGGATACAGTCAGAGTTGATGACCAAATGCTGCTAAGACAGGGTAAGCAAGTCCTCAATATATTCTGCCTCACAAATATGTCTGTCAGATATACTGGGCCAGAAGGCTGAAGATGATGCTCCAAAGTTATAGAGAGTTTTGAGTGACTATTCAGACAACAAACTGTCATCTTCTCATTTGGACTGTTACTAACCTGTACTTTCAGTACACTCAGATAATTGATTATATGATAGATACTGATTTACATTCAGAATTTTAGATGCACCGAGATAGGAAAGATATTTTCTTCAAGGCTGCCAAATACAAATACCCAAAACTATGAATTAAACATTTAGATAATTCCTGATTGTTTCCTTGCTCTTCTTGCTGTAGGTAGTTAGCTTATAGTATATATATATGAAATAATATAAATGTATATGCAAAAAATTAAAAATAAAATACTTTTTAAAAGAAAAAGATTTAGTTGTGATAACAGCATAGAGAGATAAGGGACTCAAGCAACCCCATGTCTTTCTGAGAGCTGCTGCCTCTGCAGGAGGAAGAGTCAGTTTTCCTCAGTGGTGTGGATTATGATAGGATGCCCACACTCCAGTGGATGGTGCCCCATATTCATGCACATTGAGGCAGCACTGATTGGACTCAGTGCATTCTGCAAAAAACAAAAGAAGTAATGAAGCTGGGAAGGATATGGTATATAGTCCAGGAGTATCTGGATGAGGAGAGTAGGGGTGGCTATGATCTAAATACATTGTATTCATCCATGTATAGAATTACCAAAGAAAAAAATAAAATATTTCAAATCTGTAAAAATAAACAGGTCAACTATACACAAAGAAGCCAAAATTTATACGCTAAATAAAGGGAACAAGTGGAATGTGTTCCCCAACTCTGTTTTTCCTGCAAAATATCCACATTACTTCACCCACAAACTTCATGAAACAACAAACTACAAGACCATATAAACATTTTAACCTGGGTCTGGATCTGCAGATCCAACGTAGAAAGTTAAGTACAAATCTGGCCCTAGAATCATAGTGTAGGGAAATATCTCTGAGCGTTCCTCAGTTGATGAGCTACAGTTTCAGAGAGAAACGTATCTCCAAAATAAACAAACCAGTAAGTAAATCAATAAATACATGTGGAAATTTTGAGAGAAATATAACTGACATTAACCTATGGCCTCTAGACACCCTGACAAATACCTATGAAAACACTATGCCATACACACACACACACAAAACACACACACACAAACACACACACACACACACACACACACACACACACACACACACACCACACACCACACACACACACACACACACACACACACACACATACATAGACACACAGGGAGGAATATATTTCTTCTTTTTCTTTCTTTTTTTTACACTGTTGACGATCAATTCCAACTCTTTATGCACTCTATGCAAGCACTCTACCACTGAGCCATACCCTCACTCCATACAATGTGACTCTTGATAATATAGAATTGAGACAATGAAACCCTCCTCCTGAATAAAAATGTATATTTGAAGAGTACTTAGATGAATATACAGCCACGAGAGGCTTAACTCAGTAACAGGAAGTCTTTCATGTGAAGGGTCACTCAAATCTGCACTGTTTGCTCATTACATGTTTTTCATTCCCATTTTCTAATTTTCCAAACACAAAGCACAGAGACCATTTTACCCTGTGAGAATAGACTGCATTGCTTCAACAATATAAGCTCCAGTTTGCTCTCTCTCCCTATCCCCCCTTCTCTCTCTCTCCCTCTCTCTCTCTCTCTCTCTCTCTCTCTCTCTCTCTCTCTCTCTTTCTCCCTCTCTTTCATTTCTCTCTCTTAAATCAATTTAGTTTGTGGGAATATTCTGAAAGTGTACCAAAAATTATTACACTCCATTTAAAAAGTACTTTCTGTAGAATAAAACATCAATGATCCATTCTTTCACTGCAAATTATCTGTAGCAAGGCTCTCTTACATCATGAAGGGAAGAAACCAAACAGATGCAGCAAGCATAGCATTGGTTATTATGATTATACTGCTTAGTTCAATAAACAGTATTTTTACACTAAAAAGGAATTCATATTTCCCTGTAAATTAGTATTGTCATATAAATTTGACAACCTAAGTTAGTCATTAAGCTAACATTAAAGAAACATTAAATTTTCTGGTAAAAAAAAACATTTCTGCAATTCTACAGCTTGCCATAATAAAGGAAATGTAAATATGTAATCATGAATTACCCCAGGTTTGGGGGTCAGTATTTTATAAGGCTCAGGCAAGACTAATGTTAAAACAGATTTTAAAAAGGAAATGTTTTAATTAGTAATTGTCAAATTATTGTTTTCTCTGTTCCTGGTCAAAATAGCAGTTTGACCAGGTTGTATTTTAAAAATACCAAGGGAAATCAGACAAGTATACAAAGGAAACATCCCTAACATGAGCCTCCAAAAGTGTTTCCTACACTCAATTATGTAATCAGGTGCTTCCACCACATATGAAATAGTGTCCTATATCACAAACTCAAAATTAAGCTAATTAAAATCTCTTTTTCATCCATAAAATTTTCTATTTTAAACTTTCAAAACCACATGCTCATTTAGTGCATTTTAAAGTGAATATACATTTCAGATCTGGAGCAAAATATTAGCTAGAACTCCCCTATTTTGTCGGGAGGTGGCCTCCCAGCCTTCCCAGTCTGTACCCTGTTAGTCCACTGAACATGCACATTGCCTGGTTCGTATTTTGAGGTGTCATAGATCACAGGGCTTCAAAACAATTAATACTGAATGATATAGAAAATTCTGTGTGTAAAATCTGAATTAGCATGTTCTGCTAAAGCCCAACCAGAGAAGCCAGGCTTGGTGGCTCACGCCTTTAATCCCAGCACTTGGGAAGCAGAGGCAGGAGGATCATTGTGAGTTCAAGGCCAGCCTGGTCTACAAAGCAAGTCCAGGACAGCCCGGGCTACACAGAGTAACCTCGTCTTGAAAAAAACAAACAACAAAAACAGAGAGAGAGAGAGAGAGAGAGAGAGAGAGAGAGAGAAAACAAACTCAGCCAGAGAATCTATACATATCCTGTTTGTCTCTCGCTCTATTACTGACTATAAGTGAAGCATCCTTCAACACTTTCACTTTTATAACAGATGTTCTTTAATGTTAATAGTGTCATATCAAAACAAAGACTTGTTTATGTTTTCTGTCCTAAACAAGCTTTTTTCTTTTCTATAGCTACTATGGTAACTGAATTTAAACACAAATAAACAATATTATAAATTAACTGAGGTACTGCTATGAAAGATGTGTATGATCTTACTGTTTAATCTATATGAGGAAATTTAGAAATGTCCTTTTGACTTGGAAAATAAAGTAACTGTACAGAGAGCCAGTGAGATGATGAATTAAGAATGAACACAGTATATTCTTAATTTCCGCTCCCTCATCATTTTTATGTTTAGTTTGGGAGAGAAGAAGAAAATTGTTTCTTCAACATACAATTTAAAAATTATTCAGTCCATTGTGTAAATACATAAGAGGGATTCAGAACTTCCTAAAGAGAGATTACAATCTATTTTGCAAATAGATTTCAGATGATTTTCATAACACATTTTATATTGTTTTTCAGAAATGAATATTATGGTACCCAGTAGATCAATATGGAGGTTTTGATCATTTTACCAAGTAATTATATATTCAAGTTCCATTTCCCATGTGTGCACTATCATTTTCTTGATCGTCTTACAAAAATCAAAAACAGAATTGTTCATTTTAACTTGAAGTTCTGTGAAATATGTCTGTTCTAACTTTTGATTCCACCAATGGGACTGGGCTCCATTGTGTGGCTGTTGGGAATTTATGACACATCGCTCCTGATGAGGCTCTGAAAACTTCTCTTTCTTAGCAACAGACAATATGGAAGTTGATTTCAAGAACCTAAGACATTCCTGAGTAAATCCTAATGGTAGTCTGAAGTGTGAAACAAACAGCCATTTATGTTTGCATTGCCTAAAACATTCCATGGAGTCTAATTTATTTTTCCAAATTTATAGTATTCATTCTATGTAAATATATTATCAACACTTTATGTATTTTTCTGTAAAAAGTAAATTTATATGCTCCCTTGTGGTCAAGAGGTTAGGATTCAGCACTTACCCACATGGCTCAGGTTTAAATCCTGATCATAGAAACCCCTTTTTGGGGGCCAGAGAGATGGCTCGGTGGGTATAGGTATGTGCTGCCATCTCTGAAGACTTAATTTTTATCCCCAACTCCCACAAGTTGTCCTCTGATCTCCATATATGTACTGTTGCACAAGTGCAAGTATCCACAGACACAAAATAAATAGAAAAAATGAAAAATCACATAATAAAAGTAAATCTCCTTTGACATTTTGTGAGCTGAGATCTAGTAATCTGGGAAGTATTGCTGTTTTAAGAACTCCAGCAATACTCTCTCCTTGTGAGGGACACTGTGAAACTGGTAACATCACAAGACATCAAGACAATTACCACGTCATCATGGTTGATATTCTCTCCTAAACATGGATACTCCAAAATATTCAAAGGTCTGTTGCATTGAAAGTGAGCACATGGATTTCACATATTTATTTTAAGTTATGCTCACATTAATTTTTCCTAGAGATTATATATGCCTGGAAGTTCTGGTTCTGACATGACTTTGCAAACTTTGCAAACATCACTGCATCTCCGAGATTCAGTATACAAAATGAGATTACTCATAGTGACTTCATCAAGTTCATATGATTTTTATGAAGATCAGGAGAAACGATAACTGTGAAAACAGTTTGTAAAAGCCAATGTGATATCTAAATGTAGTACAAGCTTTCTAAATTCCCACTACCTGCTACCTCCTCTCCTCCTTTTTCTTCCTTCTAGACCACTTGACTACATAGGGCAGAAAAGCACCCAGATGGCCTCAGTCTCCACATACTAAATTTCTCAATTTTTAGCATTCTGCAGTTCATAACATAAAATTTCTCTCTGTTAGAGAAATATAGCATTCTTAGCTAGAGGTTACTAATTTTAATTCAATACTAAAATTGAATTTTATGTATATATTATACTACAAATAACATGTTACATTTTATATCTCTTATAAGAAGAGTGGTTTGTGTGCCGTGTCTGTGTGTGTGTGTGTGTGTGTGTGTGTGTGTGTGTGTGTGTGTGTGAGAGAGAGAGAGAGAGAGAGAGGGGGGGGGAGGGAGGGAGGGAGGGAGCGAGGGAGGAAGAAATCTCTGCTCTCTCCAAAATCCACTTCCCCCACCATCTCCTTCCAGAAAAGAGTAGGCCTCCCAGGGCCATTAACCAACCAAATATGGCACCAGATACAATAATACGAGGCACTAACCCTCACATCAAGGCTGCACAAGGCAATTCAGTATGAGGAAAAGGGTAACCTAAGCAGGCAAAAGAGTCAGAGACACCCCCACTCCCAGGATCATAAGTGTTCCCAAAGCATCAAGCCAAGAACCAGACCATATTTGGAGAAGATCTAGTGCAGACCCATACCACCTCGGAAATTGCTACCCAGTCTCTGTGAGTCCCCATACGTTGGGTTTTCTGCTCGTGGTATCTTCTACACTTCTGGCTCCCACAGTTCCTAGCGCCCTGCTCCTCCGAGAGAGGAGCTCCTACCTCCAAGGGGAGGGAACTAGTGGAGACCTCCAACCTGGCTGCCTTCTCTCTGTCTCCGTCTCTCTCTATGTCTCTCGCGCTCGCTCTCCTGCTTGCTCTTGCTCTCTGATGATAGATGAATGAGTTGCTGAGGTATGACTACAGTACATCATTAGGAATCAGTTCATTAATTGTTTGTTTGGCCTTTGTCGTTCTGTTTTGGTTTTGCTTCTTTTCTAGTCCTGTTTGCTTCTACCTTAGGTCTCTGGACTACTCAGCCTCTGGGTCGGTTCCTATCGATCAGGCAGTATAGTGCATATGCTCCCTCTTGTGGCCTGAGCCTCAAATCAGATCAATCACTGGTTGGCCACTCCTCACAAATTCTGTGCTACTCAGCACATCTTGCAAGCAGGATAGATTCTATGTTGAGGTTTCTTTCTTTCTTTCTTTCTTTCTTTCTTTCTTTCTTTCTTTCTTTCTTTCTGCTACACTGATCTCCAAGTCCCACTACTGGAAGCCTTGCCCTAGTTACAGAAAATGGACATAACGTTCAGGATCCATATCCTAATTACTAGAAGTACTTGCTAGGGTCACCATTGTAAATTTGAGGGAATTTCGACTGCACTAAGTTTTCATATTGCCCCCCCCCCCTTATGCTCTCCAATTCCAAGCATCTTAATGCCTTCACCACCAGTGTTCTCTTCAGGAAGGTGCCTCCTGTGCCTTTGACTTCAAGGCTGTTCTCCCTCTTCTCTTCTATCAGGCTCAGTATATCTGGTTTTGTGTTGAGGTATGTAATACACATAGACTTGAGTTTTGTGCAACATAATAAATATGACTCTGTTTGCATTCCAGTTAGACTAAGACCATTTGTTGAAGATGCTTTCTTTTTAACACTGTGCATTTCTGGATTCTTCATAAAAACTCTGGTGTCTGTAGGTGTGTGGATTTATGTCTGAGGCTTCAGTTCAATTCCATTGATTAATGTGTCAGTTTTTATGCTAGTACCATGTGATTTTTATTGCTATAGCTTGGAATCACGGAAGGTGATTCTTCCAGAAGTTCTACAGTTCTTCAGTATTGCTTTAGTTTCCCTGTGTTTTTTTTTAATTATTCCATGTGAATGAAATAATTCCATGTGAGTGTTGTGCTTTCAAGGTCTGTAACCAATTTTGTTGGAATTTTGATGGGGATTGCATTTAATCTGTAGATTACTTCAGGTAGAATAGCCATTTCACTGTTTAATTCTACTGATCGAAAATCATGGGTGATCTTTTCATATGAGAAATTGGTCTTTCTTTGTAGAATTTTTGTGAAATTTTGTGGTTAACTGTAGCTTCAGAAAATGAATTTGGCAGTGCTCCTTAAGTTTCTATTTTGTGGAATAATTTGAGGAGTATTGGCATTAGCTCTTCTTTGAAAGTCCATACCAGGACAATTTTAATAAAGAAATATTTATCCACTATACTTTATAATTTTTGGTTGTGTACTGTTGGGGGTTAGTCTGATGTATTTGCATGCTAATACTGCTTCCTGTCTCTGTAACCCACCAGTACCTTGTCTAAAGCCTAATCTATTTGACAAATAAAAGGCCATCACACCTGGGCAGGGAGAATGGTATAGGCAAGAATAAGGTTCCAGGGCTTGGAGAGACATAGAAAATCTTGAGAAGAGAAAGACCTGGAGAGAGGAGAGGAGAGGAGAGGAGAAGAGAGGAAGGTCGCACATGCACATGGCCAGTATGGATGGAGACTTGGCCCAGATGATGAAAATTAACAAGTATTTGGGATTATGGATGGGAGGTAGCTTGACAGAAATTATTAGATGCAGACGGCATGGCATTAGGGCAGGGATTCCATACCTGCCCCACTATGGGAAGTAGTTTGGGGGATTAATATCTGCCCTGCCCCAGGTTAACTAAGACTATTTTAAATTATAACAACTGTCTGTGTCTTGATTGATTGCTAGCGGGTTAGAAAAATACTGCTGTAATAATAATTGTAGGCCCAATAATAAACATTATTAAGCCACACTGGTAATTTAACTGCAACGGTGAACTTCACCTCTCCCATTTTTGTTCTTGACTAAACAATATCCAGGTTTTAAAAATTATAGTTTGAGCAGGACCCCTGGGCCTAAATCTGCCTATCATAATGTTCTACTTGTAGGTTTCTAGGACCCTCTGGATCCTTCTACTTTGCTATTCTTCCATGCTTCTCTCATCTAGAGTCCCAATAGGATGTCCTCCCCTCTGTCCCAGTTTCCTGGTAAGTGAAGGCTTTTGTGGACATGCCCCTTGGGCTAGTATGCAGATATAAGTGAGTATATAACATTCGAGTTTTTCTACTTCTAGGTTAACTCACTCATTATGATCATCACCAGCCAAGGACAATACAGGTGGTAAACTTTAAACCCCTACCCAGATCTAGCCAATGGTCAGAACATTCTCCACAGTTGAGTGGAGAGTGGGATATGACTTTCTCACAAACTCTGGTGCCTCACATTTGACCATGTCCCTTGAATGAGGAGACCTGGTGGCACTCAGAGGAAGGACAGCAGGTTACCAAGAAGAGACTTGATACCCTATGAGCATATACAGGGGGAGGTAATCCCCCTCAGGAACAGTCATAGGGGAGGGGAATAAGGGGAAAATGGGAGGGAGGGAAGAATGAGAGGATACAAGGGATGGGATAACCATTGAGATGTAACAAGTATAAATTAATAATAAAAAATTATGATGTCATCAAGGGCTCAAAATTGTGAGAAAATTTCTAATTAATATAAAGTAGAGAAGCTGAAAATACACAAAACTGTCATAGAGATAAAATGAATGAAACATCCTACAAAAGGTTTTTCTTTAATGAAACAAGTATGCAGTACTGGGTGTGAGTTACAAACTTTGTGTTATATTATTTCAAATTTAACTAAGACGTTTATATTTTTCAAAGGCGGATGGCACTGAGTTGACATGCCAGTGCTGGATGTGAGCCTTCAGTTCTGTCTGCCCAACCTTGCAGCTGCCCTGCTCACGGGGCCCTGCTCACATGGCCCTGAAGGCAGGGATACTCTATGCCTACTTGATCATGTCTTGTAATGTAGTCCTAACACAAAGCTTGTGCTTTCAATCTGTATTTCTTAAGTTGTGTACTTCCTATCTGATTTGAATTTTCACAGGAAATTAGGTTGAAATATTTAATGTATGTTAAGCAGTACAATATGAAAATGGCATGTTCCTAAAGCAAGTAGGGTAATTAAAGGTTATTTCTTTGAAAGGCACATTCAGTCCATCATCACAATTCTACATTAACTCAGAAGCAGTCTACTATTCTTTTTGATTGTTTTTTTAAATTGATTTTTTTATTTATTATAATTTATTCACATTACATCCAATTGTTATCCCCTCACTCTTATCTTCTCTTTCACACCCTCTCTCCCCCTTCTGCCCCATTTCCCTCCCCCATTTCTCTGACACGGGGCCCTGTTTCCCCACTCTCTGGCCACGGCCTATCAGGCATCATCAGGATAACCTGTACCTCCTTCCTCTGTGTACCCACAAGGCTGCACTACTAAGGGGAAGGGGTAAAAATCCTAGGAGCCAAAGTGCATGTCAGAAGTCCAGCAGCAGTCCCCTCTCCTCCTCCCCTATGTGGAGAATTAGCTGTCCATCTGTTACATCCAAACAGGGGGTCTGGTTTCCCTGCTGCATCAGCCTTGATTGGTGCATCAGTTTGTGCAGATCCTGTGTCCGGATCCACTAGATTTCATGGTCTTCCTGTGGGGCTCCTGACTCCTGATGGTCCTTCCATGTCCCCACTCTTCTATACAACTCTCAGCCCTCTGCCTAGAGTTGGGCTTTGATTCCCAGTATCAGTCCTGGTCCTCCACTGGGTGGAGTTTCTCAGAGGATACCTATGTTGAACTATTACTAGAGAAGGCTACAGCATATGTTTGTAATGCAGTAATAGTAACTTGTGTTAGTTTCTGAAAATTCTAAATCAATCCTGAAGTGGAATTCTGAGTCAATAAAGATTCTGGTTGGGAATATATTGGGAAATATGTAGCAGTGGGCTATATTGACCAACATTTCCCCGTATTTAATTTATAATTAGGACTAGCTTGCATACCCAGTACAATATTAAATAAGAGCAGAATGATTTGATTTCTTAAAAATTATTTTATTTTTATAAGTGTCTAAAATATCAAATGATTCATAAAATTGAAAAAATAGTGTGATGCCATTGTTAAATAAACTGGATTTCAACAATATTTCCTACTTACATGGTGTCATCATATTTTTTAAAATTATAAAGCAAACCATGTGTTTTAAGTAAACACATAATGGTAATACATTTTGGTGAAAAGGAAATGAATTGGGAGTCATATTTTCAAGAACTCCATTTCAGAAATAACTTGCCTGCTGTGTGCTGCAGTGGCTGCTGTAGGCTTAGCAAGGCACTAAGCTATTGTTTATTATAGATCTATTTTGTCATTTTGATTGAAGAGATTCAAGAATGGCAATCTTCCTTCCTCTCCTGCTTCAATGGTTACATGACCTCCCTTGGCTAAGACTATATCACAATGTGAATGCCATTAACTATGGCAGCCCCGGAGCTGGGTGGGAATCCTATTAACTTATCCATGGAATTAGAGAATTATAAATCTCCGTGAATACAGTCTGGGCTGTGTGAATAGATTAATGTGTATTTCTTTAACATTTAGAAGTAAGCCCTGATAAACATAATTTAAATGCATGGAAAAATATTGCTAAATTGATTGAACTTAAAACTATGTTTTCACGACATTTTATATTCTCCATAATTCTATCACTGACTGAAATTCAACGAATAGGTACTACAATAGCAACAGCCACTCAGGAAAACATTGTGAGATTAACTAGTAACTTACTGTGAGGAAGAAGACACACCATGGGAAAAGTTAAAAAACAGTATAGACGTGACTATATATTCAAGGTCAAACACTAGATGCTGCCGATGAGTGTTAAGGCCCTCTGAAACCTCTCGGGCATTGTCTTCACTGTCTGTATTCTTATCAGCATCCTGGCCTGCCAAACTTCTGCCTGTCAAACTCTGCTTAGAACATATTGGAGCGTCTTTAGTACTTGTCTCTAAACACGCCCATACGCCTTCAGAAATCAGTCCAAACAACTTGTGAATCACCTGGTGATGCACAGCCACAAACCTAGCAGTCAGTTTTCTCATCTCTGTGACCAAATACCTGAGAAGAAACAACTTAAAGGGTGGTTGGAGGAATTACAACCGATCATGATGAGGTAGTTTTGTGGTGCATGGTTCCACATGGTTGCTCAGGTAGGACAGCTTCCTGACGTCTCAATGGACAAGAAAGTGGAAGCTTTTGCCAAAAGTTGGGTCATAGTACAGTGTTTATTCTGGCAGGCATCATTTCCACTACCTCACTATCTCCAACTAGCCTTCGGTTCCAAAAAGGTCCAAATATCCCAGAACAGCTCTGCCAGCTGGGAACCACACATCCAACCTCATGAGTCTGTGGGGAACATTCCACTGAAGCCACATCAGGCAGCTTCTATGGCTGTCATAACGTATATACTGGGCTTGAGAAAGCTTATTATAGAAACTTTTTAAAAAGCCTAGTGGCAGTGGCACACACCTTTAATCCCAGCACCCAGGAGGCAGAGACAAGTGGATCTTTGAGTTCAAGGCCAGCCTAGTCTACAGAGTGATTCCAGGACAGTCAGTAATACACAGAGAAACTCTATCTTGAAAATACAAAACAAGAGGAGGAGGAGGAAGAGGAGAAGGAGGAGGAGGAGGAGGAGGAGGAGGAGGAGGAGGAGGAGGAGGAGGAAAAAAGGAGCTTAAAGAAAAATGTGTTTAGATTGTCTTGTGCTTTGAGACATTCATGTGTCAAAAGCTTCACTGTTCATTGCTATTGTGGTCAAGGATATATAATCTCCTCATAGTGGAAAGCATATAGTAAAACACAGCTGTTTAATCCCTTGTGGTCAGGAAAAAGTAACAAAAAGAAACAGAGTAAGGGACCAGATCAGAGGTATTTTGCTTTCTCCTATCACTCTCCATTGTCCAATAGCCAATTTATTTGTGAATGAATCCACTGATAAAGTCATGGCCATCATATTCCAGCCCACTTTAAATAGCTTGCTGCGGACAATGCCTTTAACTTGTAAGCCTTTTGGAGGAGGACCACACAAAACAGGCTATACCCTGCTAAGTTCTTCCATGAATATTATTTGGGTAACTTCTAAAGGACATTAAATAGCTAAAACAGCTCTCTGGAGTGTCTAATAATTGCAGAGAAAGGGATCTCTGAATCTGGACATACACTTTCATTTTAGTATCTTAAAATTCTTGTCTGTTTTTAAAGTATGTGTAAGGTTATATACATAATCAAAAATATTACAAAACTCGCAATACTAAAAAGTGTGTAATTTAGAAATTAATGAATAAGTAGTTAAATAACTACATCATGTGACAATCATAGTGTGCTTGGCTCCTATTCTTTATAATTAATTATTATGTATATATAAATTATGTAAAGAATAGCAATCAAGCCCATTGTGTTTAAAAACTCGACTCAATACATCTTTTAATTTTCTTTTCTTTTTAAAAATAATTTATTTAATTTTATTTTATGTACATTGGTGTGAGGGTGTTAGAGCCATTGGAACTGGAATTACAGACAGTTGTGAGCTGCCATGTGGTTGCTGGCAACTCAACCTGGGTCCTTCCGAAGAGCAGACAGTGCTCTTAACCACTGAGCCATCTCTCCAGCCCCTTAATTTTTTTTTCTTTAAGCAAACAAAATTTTAATTGGTGTCAGTGTATTTTACTTGCTAATATAACTAGGTCAATTGATGCATATATGTATATTAAAGTATTTCTGGCATTTTGACTTTGTACTCAGGAAATTTGTCTTTGGTCAGTAGGAAGAGGGGGAAAGATCTGTTTTCTGAGACCTGACAAGCATTTTCCAAAATTTTTTCAAGTACATAAATATGTTTTTTAAAAATATAATATAATTACATAATTCACTCTCCTCTTTCTTCTCCCCAATCAATTCAACAGCCCTTAGGGTTAGTTCCCTTTCAAATTTATGGTCTCTTTTTAAATTTAATTGCTACTGTTACATAAATATACAAACATATATAAATACCACCTGCTAAGTGTGTTAAGTGCCACTTGTAAACATATGATTTCAGGGCTGTCTTCTTGTTATAAGATCATTTAAAGACTGGGATAGAATATATAGACAAAACCAGATGCTTCACCTAGGTGAACCTTCTTTTGTGTCCTGGGCATTAGCATTCTTGAAGCATGGAGACTCAGACTTTCTTCTGTTCTGTGACTCTAGACAAGCTCTGTCCAGCTCTAGCTTAAAACATATTTAAATACCAGAAATCACCACTCAAGGCTAGACTCCTTACTATTCTATAAAAACATGTAAGCATTCACTTCGGAGACCTAAGAATTCTAAGAGAAGATATGAAAGATAAAATGAAGAGTGGGGTAATTTTAATTTTCCATTATTAGAACTAATCCTCTAAGATCCACTTCTCATTAATATAAAAGTGAATAGAGAGTACCACGTAAATAAAGACCCGGTTAGACATGGGCCACCATCCAGCTAATTTCACCAGGAAATTCTTGAGCTTTCTAGGACAGGGTGTAAACATAAATTATTTTCCTATAAGGAAAAACATTATGTGACACAGAAATAGAGTAAAAGGGAAACTCCTAACAATCTACATAGGTCTAGATATGTGTTTTAAGTCGATAAAAATAAGATATGATAGATATTGAGTTATATTCTGAATTTTAAATGCACCAAGATAGGAAAGATATTTTCTTCATGGTTGCCAAATACAAATAGCCAAAACCTTATGAATGTAACATTTCCTGATTGTTCTGTGGCTCTTCTTGCTGTAGGTAGTTTGATATATATATATATATATATATATATATATATATATATATATATATATATATTCTTATATATTATGTATAATAATATAAATGTATATGTAAAAAAAAGTAAAAAGAATCTAACTTGCATTTATTGTTCATAAAAATATAACACATATGAGCAATGTATTTAGCTATCACCCCACTGAAATAGAATAAAATGACATATATTTAAGTTTCTTTTTTCCCATCATGAAGTGTGAATGAAATGTATTCTAATTTGTCACTAACTATTTTCATATTAGAAGAAGTGATGGATACTGGGGTGGTATAGGCGAGGATATATCTTGGGTCTTGTATATTCAAAGCCCTGGGTTCAATCTTAACATTGAAAAAAGTAAAGAAAGACAAGCAAGATGGCTCTACAGGTAGAAACTAATGCTACAAAGCCTGACCCTTGAGTTTGGTCTCTGGAGACCACACTGCAGAACTAATTCCAGCAAGTTATCCACACACACATATACACATAATAATAATAATAATAATAATAATAATAATAATAATAATAATAATAATAATAATAAATTAAAAAGAAATAAGTGATAGACAAAAATGTGATTTTCAAAAGCCAGGCCGAATTTTGTTTTTAGAGTTTTAAAACTAAAGCTCTACCATGATACCAACAGTTTAAAACACCCATTAAGATGCTAAATTTTGCTAGACAATTTTTTTTTCATTTCTCTAGAGCATCCTAGTTGAAGATGTGTGAAACTATGACTTTAATTCTTTATGAAGATAATAAAAACAGAAGGACATTTTAAAAGGTGGGATCTTAATCTCTGCATCATTTTATTCGTCCTGTGGATAACACAGTTTTCTTTGCTCTCCTCTTGTGCACACTTTCAGGCTGTCTAAGGGGTCATTTGTGCCCACTCATTGCCTATCAGATGCTCAGGTGTGGTTTTTATACTGACAGGACTGAAAGAAGTCACATAATACCAAGCCTGTGGATAGAAAGATAAAATACTCAGCCTACAGTCGCCACACACAGTTATGGAGAGGAACTCCCTCATGCCATAGCATCTGAATTATCAGTTCACTATGTGTCATTAATGGACATCTCCCAATAAGGAATGACCAATCTTCTATCAGTAATACTGATGGTGTAGTGCCAAGATAGGAAGAAACTTGCAACACCTATGATTACATTTTATTAAAAAATAAATTATCTTTTAAAATACATTTGTAGCATTGAAGCCTTGTCTGCCCAAGCACATCATTTACCCACCTCCACCCACCCCACCTCCCCGCCCCCCACCGCCATCTTTCTTACACCTTATTCCTAGTTTACCAGGCCTCTGTAGGCAGAGGGCACTTTCTTTGTGGCAAGGCATAATACAGAGAATGTGAACCTACTTAAGTGGATTTACTGTCTATGTTGTCTAATTTATTAAAACTAGCACTCACATGGGACAGGCGGCTTCAAAGGATTCTTGCAAATAACCCACACAATGAAGATTTCATGACTACCAGAGTCACATAAAAAGGCAAAGCTGACAGTTTTTTTCCTTTTCACTCTTGAGAACAAGCTTGTAGCCAACAATGTTACAAAGTAGCAACCATGACAATTTAATCCTGTTTGACAAGCATTCAGCCCTCAGAATTATCAAGAAGACTATTATGCAGCTTTAAATATTCAGTGATTAACAATGCACTGCTCCTTAAATGTGTTATTGCACCTTTGTGTTTTGTGAATCATCCTTTGCAGCTGCAGGAGACATTAAAACCGGCATTAAATCTGATCCTAAGTCTTCCAAACCCATGGATGGATATATAGAATATGAATGTTTAAGAAACAGCCAGGGTTTTCTAACTCATATATTTTAGGAGTTTTTCTTTGTTTTGAAAATTAGTCCCCTGGAGGTGGAGACCTGGTGGCACTCAGAAGAAGGACAGCAGGTTACCAAGCAGAGACTTGATACCCTATGAGCATATACAGGGGGAGGTAATCCCCCTCAGGAACAGTCATAGGGGAGGGGAATAAGGGAAAAATGGGAGGGAGGGAAGAATGGGAGGATACAAGGGATGGGATAACCATTGAGATGTAACAAGAATAAATTAATAATAATTAAAAAAAGAAATCAGCTAGGTGGTGGTGGCGCACGCCTTTAATCCCAGCACTCGGGAGGCAGAGGCAGGCGGATCGCTGTGAGTTCGAGGCCAGCCTGGTCTACAAAGTTAGTCCAGGACAGGCAAGGCTACACAGAGAAACCTTGTCTCGAAAAACCAAAAATAAAAAAATAAAAAAAATAAAAAGAAATCTAAAAAAAAAAGAAAAGAAAATTAGTAATAAAATAAAAATACCAATATGTCTTTAAATTTGCATCTTCTCTTTGTTATGAGCTGAGGGTTTGTATGTGTAGTATGAGGTCTTCCTGATGTTCCCACGTTCCCCTGCCTCTGGTCCTCAAGCACTTGGGAGCATCAGAATACCCGGCCTCTATTCACTATGCATAATTATATAGGACATTATAGTACAATGAATAAAAATAAATCTTTAGATTGGAAATTCTTACTTTGACTATTTCCCAAAACAATTACTGTCTATAAGGTTCTCTATAAATATAGAAAGACATGCTGCTCAATCACTGGCTTTGGGAGCCTGGAATTTGACTCACATTACTAATGTACTTAAATATAATTCACTTAAACTTCCAAAATTAACCAGTGAAACTAATGCTGTCTGTTAAATATACCTTCATTATTTCATAGAATTATAAATTATTATGAATATTTTATGTGTTGTAAACATAGCAACTGAATTGAAACACTGTCTTAATAGAATTAATAATATTAAGAGTTTGTCATTAATGCAACTTAGAGATACTTAGATGTTTTAGAATGGGTGTAATAAGTCTAAGATTCTTTTTATGTATTTTCAGTATGAGTACTGGTCAGTATAACATTGCATATGTGAATTGTGGTTGATTCTGGCCACACTTTTTATGACAGAACTTATAGCAGATTGGACTAGAAAGTCTGTTTATAAACTACAAAATATAAAAGTATGTAAAATTTAAAACAATATCATGATAGTTTTAATTAAAGCTTGTTGGTCATAAGGCAATTAGGAATTTCTGCTAAAGTCTAATATGTATCTGTTGAGCTAATAGAAAATAAAGAACATGGGCATTATTAAACTTTAATTATATTTTTGAAAACCAAGAAGTTTTAGTGCTACTAAACTAGAACAAAACATAGAAAAGAAGGTCAAAAGTAAAACAGAGAAAGTAGACTTTTGTAGGAAAAGAAAGAGCAGGAAAAATAGATATTTGCTCATACAATGTCATATTTCCAAACCTAAGTCAACAGTTCTTACTGACAAACTGGGCTACACCAAGAGACATGCTCATGTCTTATAGTCTTATATCAGGCCTGTTTCCCTACATTAATGGGCAGCAAAGTGAAAGTCAGTAGTCTTCTCAGACCAAAAAAAAAAAATCTCCATTGGGAACAGTTACCTCTATAAAGCACACACAGGCACCATCGCAATCTAATCATTTTTCCATTCTTTCTTTACTCCCTTCCTTTTCCTCCCTACAAGCCACCCTGTATGCCTCCTTGCTCCCCTTAAATTCATGGCCTCTTTCCTCAGTTACATGCGTATATGCATGGCCTGTGCAGGTGTATACTATTCCGTGTGTGCATTTTTAGAGATGATGACTTAGTGTTAGAAAGCCGGAACTGTTAACCTCCCTGTTGGGATTCTGGGCCATCACAGTCTTGGGCAGCACCTTGTGGAGGCAGCCTCTGGGAAGAGAAAGAGGAAACCAAAGGGCTTGGTTTGATGCCAGCAGCACATAGCCCATGGGAGAATGGATCCTGGGGAAAGTAAACACAGCTCTGAACTTTTGCTATTTCAAAGCATGATGAAGTATTTTCATGATAGAATTCAGTTTTTCCAGAACTGTTCTCTAACATTGAGGCATACATGAGAAATTCTTTGGAAACTATGCTTAGATATATTTTATTTCTGATGACTGGTTAGGTGTTTCATACCTTCTAATCTTAAATATAAGTGCAGGCCAGTAAGATGGACTCACTGGGTAAAGAGGCTAAACCTGACGACATTAGTCTGGTGCCAGTGATCGGGTAGTAGAAGTTAAGAATGAATTACTGTAAGTTTTTTCCAACCTATATATGTCATATGTCCAAACACACAAACATTAATACATGCACACCATGTACAGACACACACACACTAGACAAACAAATAAATATCTAAAAGTTAAAAGAAAGAAAATTATTGGTAGAATTTAAAGTGGATCAAAGACCTCAATATAAAACCAGAAACCTTAAATCTATTAAAATAGAAAGTGAGGAAGAGCCTTCAACCCACTGGCACAGGAAACAACTTCCTCAACAGAACACCATCAGTTCAGGCTCTAAGATCAACAATCAATAACTGAAATTGAAGCTTTTCATGAAACTGAAAAGCTTCTCTAAGGCAAAGGTCACTGTCAATAGAACAAAACAGCAGCCCACAGACTGGGAAAAAAATCTTTACCAACACTACATCTGACAGAGGGCTCATACCCAAAATATATAAAGAACTCAAGAAATGAAACACAAACAAAGTAACCAATTTTAAAAATAGAGTTCATAGCTAAACAGAGAATTTCAACAGAAGAGTCTTGAGAAAACTCAAAGAAATTTTCAATGTTCTTAGTCATCAGGGAAATAAAAATCAAAACGACTCTGAGATTCTATCAGACACCCATCAGAATGGCTAACATAAAAAGAAACTAAGATAAATAGTACATGCTGGCAAGGATGTGGGAAAAGGGGAACATTCCTCCACTGGTGGTGGGAATGCAGACTTGTACAATCACCTTGGAAATCAATCTGGTGCATTCTCTGAAAATTGGGAATAGCTCTATCAAAAGATGCAGCTATACCACTCCTGGGCATTTACCCAGAAGATGTTCCACCATAGAAAAAGGACATTTGTTCAACTATGTTTAAAGCAGCTTTATTCATAATAGCCAGAAACCTAAACAACCCAGATGTCCCTCAACCGTAGAATGGATAAACTGGTAAATGTACACAATGGAATATTACTAAGTTATTAAAAACAAAGATATCATGAAAATTTCAGACAAATAGATGGAATTGGAAAATATGAGTGAGGTAACAAAGAGCCAGAATATACACATGGTATATGTTCACTTAATATGTGGATATTAGCCATATAGTACAGAATTACCATACCATAATTCACAGATCCCCAAGACACTAAGTAACAAAAAGGACCCAAGGGAGGATGCTTAAATCTCACTAAGAAGAGTACATAGAATAGACAGAAGTGGATGAAAAGAGAGAACAGAGTAAGAGAGGGACCACAGAGAGAAATGAGTGTGGGGATCAGATGCAGTAAGAGTGTGGGGGGGTGGGGGGCGGGAGAAGATCAAAGCCTTGGAGACAGAAGAGAAACCTTGGGTGGGAGCACTGCTGAGACAAATTGGAGACCTACTATAGGGTAGGCTCCTAGAATGATATGGAGTGACTCTAGCTAAGACTCTTAGTAGCAAGTATCAAGGAGACTGAAGAGGCCATGTTGTAGCTAGACAGGACGAGTGGAAGGAGGGGAACACCAACCCATCAACAAAACCTCAACACAAAATTTACCCTGCGTACAAGATGTGCAGGGATAAAGTTGGAAGAGAGATTGAGGGAATTTCTAATCAATGCCTGACAGCCACCTGATGGGAGAGAGCCAACCCCTGACACCATTAATAACACTCTGCTTTGCTTGCAGAGGGGAGCCTCGCATAGTTGTCTTCTGAGAGGCTCCACCCAGGAACAAATCTGAACAAATGCTTAGACTCATGTGGCCAAGCATTAGAAGGACCATAAGGAGCCTTGTAGAAAGAGGGGAGAAGGACAGAAGCACTCAGAGGGGGAAAGAACTCCACAAGAAGACCAACAGAGCCAACTGACCTGCGCCCAGGGGACATGCAGTGACTCTGCAGCCCTCTGGTGGGGCTGTCTCGCCAGAACTCAGAAGGCAAGGTGCTGATGCACTCAGTCCTCACCTGACTTGATGTCTCTGGGGGTAGGGGAGCTTTTCTTAGGAGTAGGGGGAAGAGGAAGGTAGAGTAGGACCTGGAGAAAAGAAGGGAAGGGGATATGATCAGGATGTAAAATGAATATATTTTGTAACGTGAAATTCATCAACTCTGGTAATGTTTTCAAACGCTTTCCTGTTGGAGTCTTCTTTCTCTTCTTCCGGTTCCCTGTTCTCAACTGGCCATGCTCTCCTAGCATGAGCTCCCACAAAACTATGGCTAGTAATTTACATGAAAGGAGATGGTGACATTATGGAAATGAAAGACTTGTTTAATGAGTTATTTTCCTAGGTTATTTTTTAACTCATTTAATGAATTAAATGAAAATATGTATGAATTAGAGGGAAATGTTACTAAAAAAAGATTTTTATCTAATTTAATGCAGATTAGTATAAAATCACAGCCCTGTGTGGGATCCTTCTAGACATGTTCATTCTGAAATTACCCCTACTCTGGGCAAAGATTAACCAACCATTTTAACTATTTTAGTAAATAGCACAGATAAGTTTCTAAATAACAACAAAAGTGCTAAGATATATATGCTGAGAAGAAATTCCTCGAAATTAGGACATAACATGGTGCCATATATCCTGAGAAAACTCTAGTGAAATAGAATTTTGTACTAAAAAGAAATAATACATCTTTCTTAAAGTTTATTTTCATACAAAGTCAACCACTCAAAAAATGTAGCATAATTAAGTAATATAAAATCATTACATCTCTTTTTCTGTCAGAAATAATTGTGGCTAATTATGATAGTGTTACCACAAAGAATCCTTTTTAATGGTCTGTGTCTATTTCAGTGTGTTGAACATTCACGAAGAAAAATGAATTTTCTATACAAGATGCCATTTTCCCAATATCAAACACAATAAGCCAGAAACAATGACAAATATTAATAGGTTTTCGATGAGTTTCATCTCAGGCATTCATCTCTTCTATAGAAATGTAGAAATCACGTCATCTATGCTTTGGATATTTTTGCCTTAGAGTAAATCTATGGTTCTCATGCCACTAGCTGGTCAGAGAGACGTGTGGGCAGGTGGACATTCAAGAGAAGTTCATCTATGCCATTTCCAGTGCCACACACCCACAGCAAAGTTTAAGATCTCTCCTTTCTGCTTCTTTTTGTGACAGGAACTGCACACCAGCAACACAATTTCAAACTGATTGGACATCAAAAGGCAAAACTGATGAAAATGTCATCTTTTGCTCCTTTTACACATGTGTTTAAAAATATAATATTAAAGTGAATCTGAGAAATACTTCAACCTTGCAGCTTATTATTTCTGAAAATGCATGGTACATCTTTCCATCATATTGTACCTATCTCACTTCAAGCATCAATGTCCATTGCCATCTTCAGGTTCCTTCTTATCAGTATTTTCCATCTCCCACACACAGAGCACGGATCTGAAGAGCACACACTAAGTTCGTGAGGATGTAGACATCGCTAATGGGTTTTAATTCAGTTATATCTTTCATACATGATACTTCTAGGACAGGAACCATTTAGACCTGTATACCCAGAGAGCCTTCTTGCCTCTGCTAATGGAGTAAACTGTGGTTATCTATTCAAAGCTCCATCTCTTCTACGGGGTATGTAAAATGTGCTTTTCCATGTGGCTGCTGCCTCTTCCCGCCAACCTTCACAGTTTGAGCCCATATGCCGTATTCCCAGTGCACCTACACTAGGAGAAGCACGGTGAATTCAATTACAGGTTTACTGAAGATGTGTTGCTATCCTCACAGAACACTTTCACATTTTGAGAGTTTGGAAAACCTGGTAAGATCTGGGAATTATATTTTATTTTGGTTAGCAGGATTTCTACCCTTCTCCAGGTGCTAATGCACTCAACAATACCAGTGTGAAGTGTGAAGTGTGAAGAGTAGTCTGCCTGCGCTATGAGAGCAGAAAGAAGACAAGAGCTCACTTGATTTGAAGGACCAGAGATAGGATACTAATTTGGTCTTAATAACTGGGTAGCTGAGAACAAGCAACAGGTAAGCAACTGCACTGAGAGACAGCCAGACTGGAGTGGATGAAACTTCTCAATAAATAAAACAAAACAAAACAAACAAAAAAACCCACAGAGGCTGTGATGGTTTGAATCTTAAATGTGTCCATATAGTAAAAGGCTCATCACCTGCCTGTGGTGTCACTAGGGGACAGCACCACTTTCAGGTGGGGTTAAATGCATGGAAGTGAATACATGTCTAAGGATCCATATGGTGAAAGAAGAGAACTGACTCAACCCCCACATCTTGTCCTGTGACCTCAGCAAAGATACGTGGCATGCACAGTCACAGACAGGCGCACTTCTCACATGGCATGCACAGTCACAGACAGGCACACTTCTCACATGGTGTGGACAGTCACAGACAGGCACACCTCTCACACGGCATGAACAATCACAGACAGGCACACCTCTCACATGGCATGCACAGTCACAGACAGGCACACCTCTCACATGGCATGAACAATCACAGACAGGCACACCTCTCACATGGCATGAACAGTCACAGACAGGCACACCTCTCACATGGCATGTACAGCCACAGACAGGCACACCTCTCACATGGCATGCACAGTCACAGACAGACACACCTCTCACATGGCATGCACAGTCACAGACAGGCACACCTCTCACATGGCATGCACAGTCACAGACAGGCACACCTCTCACATGGCATGCACAGTCACAGACAGGCACACCTCTCACATGGCATGCACAGTCACAGACAGGCACACCTCTCACATGGCATGCACAGTCACAGACAGACACAGCTCTCACATGGCATGAACAGTCAGAGACAGGCACACCTCTCACATGGCATGCACAGTCACAGACAGGCACACCTCTCACATGGCATGCACGGTCACAGACAGACACACCTCTCACATGGCATGCACAGTCACAGACAGGTACACCTCTCTCATAGCATGAACGGTCACAGACAGGCACACTTCTCCCATCTTGCACACACAATACACATATAAAATTAGTACTTTTAAAAATGAAATAATACATCTTTGTTAAAGCTTATTTTTCCTAAAAATTCTAGCATTATTGAATGACATACAACTATCTTATTTCCTGTCATAAATAATTGCTACTAATTATGGTGATGGGTCCGTGGCATTGAAAAGAATATTAGAAGTCTGCCCCCTGCTTCTCTCTTCGATACCGAGTTTCTACGAAATGAGCATCTGTGTTATTCTGTGTACTCCTCTCAGTGATGTTGGCTCACCAAAGATGGCTTAAAGTAATGAAACCAAGAAAGCATGAACTGAAAGCTACAGGATGCTGTGTCACCACAAGTTTTCCTACTTTCTGAGTTGACTTATTTCATCATAGTAACAAAAACATGACTGACATAGATGGGAACATCTGCTAGTAAGAGTAACATTATTCTTCAACAGGCTTGAAAATTTTGCAGAAATCTGGCCCCTAGAGCTTAGGAAACCCCGTGGAAAGAGACAGGAAGAAGTGTTGGAGCTAGGGAAGACAAGAACACCGGGGGAACATGGGCTGCAGACTTCAACTAAGTAGAGCTCACAGGGGCTCACAAGGACTAAAGCGACAATCACGGAGCCTACAAGAGTCTGCACTTCATCCTATGTATATGTGTTGTGGTTGTATAGCCCGGGGTTTTTGTGGGACTCCTAACAGTGGGGGTGTCTCTAACTATTTCATCTGCTCTTGGGATCCTTTTCCTCCTCCTGGGTTACCTCACTCTGCCTTGATCTGAAGGGTTTGTATCTGCTTTTCTTGTATCTTATTAAACCATTTTCTATGAATTTTCCTGGGAGGCCTGCTCTTTTATTAAGGGAAATGAAGGAGGAGTGGGTCTGAGGAAGAGAGAGGAGGCAGGCTGGCTGGAAGGAAGAAGGGAAAACTGTGGTCAGTGTATATTGAAAACAAAAACTAAAAATACATTTTAAAAATAATTTAGAAAGAAAGAAAATTTCAGGGAAAAAAGAACAAAGCAAAACCATGGAATGGATCCCAGAAACCGTGTCAACCATTGAGATATTAAAAACTGGAGGAAACATTAAAGAAAAATAGAAAGCTGCTTTATTTTTAAGGTACTATGCCTGGTTGTGGTGTGTGGTAGAACTGCAAGTGAGTTTGGATCTAGGGTCAGCTGAAAGACACAAGGTGAGGAGAGACCGGAGAAGAACTCTGACTTAAAAACAAAAACAAAACAAAACAAAAACAAACAAACAAACAAAAAAGAACTGGTACAATTCAGAGTATAAGATCAATGAAGATGGAGCAGTGGCCGGATGGTTACAGAGTAGATAGTGCAAGGGAAGACTTGAGGAAGGAAACGAAAAGAACAGCCTGTGCCTGTAAATGAGATGCAGTCTATTCCTAACCAGTGAAAGGCAGAGAAGGTGCCAGCGCCTGGGGAGGGGCAGACAGCTGCTACAGGGGGCAAAAAGGCGCTTCAGAAGCCCAACAAACTGCTTGCTGCACTCAGCACCCGGCTCTAGTGTATTTGGAACACAGAAGGAGCTTCCTTGGATGGAGACTAATAGCATTTGTTGACGTAGTAGTAGTATAGTTTATTGTGCCACATTGTTTTTCTTAGTTGTATAGGACAGGCATGGAAGAGAATTCGCTGTCATCTTCATGAGGTGGGAAGGAACCTGTCACATGCTGTGGGTTGTCTCTGCACTAGTCTCTGCACTGAGACTCCGCTCCTCTGCACTTCACCTTTCCAAAACTGATGCTGCTCAGACCCAGCTACACTTTGCTGGTGCTTGGGGGCAGTCTTTTGCCGTTCTGAGTACTTCATTTTTCTCCCAAGGCTTTAACAACATTTAATTTCGGAATATTTTACCATGTAATCTTTACCTGTTTGAAAGACATAAGAAAATGCCCAATGGACAGGACATTCTTCACAGTTAAGTGGAGAGCGGGGTCTGACTTTTACACGAACTCTGGTGCCCCATATTTCACCACGTCCTCTGGATGAAGAGGCCTGGTGGCACTCAGAGGAAGGATAGCAGGCTACCAAGAAGAGACCTGATACCCTATGAGCGTATACAGGGGGAAGAGGTCGCCCTCAGTCACAGTCATAAGGGAAGGGAGTAAGGGGAAAATGGGAGGGAGGGAGGAATGGGAGGATACAATGGATGGGATAACAATTGAGATGTAATATGAATAAATTAATAAAATATATTAAAAAATAGAAAATGGCCACCAACTCTAAAGATGAGAGACAAAATGCATTTCATAAATCTCTATATTTACATTTCACTTCCACAATTAGCTTCAGAAGTGAAGATTTTTCGCAGCACTCAGTTTCTTTTTCAGAAATAGAACTCACCAAAATATTTGTTCATATCACTTTCACTGCCACTCTTTCTTACCACGAACAGGCAATATGATGGACTGAATCTGATTTTTCTACTCTTGTGACCACATAATAAGAACTTGCAGAGGACATTTTATAGATATGTGCAGAATTCATGAGTGAACAAATGAATGGATGAGTTAAGAGACTGACTTCTGCCCCCAAGTGAGGCAACATCTTTCTGTAGAGATCACTGGCTGAGGAACCTGGGACTAACTTATCTTTTTTTTTTTCAAAAATTCATAAAATATAGTACATTGTTTTAAGACAAGTCAGAGGCAAACTGTGGACAATTTGGAGAAAAAGAAACAACATAAGATTAAGAAGTCATCAGTCTTTTAATTACCTGGATCTACAATAAAATTGAAAATACTGAGTCCTAATGCCTTCAAAACTGTAATTTAAATGGTTTTCAATAATTCTATCTTTAATTAATCTCATTGTCAAAACGCTGGACAAATTTTATATTTAAAACTCTGTTGGTGAGTACTAAAGCAAGATTTCTAATTCCCCAGAAGACACAATTCACCTGGACGTGACGGTAACTATCGATATTGTTGTTGTAGGTATTGCCATGAGCTAGATGTCAGCATGAAATGAGGTGACCTGAAAATCGCACACATGTTAGCCCTGTTGAGTTGTAGAGATTCCATGCACATCATCTTAGAGGAAGTGGCAGACAGGAGCACATAGAATTTTCTAAAATTTTATGAGAAGTTTGCTATTCTAGAAGGGACTCATGCATGCTATTGACAAGCCAGGGCTGAGTCCCTAGGTTCCCCTTCCAGGGACCTCTTCAGAGAATGTAGTCTAGAGTGCTCTTCCTCCTTTCACTTGTCACTTACTTAGGACCCATGTGTAGCTCCAAAGGTGCCGGTGAATGGAGTTGCTAGCTAGTGAATATCATTTGCTGATTTCCAGTTATTTACTTTCATCCCTGACAGCCTTAAGGCAGCAAACACCATCTTTGGGATACCCTCAATAATTAACAGAGGTCTATGCAGACCACTCTGTACTTTACAGTAAAAATAAATCAATAAACATACCTTCAATATGTGTTACAATGATTTTATGTGTCTACATTAACTGACAATTACCAATACGTCATTTCTAAATTACATCATGTGTGTGTGGCTGGCTTTTTTCTAAGCTACCTCAAACATATTGGAAGTAGTTTGTAGAATAGAAATAATAAACATGTATTTTATTGTGCCTAACAAGTTACATAAGATTTTTTAAATCTTCCTCAATTAAATAATCTCTCTCCTTCAGAATAGTCATCTGAACACTTAATCAAACATTGATTAAGACCTAACCTTTATTAAAGCTCAGTGGAAAAAAAACGGGTATGTCATACAAGAAATTGATGGACCATCATACATTTCTATTGTTTCTAAATGTCTTTTAATTTTCTCCTTTTAGACATAAAATCACCAAATGCCTTGGTTCACTGGATTTTGTTCATACTATGCTGAATGACACTGTAGAAGTCTGAGCCCTTATCATTATGTTTTTTTATTGAAAATTGACAACAGGACAATATACTTTGATAGTTTTACATTTTTCTAGTAACACAATTTTCAGTCAATGATCTTATTACTCCATATTCCTTAAAAATGCAACTCATGTGATACCTTTCTCTGTAGTATAAGGTGAGAAAAATTATTAGCGCATCATTTTGATATTGTGTATCTTGCCCTTGCCTGGCAGTGGTAAGACATCTAGTGCCTTATCTTTTAAAGTGCTTTTTTGATAATAAAGCAAAGAATTATTTTCAAGGGTGTACACTTTCCAAATATGAGTTAAACCTGTTTGTGGTATCTCTACTTGTCACAAAGTACTTCAGTTTTTCAAGGTAAGAGTAATGTGGATAAAAAATAACAGCAAAGAAGCAATGATATTTTGTCTTCCTTTCAGCAAAACTCAGGGTCTTGTCGAAAGACTATGAATCCATGAAGAAATTCTGGGCTAAAAAGCAGAGTGACCCGAGAGCATACCTGGAAAGTATCAACATATAAACTGTGGCACGTGGTTATATTTTACCTTTACATATGTGGGCATTTTTGTTATTCATTTTGTTATAAATACATTTTGTTATTTTGAATTAGAGATTTTTTAAAATAGAGGGACATAGGAATGAAAAATAAAAACCACACATTTACCCATAAAAACCAAAGAGCAAAAATAAAAGTGTAACGCTTGATAATTATGTGTTTTTTCTTCTTTTATTTTTGATATTACAACATAATGACCAGCTATATGCCCTCTTTGCCCATGTTTATATTCATGGGACCTTTTTCATTAATTTTGCTACACACATATGTTAATGCATATTATAAGTATACCACAAAATTAGTGAGTCCCATTGAACTGGAGCACCTAGAATTCAAATGCAGATCCTATCTGCCATGTCCTCAAGAGCCCATTGCTTCTATTCTTTTAAAGTTCAGGCTTTTCTTTTTAGATATACCAGGCTTCTGACATAAATATTAATTTAGATTTAGAAATAAAGAACATAAATTACTATTTTCTACTGATTAGCTCACCTTTCCATTAATAAAACACTTTAAAAATGACAATGTTGTCTTATAAAAATATATACGATTAAACTGAATGTTACCAGTGATGGTTGATAACACTAGAACTATAGGTATGTATAATCTCTCTCTTGTATTATTTCAAGCCTTACTATAGGATCAACAATCTAGTTATAAGAATCTTGTTAACCAAGCTGAATATAGTAAAAACATAAAGTTTCTTAAAATTGGTTTCCAATAAATTTAGAAAAAATGTTTTGAAATATTTACCCTTTAATAGCATCACAAACCAATTATAATTTTCAATGCAGGTAAATAGAATAACACTTCAATGTTTTCACACTGATATATTATACTAAGTATTTATTACAAAGTAAAATATTTAATTGGATCTTTCCCCAAGATTTGTAGATTTCCAGACATATTTTAGGACTTTTGAAATCTGGAAGTTTCATCCCTACTGGCTATCTTTAATATTGCTAGAAGCGCCATGCAACCTGCTGGAGAAGAAATCATCAATAAATCTGTCATCATATATCTATCAATTCAGTGAGCTACAGGATGACTGACCTGGGAAGCTGTTCTCGTGGGCAATAGTGGCATGAAGAGCATGGAAGTAAGCAACCACTTTGTCACAAGATGAAACCCATACCTGGCCCAGTGATTTGTCCTGGCCTCTGTGTCTAGATAGATTCCAAGCCATTTAAGAGACCCTACTAGTATTATGCTGATAAAAAGACATAGTAACAACTCATTTAACCCATAAATCAACACAGCTCTGAATATTAATCTAGGACATCGCTGTCTCTAGTTGATGGTGTCTCACAACTAGCCAAGTTCAGTAAATAAGACTGTAGAATATTCAGCCCGAAAGGGAGCATATGTATGAAACATAACCTCTCCCAAGTCTCAGAGATCATTACAAAAGAAGTGACCATAAAGCATGTAATCTCCCAGGCTGATGAATGACTCAATGGAACATTATCTTCTGGAAACAACAGGGTAGCTACACATATGAGCTCACAGAAGTCACAAAATCCTAGACGAACCCTGATCATACCAAGTCCCAGCATGCAAAGTTGAGCAATTACTTCTTTCCAAGACATGGAGCCATTGGCAACTGTTAGCTGTACGGAGAGGAAGGGACAGTTTTCCCTAATAGTGTATCCATTGTTAGGTCAGTTGCTCACCAGCAGAAGACCACACATCCAAGAATATTTAGAAAACATAAATTGGTATTGAAACATTAAAAAAAAAGAACAGAAATAGAGAGAAAAGAAGGACTAAAGGTTATAGGGTTAGGGAAGTTTAGAAAGAGTTGGAGGCTGAAAATGATCAAAGGCCTTAGTGTAAAAAGTGTAAAAATAAATATCAGAAAACTTTAAAATATTATTGGCTAGAGTAAAAATTTGCACAAATATCTCTAACAGGTCCCTACCATATGAAGGTAATTCATTAAATTTCCATCAGATAACAAATCTTATATTTACTTAAGTTTAACACAGTTGCATTGAATTTTTCTTTTTACACTTAATGTAACAAATTTATTCTAAACATAAAGTAGTTAAAACACACCGTAAAATTAAATTCTTTGTTGCATTTATTCATTTTATGAGATTTAAAAACACGTTGCCATTTGAATGGTTTCTATTTTCAAAAACATGTGAATGTATTACAATCCTTCACAGTAAACAATTTATTTCATCACAATTTTCAACTTTTGCTCACTAAAAACACACATTTTCCAAGTTACAATCAAAACATTTTTCATAGAATATATTCTCATAAAAAAACATAACCGAAGCATTTCTCATGTTAACCAAGTTAATAATTTTAGCACCCATAAATTAAAGTATTAAAATGTAAGCAACTAATAATTATCATATACTCGTTTCTGAGATCTATGAAACCGTGATTTAAACAGCAGATGCTGAATGAAGCAGAAATAGCACTAACTTATGTCAAAGCTGGATAAAAACAAAACTTAAAGCAGGATAGAGCTAAAGTCTGGATATTTAGAGTAAGATACAGCGAACCAGGAATTTAGGGGTGAAAACGAGGTAATAAACAGCAAAGCAGAGTCCTACTTCTTCCCTCTTGTCTTTTTTGTCAACCTTACTGGTAGTTATTCTTCTCAGCACACAGCTGTCTATGTCATAGAGAAAGGTTATATGCAATCTTGAGGGGGAATGTGTGCCGTTCTTACAAATAAGACCACACAAGGAACTTACACCAACTACCAACCTCCAGAACAGACGGACAGATTTATTTAGTTTCCTCCGTGTTATCCTTAATTTTTAGAAAACAAAATATTTTCCCTACACAACATGCTTTCAATCTAGGGTCTTGGTTACTAGATAGTGGTGTGAATTTTATAGCTTAAGTATGTTTACTTTAGTACTAATCACTAAAAAGCCAAAGCAAACCAAGTATGACAGAGCAACAGGATCATAATTAACTAGTTACTAATTGCCTTTCCAAATTCATCTTCACAACAAAACACCAGAATCAAAAGACAGTAGAGAATCTTCTTTGGTATGAGATAAAATCTTATTTCATACCTAATTTTCAGTATTTACCACAAAACAAACTGAGTGAATAACTTTCTTTTGGAGCTCCCACCAAAGAATCCTTGGCTTCCCTTGGTTTTAGATAAACATTCACAGTGAACACCTCAAATATCTGAAGCCCTCACTCTTAGCTCAGCGGATGACTGTTGATCTGGCTTAGTGTGACTCATGTGAAGGACGCTGCCATGATACGCTCTGGTAATTTCTTCTTCTTGGATTATCTTGTTTGAATACAATTCATTTATTTGGAAAGAAATTGGCCCAAATCCAACTATTCTAGAATTAATACTTCTTTAGGCCATTTCATTAACATGTTTAGGTTTCTTCTTTTTTTTAAGAGTTTAATGAAAAGCAACTTGGGGATAAACATGATTCAAAGAAACAAACTGAAGACCAGACCAAACTGAAAAAACCCTTGTCCTCCATGCCAGTACTGATGCTGTTTGGACAGACCATGAAATGGAGTGAGTGCTTCATTGTTTTTGCTGCTTAATTTGTTGTGGTATAACTCAACCACACTGTGTTTTTAAAGAACAAAATGTAAGCATGTATAGAGAATTTAAATCAATGAGAAATCCTTACTAGATCTAAAGGCATCCATAACAGAGGAACCAACATTTTCAAAAGGAAACAAAGGAAAGGGAAACATTTCCATTAACTTAATCACAAAGCTCACCATAAGAAATCGTGCCATGACCACAACCAAATGTTGGAAAAGACACCATACATGTGGCTACAAACACCAACTTCATACTTAGCATTTCGTTGAAATTTTCAGACCACAAATATGTCACGGCACAGTATTTTCAATTGGAGATAATTGAAAAATATTAAAACAATAGCTGTTAAAATGGCAGAAATATAGAAATACTATAAAAGAAAAACATTGAGGTATTAAAAGCCTTTATGTGAAAATGTTCTCTAAGAATAAAATAAGATAAATAAGGTACTTAGAGATAATTATGAACACTTTTTTCTTTACCTTCTAATAAGCAGAGTTTCCAATGGCGAGAAGTGCAACCAAACCCAACAAAACAATTCTAGCTGATCAACACATGACCAGACACTCTTCTCTACCTCTATTGATGAAGGGCATCCATTATACCATCCAGCCAACTCCATCCTATTGTCAAAATATCTTATGAAGACTGAGACAGTAAAAGCTCTTATTTCCAACAGGGCAAAAACATAGTATGGTATTAAAATGATATAAAATAGTCCATTATTCAGCATTTTTTCCTAAAATTAGAGGACAAAAATAAAAAATAGAATATCTCTTTAACTAAACACAATAGTTTTGAGTCTTGAAGCTGTTACAAAATATTTAGAACAATTAAGTTAAAAAATAAAATCTTTGGGGGATTCATTATATTTTTGAGCAAGTTAGATTAAAATACCACTATTTTTTATTCATCATTGTCAATACCCTGACATACATTGGTAAAAGAGCAGGTTATCCTTTAAAATCTGATTAGAAAATAAAAAGGCATTTTACGGAGTAAAGTTTTTCTATATTATTTTTTCAAAACTCTGGATTTCAGCTTCGACTCTGTCTTCCTTCTGAGAACACTGTGTATGACTGAACTGACTTTCACTTTAAGAAATGAATGCATGCTTTTCCAAATTAAATCAATCAAATCTATAAAAATATAGCCAGAAATCTTATCCTTCATTATTATGGGAGCACAGAAAAAAATAAAAGAAAGGGAAGATCTATATGACAATGGTAAGCAGTGACTTCGCCACATTAGCCCTGTGTTGGTTAGAATACAAGATTCTAGAAGGAAGTGTAAAGCTGTGTCTAAGACCACAGACACAACACTAAATAAATGAAAAGCCAAATAAGTAAATATTTGTTCAGAGACTAGAACTTTAAAGCCGTTGCCATCAATTTCTGACTTTCACACTTCTGTTTGGTCAAACCACAACCTTCATCCCAATAACAGCACCTTCATTACATTCTACTCCAAGTATAGAATTCCCCAAGTTGCCTTTACTTAATGTATAAACATTGAAAGAATGTTTGTTGAATCTTTAAAAACTTTATGTTCAAAAAAACCATAATCAGGAAGCATAAAAGATAGCAAAGCAAAACAAAACTATTCCATGCTTTATGATGAGCGGTGGAAGGAGTTAAGAGATGTCTTACCGAGTACCCCAAGCCGATAGTTGACTGTGATGACAATCACATTGCCATAGCTTGCCAAGACACTCCCATCATATAGATTCCCAGTACCTTCCATGTAAGAGCCACCGTGGATGTACACCATCACTGGTTTGGGACCCCCACTGTCCCGAATATCTGCAAAACAAAGGGTTGGCAATTATTCTTATCCTCAAAAACATGCATAATGAAACACAGTACAGTCTGCATTTTAAGGATAGGAGGGCATGATTTTAATGTTAAATTGCTGTTTTCTTAAAGTGTTTCTTAAGCAATTCCAACTAAAAGCTACTGAAAAGAGAGGAACAGGCACCCACTATATTCTAAAACTTTGTTGTCAAAAGATGGGCACAGTGTTTACAAGCTATGAAGTAAGGGTAACAGTTCATTTCCATCAGGACTCAAGTAAGCAGTCCCTCCCCTATTACTGTGGAGCTGTGTATCAAATGCAACGTGATTACATTAGGTCATTTGTGAATATAATTATACCATTGTATTATTCATTTCAGAGTTTAATCACTGCTTAAGTACTGTCAAATGATTGTTTAGACAGTAAAATGATGTGCATCTGAACACCTGTTGTTGACACATGTATGGGAATGTTATTTACATGATGTCTTTAGAAAAGCCACGGGTTCACTCATCTAATGCAAACTCATCTTTGGTAGGAAAAAAAAATGACAAAATGGTATGTGCACTACTTCATATAGCTAATGTCTTTTCTTAGCCTGCCTTTGAAGGCATGCAGTTAACCACGTGCATATGAGATGGCCAAGCTAAGGTCAGCTGTAGATGGTGACAGTGATATTAATGTGACTTCCTCCCAGTCTCAATCTCAGTCATTTTATTTTGATAAGGCACACTGACCACAACTATGTAATTTTCAATAGAAATGCAGAAAAAAAAACATAAAAACGGGGGGCGATTTAGTCAATTATAAAAATGTAGTAATCTCTGTTGAAGGAGCTCACCAGTGTTATGATTCATTCATAAACACTGAACATATCAAACTATGAATATAACTAAAATACTAGTATTCTATAGCAAGCTGTGGCCCTGTGTGCTCATGAGTAACATTGGATCAATATATTATTTTTCACACTGGTTTGAAAGTCTCATTTGAAATTGTAGTTTAATTTCTTTACTTTGGAGTGTTTTAATCAAACTAAACTTTCCTACAAACTTTCAGTGGAGAAGCCAGCTTTCAGTGGTGGCATAAGATGTAAATCATAGAACTCACTGTGATGGTCGAGGGATGGTTTGCCCTCCCTTTAGGAGTAAATGGCCAATTTAAATATCTCATTTTTTTATTATGATAGAGGATTTTTTTAAAATGAAAACTCATTTTCAGATCAAAACTTGCAGGTTTTCTTGTGTATTCAAATTCCAAGTTGAAAACACAGCCCATGGCACAGCTTGGAGACATTTTTTTTTACAATAATCAAATATTCAGGCAACTGTTACTTTATTATTATTATTTTTAGTTTCTTCAATTTCATAATTCATTTAAATTAATGGCTGTCATTATTATATGTTCACACATTAGCCTTACACTGGTTATAAGCTGTCCCTTTAAGAAAGATCAATGTTAAGTGACCTCTGCCCTTGTGTATTCTTGCCTCCCTCCCAGATGTATGAACTTCAGAATGTCCTGCTTCTGGGTAAGAAGAGCACTTTTACATTGTAAGCATCTGGTGGTCATGGTCATCACATTTATCTTCTGAATGTCTTTGGCCAGCAAAAGGCATTCTCCTATTTTTAACACTTTGTTTATTTTATTCTATGTTTATGAGTGTTTTCCCTGCATGTACACATCTGAGCATCATGTGCGTGCCTGGTGACTCAGCTCCCAGAGAGAGTCCACGGTCCTCTGGAGCTAGAGTTATAGACAATTGTGATCTGTCCTGTGGGTGCTATGAGTTGAGCCCAGTGCTCTAGAAGAACTGTGGCCCCTGTGCTCCCACCTATATGAAGATCCATGGGCTCCTGGAGTTGTCAAAGCCAACCAGGGGAGCAATCCCTTTTCAGATTGTTAAACTCCACTCCTAAAATGCCTGCTTCCTACACACAATTTTAGCTTCTTATTTTTCTTGTACGTTTGGCATTGAAGAAGCAATAATAAATTATTAAACTGAAATCATTAGCCAAACTGTTCGCAGCAGACACTGTACTCTGCTAATTGTATGCTTGGAGGAAGCACAGAGGGAGGCTGTTTCAGAATTCTCCTTTAATTAAAATTACATAGAATTACAAAGCACCCACTGTGAACAGTAATGAAGTCTTGGTAAAGCCATTCTGTTCACCTGGAAGACAACCGGCACACACCGAGAAGACTAGCCCTGCACTTTGCAGCAGACCCACGTGGACAGTGTCTCAAAGTGCAAATATGTCAGAAAATGCTAGGGTCAATAACTAGGCAAACTTCTTTCTTTTTCCTTTAAATTTATACTTTAAGGAATCACAGATATTTGGGTCAGTTTAAATTTCCAATTCAGTTTTCTCAACTTTTCAGAGATGTTGGTCTTGCCTAAAAAGTTAGAACATTGAGCCCGTCCTTGCAAAGAAATTCAGTTACATCATAATGCTGTGTACTTCATATTTTCCTTTTGAAGTGACTCTCAACTTAAATAACATAACTTGTATTGATTACTAAAATAAACTAAAATTTCTAAATCTGAATTAAATTACTATACGTAAACCTTGAGAATACATTGGAATCTTCTACAATAACATAACAGAATTTTTTGTGAGCAGCCCATTTTTGACATGCTTGGCACATTTTACTTGTTTGCCCAATCCCTAAATCTTTTTGCTCTCAATAATAAACAGTTAAAATTGTAACTATCTACTTTGTTTTTTAAAAACAAAACAAGATATTGATCAACGGAATTGATATACAATTCTTCATATTGAATAAATAGCTACTTCAGACTTTACTAAAATTTGTACTACATGGGTTCCTAAAATACTAACTCAGCTCCAGTCAAATTGTAAGTTTTCATAAGCATATTCATAATTCTGCTATTTGTGTTAAGTCTTGTCAAACACATGGAATTTGGCAGGAATGGAATGGTAAAGGAAATCCTATATGGAGGGCTATTATCCTCCAAAATATTAAGAAAGAACTCTAGGAATACTCAGACTAAAATAATAGTAGTCTCGGAATATGGACATTTAGCCTTAGTAACCATGGCAGCCTACTTAGAAGCTAATATTTAGATCAAATTAGAAAATGTCAATGAGCTGCCCCAGTTCATAAAGAGTGTCTGTGCTTGAAAACTATGACCCAGGCTCATACTTTCTCTCAACGGTCCCAGTGAAATATGGGCAGACTTATAATTCCTTAAATATGGGTACTGGTTTCTTTTAAGGACCCGTGGACTGGTTAATTGCCCATATTTTAGAGGTTTTGGGGATGTAATAGCCTTTAGCTTGTGAAGCATTGCTTTAATTAAACTTTTGTCTCTAACATATAAAGAGACACTTGAATACGTGTCCATGCCTTTCACTCATGTTTATGGGTACCAACTCCTAGAACTGCTAGAGGAAAATAGAAGGCTTGGCTTAATTTGTTACTGTTAAGCTAGACACAAAACAAACAGATATGTTGGTTACAAAATATATGAGAATCTACAGAGCAGGTTTTTTTTTTTTGGAAACTTGAACCTCTATTGAGATAGTAAAATTGTGACTAAATATTAATGTGCCAACATGGAGATATTTTTGCCACAATTAAATATATCTCTCCAATTTTCTTAGTTCCTAAACTAAGTTGAGAAAAACCTAGATACTGTTTTGAAATATTTTTATGACTTTGGATTAGCCTGTAAGACACAGAGTTCTTTTGATTGTTGTGAATTATAAGGTAAGAATGATGTGACTGTGTTTGGACTAAAGATGGCTGCAGACAGAGCATTAGAAGTACAGTCCATGCAGAGCAGTCCTTAATGCGGCTGAGGGAACAAAGGACAAAAGATGATGACCTCAGAATACAGTGGCTGAGACAAGGCCAGGGGATTAGGGCACAGGAAAGCTTGGGAGAATAGCCATCTAACCTGACTCCCAGGGAGGGAGGGAAGCGCTGTTATTTATGCGCTTTGCCAACAATACAAACGGGATATTAGATCATCTTGATTTGTATCACATCTACAAAATGACTCTAAAAGAATTAAATAGGGGATAGCCAGGCTTTACTAAACATTTTCTTCACGAAATATCTGAATTAATCTTTCTTGTCTCCGAAGTAATTATGCAATGAAACACAGAGGAATTGGTTGTTAGAACTTAGGGGTAGAAGAGGGGACATCCTTTAACACTTAAAAGTATTCCTTGACTTGGTAGCTCTAGAAAAGTAGCTTCCCAGGACTTGAATGGCATCTGACACCTAAACAGGGATTTAGGGTATTTTTTAATAATGAACTAAAAATGTTAGGTGTGACTGAAAATTGGTCTGTAAAATAGATGCAGGTGCTACAGGGTTTAACTCACTATCAATACCCAAAGGTGTTATACATAAAAATTAAAATTATGTTAGAATACAATGTACCAGGCAGATATGTTATACAGAGTTTATTGAATGAACATGGGGAAATATGGAAAGGGGGAAGGGGTACCCCAGAAAGAGAAAGTAAAGAGAGGGTTAGAGAGAGGGAGAGGCAGAGAGAGAGAGAGAGAAAGAGCTATGTGGAGGGTCTGTCTTTTATATGGCCCTGGGCAGGGCCATGCCCCCTGGGCAGGTAAGCAGTGACATCACAGGTAGGCAGACTGAAGCAGAATCCTAACATTAGGTGCCTACTCTGAACATGTAAATAATATATATGGGAGCTCTCTACATCAATGGGAATATAACCTGATTAAATCAGCAACTGAAAAAATATTAAACTACAGTGATGATATTCTAGCCTTGTCACTATATTTCCAAAATTTGAACATCACAAATATCTCCAAAAAGCAGTTCTCTATATTAACAATGTGTATAATATTGGATTCTCAGGAAATTTTAAATTTCCTTATAGCACAAACTGAGAATATTCCCTATGTTCTATGTAGACTAGACATTTCTGAATGTTTGACTCTATCAGAACTAGTACAAGTTTATCCTTTAACTATTTAGGACTGGAAGCTGTTTGTCTTAGGCAGTGGTGTTTAATTATTTAAAATTAATCGTAGTGATTATCTTGTGTTTAATGGTTCCTTCTTCATTGGCATCCATGGTAAATGAATAAATAATCGAATAATCATAAATTACACTGTAGCCAAAATTCCTTTTTAATGATTATTTTATTTGTGTGTCTGTGCGGCATGTGTGTGCATGCACATATCTAAAGAAAGAGAGGGGACATCAGAGCTGGAATGGCAGGTGTATGTGATGTGCATGGCATGAAGGCTGCATTCTGATCTCCGGACCTCTAACAGAGCACTGTGCTGGTTTGAGTAACATTGGATCCCATGAGCTCAAACATTTTCATGTTTCATTCCTAGGTAATGAGCTACCAGGAAGCATTAGGAGGCGTGTCACTAGGGGTGGGCTTTGAGCTCCATGCTCTGTGTCTCACTCTGCTGCCTGAGGATGTGGGTGTAAAAGGTTCAGCTACCTTCCCAGCACCATGCCTACCTCCTGGTGCCATGAGCTAATAGTCTGAGCCTCTGAAGCTGTGAGCCAGTCCCATTTAAATGCTTTCTTTTGTAAGAGTGGCCTTGGTCATGACGTCTCCTCACAGCAATCGAACACTTAAATATGCAATGCGATTTCATAACTACTGAAACATCTTTCCAGGCTGTTAATAATTCTTAAATGTTATAAAGGGCAAACATGATAATGTAACAATTAGGCTTTCAATATTTTACATCTAGCATGTAAGTTTTTATTATAGAAGATTTCTTGAATATGATAAACAAAAATTAAAATTAAATAAATGAAAATTGTTTTTGAAAGTTATTCGGCCATATACTCCTTCCACATTTTGAGAGAATTCCTCTGCTGACCTGGGAGCAGATTATTCATTTTGGAAATGCCTTCCTACCTTCTTATAAATATCTTTCTGATTTAAAAGTTGGGGGTAAAAATATAAAATCACAGATTGTATTAATCACTTCTATAAAGTTGTAATTAGGGTAACATACAATTAAAAAGCAAAAAATTGTACATTAAACAGAAAATCCTGAATGGAAGGGGATGGGTTGAATGAATCGAAGCTTAGCTAAATATTAAGTAGAAAGACAGATGCCCAGAGAGCTAGTGGGTACTTAAATTTACCAAGCAGTCAGAACTATAAGCTTTAAGACTACAGGGAGGATGAAAAATTCAAATGTTAATAAATGAAAAATATTTTAGTATACGTGAAGGATAGTAATTTGAATTTATAAAACTTTATTTCATATCATTTGACTTTATAAAAATTATACATCTTTTGAAATGAAAAGATATACCTGTGATCTCAACTTGTTTAAATGCCTTTACATTTAGCAAAAATATTTGTTAGAATCTATTTATTTTATTTTTTAATCATATGTGTTTACACCTCTGTGTTTGGGTGTGAGTGTGTGTCAGTAAAGGTACCCATGTTGGCCAGAAGAAAGCTCAGGATGCCCTGGAGTGGAGTGACATCTGACCTGGGTACCAGGAACTGAACTACGGTTCTGTAAAAGTACAGACAGTTCTGCTAACCTTAGGACATGTCTCCAGCTTCATGAACCGAGTAATTACTAGTGGACCCAGGGACCTACATACAGATACTTTTCCTTATTATTTACCGTAATAGCTGTGGTGCCTTTGCTGTCTCTACAGTATCATTTCACAAATGTGATATTTAAACATAACAACACAAAGCAGGATCTTTTAAAAATCTAAGTCATATTGGTCAAGAAACACTTTGCTTCAGCTTGTTTCTCTTTTAATAGAGCATGGAGTACTTTTGAAAAAAGAAGTAAAATGTAAAAAATGATAAACAGTCAAATTGGCCAAAGTATTTACACATATTAGCGCACATGCAATGGGTACAAGGACTACAGGGGGACGTTTGTTAGTTAAAAGAATGTGACGGGTTCATCAAAACATGGGATGAAACATATCAAAAGTCAGTTCAAGAAAACCAAAAAAAAAAATGCCCCTCTTTTTAAAACATCTTAGTGGTTGGCATCAAAATGTAACATTCACTTTAAAAAAATTGTAAATGCGTATTTATATGTAACAACAAGCAAGAAGACAAAACACATCCAAAACAGGAAGTAAAAAAGAACTCTTCAAAAATAGACAAGAAGTGAAAAAAATAAAAAATAAAAAAAGAAGGTGTGGAAAAAATGATTGCGGCCCTGGTCATGCAAATAGATTTGGTGGAGAAAAATACCTTCATCTTCAGCACCGTCATTATCACCTAAATCATCTGTCTGTTTCTTTGTAAGGGGACCTAGGATTGAGAATGGAGAAATGGAAGGAAAAAAAAAGACAATTCAAGAATAAACAAGATTGAGGGGGGAAAAAACAAACGTAATACTAAATTCTCAAGGATATTTCAAAAAAAGACCAGGGAAGTGGTATATCACAGTTGGCTTTATTTTTAAGAAAAAAAAATTCCCCTTACCCAAAATAGCACATAGAATTGGCTTCTGAATATTTTCAGCATTAAAAATTCACTATGGCTTAGTATTTCCATCATAGGCCAAAGGAATGATTTTTTTAAAAAAAAAAGAAAAAAGAAAGAAAGAAAAAAAGGAAAGAAAAATACCCACTGCACATAAAAAGTAAACAATTCAATTAGTTAAATCTAGTTGATTCAGTCAGTGTCCTTTCTTATTAATATTTATGAAAGTAATAATGATATAGCAAGTCAAACTATAACTCACGACAAAAAGATAACATTAGAAATAGAAAGATAGAAATGTTTTTTAAGTTGTTCTTTTCCTGCTTTATAAAAATTTTGTCTTTGTATGATCATTACCACTTGTACTTTACACATTTTTAATTTATACATTAAAAAAATCTGTGACTTTTTAAAATTACTTGTCATGACACAAGTACTCCCCCGTGTGCTTTAATTTAAATGTTAGTTGTGGATTTAAGGCAATTGTCACATGCAGAAATGTATCAACAGATACTTTTGTCACTTGGCAGAGAAAAGGTACCTTCAATTGATGACATGTTTAGCTATCAAAGTAGTTAAACAGTCAGGGATAACACTTCAAAATCAACTTTATAAAACATCACGCCATTGTGCAATTTCATGCCCAGTGTATTTATAATAGGATCATGTTTTAGAAGAATGATTATATTAAAACACTGTGAATGTTTAATAAATGTTTTATTATCCCTAACAATGCTAATTTGTTAGTATAAAAGAACACACCAAAGGGGAAGTCAGAGGCCATAGGAAAGTAATTTTAAGTGTCATAAAATTGACATACTCAGCACACAAATGCAAGTCAAGCGCCACATTGCCTTTCTGAGTACCAACAACCATTTAATTTATATGACATTTCATAATCCTCATGCAAAAAGCAATCTTTGAAAACACAGGACACTCTATTTAAATGGACAGCCAATCACAAAGCAACAATCAAAATAATTTTGTCATGCATAATGTAATAGTATTGGAAAACAGTCTGTGAAGAAATGGGCAGTCACATCTTGATTCCAACCATGTAAGTAGTGACACAGCAAGCACTGGCTGGAAGCACACCAGAGGGCAGGATTGGTAAACATCGGACACAGAAATTTCCACCTTTTCAGAAGTGACCTTTCATTATGCTTGCAGTTTAAAACTAAAGCTATTGTAACATCCCTCAATGAATAGGAAATACCATAACAAAAAGAAATTTTTTTTCAGGTCGTAGAAATACTGGTGAAGATCAAAACATTGAAAAACTAAAACTTGGTGATATAAAGCAAAGTACCTATTAGGTTCTTCAATTAGAAGGTCATGGTATCAAAGTCATTCAAAATAAAGACACAAGGGTGCAAAGCAAGTTCAGTTAAAGGATTTCATAAACACACCTGTAAACATCATTCTATTGAAAAAAGCTAGTTTGAGGGGCAGTTTATGTTGATTGATTCTCAGCTGCAGGCTCACGGATATCCACATTTAAGGTCTCGGTAAAGTGCAAAATGCACATCGGGTTATCTGATGCTTAATAACTGTGCTTATAAGCTTAATAACAGTTCCTAAAAATATAAATATGTTTAAATCCCAAATTTTAAAATTGGGGAATTGAATAGTTGAAACACTTCCAATTTCAAAATATCCTTCAAAACACTAAAATTATATTACCTGAATATTAAAATATTTTTAGCATTTCTGTTTTCTAAGATCCTATATAAATATGGCTTATGTTAGGATTCTGCTTTAGTCGGACTACCTATGATGTCATTGCCTACCTGCCACAGGGGCGTGGCCCTGCCCAGGCCTATATAAAAGGACAGACCTACCCTGCCCCTCTCTCTTACCCTCTCCTACTTCCTCTCTCTCTCTCTCTCTCTCTCTCTCTCTCTCTCTCTCTCTCTCTCTTTGAGGTACCCCTCCCCTTTTCCTCCTCTCCCATACTCACTTAATAAATCTCACCTAATATCATATGTGTTGTCTTATTTTCTTATTATTTTATATCTTATTATTAAACATAAAAACGTACTTATTAGTAATCAAGCAGTACAAACTGAGAATGAAGGTATTTATTGCTTACAAATCACTAATTACTTTCCAATTTTCACTGAATTACTTAACTTTTTAAATTCTTGGGTTTTACGAAATCAGAAAAATAGCTCCTTTTTTGTTGACTCATTAGTTTGATAATATTTGAAGGCACATGTTAGTCCTGTCACATTGATGTTGCTCTACACATCTTGCTCTGGTCCCATTGTATATTACTTCCTTGAACAATATGAATGGAAGCACACTGCGGTACGTAATGTAATTTCCATGATGTGTATTGAAAGCTATTTAGTTTTTACTGAGTTGACAATTCCTTACGCTTCAAATGCCTACAGAACTGTTCCCTTTTGAACCTCGGTGGGTTGCAAGAAAGTATTATTATCCAAGCTCTCCTACTACTTTGCATATGGAACATAGTTTTGTATTGCTATGTAGCTATGTAGTGAAGTCATGGAAATCACTCTAGCTAGAGAGGAAAGAAGATCTAAGGCTAGAATGCTGAACTGAGCTTTTCATGAAGGATGTTAAACTATCTCTTTCCTCCTCAGAAAGCTGTGTGCCTCTTAACAGAGGACACCGTTTATATCCTACTACTGTTGTCAACCTGACATATTATGATCAGGCATAGATACTTACTTAGTATCTTAGTATCTCAAATAAGTCAAGACATCGTAAGCGGAAGATGAAGTTGAATCATCACAACTAAACAGTCATGCATTGGTATATTAAAAATACCATTTTATTATAATATTAAATTGTTTCTGCAGTACAGACTTTAACTCTCTTTTAGTGATCTGAGCATAATGGTGGTTTCTTATGCCTAATATTTTTTTTTATCTGATGTTCTTCTAAAGCTTTCTGCAGGCAACAATTTAAGACAAAAAATGATCACAGTAAAGAAAGTAGATTTCAATCAAGTCTATGCCTTAAGACAATGAGAACAAACTCAGAAATTCTAGAGTTGCCAACACAGAACTCAGGATTGGTTTCTTTGAGGAAGTTTCAATGGTGTAAACATAGCCTAGGTTTTACATGACTTCACTTATCTTTATAGTAAGCCTAGAAGGAAATCAACCACCACCCATCAGAAACTATGGATTTTGTTTCCTTATTCTAAACTGTTATAACTCATATACTCAATAATGCATTGATGTTTTTAGCAGAAAGATAATACTCTAAAAAACATAGCTAGTGTTAGTGTTTTATGACAGGTGGACTTTTACTCTTGAGAGATCACGTATTTCTTAAATTTAAGCATCCTGATTTCTCCAAGGTTAAAGTTTCTACCCTTTGAATAAGACTCACTGACAACATTCTAACCATAGCTTATGTTTCTTATAAACAGCAAGTATGGCAAATGTAGTATCAGCAGTTTTAAATAGGTATCTTAAAGCATCAACTATAAAGCAAATGAGACCACTCCACCCTGTGTGTTGAAGTGATTTATTTTACCTTGAAACTCACTGGGCCTCTTCTCCCAGAGGAATGCACACATAACTCTCATTAGAGTTAATAGGAAAGTAGACCTCATGTCATTTTGAAAGGGAGTAAGAGTAATTACTATATTTTATATCTCCTATAGGCAATAAATAGATTCAGTGGGAAAGCAACAGCACTTAAGCAAGCTACAGTGAACACCCAACCATGAACTTCAAACTCATTTAATTTCAAGAGTTCTTTTGTGATTTCCATAAATATAAGTTAAGTCTTGGCCCTTACAAAGGGAGAGCGATGCAGTCTTACATTTTGGAATCTGACCATGGATGCCTTTTATTTTTTTTTAAAGAGGAATAAAAATATCAGTATTTCTATGTAGTTAACTCGAGAATAATTATGAGCTCTGAAATAATTACTATCCACCCTTATTAATGCTGCTTTTTATCATTCTCTTTGATGAAGGGCTAATATACTTTAGTTCTCAAATACATTAGAACTGATTATAAATTCCTTCATTATAGTTTCAATTCAGCAGAAATTAGCCAGACTTTGTGTCACACATATTGACAAAGGCAAGTAGGCTGAGGGTATTATTAGCTCCTGACTTAGAAGCTTGGCCATGAGAAATGTGCCACTACAAAGGGAAGGGGCTTCTGAAAATCTGAGGATTATTTAGAGTCCCATGCCCAGCAGGTCATGGGATGATAAACAGGAGGGTAATGACCTTGCTGTCTTGCCTCACCCTCTTGACTTTGAAGCCTTTGATATAAAATGACTATAAAAGAATTTAAGGTCATGTACACAGAATGAAAGCATTTAAAGGAATAGCTTGGGTTCTTTAGACGTGAGACAAAAGTTAGAAAAGAAAACTTGGATCAAGTTTTGTGAAAAATCTGGTGTTCCATACAATGAACAATCTCAGAATTTAATCCATCCTGAGTACCAGTATAATGCTCAAACATTTTTATTTTATCAAACCGATAAGCACTAAAACATAAAATGTTTAAGTATCCTTCTAGCCCTTAGTACTGCAAGCCCTACTAATTGTCATCTCTGTACTTATTACATATCTTAAGTAGTCCATTATTTATGAAACTGTAGTTGAAATTTGATTTTCTGCTTAAAAAATCTGAAAACAAGTCTCTTCTTGGTAACCTGCTAGCCTTTCTCTGAGTGCCACCAGGTCTCCCCCTTCAGGGGACATGGTCAAATATGAGGCACCAGAGTACGTGAGAAAGTCATACCCCACTCTCATCTCAACTGTGGAGAGTGTTCTGTCCATTGGCTAGATCTGGGTAGGGGTTTAAAGTTTACCACCTGTATTGTCCTTGGCTGGTGCCTTAGTTAGAGATTTGATACCCTATGAGCATAAACAGGGGAAGGAAATCCCCCTCAAGAACAGTCATAGGGGTGAGGAGTAAGGGGAAAATGAGAGGGAGGGAAGAATGGGAGGATACAAGGGATGGGATAACCACTGAGATGTAACAAGAATAAATTAATAAAAAAAATTAAAAATCTGAAAACAGCCAAAGTATTTGAATAATTTCTTAAATGTGCACTGTACTAAAATATAAACGTATTATAAATCAGTATGGTGGGTGACTAGAAGTAAACTTTGAAATAATTCATAACCTCAGAAAAGCCTAATTATTTCCAGTTTTGGAGGTGTGATCTGACACATGATGATTTCTTGGTGCTTCTTGGTGTGCTGCCTGTTCAGCTCCTAGTTTATATATGTATTCCACCTCCTAAAGGCAGCAGGCATGCTCTATGCTTATCTCTGTGCTGGAAGAAAACACCTACATGAACACAAACTACATTCCCCTTCTCCAGTTTTTCAAGGTACAGAATAGCTTACAGTGTGACTTTTAGAAATAGTGAATCTGTTGTCCAAAATAAGGAAGGGAAAAATTCTTCCTTAGAATATTGACATAGAATATTCTCTATTTGTAAGAAAAACAACAGTTTTTGGTAAAAGTACACGATTACAATAATTTGAAGTTTAAAAGGAAGATTCTATGTGGAATTGATAGAATCTAGCAGACAAAATGTATAAAAACAAGCAAGCAAGCAAACAAACAGAGAAACAAACAAAATGAGCTAACCTTTACACTGAGCATCACCAAATATACATAATACTTTTTCATTAACATTGTATTGATTACTTTTATTGCACAAAGAAGATCAGAAAAGCAATCTTTTCTCCTTTAGTCTGTTCCTCTGTCCTGTATAAAATGATAGGCCCTGTAAGGCTTGTTCAACACTTCCCCTGCTTTCCTTATACTATCCAGAGCGTGTGTTAAGGACACAGGTGACACCAGATGTGTCTGATGTCTTGCAAGGCAATCACTCAACCATCCATTCAACTAATACATGTTATGATATGTGCTCAGAAACCCTGGTGAGCAAAGGAGGCTATCTGGCTTCTCAAGAAAATAAAATTCTGTAGAAAGAGAAATATTAATCAAGTCATCTCACACACACAAGTTTACTAATAAGAACACATACCAATAAAGAAAGCATTAATGTGACAAGTTCTTTCTTCAGGGTGACCTTACAAGTATGGTCACTGAAAAAATGACGTGAAAAAGAGGAGCCATTGAGCAGCCAGAAGGCTTGGGGACTAGGTAGGGGCTGGAAAGAAAATATCACCTACAGATATTAGCTTGCAGAAAGACCTGACAATGACAGGAGACACAGCAGCCAGTGCTGGCTATGTGCCAGGAGAAGAACTGAGTCCTGGGAGGCGAGGACAGAGAGCTCCATGAGCATCCATGAAGCTAGCAGGACCAGCGCCTTCATCTGAATATTAAAAGCAATGGGAAGACATTTCTAGGTTCGAAACAGATTCTGATAAACTCTGGCCTACTTCAGTCTTATGCAGAAACATCAGGAAAAAAACAAAATCCTTTTAAGAGATGCAGCGGGGAATATTGTATGTCGACGTTTGCATTACATTCTTTTGAGACAGAAATACATTTCTCAGAATGAAAATGGATGCTATTTTTGACTACAAATGAAAGAAAAAAAAATAATCAAAGAGCAAATCCAAGATTCCAGCAATTCTAGGAGTTCATAAAACTTGATAGCTCTGGTTAAACATGCTTTTCAAGTTATTCGCTTTGTCTTAGAATTAAGGTGGCAAGAGTTCAAACGTCTAAGATCTTACAGTCATACTAAGGCAGACTATTCTAGGAGCTCCTTCTGCGGGGATGCCTTGGCCTCTCTGGCAGCCGAGCGCTCGTATTTTTCATCTCCGCCATCAAAGCAAATTTGACTCTCAACATAGCTCTGTTCTCAGAATCTACTTATGATACAGAAGAGTGCCCTGTCTGACCTTTTCAGGCCATATTAAATTTCCAGGGGGGATCCTAATCCTTGACACTTTCCCAACTTCTAAACCTCCTCTGTGCCCCCCGCCATTACCCTTACCTACTTCTTGTTTTCAGCATCATTCACGCTCTACACCGCTTCCTAATCCACCTCGTATACAGGCTTGTGTACCTTGGATACCACTTTGTATACCACCTTTTATATCAGCTTGGTATGCCTTCTATGTCACCACGAATATCAGCTTTGAAAGTTGTAGTTGATAATCATGAAAAATTCCAAATGAAAAAAAAAAACAGAATTAATTATTGTATACTCACATTTGTTAAACTGTGCGTACAGTCAGCTCTTGCTAAGACTAAACTAGCAAACGCTTTCAACAACCAGGGATTTAAAGGCATCATCTGCCGCAAGTGTGGCAACTCTTGCACCATGTGCTTTAAAATAGCTGCAACAAGACAGATGAATACTAAATATAGACAAATATCAGATTTGATGCTTTATAAATCCAGGAGCAAAATTAAGATATTCTGAATGGAAATACTTAAAACAGCTTTCAATCCAGTGTTGATGAAAATGGGTGTCATTGTTTCTCTGCCTGGCTTACATGATTAATAGTTCTTTGTTCCTTTTGACCTAGAACGAACTGTCCAGCCTGGCTCATAGGACTCCTTTTATGAATTCTAGACTTGATCTTCTTAACTTTGCTCTCCAATATATATTTACCTACTGGGAATATTGTCACTCTTGCTCAAAAGGTGACCTGAAAAAGTAACTCCCACCTTTTGTTTTATTCCATGTAGTTCAGTCTAATTATAATCAACTCATCAACTCTGTAAAGAATGGCAGCTGAGCCAGGCAGTGGTGGAGCACACCATTAATCCCAGCCCTTGGGACATAGTGAGTACCAGGACAGCAAAGGCTACACAGAGAAATCCTGTGTCAACAAAACAAAACAAACAAACAAAACGAGAGAGAGAGAGAGAGAGAGAGAGAGAGAGAGAGAGAGAGAGAGAATAAGAACTGACAGTATAACTGGACACAGGGAGCCTTCTAAAGAAAAATGTGTGATTTTTTTCCTCAGGGGCAAAGAAAGGAAAGATGGAGTGATGCTGCTTTTTTTTCCCCCTCAAATTACTATCTTGGAGATATAAATGAGAGAGGCAGTTCTGTATTACTCAGCAAGACATAATTGAGGAAACACCTTAAATCTGTAGCAACCCTAAATTTCATCTGTATTAATGAGGTGAACAGATTGAACTGTAACCAGAAAGATCCTGTTTTCTGGGCTGCCTGAGCATCTTTATAGACATAAGGAAGAAAGACAAGTTCTGTAATGGTAGCATTCTTGGGATAGTGGGACACTGCAGGAGTGTGCCGAGCAGCCACTACTCTCACATGTCTCCAGCCTGCACTCAGGTTATTACTTAACAGAGTAGCTTCATTGTCTTCATTCTGTATTCTGTCCTATGCAGGTCGATCTACTGGCCAAGCAGACTGGAACCTGTTTGGGATACAATTCTGCATGCACCCCCACCATTTCTTATCTGATTCAATAACCAATAGGTACACAGTAATTACTATGGAAATGCTGGAAAATCCAGGGTTAAATGCCCAGATTTACAAGACGTTATGGCTGAAAGAAACCCCAAAGAGAGACTAGTAAATCTCCTTCTGCTCATAGTTAGCAACATAGGATATTTCATAGTTTTCTGCCTGGGGAGACAAAGCTATTTGAAACAGTCTAGGTAAAATTAAGTAGTGACAAAATACAAGAAATGAGAGGAAAATTTGAACTACGGACAACTGAAGTGACACGGATCTCAGTAACCTGTACACTACCATAACTGCATTCAACTATGATGTCTTCGAAAACTTCAGTGTAACATTTGACTCAGGTGTGATTAGGGTAAATTTTAAATGGAAGGAAAGACATATCAAAGTGACTTTCAAAAAGTGAAACAAATAAAATTAAAATAGGATAATAAATTTGGCAAGATAGAGAACCAAGAAGTCAAAGCAAAGAAGTATAATTAAAAGTGAAAAACTTCTCAGTGATGTGTATTATTTAATAGGTATTAAAGTGTAGAAAAAATGAACAATTAACTTCTCTTTAAAATGCTAAGGTTAACAAGGCAAATATATAGCTGTAAGGAGCAATTAAATAGCATCACATTCTGTAGATTGGTGCATAAGTAGTAGCCAGACCCAGCAGAATCCTCTTCAACACTTTTATTAAAACCTTGTTGCTACAGGTGCCATACACTTTGGTTTTAGGGCAGAAAGAAATCAAGATCAATCTGAGGTGGAAGCTATTTTCATGCTAGCTGCCATACATGATGTCTGAAGATACTGTGTATGCTGTTTGGACAGACAATAACAACATCTGTGATTTTTTCCCCTCAGTTATGCACTTTTTGTACTATAATACACCCAGACTTCCAGGGAAGACATCGCTTGTAGGGCAGTGGTTCTCAACCTTCCTAATGCTGTGATCCTTTAATAGAGTACGTCATGCTGTGCTGACCCACAGCCATGAATTATTTTCATTGTTGCCTCATAACTGTAATGTTGCTACTATGAATTTGTTCTGAATTGTAATGGAAGTACTTTTGGAGATAAAGGTTTGCCAAAGGGATTGTGACCCATGGGTTGAGGAGCACTGTTCTGAGGCAGTAGTACCATGCCAGTTTGGGGAATAACTAACTGTCTTTTGAATGAATGTGGAACTGTTCCTGGGGAAAACGATATTCGCCTAGTATTATAAAGAAGTAAAAATCCTAGATCTATGAAGGTCACAGGTCTACGATGGAGCCTACTACTGTTGTTTTGCTTAATGAGAATGCTAAAACTGCCTTCTAAGTGAATCTCCTATGAATAGACTAGCATTGTTTTCTTCGGGCAGAGATACTGGTATTTGTAGTGGGTGAAGGTTAATGAAGAGTCTTACATCTGGTTTATGTACTGAGAACAAAAGCTGGTTTCATGCTCTGCTTTAAGCAGAGAATCTATATCAATGTCACAGCCAGACTAAAAAAAAGGGCAGGGAAGTGTGAGAGCTAAAGGGCAGGGTGGAGTGTTGGGAAGTAGTTTGGTATAGCAGGGCAGTAGCTATCACGAACAAAAAGTAGTGATGCCTCTCTGTGTAAGCCTTCTACAGCAGTGGGCCCTTCAACACTATCACAGGCAGGGGAGTCACCTATGATGCCTCAAGCCTTTCTGTGGAACGACTGGAAACTAATGATTGCACAGGGAGTCAGGAGAAGGAGACATTTTCTTCAACAATGAAGCCACCTGTGAGTGGCCCAGTCTCCAGCAACAAGCCCCCTCCCTCCCCACACTTCTGCAAGCAATTCTAATAAGCTCAGTGGACAAAAACCCTGAAAGGAGTAGGAGAACTATTTGTAAAAGGGGGTTCAAAAAGTGAAGGAGAGGGACAAGAAAAGGTACCAGAGGTGTTATATATGAAATTTAAAAAAACAAAACAAAATTAGTATTTTCAAATAAATGGCTATTAAAACTAAATTAAATTAGTTAGTATTAAAAGCATGGATTTTTGTTGTTGTTGTTGTTTCTGTTTTGTTTTGTTGGACAAAGTATCAGATAGGAGTTTTTCGCATTAAAGAAAACTAAAAAATGTCATAGCTAAATTTTATTTTAAATGCAATAGTACATTAATACATATTAGAAAGAGATGGCAGGCCCTGGATAAGGCACGTGTTCTAATGGTTTAAACAATTAAAGTGCTAACCAAAATACAATGAAGCACTCACAGTTCTAATAAAATCACACATGAGTAGTTTGGCTAATTCTCTTCCTCAGTGACAACTCTCTTCCTTGCTGTTCTAGCTGTGTCCCTGCAACATGTGACAGTTTTGAAAGGCACTTATGCTTACTAGCTCTGCCGAAGCAATCGCATGAAGGAAGGTCATGCTCTCAGAGCCTCCCCCTTCAGTGCGCTTAGCTCACAAACATCCTCTGAAGGAAAGAAAGCCACAGAAAGTTAACCTTCCGTCCTGTGTATAGTTTGTGTTTTGGAAACCCAGGAGCAAAATTAAGGGATTTGATCTTCAAAATATAAACACGCCATCTTAAAAGAGGCTTATCTCTCAAGTATTTAATGGCTGCTGGATTACGAGAATCAATATGGGATAAGAGGCCCGTGCTTTATTGATTTCCTCTTCGCACTTTCATTCTTCCCTAGCAGCTACTAAAATGCTCCAAATCGAGAGGCTTTTGTAAGACAGTTCAGAATAATATTTATCAAAGATAACATATTTAGTACTAAGATTTGGCCACTGACAGCCAAGATCGCCTTTGAAGAAAAACATCTTTACCAATTGGACGTTTTTCTCTTCATTTGTCTACTTTTTAAAAAAAAGTGGTATTTTTTTAATATATGAAAATTGTCTTTGAGTTTGGAACTACTTCACCTATATAATAATACAAGTCTTAAATATCATAGGCTTTTTAATTTTATGTGGAAAGCTAGAAACGGGCAATTTAAAATTTAATCATTAAATATTCAATACAATCTATCGAAGAAATGTTTCAAACATTCACACATGAGTCAGTGTTTGGTAAATTGAAATACATTATAAAAAGTAACAATGGTGAGCATCCATTGGTGGGTTATTTAGGTAAGCCAATGTCTCACGAGAGAGCAATCATGTAGCCCCGCCCCCAAATTACTTTCCCAGTTCCCACTCACTGCTACACTTGGGAGAAAAGACTCAGTCTAACAGATGCCAAAATACTGTCTATTCTTATTCCATCTACTAGGCTAGAATTTGTGCAGGGAATATTCCACATGAGATAAGAGATTGTTTTATAAGTATAAACACTACACTCATAAGTCTGAAGATACATATTTATACAGACATAATCTGTGGGTTCATTCTCTTTTGTGAGCCATATAAAGATAACTTTACACAGAGAATGAATGATTTCACTAATTACATGGTTGAAATTTGTTTCTGTGGATAGCTTAGTTATCTAGACAAGTCTTTATTAGCAAAAAGAAAAAAAAATCAATGGAAAACAACAACAACACAGAACTGAATCTAAGAAATGAAAAAAAAAAAACCTCATTTAGCCTTAAATAAAAGAAAGAAAAAATATATTTAAAAGTTCATGGAAATTTCAATGTGCAAAGAAGTCAGAGTTGGTATAATCTCCCAAATAATTACTACTTTTTATTTTAAGATTTCCTTTGGAATTAATCATTGTCCAAATAAGTAGTAATAAATTGAATTTTGTTATCTAGACAGTTGTTCAGTAGCATTAAGGTGACAGGAAAAAACATGAAGATCTTTATATAAAAAAAAAGAAAAAGACAAGTTCTAACCCTCTATTCCACAGCAATGGTCAGTGAGCAGCTGATAGTTCAACAGCACAATGAGAAATGAGGTTTATGTAGCAGTCTGAGATAAACTTAGGATCTAGAGTCTTCGATTTATGGGATCTTGGCCTTTTCCTACTTTAACTGTCAGTGGAGAAAAGTTGCCTGTGGATATATGAAACTGACCTTCTTGTACACTGTCCTAGCTGCCAAATGCCTCTACCTGATATGCTTCTATAATCACATACTTGATTCCACAGCACCTTCTCTTTAAGAGGAAATCTCCAAAAGAAATTGCTTCATTTGCTCAAAGCTTCTTATAACAAGAACTTAAATAAATAAATAAGAAAGAAAGAAAGAAAGAAAGAAAGTTTAAATAAATAAAACTTACACAGGCATGATTACATACAGATACACACAGCTATCACTTACATGCTCTTACAGGTATACAAACCTATGTGTCATTAAAATTGAGTCATTCTATGGCTTTGCTTTTATACTTCAAAATCCAGACAAAGGATGGAGGATGGTTAACAACACTTGCTGCTTCTGCAGAGGACCTATCCAGGAACAATGTTGATACACATAAACTAAATACTTTAAACTATTTTAAATAAATAAATCTTTAAAATAACTTAAGAAATAATCAAGAAATAACTTCTACCTCAAAACATTTTCTCTCACCTTGATTTAAAATTCATTTAATGCTGAAAATATTCTAGAATTTCTGCGGTCTGGCTATAAGCAAGAATATTCCCCCAATACCATATATACTTTGACAAAACAAAGGCTAGAATAAGAACAGTAGAATTTATATGAATCAGTGAATCAAGCTCAAAGCAAATTGAACATTTTAGGAAAAATGTAAAAAGTATAAAAAATACCCAAAAGGAATGATACATATACATATATTATATATACAAATACACACACACACACACACACACACACACATATATATATATATATATATATATATATGTATGTATATACATGAAAAGAAAGAATTATTCAATAAATAAACAGAGGCTAAGGAACACAAGAATGTACACCTCAATCCAAGGTTCAGGAACCTTGGAGTTGACCTCATCAAGAACCAGGAAATAGAGCCACTTCTACACTTTTACCACAGCATGAATAAAGATCTTACTTTTTTTTTAATTTTTAAAAATTTTTTATTAATTTATTCTTGTTACATCTCAGTGGTTATCCCATCCCTTGTATCCTCCCATTCTTCCCTCCCTCCCATTTCCCCTTATTCCCCTCCCCTATGACTGTTCCTGAGGGGGATTACCTCCCCCTATATATGCTCATAGGGTATCAAGTCTCTTCTTGGTAACCTGCTGTCCTTCCTCTGAGTGCCACCAGGTCTCCCCCTCCAGGTGACATGGTAAAAAAACCAGAGTTTGTGTGAAAGTCATACCCCACTCTCCACTCAACAGAACAGAATGTTCTGTCCATTGGCTAAATCTGGGTAGGGGTTTAAAGTTTACCACCTGTATTGTCCTTGGCTGGTGCCTTAGTTTGAGCAGGACCCCTGTGCCCAAATCTGCCTATCATAATGTTCTACTTGTAGGTTTCTAGGACCCTCTGGATCCTTCTACTTTGCTATTCTCCCATGCTTCTCTCATCTAGAGTCCCAATAGTATGTCCTCCCCTCTGTCCCAGTTTCCTAGTAAGTGAAGACTTTCATGGGACATGCCTCTTGGGCTAGTATGCAGATATAAGTGAGTATATACCATTTGAGTCTTTCTGCTTCTGGGTTAACTCACTCATTATGATCATTTCTAGCTCAGTCCATTTGTCCACAAATTTCAGGAATTCCTTGTTTTTAATAGCTGAGTAGTATTCCATAGTGTACTCTTTCTGCCTTCATGTTTTTCTCATGCACAGCTATCTCTTTGTGTGTGTGTGTGTATGTGTGTGTGTGTGTGTGTGTGTGTGTGTGTGTGTGTGTGTGTGTGTCGCATTTACAAAAGAATCAGAGAGGGGATGTCACAGTTTGCCCATTTTGATGTCTCCACTCGCCAGGTCTGTGGGGGAGAAGGCACACAGGAATACCTCCCATGAACTCATCTTTTTAGTCTATAAGTAAAAATACGCTGTCAAAAATGACCCTATCCTTTAATAAATAGTCCCAGGCAGGAATAGATGCTCTGTGTCTGTGAAGAGATGTTTATACTCTAATGAATTCTGTTGAGCTTCAGTTTTATACTTAGAATGCCTGGTCTACATGTTAAAAGTCCCTAAGCCTTATCCCCTCAAGTCAAACTACATTACAAGTTCCTGGCACATCATGATACAGGGACAGTACTGTGGACATGAAATTTGATCAGAGCACAAACATTAACTAAACTTTTATGCAAGTTCAATTCCTTGGAGAAGCCTTCATACTCAAATATTTAAAAATAATCATTTATTTTATGTGTACATATGTATTTCTGCATGATGTTCAGTGCACCACACACATGCAGAAGGTTACAAGGATCAGAAGAGAGCTTCTGATCTTTAGGAATTGGAATTACAGGTGTTGTGAGCTGCCCTGTGGGTGCTGGGTCCTGTACCAGAGGTTCTGCAAGATCACCAAAGAATTCTTAGTCACTGAGCCATCTCTACAGCCCCCAACAAAGTGTTTCTAAAAGATATTTCATGTAATGTTTGTACTTTTAAAAAATCAACTGAGAGAACATGACACAGTGTTTCTTCAAGGATTGCAATAGAAAGATATTAGTACATATGTTTTCATGATTCTAATGACTTATATTCCTAATTTGACAACTGTAGCTTCTGAACAGTCTTAGATCTATTAAAAGTGGCACAGAGTCTAGCCACTTAAAAATGGTGGGGGATCACATGAACATGTAAACTGGGGATCACTGTCTGTCGCCAAGATGCTGTAAATGACATGTAGAGCATGTTATACTTCACCACCAACTTCACACCTGGAACACATGGGGACAATGAGGCCAGGTGCTAAGGATGCCCAAGGTTAACAGGCAATGGTAGTAAATCCAGAGAAACCCCCCATGTTCGCTTTAGAGCAGAGCTTGTTTCTAACGCATTTGATGTCCAGATTGTAACTTAAATTTGTAATTAAAATTAAATTAATATGTAGCTTGTTCAGAGAAATTGAAAACAGCAAACAGTAAAATTCACTGTACATCTACAAATATATTCCGAGCTCATTCATCCCAAGCTGCCTTGTTCCAGCTTGCTCTCTGCAAATGCAAGCAACTTATTGTGTAGATATAAACACTTTTATGTTGTATGTATTTCTATTCTTTTTCTATTTTACAGAAAAGATACATTCATCTACATATTCTATTGGAAAACATTGCTTTTCTTATTTACTAATATATCTGATATGTCTTTCTATATATCAGTATAGAAATAGCCATCCCTATTCACAGTTGCAAAATAATCCCAGAGTATTTTTTTAATTAATTCTTTGTAGCATTTAGTTCAAAACTGTGGAAAGGAAGCCTGTTAAAGATATCAGAGTGTGGTGCAGTACTTATTTTGAACTTGACAGGAACAGGAATGGCCTCTCAAACATGCCTCCAGACACGCTAGTTAGGAAGCTTCTAGAATGGAGTGAGGTCAGGTGAGAAGCAGCTCTGTACATCGGCAGTGCTATCCCATGTGCTAGGTCCCATGTCAGTACCAAGGAGGAAGGGAGCTGGACACTGGAATCAATCCCTTGGCTTCCTGACTGCAGATGCAATATGGTCAGTGGCCTCCAGCTCCTGCGAATACCCACCAGAGTGGGGCCACCACATCCAGTCCAACTCTACTTCTGAAATCTGAGCTAAGGCCAACACTTCTTTGTTGCTTAAGTTGCTTCTCTTGGGAGGTTTGTTGCAGCAGTGAAAAGATAATGAGTACATGGGAAGTAGTTGAAGATTTTCCATACCAATTTTAAACCCATGTGGCAACAACAGAAAGAAAGGTCCTCAAGCATATGAACACAGAATAAAAGCTGCTTGCCTACTTTGACCAACTTTCTGCTCTCCCAGGGCCTGCCCAAGGCAAGAAGCGAATAGATTAAATGTTTTAGTTATTTTGTTATTCACTCTGTGGAACAAAACTCTATAAAATACAAATATGTATAGATAGGAACTGTCATTGAGAAACTTAAGTTTTATAAAGTTAGTAAGTTGTTGGTAGAGTTTCAGCATACACACATTTGAAGAAACACACACATACAACACAGCCCAACACAACACAACACAGGTTTCTCCCCTTCTCTGGTAACGAAAAAGTGTTCTGACTTTACAGTAAAACAAAATATATATCGGAAAGTCTTATGTTTTTGTTAAAATTCTATTAGTGATGGCTTCTACTACAGTGCAGTTAATTTGCTCATTATGTTCCTCCCAGGAGTTAATGTTTTCATGCCTAGGAGCCTCTCATGATTGTTTCCACTTGCTGTGGATATTTTTTCCTCTTCTGCTTTTTCAGCTTTCTCTCTATTCCAAGTTGCCCCAAAGCAGCAAAATTAGATTTTCTGTCTGATGTGTTTGATTCCTCTGTAGCTACAATACACATTAGATAATGATAAATGAAAACACGGGAATCCTTCCTGACAGTAAGATTGGTTTGGAGAGACCCACAAGACCATTTTTAATGAAAGTAACTAGAGAAGTAGAGACAGATAAATTCATCTACCGCACTTTGCCTGTTGCCCACTGGGATCGCAACTTCTCCTAAATCGTAGACTAACTAAGACTTAATGAAATAAAATTACCCTAAGTTCCTTTCCCATGATTGAGTCATTGAACACTGCTTCCCTTTGATTCTACCAAATGTAAAGCTGTGTGATGTGGTTTGTTTAAGGACAGATCATAGTTTTCAACATATTTGGACATCACTTCACTAGGTGATCTGGCTACTCTGGACCTCAGATGCTCAAGTGTGCCATTGATGGACATGTCTGTTTCTCAAACAGCATCAGTCACTCAGAGTACCGTGCTCCTGTCTCATCACATCACTGTAGGTAGCTTGTTGATTTTTTTCTAGGTCCATTATTCTCCAAGGAGCTCAACTTATTCTCCCTTGAGGTACTACGCTCAACAACTGGCTTTAATAACAAAGCATCCTGTGATCCCATAAGGAGAGAGTATGGTGACTAAAATATCTATCAAGGTGACTTCCTAACACTAAACTTGTACGATACCACCCAGTAGCTAAAATAAGTTAAGTAGATGTGTGTAATCCTACTTTTATGTCATCTAACACCTTAAGGGAGTAAGACAAGTTAGGGAGCAGTATGAAATGTGTCAGACTATTGTGTAGAAAAAGGTTAATACTAACTGTATTAAATACACGTACGTTTTTCCCAAAAGGATATCTCAGAGGTCATTTCCTAAAAGGGACAGGTACTGAATGTGATGTGAAGAAACAGGATGAATTTTACTATTTAAATGCACACTCTTTTTTTAAGCATAAGATAGTGTGTGTGTGTGAGTGTGTGTATGTGAGAGTGTGTGTGTGTGTGTGAGTGTGTATGTGTGAATGTGTGTATGTGTGTATACACATGAGGCCAGAGGACAACCTTGGGCATCCTTCTTCTACCTTCCTTTCTGTTCAGGTCTTTTATCACATACCAATTAGAGAACAGTGGCTGGCAGTAAGCCCAGGAATCCTCCTGTCTCTGCCCCTGCAGTGCTCAGGTGACAAGTGTACACCATCCCTTATAATATTTCTCTGTGAGTTCTTGGAATTGAACTCAGTTCCTTGTACTTTTGAAGCGAACACCTTGTTTAATGAGCCATTTTACCACTGCCCCCAAACCATGAACTCATGTTGTTGACGTGACATAAAATATGTATATGCTGTTAAACACGGGGCAGTTTAACTACATGTATGGGAAACCGTTTAAATGTCCAATTCTCTTTGATCAATTCCTGCTCTTTGAAGTTTTGACCCTACTGTACTTAAACATCTATTGTTGTTTATAGCAAATATTTAAAGTATCCCATTAAGGTATCTATTGAGTACTATAAGCTGTGGAGTTTGGCCTCATTCATAAAATAGGCCCCAGATTCACCTCCTGATTAGGTCATAAAAATATATGTTCTTACCTTAATTGTCAGGGTGTATGGCACTCAAGTTTTTGATCTCCTGAAACATCTTTTGAAATTTCAAATCCCCTTAGCTTTGTGCATTCATCCTAACATTATTTCAGATGATTAACTTGTGTGATATGAGGATCACTGTTTGGATATAATGATTCAATTTCTGACCTATTTATAACACCATCAAACATTGTCATATACCGGCAAAAATCTTGAAAAGGGTCATATGGAGCAAAACATGTGAGTGATTCTTCACTATATGAACACATGGCAGCACTGTCAGTGCAGTTGATGCATTGTTTACCTCACATGTTTATGTGGACCAGAGAGAAGCACAGAGGTGTGACGTACAGGCAGGATGTGAACCATAAACTTGAATAAGGACTTTTCAAACAACAAATTCTGTAGCCCGTGGACAGTTACGCAGAAGACGCGCAGCATTTAATGCATGTTATTTTAAAAATATATTCATGTATTTTAATTCCCTAACTCACAACCGTATAGCTAAATGGATGACATTTCTTTTGGTCATAAATAATAAATAAATAAACAAAAATAATGAACATTGTATGATTTAAATTGTGAAATGCAGAGTCAATTTATGATCATTTTTCAAAATCTACAAAAACTGTAGTTGATGTGGGAAAATTAGCAAAATCTTTCTCATTATTTTCCACACATTCTGTTACCTTTATGGTATAGTATACCATGCATGAGTTCTACAAAAAAGTCTGGTCTCAAAATATTTTCTTTTGAAGCAAAATAAATTGATTATTTGTGATGTGTGTGTGTATTCATGTGTACACATGTGTGTTTGTTCATGTGTGTGTGTAGACAATAGGTTGTTGTAAGGTGTCTTCTCCATCTCTTTTCACATATATTTTGAGAAAAATAATCTTTCATTGAACATGAAGTTCACCAGTTTGCCTAGGCTAGTTGGACAGTAGGTACCAAGAATATTCTGGCTCCTTCTGCCAGTGTTTGGGTTGTACCCATGCAAACCATGTCTGGCTTTTTAAAGAGGGTAGATGCTGGGGATCTGAACTTGGGTCCTCATGATTACATGGTAAGCACTTCCATGGCTGAGGCAAATCACTAGTCCCAAATTTCTGTACCAGGTCAAAATAGATCTGGGCTGCTCTTGGTAGTTGGTTTATTGTTTGCCCATTTATTCTAATTCTTCAGGCATCCTGTGGACACACAGCCTGACACATTCACTTTGTGCCTAAGGGCACTCTCTGGTCCATTCTGATACATGGTAGCAGTGAACAAAGAGTTATCAACCAATTACTGGAAGAGGCAGCCCTGCGAAAGCATCTGTATCAGAAGGGTGTCTCCCATCTAGAATCCAGACCCTCTATGGACTCAGTCAACTCTTGTCTCATTTCTAACAATACTGACCATCTGGTAAGACCATAGCAGACACAGAGAGGATAGTCTGTGAAGCATACAGATATCTAACATAAATAAAACCTAAAACAAAAGGCAGTTGTATTCGGCACACTATGCTCATTAAGAAACTCAAGTATTATTCTCTAGAAACATGAAAATGTGTTAAAGCAAAATAAATGTTGAACTAGTTTGTGATAAATCATGAAGTCAAATCGTAAAAGTCATCCATGCTATCTATCAAAATCCTGTCTCTACAATCATTATATTTTTCCACAGAGTTGGATATAGGATAAATTAAGTGCATTGAGAATTCATTTGAGAAATATTTTATTCTTTGAAGTATTTGATATTTTTAAAGAATAAAGCATTAGAAGTTTTGTCATCCTACTCAGTTTAAGGGACATAATATATATGCAAATTAAATTGAATAAATTTGTACCTTCTTTTACTGCATTAGAAAATTTAACCACTATAAATTATGAGCTAAACTATTTGAACAGTACAGTCTTTATCTCAATTAATTAACCGTATTATTCTTTATAATGTGAACTCTTAAACTTAACTTTTTTCTATATTTGAATAATATGAAGTGATTTAAGTTTTTATGGTAAAAATATCAGCTGCTGGTTAAAATGGATTTTTTCCATTTGTTTTTGTAGAGTTAATCTTATTGTTACCAAGGGAACAGCCGAGAGACAAAATGTACTTAGCAACTATATATTTATCTATCTATATATAACTGTACATAATATCCACAAATAAATATACTCATAAGAACTATGGAGGTTAAACCTTTGGAAGTTAGCAAATTGAAGTAATATTAACAGGCAAATAGCAATAATTCATTTTAAAGGAAATATGCTTCACTATTCTTAAATTCTCAGTGAAAAAAGGCAAGTTTACTGACATCCCTCTGCTTTTATCTCCTTCCAGTAAGAACCACCTGCAACAAGAAGAAAACATTGGTGTGCACATGAAGTTTATGTCTGCTACTAATAGGCATCAAAGTCTTGAGATTTTCCACTTTTTCACATTTTTTATGAACTGTAGTGACAGTGAAGAGGTTCTATTGTTTTTAACTAACAAAAATACATAGTCCTGATATTCTGTATTTCTCTCACGTATACATTTGTAGATCTCTGTAAATGCACTGTGTAATATCTAAATCAGGTCAGCTAGCTCACCTGGGAAAAAGGAACCTCAGTTAAAGAACTGTTCCATCCGGTTAGCCTGTGGCCATGTCTCTAGGACATTTTCTTGATTCTTTTCCCATACTTAACATTAGTGAGACCATGTGGTTTTGGCCTATCTATTCATGGCTTGTTTCACTTAACATGATAGGTCCAGTTCTATACTCTGCAAAAAAAAAAAAAAATGACAGGACTTCTTCTTTCTGTGGCAGTATAGTAACTCATTGTATACAGGTACGACTTTAAGATGTCTTTTGTTTAACCTATAGTTTTATTTCATATTAAAATGTGTATGTGGTGGTTTGAATAAAAATGTCTCCCATATGCCAGCAGGGAGTAGCACAGTTAGGAGATGTGGCTTTGTTGGAGGAAGTATGTCACTGAGGAATATGGGCTTTGAGGTTTCAGATGCTCAAGGCAGGCTTAGTGGCTCACTGTCTCTTCCTGCTGCCTGCAGATTGAGATGTAGAGCTCTCAGTTACCTCTCCAGCACCATCTCTTCCGGTGTGCCAAATTCCCACCAGGACTATAATGGACTAAACCTAAGAACTCTAAGCATCCCCAATTAAATGTTTTCTTATAAGAACTGCCATAGTGATGATGTCTCTTTACAGCAATAGAAACCCTAAGATGGTATCAAAAAACCAGAATATTAGTATATAAGCATAAGCAACAAGAAAAAGGTGATTTGAAAGAAAAGTGTACAAAAAAAGAATAATATTATTTTAAGTCACAATTTAATTCTAGCCTAAATTATCAGAAGTGGCATTTTAGATATTAAGGATGAATTTTATCATTTTCATTTAAATAAAATTTCTTATTTTTTCAGAGGATTACTTAAGAACATATTGTAAAGGCCATGAATCATATATGATCACTACAGCATTGATTATTCAAATATCAGATGCAAATGTACTAGATTTTTTGAAATGATATAGAAACTTTGGAATAATGTTTGAAAATAATCAGTGATAAAAGTCCTTCAGAAGCACTCATGACAATGCTCAGTGGTATAGCATGCCACTTATTCATACTTGTGTGCTCACATATTCCCTGTGCATTTTGGGTACAGTTTTATCATAATAAAAACTGCTTATATAGTTGAGTTGATTATTCCATGGATAGGGCAGTTGGCATTCAAATATAAAGACCTGAGTTCAAATCCCCAGAACCCGTGAGAAGCTCAGTATAGTAGCATGCATCTGTAATCTTATCTCCATTATGGTGAGATGGACAGTTGAAGCTTGAGACTTCCAAGACTCACAGAGCAACCAACATGATGTACAGAGTGACTTAAAAAAATAGACCTCCATCTCAAACAAGGTAAAATGTCAGGAAGATCCATAGAGGTTGTTCTCTGATTCTACACATGCACTATGGCAAGAGTGTATCCACACTCACATACATGAATACATATGTACACACAAGAGTTGATGTTAACACATTGCTCATTATACTCCAGACATAGCAGGAAAGAAAAAAAAACCACACAAATAACCTTATTTACTTTGTTTCTCTTCGTGCATGAGGTAGGTAACAATTATTGTCATCATATCATAAATGAGGATGAGGAAATACATGGAAAGATGAAACAATTTGCCCAAAACAATGAGTGAAGCATCTGGATCTAAAGTAATCATTTTCTTAGAGATGAATTTTTTATTTATGCCTAAGTGTGTTTGTGGGGTGTGTGCACGCAGGTGCCTTCAGAGGCCAGAAGAGAACATCAGATTACCTGAGCTTGGTTACAGGCAGTTTTGATGCACTAAATTTCTGTGATCCACACTCAGGTTCTCCGCTAGAGCAGCATGCACTCTGAACAGATGGGTATCTCCCCAGCATGACAGTACCATGGATCTTGAAGCTTTAATCACCACTGCTGCTTTACTAGCTATACAGTTACTTTATTTGAAGTTTGTTAGATTAAATTAATCAACACCTATCACTGCACTCTGTGCTGCATACTTGTGTCCTGTGTCATAAGAAAATTACATTAATTAAGTCAAGGTTACAGGTGTGAGACATGCTTAGTTCGACAGAAAATGACCTATAAAGGACTATTCTGTTCCTCCACAATCCATCTATTGGGTCTTATTATAGTAGCTATTTTAATCATATAGACATATGGGGAAATGAGCTCTTTCTCCATTGATTTCAGTAAAAATCCGTCACACTGATAGAGAATTACTGTAACTCCATGCACCATTTTTATACATAAAATACAGTAACTGAGCCACTTCTACCACCTGGTTGGGATTCTAATTTACATTAGAGGGCAGGAAGGTATGAGGAGACTCCCTCTAATCACTTCAAGGGTCCTTCTGCCTTGTGAAAGGTTCTGAATGTGATTCTTAGGGCTGTTTCTGTAGCTGATCTTAGAGATACAGGAGCTCCAGAAGCCAGCCGACCTGCGTGATAAGGCCTCCACACAGCCGCTGACGAAAGCACCAATGCAACTTGATCATGTCTACTAACAGAAACGTAACCAAACCTTTGCAAATAATGAGGATATTTAAATAATGAAGATATTTAAAATGAGACAGGTATGATCTTGCAATCATAATTTCAAAGAAACTATGATTTTTAATGATGCATTTAATCCATATTAATATGTCCCATTAATTTCACTTTTGCCTTTGATTTTAAGACTCCTGAAAAACAGCTGACAGTGACTACAAATAAGTAGAGACAGTAAAACACAAAGGTTTCCAGGCAAATAATTTCAGGAAGTAGAATCTATTTAAAAAATAGGCCTAGTTATAACTGATAATCAGTGAAGTCCTTTAGGGAAGAAAAATTCGCAGGACAGACAATTCAGAAATATGAGAGAAAGAGACTTATAGGAGCAATACAGAGTGAATGAAGAAAGGGTAAAGTAAAATGGTGCAGAATTAAGCACCCCAGCAGGAATCTGGAATGGATATGTAAGAGCTGATATTTGTCTGTGTACGTGTTAATGTTTGGAACGATTTTTCCTTTAATTTAGTTTAGGGTGGTCATATCATGTGATGGATATCCTCTTCTCTCACTAACTGTATCTTGATGAAATAATCTCCTTTTCATTTATATTGACAAATTGTTGTTCTTTTAATTTTCACACTGTGTTCATCTAATACTTTATTGTTGTTTTTAATAAGGATGTTTCTGTCCTCACTTTTAGTCACCTAGAAATTTTAGACTCTTAACAAGACTAAGTTCCTGAGATTATTCAATTTATGAGTGGAAACGCTCACGAAGGGCGAAAGGATAGTGAGTTCAGGAGATCAGCAAGAACTACTCTCTGGAATGCTACTCAGCATGGCTGAATAGCCTTACGTATCAGGCACAGTTCATACATTCTGATGGGTGAAAGAGGCACCAAAGAAGCTAATGCTTCACCCAAGCAGAAAGCCAGGATTCAATTCTAAGTCTACTTAATTCCAAAGCCCAAAGCCGGAAGGCAGTACAACAGGGTCCCATGAACCGCTTTGACAGTTCAGAACAGAAACTCATGCATTTTTAAACATATACGATTAAGGGAGATATTCAAGTCATGAGACACTCCATAGAGCATAAGTTAAACATATTATAAGGAATCATATTTTAAAAATTAAGTTCTTGAATTTTGTCTTTTGTCATAAATTTTAATACAGATTTAGCAAGCCCCAAATATCTCATAAATCCTAAGAAGGTTCAGGCATAACTGAGGACACAATTTAATGAAATGGGAGTGGTGGTGATTTAGGAAATAAAAAACTATCTTATTTATTGAAGTTGAGCTGTATAATTTCATACACTAATAAAAGCTTTAAACAAGATCTTCAGCCTATGATTTATCAAATCCAAACATACTGATGTCTGCAGTAGACTATACAATAAAAATAGAATTAATTATGTGAATGGGTTTAAATGTCACAGCAGTCAGAAAAAAAAAGAGACTACATAGTATTGATGGAATACAAGCCAAGATTATATTAAAGGGACTATGGGTCAACTGTTAGCTAAACAGAAGAGGCAGTTTCTCTCCATCTCCATATATTTAGAAATTTTATGAAAAAAAGAGAAAATTACCAGTTCAGCTCAGAAACATCCAAGAAGAGGGAACACAGACAGGGAACATGTATTTGAACACAGAATATTAATAAAAATACAAAGGAAAACAGAACAAAAATGCAAAAGAAAACACATACAAAAAAATTAACTTTAAAAGAAAGAAGGTTGAATTAAGCAGGTAAAAGAAGTCAAACTGAGTGCAGAGAACCCACAGCAAAGCTTGCGAAGGCCACAGGGGTACTTAGGAAGATGTCTAGGTGGGCTCATGCCCTCCTCCTGATTGGGTCAGCAACAGAAGCCACTATCTGGCCAAAGAAGAGTTTGTATTAAACATTACTATTAAAAATTAAAAAAAAACAGACAAACAAAAATACAATTGCAGGTGGCACAAAATAGAAGGTTATAGTAGCTGTAAATATAGCACTTGTATACTATATTCATCTTTGCCATGAGTAGGCTTTGTCCAAGTCACTAAGAGTTCTAGTTTGTATCTCTTCACTGACCTTAATAGGAGAAAGACCGGGTGTCAAGGACTGACTAAAGCACTCACTCCATAAAGCAGTATTTTATTTATCTTTCAATAAAATAAAAAGAAAAGAAACTACAGAATGCTTACCATGCTCCACATACTGTTTATTTGATTGTACCAGCCATTCTTTGTCTGTTTGCCAGGTGTAGTCTTTCAATGCAAACACACTGTAGACTTAAGACTTAACTGGATGTTCTCTTACCGTCATGTGATCAGGAAAACCCTCTCACTGATTTCTCTAACTCCATGCCGCAGTCAGTGACCCATCGTTGGTTTACTGCACGGCATGTGTCAACGTGCAAATTCATTTTCTGTCATTGTATATGTTATTATGATTGCATTTTTAAATGTGTACTTACACTTTTCCTTGTCACAGTGTTATAACAGAAATATTGTACTTTTATTATTCTATGCTCAGGCTGGAAAAGAGTGTTTGCTACTTAACTTAATTATTAATTCTGCAAGTATTTATGAATTAAGTGACGAAATAACCTTAATTTTTAACACACATTGTAATCAGTGGTAACAAATTGCAAACATATAGCTTAGAATTGAGGATGAAGCAAGGAACCTTTTTAAACAACATATTAATGTGAAAATTCTTTGTCTTCAGACCAAGAACAAAATAATCACCAGGTAAGCTGTAATTCCTCTGTGTAAAACTTACAAAGAAGCTGTATGTTCCAGGCCCAAAAGTAAACCTGTGGAAAAGAGTGTGTGGAGGAGTTTATTTGGAGTTGAATTTCTCTGGAGGAAGCAGTATATTCAAGCATATCTGCCTAAGGGAAGGAGAGAATGACACATCTCTTCATAGTCAGGTCTGTTTGTGATGCTTGAAAAAGCTGGCTAGGGGCTTGTTATGTGTGCGACTCACTAAGCATTCTGGGAAATAATTCTGGGCAGTTTGTGCATGACAATGAAGGAGAGGCATAACAGCAGTACTTTGCTAATAAAGGAGTTAAGATATGTATATCCAGTGGTTGGTCAAGAATTTCCTGTTACATGTTGACCACGTGGTCCCTGGGAAAGAGTCTACTTAAATGGGTTTCTGGCAAAACAAGGGTGTTTAAAAAAAAAAATGAAGGAATGCTCTTGGAAACAAAGGCTAAGATAATCAGAGCCTGATAGCTTAAGTAAAGTAAATGGCAGTTGAAGGAGTTAGGCATCCCACAGTAGAACAAAAAATAAACTCCCTTAGTGGGTAGAGGGGATCAGCTCTGAGGTGCAGAGAAAAGGTCATCCCATATTTTTGGATGTAGCATTCAAAGGAAAGCAAGCCTTAGGAGCAGAGACTCTTAACTGTGAATACAAATGGAAGTTTTCATCATGAGAGTGGCCTGTGCATGTCTTGGTGTGACATGGCAATGCTGTCATCCAACAGACAGAAAGATTTTTACATTCAGCATATGGGAGAATATGTACAAATGGTTTTGTAGTCAGGGTGAAGAGGAAAGACAAGTATTCCCCTTCACTGGTTTTTGTCAAATGAGGGATCTCTCTCTCTCTCTCTCTCTCTCTCTGTGTGTGTATATATATGTGTGTGTGTGTGTGTGTGTGTGTGTGTGTGTGTGTGTGTGTGTATGTGTGTGTGTGGTGTGTGTGTGTGTGTGTGTGTGTGTCTCACACATACACACACAAACAGAGAGGGGGTGGGGGCACCATAAAAGAAGAAACAAATATGCATGTAGGAAAAAGAGACATTTTCAATATGTTTAATAATTGTGAAAATTATGAAGTACTCAGCAGAAAGAGCATCAAGCCATAAAAATGACTTGAACAAGTTTTTCTCATAAAGAGTGGAAAGCTTCCCATATAAGAGGGAGTAGGCCTGTGTGGGAAAAAGATGATATGCAAAAGGCAACTAAAACAGCAAGGCAAACAAGCCTCTACTAAGAAGTGTAAAAGTATTGGAGATAAAACTATTAACTCACTAAACAGTATAAATAGAAAATTAAGAATGAGGGTGAAATATCTAAAATACATTTTATAGTGTGTATAAAGTGATATTGTGGTTGATCAATGAGGCATTCAGATGTGTTGGAAACAGTGGCAGATACACTGATTGTAGTGGTGTTTTGGGAGCTCAGGGAAATTAAGTGGGAATCATAGTGCTTTTAGCTATAAGAGGTTTTTGTAGCCGTGTATAATCACATTTTACCCTATATTTAAAACTATGTACCACTAACAGACCTTACATATTTTCAAAACTACTGAATTGTTCAAACATGAAATGATTTAGATATGCAAAAATATTTGATTTAGTATACATTTAATATGAACAGTCATTAATTCTTCTTTACCAGTTTTTCATATTTCATTTTAAATCTGAATGCCTACTAACATTTCACCATGAAATATAAAAATACTGGATGCATTTGACTTCATTGCATCACCATAATGCAAAGTTCCCTTTCTAACAAAGATGATAATGTTCTATTTCTCAGTGTTTAAGGTGAGGATAGGGTCAGAAATTTGATTAACATCCACATAAAGGGAAATGGAAATGAGTCAGTCACCTTTTAAATCTTTCACTTCTCCCTTGAAATAATTAAAAAACACATTTATGTAACTAATAAAAATGTGTCATTGATTTTGTTCCCTTTATGATCAATAGTAATGATCAGTATATCCATCACAGGGGGTTATGACATTTTTTCATTGAATTCAAGTTAATAAGACTGCAAGTTAATTACATTACAGAAAATCTAAAACACTTGGATACTCTGAGGACTTAAGGATGCGTGTAAATTTTTACAATAAAATTATATGGTGATTTATTTCTCCTCATACACCAGATATATTTCATGACTCAACTTAGCAATACTGCCCTCATTTATAATGAAAATAGAAAATATAGATATATCAATTAAGAAATCTGATGTTAACCTGCTATCCTTCCTCTGAGTGCCACCAGGTCTCCCCATCCAGGGGACATGGTCAAATATGAGGCACCTATGAGCATATACAGGGGGAGGAAATCTCCCTCAGGAACAGTCATAGGTGAGGGGAATAAAGGGAAAATGGGAGGGAAGAATAGGAGGATACAAGGGATGGGATAACCATTGAGATGTAACAAGAATAAATTAATAAAAAAATTTTTAAAAATCTGATGTTAATAGTATGTTATTTTTGAAATTAAAATTTTTGTATGTGTATATGTGTGTGTCTTTGAGTATATTTACATTAATGAGTACAGGGGCCTGAACTGGCCAGAAGGGGGCCTGTATCTTCCTGTAACTTTATGGAATTACAAGTGGTTTGGCCAGGTCTGTTCAGGACCACAGAGCACTTTTAACTGCTGTGCCATCTCACCATCCCTAATACCATATTTTACAAGACTGAGTTCTTAAAAGGTGAGAATTAATATCCCCCCAAAAAAACATAATTTGAGTGCAAGCCTATTAAGTATTCCAATAGATATGAGCACAGAAACTAAAAAGCCAAACAAGGAAAACATCCATTATCAATGTTTACTAGCTCATTAAAAAAATCTAATACCACAGAAAATCCAGAGCAATACCTAACCCTCACCATTCTCTTGATGGTGTACTCATTCACATAGCCATGCCAACTGAAAATGAGTGAGCTTATCGTTGCTCTTTAGTCAAGAAAATAACTTCTTGTACATTTTTCTGAGGTCACACTATCCTTCAATGTGCTCCACACCACAGGCATCAGATGTACACCACAGTTTTCTAGACCTGACTTCAAATGATAGCATACACTTGCAAATTAGGATGAGTTGCTAAAATCACAGCATTCCTCCTATCTTTTCACTTGCTTTGAATCCACAATCGTTTAAAAAAAAAAAAAAAGGAACGTACTACTTATGAGGACTGATTTCATTCCATCATGAGCAGAAAGACAGGATGAGTGGAATAAAGTATTTGAAAGCAGAAAGAGGATCCTATGGGCTGGGAAAGAAGGCAGGGTCTGGGTGAGTCAGTAGGAAAGGCTTCTTTGTATAAACCCATTTGAGCTGAACCTTGAAGCCTCACAGATATTTGAAGTGAAAAGCATTGAGAGAGCATTGCAGGCTGAGAACACTGAGAGGGAACTCTGTGAAGACCGAGCGCTACACTGTAGCTGAATGAACTCTGGGATCATCAGTGAAAGGAGATGTTACTGATGTGTAGTCTTGATTTACAACCTACATAAGGGAGGTTCAAGGGTTCCTTCCTGCAAAATGACAATCATAAGCTTTTCGTTTCTCACTTTTTTGACTACTGTCTGTACAGTAATTGAATTATACGTATGTAGTATCTGCTTCAATTTTCCTAAAAGGTGCATTTCATTTGCCCAAATTCTGTGTTTTATATGTGCAAATACCATATTGTCTATCACTATTTCTAACTAACATGTGGTGCCTGAGAGGCAGCATGCTGACTTACTGTTGGGCTAGCACAGGGCATTGTCCTGCTATATTCACCTGTGGAACAGAACACCAGATGTCCTTTTTGTCTAAAGTTGCTCTAGGTTCCCTTAGCTCCTGTAATGATTAGTTTGAATTGCCAACTACACACAGTATGGAATCATCTGGCGAGGGAGTGTCAATGAGAGATTGTGTAGAGCTGGTTGTTCCATGTGTGTGTCTGTGGGAGACTGTCTTGTTTATATTAATTGAATTGTAAAAGCCCACCCACTATAGAGGGGCTCCTTTATCTAGACACAGGCTCCTGAAACTGTGTAGAGTGGAAAAGGAGACTAAACATCAGCTTGCAGGCCGAGTTCATTTCTCTGCTCTTGATGATGAGTTGAAATTAAATACCTGCTTCAAGCTCTTGCTGTCTTGAGTTCTCTACAATGATGGACTACAACTTAGATATATGAGCAAAACAAGCCTTTTCTTCCCTGAGAAGGTTTCTCATAGCAACAGGAAATGGAGCTGAGCCACTTCTCTTCTGGCTCAGGAATGCTCTCTATTAGAATGGTCCATTTTACCAGTTCTCTAATGGGAGGATGCAACTTCAAAACTCGCTGTCTCTGAGTGGAAGCTGAGGCATCTTCATTACTTGCCATTAGTCATGTACCATAGATTCCTTGTATATAAAAAATAACAAAGACACTGGATATTTGACTACCATCTTCTAGAGAGAAATACTAACTTTTAGACATTCCCAGCAGTGTGAGTTTGGAGTAGAGAATAAAAGAAGCTACCAGGCTCACGTCGTTTTTATAGGAAGCTCAAATAAATCACAATTGGCAAGGCCCTCCCTTTTCATTTATTCACTGGCATACCAATGAAGAAAGATGCTAAGTTGATGAAATTGAAGGCTATGCTCTTCTGTTTCCACTCAGTACCTCTGTCTGTAGCTGAAGCTCTTATCCAAGTCAGCCCTTCATTGTTTGTATCAGGTCTGAGTCATAAATTCCTTAAACATTGACCAACCACTCAAGGAGGTAATGAAGAGGCAAAGTGATACACACATGTGTTCTCTACCCCCTCAGCCGCCCCACAGCCCCCGACACAGGTACATGCATGATTTGTCAGAAGACTCATGGTGAGAAGTGCAAAAGGCTTCTGAGCTGACCTAAGGAGTTACTAGGATTAATGTGACTGGATGGACTCCCAGGGCTGTAGTGTGTGTCAGAAAGTGGTGGAGAGGAGGTGTGCTTCTGAATGTCAAACTAGGATCACAAGCACAGGTGGCAGAACTCGCACAATGGTGGGAAGAGAGCAGTTGTGTAGGCCATGGCATTTAGCTTGGTCTTTCCCAGGAGGACACTGTGGCTCACTGAAGAATTCCTGACATTTATGCTTTATGGTAAGGACAAAAGTCTTATGGTGTGTGAAAAGATAGGCCCAAAGGGAATAAAAGCTCACCACACTGACCTTCGAGATATGTCTCCTCAGTAGATTTCTGGATCTTGAAATGTTTCAAGGTACCGGAACCCAACATGATCAGTGAAAAGGGCGATTATGGCTTAGGGTCTGTTTTGATTTTGATAATAATGTAGTACTGACATCACACACATCAATAGTAGTTTCTGATTGTTAACTCCATGGTATATTTAACGGAAAGTCTAAAACTTAAATAAAATACATTCAGTTTGATGGAAAGATTATTGATTTAATTTTTCATACAGTTTTATACCAGTTAATGGAAAGACAATCATGACAAAACATTTGGCATAAGCTGCAAGTGAAGAGCCATCATCCCCAGCACGTGAGTGTTTTCTAAAGGATTCTGCTTGAGATGAAAGTCTCAGGATTAGTGGCAAATATACAGCTCTTTATTGTGACAGTGATTTACTAATGACCTCCTTGTGCACTGATTGTTTCACCAGCGTTTGTCTTGGCTTCATTGGCGTCATCTAGAAACTGACAACTGAAGTGTGAAGCCATTCTTGATTGGATGAGAGCTTCATGGGGCCTATCTCTTTACTAACATAATAGGAAAGAGACCCTCCGTCTTCTAAAATTTAATTAATTACTTTTATACTAGTATTACTTTAATATTTTTGTCTAAGTCCAGTATTAGAAAAACATATATTACATGCCACAATATGTAAATATGTGATTATATGATATTAACTGTCAGGCTGGAGAGATGACTGAGCCTTAAGGGCTAGGATCACAATAAAAAATATATTAATTGTCACATTCAAGTAAACTATCTCAGCATTGTATGAACATATCTAAGATTGAGTGAAAAACTCAAGTAGAAAAAAATATGAAGTAGTACCTGGAGATTGTTGCAAATTGATAGTTATGTAATTTTCATGAACAGAGGAAGTAAAAAATTATCTTTGTGCGAAGGAAATTGTCAAGAATTATAATCTAAATTACAACAAATCATATTCTATGGTATAAAGCAATATGAACATATGAACACAAGTGCACTAAATCAAGAAATTGTTTTAAGATTGAATTTTGAAAATGACTTGTATAGAGTATTGTCCAAACTTTAAAGCTATCTCCCACTGTTTTCAATTGTGACATTTAAATATTATATATGTAGAATAAAAATTACTATATGATTATTAAAGCTTCTATAATTTCAATTAGTTGTTTATTCACATCTACTTTTATTTTTAAATAATAGGATTTTCATGGAGAACTCAGACCCAATAGAAATATTTTCAAAAAGATTTTACATCAATAGCTCTGGGAACATTAACCTGGGGGTCTCAGGAAGAGTTTAAAATCAGAATAGCAGTGAGTCTGCTGTGAACAGTCTCTCAGAGAAATGTCCTTGTAAACAAGACTAGAGTAATGACATCAATGAACACATGAAGTTGGAAGGGGGAAATTACCACTGGCCCCTATTCCTAGATAAAGAACCCCAGCCAACTAATGTCTGCTGGGAGAAGGAGGATTAGCTTCTCCGAGAACGAGTCCCATTAGAGGCTGTCCAATGCAGAGTGGTCATCCCTGAATATACAACCACAACATAAATTCATATTTGTACACACACACAATCAATTGGCATGCTGTATTTATATTTGTACATACAATCAATCAATCAAGAACAAAAGAGGCTGTTAATTTGAGGTTTGGGGACGACATGGGGGTCTAGAAGAGATTTTACTTAAGAAGTACTGAGGAGAGAAAGGAGTAGATAAATATGTTTTAATTGAAGCATATTTAACCAGTTGATGTTAAATAAGCTTTAATTGAAACAGAAATATAATACTTTTATAGAAAGCATATTTCATAAAACATATATATATGTATGTGTCTGTGTGTGTTCATGGTTACATGGAACAAAATACATGAGAAAAGAGTCCATGAATTTGAAAGAAAACAAGAAGGAGTGTACAGGAGTGTTTGGAGTGAGAATAGGTGAAGGAGAGATCACATAAGTATATTATGATCTCAAAAATAAATAATCAAAATAATATTTTGAATAAATTATACTCTATAATGAATATAACAACCATTTAAAGCAATAAAAGATTTCTTATGGAGGAATCTGGAAGAAGTGTGCTCAGCCATCTGAGTAATTCTGTCTTTACGATTTAATTTCTCTCTAGTAAAAATGCCTGTTACTCTAAAGCAAAGCTTTATAGCTTTCAATATCCCATCCAAAAATTTTACATGTAGGAAAAATCAATCCAACTATCCATTTATAGTGTCCATCACTCACATATTTACCTTGGAATCTTATATGCTAGCTGTGCGTCACTCTTTTCTTACAAAGGCAACAGGAAACACTGTCCATCAGTGTGTGAAATCAATCTATACGTTACACATCACTTTAAAAAGAAGATATACATTTATAGTGCAGTGTTTATTAGAAGGAAAATATTCACCATTGAAGAAAAGCATGCCCATTTCTTCTTTTGTTTTTCTGGGTTATTAATTTATTCCCACATTGTAATTGCACATAAACATTTACCACTGCTTAGAGTTGATGTTTTAAAACACCCACTTAAAATAAACTGTAATTACTATTTGTTTTATTGTTACTAATCCAAAAAACTGGCATATAAGTGAAAAAGATATTTTAATGGATACAGCAGATTTTTTTTCTAGCAAAATATCCCAGACACAAGTTTTATAAAAATAACTTTTTATATTGTTTCAGGAGCTAATAAATTATATTATCCTTATAATATAATAGTCATAGTGCATCTTTTTATACAACACTAGCCTTGCATATAACTATATGGAACTTGTTTAGTGTTATGTACACATGAAACAAGCTGCTTTTAAATTTTTTGATATTTACTGAAGCCTGTTCTCTTAACCTTATGAATCCTGAATGTTTAATTTACAATAGTGAGGATTGCTAGAGTCAGTCAATGTGCATGGCCAAGCTCTTCCAACTGCATGACTTAGCTTCTTTTGTTTGCACTTGCACAAAATGTGGAGAGAGCAATCGTGTAGAGATGCTTTTTAGCATTCAAGGTGATGTTTTCCAACTGGTTTAGACATGTGAATGCATGGAGGGACATTTGACATTCAAACCACAAGAGAAAGTAGCCATCCTCAGAAAAAGAAGAGGTGGGGTCCAAGTTCAGATTCTTTTATCACCATTGTGAATTTTCTTACTTTGTTTTCATATCATCTGTTCTCCTGTCTTCAACCAAGCAATAGGCTCCCTGGCCTACTTACTAGTTCTTAGTATCAAGTCAGTGGTCTGCTCCCTTCCCACTCTGTTCAATTCCGACAGCACATGGTTCTCTTGTCAGCAAGTTCAAGTTTTTAATTTCTTTCTTTCCTTCTACTTTCCTTCCTTCTCTCCACACTTCCTGCTCTTCTTCCTCTCCTCTCCATTCTCCTTCCTCAGGAAGCAAAAGGCATGTCATGACTTCAAAGTAATTCTACCTCTGAGCATACAACCCCTGACCCTGAAGTATAATTCATACACTAAAGCCACCTGTGGAATTTCTGGTATATTAATATTCCCATGACCAAGTTTTAATGAATTACATAGAGATAGTTTATTTTGAATAAAGTGTATCAATCGCTAAAGGCAAAATAAAAGTTGATATCCACATTTATATAAAACAACACAGATGTCTGGGGGGATTAAATTACATGGGTTAACAAATATTTATTTTAAGAATATTGAGGTATTTATTAGCTAAGAATCAGATATTGTCTTGTAGTGTAGTGTAGTGTAAATAATAATCAAAAAGAAGTAATCTTTCTCCTTTTTTGTTTTGTTTTGTTTTGTTTTTCGAGACAGGGTTTCTCTGTGTAGCCTTGGCTATCCTGGACCCACTCTGTAGACCAGGCTGGCCTTGAACTCACAGACATTCTCTGCCTCTGTCTCTCTATGTGCTGAGATTAAAGGTGTGCACAACCAATGCTAGGATAAAGTGTAATCTTTTCAATGATAGTCACACAATGTCTTTCTCAAGGCTTAGTTATTGTGACCGGTAGTAATAAGTTTAAAATATTTGAAGCTGCCTGATTTATTGTAAATATGTTTAATTATGAGGACACATCCTTTTTTTCTTTTCTTAAAATATATTTATTCTGAATGTTGGTATGTACATTCCAAGATGCCTGAATAGAACTGAGTTAACTGTGGGAGCCAGCTCTTTCTTTCTGCCATGTAAATCTCAGGAACTGAACTTAGGTCTCCAGGCTTATCTACTAAGCAGCTCCCTGTTCCCCCAAAACATTCTTGAGTGAATAAAACAATGTGCCAGGTGATGGGATGATCAAGAGGAATGCATGTGCTAATTTCTTTTTTATTTCATTTTTTAATTTTATTAATTTATTCAGATATACAACTCAATTGATATCCCATGACTTGTATCCTCTCATTCCTCCCTCCCTCTTGCTTTTACTCTATTCCCCTCCCCTAGGTCTATGATGGAGGGGGACCTCCTCTCCCACTATATGGTCATAGAATATCAAGTCTCATATTGGTAGCCTGCTTATTCTTTCTTTGAGTGCCATCAGGCCTTCCAATCAAGGGGAGGTGGTCAAATATGGAGCATAAGAGTCCATGTCAAAGTCAGTCATGAGGACACATTCTTAATAGGGAGTTTGAATGTTCTCAGTTTTTCTGTTTGAATCCTGTGGGGAGTGGAGGGTATCACAGGATAAACTGTATGTCTCCCATCTTCAGCCTTTTATGTCAGCAAAGACTGAGCATTATGATCTATACAGTTCTAGTCTAGTCAATGGAAACACTAACCCAGGCTGTTAGTCACACCTCTCCTAAGAGAATGATGGTCTGTAAGAAGGAGACCAGCAGCCAGAGGTAGATCTGTTCAGCTGCATTGGGACTATCCCTCGGTCTGTGTACATATTTCTGTGGCAGAAAAGATCATCTAAGGTTCCCAGTAGCCATATCAAGGTTTTGAACTATTTTTAACACCCATGTCAATCTTTTACATAATGAACCATGGTCAAATGCCTTTCTATCATGTACTACAATATAAATATAATGTAAAATATAAAAATTCCACCAACACACTCAAAGATTGATCATCTCAATAAAAATTTTAAAGGCAATGTGAGAATTTCATCAGGTAATTCACCAAATGACATGTGTCAGGCATGCGTTTTATTAAATACAGCAAAGATTCCATTATAAATACTTGGAAATAAATGACTGTTAATATGTAAAGCAATGAATAAAAGTTTGAGATTGCTGGTTTTATATTTATGGTGTTTATTCTCTTTTATAATTTTTTAATTCATTTGATCTTTTTAGTCACATTATAGTTCTTTTCTTATTAGTCTTCCTTGAGTTTTTCTTCCTCAAATCTCATTATCTTTCTCAAAGTGAAGCACTAAAACAAAAATCTCTAATTCTATCAACTATTCTTTACATGCATATTGTACAATGCTATCCAAAGTTACAAGAAAAGTTTTAGATGTATAGAAAGAGTTGACAGCAGACTAAATAAAGTCATAATTGCCTCATCAAACAAATTTTTATAAGATAAAACATTAAAGTCATGAATTCTCCTTGTGTTGTCTAATTTTTCAAACAATTCCCAATTTATTTTAAATATATTTCATAATTCTGGTGTAATTATGTCAAAAAAAGTATACCCAATGATGAACTAGATTCCATAAGTTGAGTATTTATAAAGTCTCCTCAAGGCAGGAAAAAGAAGAGAATGGGATATTTTTCATCCTGTGATGGGACAACAATTGTCTTATTTAGGTTTCTATTGCTGTGCTATACCATGACCAGAAAGCAACTTGGGGAGCAAAAGGGTTATCTATGCTTACAACTCTGGGGTCACAGTGTATCACTCAAGGAAACTAAGTGAGGAACCCCAAGGCAGGATGTGAAGCAGGGGCATGAAGTATTGTTCTTTCTTGGCTTTCTCCTCTTGGCAGGTTTCAACTGCTCTGTTACATACCTCAGGACCACATTCCTAGAGGCGGCGCCATACACAATGGTTGTGCCTCCTACATGAATCAGTAATTAAGGAAATGCCCAGCTGACTAGCTTATGGCCCAATAGGAGGTATTTCCTCAATTGAGAGTAATTCTTCCCAAATAACTTTAACTTGTCTGAAGTCCACAAACAAAAGCCAGGGCAACAGCTATGAAACCAGTCACATAGTCTGTAAGAAACAGGAACCTTTTCTGACTTAGTAAGTGGTGTGGATAGGGTGTGAAATATTGACTTAGGTGTCAGTGTTGGAGCAGTGGGCCCCCAGATGGTGGCATTCTTTGGGAATATTGTGAGACCGTTAGGAGGTGGAGCCTTGCTGGTCGAAATGGGTCACTGGGACAGTGAGTCAGGAAGGCTGACAGCCTCAGTCCACCACAGCGTTCAGTCTATTATTGACTTCCTGACAGCTGCCTCATGCTCCTGTTGCCACACCTCTCTCAATGATTGGCTGCTTTTCCTTCAACTGTAAGACAAATTAAATCCTTCCTTCCCCATGCTGCTTTTTGTCAGACTCATTGGTCAAAAGCAGGAAGAAACAGATGAGGGAGAAAATAGGCTCATGAAGCTTTGTTCGTCATTTATAACCACTTAATTATCAGTGATTAAAGCAGGAGAATGGCTTCTGTCTGGAGAAACATAAAATCACATGCCCTCTGCTACTTAACAGCATGGGCAAAATAGATAGAAGGCAATGGTGAAGATAGAAGTGATGCATAAATGACAGGTAATTGACTGATGATGGGTTGATGATGTCTATGAGATAATACCTAGATAACACAGAGGGGGAGAGAGAGAGAGAGAGAGAGAGAGAGAGAGAGAGAGAGAGAGAGAGAGAGAGAGAGAGAGAGAGAAGAGGGAGAGAGGTAGATATTAAAGATAAATTTAGTGGTACTTTTGTTTAAAAAATTCTTGAATACTTATTAAAATGGATATTTTATCATAAAACTCATTTTCAGAATTTGCTTTTATAAATGTACCCTTTGCCCTGTTCTTCCTTGTATGTTTCCTGACCAGCTTTAACCCCATCACACAATTTATCTTAATCGTGGCAGAATCAGCATTAACGAATAAGCAGTCACTTTCAGTGTCTATGTTACTCTCTTGGAGTGAGCTAAGCACTTAAAGAGATACATTAACTTCCAGGCCACTTGGGTACTATTCAGAGTAATGGCTTATAACAGTTAATAATGTATAACATAACTAGGGAATGCCTTAGGCAGGCTCATTGTGCAGTAAACATAATAAAACAGTTTCTTTTTAGTATCAATTGGAGGTACATTATTTTCTCCCACCATTAAGACCTAGTAAATGAAGAAGAAGCCCACATGATTTCCATACTTTACACAGCTATTGCATATTTCATCTCATTGAGATACTGAGTGTTGAAATGCTCTGCGGTTTATTTCTTTTTTATTTATTATCATTTTTAAGAGAAAGAAAATGGATTCACTCTATATCGTTAAAGATGGGTCAGCTATTTGTAAACTACTGATAACAAGCTGCCGTTCATTTTACTTAAAATCAAAATAGTACTACATTTTTAGAGAAGACAAGTTAGTCGCAGAAAATTTACTAGAAATCAGAATTCTCTGAGATCTGCCACAAACCCTGCCCTTCGGTTGGTTTCCTCCTTCTTGGCCAGTCATCTCTCTGTCTTTTTACTTTGAGTTCAAAATAACATAAGATATCTATCCTTTATCCTGAAATAGAATGAACTAATCAGATTGAGCCATAATAAGACCCCAATATTGCTGAAGACTACTAAAACCATTACGAAGCTCCATGAATGTCGCCCCTACCCCCTTTGTGTATTAATTCGTTCTCTTTCCCTTGAACTCAGAATGACATGCCTCATAGTGAGCGCTTAGCTGAGCACTTTAATCTTAGATTGATTTTTTTTAGGGGGGACGGTTAGCCCTACATAAATAATTTTTCTCTGGTAAAAAAAAAACCACTACATTATCTATCTCAGAGGAATTAGAGAAGGAAGTGGATAGGAGATGGTGTGGGGATGGAATTGAGGCAGGGATGAGATGTGGGGAGAGCGAGGAGGGAGATTTGAGGGCCTGGAGAGAAAAAGGAAACTGAGGTTGGGGGTCAGAACCGAGACGAGCTGGAGACCTGTGACAGGGTAGGCGACAGGGTAGGCTACAGGGAGCATAGGGGATATCTCTAACTGAGCCTCCTAGAAGCAGGGGGCACTAGACTGAGGAGATCACCTTCTAGCCAAGCAGGTCCCATAGTGGTAGGAGGAGAACACCAGCCAATCTCAAAACCTTCCGACCAAAATTTACCCTGCCTACAAGATGTACAGAGATAGAGATTGAGGGAATGACCAACTAATGCCTGTCCCCACCTGAGACCCACCCCACGGAGAAAGCAAACCTCTGACATCATTAACGATGCTCTGCTATGTTTACAGAGAGGAGCGTAACCTAACCATCCTCTGATGGTCCCCCCATCCCATCAGCTGATTGAAGCAGATGCTAAGACTCACAGCCAAGCACGTGGCAGGGTTCCTCGTGCCCTATAGAGGAGTGGAAGGGAAAGACAGGAGGACCTGGGGGTACAAGAACTCTGCAAGAAGATCAACAGAGGCAACTCACCTATATCCATGAGGCTAACAGAGAGAGAGAGAAGCACCAACCAAAGTGCACGCATGGAGTGGACCTTGGCCTTCTACATGTATGTAACCGATGGGCAGTTTGATCTTCATGTGGATGGCCTAGTAAGGTGAGAGGCTGCTGTCTGTGACATGGACTCTGTTGCCTGCTTTCTCAGCGGATGAAAAAGAGCTCAGTCCTCAGGCAACATCCTGTGCTGCTGTGGGTTGTTGTTGGTGGTGGGCTCTGCTTTTCTGAAGACAAAAAGTGGAGGGATAAGGGAAGAAGAGTAGGATCGAAAGACCCAGAGGAGAGGACAGAGGGGTCTGTGATCAGGTTGTAAAATGAATATGTGACTTAAACAGAAATTAAAAAGAAAAAAGGAGAAACTTAAATGAAGGAGAAAACTGCTGCGTGCGGAAGCCAGCTAACGCACACATACAGCAGCAGCCAAGGCATCTCTGCCTCATTTCTGAAAACCTGGAGCCACCCAACGAGAATTGCTTCTGTATGAAACCAGGACCAAGGTTTATTTAAACATTAATGTTAATCCCATGAACTCAGAATATTATGATCAAATTAGTAAACTCATTCGGCATGAGCAGTCCCAGCGAGGATGTGATATGTACATGGCGGCTGCTTGCCATGGGCCCTGCCAGGGCCCCTGCCTCATTTGAATCCCTCTTCTCTCCACCACAACACGTTTCAGTGGCTCGATAGTAGACACTGGCTCCCTGTGCCACAGACCTGGCACATCCTATACAATTGCTGTGTCCTTTTTGTTTCTAAACTTTGCCATCCTGAAAAACAGCTTCATTTTCTATTATTTGGAATGCAAAATAACAGATCACTCCAGAGGGCTTTGTCCTGGCTTAAGCAAATTTGTACCCACACATTTTTTTAACACAAAGATTGCTGATCTCAAGTACTCTTTGCCATTTCATGCTAATTCGAGGATTAAAAGCAACCACACACTGGCTTGTATGCTGAGTATAAAGAGAGGAAACTTTATAGTACAAAGGACACGACTGAGTCAGATCTCACAGTTTCTTACTGGATGACACAACACAGCTGGAAATTAATCACTTGTTCTTATTCGACCTGAAGGCAATGACAAAATTTCTGTATAGATTGTTACAGGTTCAGAGTTAGAATCCCATGACATTAGTCAGGTAACTCTAGGTAGCAGGCCTGCTCATAGCTCAATCTTCGTAACTTACATATCACGAACTGTGTGATTCTATCACACTTATCAGTAAACATCTTAGTTCCTGTGAGTGTCATCTGTGTTACAACATTATACCAAACTGTACACACACAAAAAACCACTAATAAATTACATTTTCTGTGTTTTGGGGGAAAAAAAGCTTTATATTGACCAGAATCAGCATCACCTTAGGCTTCTAAAATTGTATAAAACTGATACAGTTTCCACAGTTGGTGGCCTGGTACATGCACAGTCATGTAAAAATTCCTTAGTATATGTCTGCACTGAGTAACTTTTTAAGTTTTCTAAATTGGTTAAGGAATAGGTTTTATAAAGGTATGCTAGATATATTTTTTTCCTCCTTCAAGAATTAAACACTGAAACTGAGAAACTGTCTATACATACATATGGAGCTGTATTTCAGGATAGGAGAGCATTATTTTAAGAATTAAAAAACAAAACTTTAAGACACTACAGCACAAGGAGACTGTGCTTCCAACTGGTAAGTGGTTTTGTACACACACAAAAAAAATTAAATCCATGGGCGGAGAAGTTCCCATGGCTCCATAATTGATGGTAATATATTATGGAATATGGTGGATTGTTAAAGAGGTATCTTAATTCATTTCTGAAGGCTGAACCAATTTAGTCAATGAATGTTACTACTGACTATGCATTCAAAGATTATTCACTGCATCTCTGTCTCACCCAATTCCAATTGATTAAAGATACAGTTATAAAACAATAAAACCTTAAAAGACAAATTAGAGATTATATGTATGTATGACATAGGTAATGAGAATGTGTCATGAACAATACAGACTTGTAGAAACTATGAGGAAATTTTCCACATAAACTTTAAAATGTGTAGATGGATAACATATATTAAGCAGTCAGTAAAAAAATAGTAATGTAGTAAACTAATATTTGTCATGTACTGAAAAGAAGTCTAATACCAAGATAGTAAATGAAGGCCAAAGGATAAGAATGGACTCTTTGGTAGTGCAGGTTAACCAGCAAGATTATGTGGAAGTACGGTGGACATCACAAGGAGAGAGGAAAAATAAGTGAAAGTAATAATGAGATAGAAACCTTTCCTGGCAAACTATCAAGAACATGTGCTACCAAGCACTGATTTGTGTACCGGAATGTCATAGGTACACTATTCTGAAGGCAAACTGGCAAACTTACACAGAAAAGCACGTATTTCTCAGTAAGGGATTGTTTGGAAGTCTGCATGTTATCTGACTAGGGAAATATAAAATTCATTTTAAAAGGCGTTAAACCTCTATCAGTTGATGTGAAAGTATTTCCAAAATTAGGAGTTTGGTAGGGGCGTGTTCGGCAGATGTATAGGTAAGAGATTCCTTTGTATGAATGTGGAACTGAGGATAGGCAAGTTCAGCCAACCATCTACTAATGATTGATGTACTATTTTAGCTATCAATTTTTTTTCAAACTTGTGAGAGTGTGTAAGATTACAAGAACTTAAACAGGAAGAGAAAATGGATGTTAGAAAAAAATGCTATCCTGCCTGTATATGCAAACAAAGATAATAATAAATGTAACAAAAAGTTTAAAAAATGTGGGAGTGGAACATTATGTAGAGACCAGAATGCAAAACCAAGAATTCTTCCATAAATATAGAGAGGCAGAGGCATTATCCCCATGGCTCCTGGAATGAAAAACACAGAGAGGACCTGTAGTTCCATCAGACGTATCCCACTCCTACGCTGCACACCCAGTGTAGCTGCCGGTTTAGTGACCAGGGAAACCCAACGGCTTGTGTTAGAACATTTGCATCCCTCATTAATTTGGATGCAATCAATTGGTTATAATAACTCTTCAGTCCTAAGAAATCATCACAAGTATGAACAGATTGAGTAGTTTAGGATTATATTGCTGTTTTTTCTAACTATATGACATTTTACAGAGAGTAGAGGGAAGGAGGGATATCTCCATTTATCCCCATTATGCTACAAAGTACTTTGTGTGGTATAGTCACAAGAAAGCTATGAAAATTAACTAGGTTTCAGGAGCTAAAAGTAGTAATTTTCAAATTAAAGTGACTTTATTATTGACATAAGAGCTTCCAGAAAAAATGATATTTATTTTTTCCAAATAGATAGGTTTAGAGATCCCAAAACAAACAAACAAACAAAAAAAAACCCAAAAAACAAAAAACAAACCATGTGAATGCACTCTTAGTCTTCTAGCATACTCATACCTAAATAATAGACCTCATGGCTTAAAAATTATACATCTATGTCTCAAAGACAGAAAATATACATTAGGAAGCACGCTAATTCTGGCTGATTGTAATGGACTCACTTCCTTACTTTCTGACAGCTACTCAGAGGGTCCCTGTTTTACCTTTGGTAATTCCCTAAGTGTGGGGGAAAGAAAGGAAAGCTCTATTTTCTCATTTTCATCCTATTCTTATAAAATGACCAATAGAAGCAGACAAGAACCGCATGTTATTCTCTCATGAAGCCTAGAAACACAGTGTTTCAAAATAATCACTTTGGTGATTAGGCTTAATACATAGGAACCTGTTTTTTGTTTTTCATTTTGTTCTTTTGATATGTCCTTTAATTTGGTTTGCTAGTTTTTTATTGAGAGATTATCTATATTTAGATATATAATACATAAGAGTTATTGGCATATATTTTTTGTTTTGGTTATTGGTTCTTTGAATTTGGTATCAGGGTAATACTGGCTTTGTAAAGGAACATGGAAGTGATTCCCCCATTTTGTACTTTGCTGAATAGTTTGAGGAGTATTGGTGGTAGTTCTTATTTAATATCAGACAGACCTCTGGAATAAACTTATATGGCCTGGACTGCTTTTTTAGTTAGGAGACTTTAATTGCTGCTTCTGTCACACTAGGTGTTATGAGTCTATTTAAGTTATTTACTTTAGCTTGCCATAACTTTGGTAGGACACACACACATACTCATGATTACTACACTACATACAAACACATACACACATATACATATGTATATGTACATACACACATATCCATTTATTTTAGATATTCCATATTGCTGGAATATTATAGAGTTTAAAAATATGTTCATAGATCTCAATGAATTATTTAGTGTCTATTATGTCTTATTTTTCATCTCTAATTGTATTAATTTGATTGTCTCCTGCTTGAGTAGTTTGGCTAAATTATATATCTTGTTACTCTTTCCAAGTATCTACTTTTTGTTGCATTGACTATTTAAATATTGCAACTTCCTTTTTTATTTCATTAATTTCAGCCTTGATTTTTAAAAAGCTTTTGAGACATGGTTTCTCTATTATGTAGCTCTGGCTGTTCTGGAATTTGTTGTGTAAATTAGGCTGGTCTTGAACTCATAGAAATACACCCTTTTCTGCCTTCCATCTGTTAGCATTAAAGGCATGAGCCACCATGGCTAGCTGGCTCTAATTTTGTTTATATTTTCTAATCTACTTTTTAAAAAGACTTATTTACTTATTATTATTGTACAGTGGTCTGCCTCTGTGTACATCTGTGTGCCAGAATGAGGCATTACATCACACTGTAGATGGTTGTGAGCCACTGTGTGGCTGCTGGGAATTGAACTTCCGACCTCCATAAGAACAGTCAGTGTTCTTAACCTCTGAGCCATCTCTTAGGGTTTTATTTTTCTTGTTCTTCTAAGGCTTTCATATGCCTGTTTACTTCCAGTCCTCTGACATAGGCAGTGATTCCTCTTAGGACTGTTTTCACTGTGCCCAACAGAATTTGGTTCTTGTTAACTGGAGAGCCTGTTAACCTGTCATATAGAAGAATGACATTTGAACCTCCTGTCTCACAAGGCACAAAACTGAAGTCTGAATGTATCAAGAACCAAAACATAGGACTCTTGTAGGGAAGATAGTAAGAAATATGCTTAAACTTACTAGCATAAGAAATGACTTTCCGAACAGGACCCCACAGCAAAGACATTAGGAGTAACAATTGAGAAATGACAACTCATGATATTAAAATATTTCTGTATATCAAAGACACTATCTTGAGTAAAATGGCAGCCCACATAATAGGGAAAATTATAAACTATATATTTTATAGATGACTGGTATCTAGATATATAAAAACAGAAAAGGTAACAAACAATGTAATTAAAATATAGGGGTAGAATAAAGAAGAAATCCTTTAAAAGTGAAATGCAAGAAACACATTAAAATGTTCAAAATGCTTTGACACCAGGAAAATGCAAGTTATATTTTATTTGCCACTTTTCCTGATCATACAAGGAACAGAAATCCTGCCTTAATTGTTCCATGCATCACACACAACTTTTATACGCTTATAATTTTAGGACTACATAATGCTTGTGAGAAATTATAGGCTTTCAGAACAAAAGATCCAGACACAGACATTAGGTTAGACCTGACAGAATGCATTTTTTGCAGCATACTGGACATTGACATCCTGTTTGGAGAAAGTGGACGAAAAGAAAGAAGGGGAAATATAGAAATATACAGGGAAGATAGAACAAAAAGCAGATTAGTGGATCTACTCCTCAACTTAATGTCTCAATTGTCACTCACAAGATATTTTTAATTCACTGACATAGAATTTTGTATATAGAGATTTAATCTTATCTTAAACAGAATATCCAAGTTAAGAAAAAATAAAAAGATTTCAAACACTGCCATGCATATAAGGGGAGGAGGGAAACACTTATACACTTATGGTAGAAAATCAAATCTGTGCAGCCACTGTGGAAATCAGTGTAACACTTTCTCTAAAGCTGAGCATAGATTTACCATTATTTCCAGCTATATCACTCCTGAGTCTGACGGATTCCATGTCCTACTACATGGCCACCAGTTCATTCATATTTTTTGCTGCTGTATTCACAATTGCCAGAAAACAAAAAAAAAACTGTAGTTGCCCATCAACTTATGGATACATGTTGAAAATGTAGTATACATACATTTAATTCAGCTATTAAGACAAATGGAATTTTAAAATTAATGGAAAATTTGGTGGAACGGGAAAATCATCCTAAGTAAGGTAACTTAGACCCCAAATCAAACATATCCCAAGTTTTCTTTCATCTGTGGATGTTGGTTTCACATCTTCAAATAAGTATGTTCAAATAAGTATGGAATACTAAAGAGGTAAAGAAAATATCAAGGAGAAATATGGAGGAAGGTTTGTTGAAGGGAAGCTGGAGCACAGTAATATAAAATGTTGAGAGGAAATAATGGACATGAAGGATAGAGAGTGAAAGGGAGGAAATAGAGTATGGCACAGAGTAAGTGCACCGAAAAAGATATATGGAAACCTACTACTGTATAGGCTTCTTAACACACACCACACCACACACACACACACACACACACACACACACACACACACACACACGAGAGAGAGAGAGAGAGAGAGAGAGAGAGAGAGAGAGAGAGAGAGACAGAGACAGAGACAGAGAGAGAGACAGAGACAGAGAGAGAGACAGAGAGAGAGGACTTAATCATATGGCCCTACTACTGAAGATACTATATACTTGGCTCTTAGAACATGATGAAATTCATCATTTATCCCCTTCATTCATTTTGGGGGGCCGGGGTTGAGACAGGGTTTCTCTGTGTAGCCTTGGCTGTCCTGGACTCACTTTGTAGACCAGGTTGGCTTTGAACTCACAGGGATCTGCCTGCCTCTGCCTCCCTAGTGCTGGATTAAAGGAGTGTGACTCCACATCCAGATCATTCATTATTCTTGAAACTACTGCAGAAGAAAACTAGTTTGATCATACTGTGCTATGAACATTGCAATCTATAATAATACTTGGCCTGGCAAGACATATGCAGTCATGTAATAGTAACACATATTCCACTGATGTAACCAAGCACTTCCTAAGATGATTTAAATCCAGCTCCAGAAGATGGAACACATATGTGGCACCATTGAAGGACTATGAATCTACGACTAGAGGGGTCCCAGGCCCTATGCTGTTAAAGGGACATAGTATCACACTTACTCTTTAGAATTTCATTATTATATTTGTAGATAATGTATCTCTCAACCTTTTTCTGAGAAACGTCTATTTGCAGACAATGGTAATTAAAACAGTGACTCACATCTTCCCAATGTACAGAGAATAAAACCCTGCAAAATTCTCAGACCTAAAGGAAATCTAGGTATTTCATGTCACCACACATACACCCAGGGCACAAAAAACATTGTGGAAGAGGGAGCTGAAGAATGTAAGAGCCAAAGGTAGTGAGTGGGTAACTACAGGAAAATACTCTCTCTATAGAGTACCTATGATCTCACAGTATTTGTGACAGATGTATGGACCTGTGCAAGCCCAGGCCGACTAAATTGCAGCACCTAAAAAGGAGTTGGTACAAGATCCTGTTCCTACCCATGAAGATTTTGGCAATTTCTAGCTTCTGGCAGAGTGAGAGACAGTTCTTTCCCAGTAGTTTACTATTCTACAGCGGAAGACTATGCATCTAATATTTGGACAGCATAAATTGGTCTTGATGAATTAAAATAATAGGGCCTAGAGAGACTGGGTAGAGCAGATAGACATGGGCAGAGTTTGGGGAACAGGTGAACATGGTCTTGATATGTTGCATGGAATTTTTAAAGAGTTAATAAAATGACTTAGGAATAATTCTCAAATTCTTTGGCACTAGAGGAAAAAAGTCTCTACTTCTTAATAGAGAATAATAGATGTTGTAGCAAATCTTCAAAACATTAATATAGTACTATTACTAGTACTTTATTAGTACTACTATTAGTGCATTTTAGAATACTTTTGCTGTCTCTAATATTCGGAGGCAGCTTCTGATATCCTTCACTGGTCGCTGAGTATAGTTTGTTGGTGAGTGATTATAGGCAGCAAGACGACTAAAGGCCAGCTTACAACAGAAAAAACAAAAACAAAAACTATATGGCATTTCAAGATCCCAGCTATTCTAAGGAAAGCAAACAAGAGACCTCAAACAATTAAAATACAAGAAAATGACCTCAAATCCTTAGTAATTAAGATGACAACGGAAGAAATGAATAAAATCTGTAAAGAAATTCATAAAGGCACTGCCAAGCAGGTGGAAGACATAAAAGAGGTCTATAGAGAAGCACTGGAAAAAATTCAGGAAAATACAAACAATTAGATCAAGAAAATCAATGAAACAGTTCAAGATCTGAAGTCCTACAAAGAGGCACTGAAACAAGCTCAGGAATGTACAAACATTCAGATAAAGGAAATCAATAAAACAATTCAATATCTGAAGATGAAAATGGAAATATAAAGGCACAGACAGAAGAAAAACAGGAATGAGAGAGCTTAGAAAAGAAAGCGAGCAACACAGAGGCAAGCTTCACTAATAGAATCCAAGTGATGGACGAAAAAATCTTAGGACTACTTGATACAATCATAGAACTTGAAGCAACCATCAAAGAAAGGGCTAAACCTGAAAAATTCCTGACATAAAACATCCAAGAAATCAAGGGCACCATGAAAGGATGAAACCAGAGTATAATTGGCTTTGAGGAAAGAGAAGATGCCTGATTCCAAGGCTCAGAAAATATTTTCAACAAAATCAAAGGAGAAAATTTCCTCAGTTTAAGTAAGGAAATGTTTATAAACATGCAGGAGGCCTACAGAACACCAAATAGAATAGACCAGAAAAGAAAATCTTCCTGCAATATAATAATCAAAACACAAAATATAAAAATAAAGAAAACATATTAAAAGTGGTGAGAGAAAAGGGCCAAGTAACATATAATGGCAAACATATCAGAATTACACCCGACTTCTCAGCAGATACCAGAAAAGCTAGAAGGGCCTCAGCAGAGGTCCTGCAAATCCCCAGAGACCACAGATGCCAGGCCAGACTACTATACCCAGCAAAACTATCAATAACCATTGATAGAGAAAACAAGATATTCTGTGACAAAAACAAATTCAAACAGTACCTATCCACAAATCCAGCTTTCCAGAAAATACTAGAAGGAAACCTCTACCCCAAAGGAATGAGCTACAACCATAATTAGACAGAAAATAGATAATAACATCATCGCAAGACACAACCACACAAACTCTCTACTGCAACCAACATCAAAATCAAGGGACTTAACAGTTACTGGTCATTAATATCTCTCAACATCAATGGTCTCAATTCTCCAATAAAATAAAATAAAATAACACAGACTAACTGAATGGATATATATATATAAGATCCAACATTCTTCTGCATTCGAGAAACACATCTCAGACACAAGGATTAGACATTACCTCAGGGTAAAAGTCTGGAAAAAGGTATTTCAAGCAAACAAACACAAGAAGCAAGCTGGTGTAGCCATTTTTAATATCTAATAAAATAGACTTTCAACCAAAATTAATCAAAAGGGATTCATACTCATCAAAGGTAAAGACAGTCAAAATGACATCATAATTCTAACATTTATGCTCCCAACAAAAAGGCACCTGCATTTGTAAAAGAACTATTAACAAAGCTTAAACCACACATCGATCCACACACATTAGTAGTCGGAGACTTCAGTACCCCATTTTCACCAATGGACAGATCATTGAAACAGAAATTAAAGCAAGAAATAACAACACTCACCAATGTCATGAATCAAATGGATCTAACAGATATCTACAGAACTTTTCACCCAAACACAAAGGATTATACCTTCTTCTCAGTATCCCTTGGAACATTCTCCAAAACTGATCACACAGTATGTCACATAGCAAGCCTCCACAGATACAAGAAGATTGAAATAATACCTTGTATCCTGTCACATCACCATGGCCTAAGGCTGGACTTCAACAGTAACAGAAATAACAAAAAACCGACACAAACATGGAAATTAAACAACTCTTTACTTAATGACACCTGGGTCAAAGAAAACATAAATAAATTAAGGAATTCCAGAAATTCAATGAAAATGAAGGAACAACATACCCAAATTTGTGGGACACATAAAAAGCAGTGCTTATAAGAAAATTCATAATATTAAATGCCTTTATAAAGAAATTGGAAACATCACATATAAGCAACTTAAAAACACATCTGGAAGCCCTAGGGAAAAAAGAAGCAGAACTACCCAAGAGGAGTAGATGTCTGGAAATAATCAAAATCTGGGCTGAAATCAATAAATTAGAAACAAAGAAAACAATTAAAAGAATAAAGAAAACCCAGAGCTGCTTCTTTGAGAAAATCAACAAGTTAGACAAACCACTAGCCAAACTTACTAAAAGGCCCAGAGACACTATCCCAATCAGCAAAATCAGAAATGAAATGGGAGACATAACAACAGACACTGAAGAAATACAAAGAATCATAAGATACTACTTCAAAGGCATATATGCCACAGAATTTGAAAATCTAAGGGAAATGGACAAATTTCTTGATCGATTCCACTTGTCAAAATTTAATCAAGATTGGATAAACAAATTAAATAGTCCTATTTCTCCTACAGGAACAGAAGCAATCATTAATAGTCTCCTAACCAAAAGAAGCCCAGGGCCAGATGGATTCAGTGCAGAATTCTACCAGACCTATAAGAAGAGTTAATACCAATATTCTAATACGAATAAATGGAATGCTATCAAGCTCATTTTTTCAGGCCACAGTCACTTTGATACCTAAACCTCACAAAGACCAACACAGAGAGAGAATTTCAGACCAATTTCTCCTATGAACATTGATGCAAAAAATATTCCATAAAACATTCGCAAACCAAATATAAGAACGCATCAAATGCTGAGAGTGAGGATTCATTCCTTTAATCCCAGCACTTGGGAGGCAGAGGCAGGTGGATCACTGTGAGTTCAAGGCCAGCCTGGCCTACAAATGAGTCTAAGACTACCAAGGCTACATATAGAGAGAAATCCTGTCTTGAAAAAACAAAAAACAACACAACAAACAAACAAACAAAGAGTACTTCAAAGATATCATTCACCATGACCAGTTAGGCTTCATTCCATGCATACAAGGGTGGTTTAATATACGGAAATCCATCAATGTAATTCACCATATAAACAAACTGAAAGAAAAAAATGATCATCTCTGTAGATACAGAAAAAACATTTGACAAAACCCAACACCCATTCATGTTTAAAGTTTTGGAGAGATCAGGGATAAAAGGCACATACCTAAATATAATAAAGGCTATATACAGCAAACCAATAGCCAACATCAAATTAAATGGAGATATACTCAAGGAAATTCCTCTAAAATCGGGGACCAGACAAGGCTGCCCACTCTCTCCATATCTCTTCAATATAGTTCTTGAATTTCTGGCCACAACAATAAGACATCAAAAAGAGATCAGGGGATCCAAATGGGAAAGGAAGAAGTCAAATTATCCCTATTCAAAGATAATATGATAGTGTATATAAGTGACACCCCAAATTCCACCAGAGAACTCTTACATCTGATAAACACCTTCAGCAAAATGGCTGGATACAAATTTAACTCAAAAAAGTCAATAGCCTTCCTATATACAAATGACAGTCATGCAGAGAAGAAATTAGGGAAGCTACACCCTCCATGATAGCCACAAGCAATATAAAATATCCAGTAGTGACTCTAGCCAAGCAAATGAAAGACTTGTTTTAAAAAAACTTCTAATCTCTGAAGAAGGAAATTGAAGATAACATCAAAAGATGGAAAGATCTCCCTTGTTCATGGATTGGGAGAAGAGTAAAAATGGCTGTTTTACCAAAAGCAATTTAAAGATTCAATGCAATCCCTAACAAAATACTTACACAAGTTTTTGAAGACATTGAAAGATCGATTCTCAACTTCCTATGGGAAAAAAAAGCAAAATAGCTAGAACAATTCTCTACAATAAAAGATCCTCTGGAGCAATCCCCATAACTAATCTCAAGCTGTATTATAAAGCAACAGTAATTAAAACAGCACAGTAATGGCATAGCAATAGACTGGTTAATCAATGGAATTGAATCAAAGACCCATAAATAAATCCACACAGATATGGACACTTGATTTTTGACAAAGACACCAATTCTAATCAACTGAAAAAGGGTAGCATCTTCTACAAATGGTGCTGGTCAAATTGGGTGTCTACATGTAGAAAAATGCAAGTAGATTCATATCTATTACCATGCACAAAACTCAAGTCCGAATGAGATAACCCAGACTCAGAAAGACTCACATGGTATATACTCACTTATAATTGCACACTACCCCAAAAGGGATAGCCCCTGAAAGTCTTCAATTACCAGGAGATTGGGATAGATTCGGGGAACTCCTATTGGGACTCTAAGTGAGAGAAGTACAAGAGAATGGGGAAATAGAAGGACCCAGAGGGTCCTAGAAACCTACAAGGACATCATGATGATAGGATCTGGACCCAGGATGGTCTTCTCAAACTGTTGCACCAACCAAGGACAATACATGTAGTAAATGTTGAACCCCATCTTAGATATAGCCAAGGGACAGAACATTCTTCACAGCTGTGTGGAGAGCAGAGACTGACTCTGTCATGAACTCTTGTGCCCCATATTTGACCACTTCCCCTTAGTAGGGAGGCCTGCTATCACTCATAGAAAGAATATGAAGGCTACCAAGGTGATACTTGATAGGCTGTGACCATATTGTGGGGGAGGAGGTTGCCTTTTGTCACAAACCTAGGTGAGGGGAATAGGGTGAAAGAGCGAGAGAGGAAGGAATGGGAGGAGACAAGCAAGGAGATAACAATTGAGATGTAATCTGAATAAACTAATAAAAAACAAACAAAACAAAAAAAGAAATATTGGCTCCTTCTAAATGGCCATTGTGTATGATAAAACAGCAAAGAGTGAGGAGGAAGGAAAAGACAGTGCAGGACATGGAGTTTTAAGAGAGTTCAATATAATCTCTTCTTAACCATGAATAATATTCTTCAATACCTGTTTTTTTGTGATCACCGAATTTGTGAAAGAATTATTATTTATTTCCTACAAATATTATTCATTTGTTTATAAATACCTATTGAGTACTTGTTATGGGTTAAGTACTATTCTAAACTCAAGAAAAAGCTATAGATGAGTAACTCGTATATATAACACTAGTGGAATAATCATAGAAAAATCATTTGAGTGATTGTGTAGTATGTTAGATGATTATAAACACTTGTGAAAATATGCAACAGAGGAAGAAGGTGAGGAACACTTTGGGGTTGTGCAATACTTTCACATGGCTGACTTAGAAGGGTTTGAGTAATATGGAGATAATTTAGGAAAAAATTTAAGAAAGAGACTAAATCTCATAATTTCCAAGCAAAAAATGTTTTCAAGAAGAACAAAACATGACTATGGCTGGGGCATCATGAGAGAACACAGAAAAAGGTGACTCAGAGAAGGGTGACTCATGAGTAAAGGCTATCCTAGACCTGGGTAGGATGTATTAATAAGAGCTTTCATTTCAGATATGCTGCCTTTTAAATCTACTTATTTATTTTAATTTTATGTGTATTTATGAGTTCATGCAACTTCACCATGCACATGCAGGTAATTGCAGAGACCTGATGAAATTGTTTTATACCCTGGAACTGGAGATAAAGGTAGTTTTTAATAGTCATGGGGCACAAGAAATAGAAAACAGGTCCTCTGTAAAAACAGAAAATTCCTTAGTTGGTGAGCCACCTCTATAGCCTTGGGCTTCTATATCAAAAAATTCAAACTACTTTGTTGTATATGCTTGGCACCCACAGGGACCAGAAATGACACCAGATTGCCTGGAACTGGAGTTATAGACTGTTTTAAGCCACCGTGATAGTGCTGAAAATCAAACCCACATTCTCTGGGAGAGAGGAGCAGTGCTCTTAATAGCTTAACCATCTTGGTAGCTCTCAAAATTTCTTTTCATTAATTAAATTTACCGTGTAAAATATATATCAGTAGGTAACTATACATTCCCACATCTATGTATTAATATTTTAATCAGCTTAAATGTGCTTTTCTTTTTTAATGTGTTGTTTCTTTATTGTCAGACCACTCTGTTCTTTAATTAAAAGCTAGCATTTGCATCATTACCTTACAATGAGTTTGGGGTTACTTTTAACCAAGGAACAGAAGACCAAGAAGAAAGAATTGCTCGAACATGTTAAATTTAAGGCAATTACTTAATATGCAAGTAGATATACAGACCATATGCAGAACCAGTAAGGAAGCATTCAGATCTGAAGAGACACAAGGAATTTACATTTAACTACCACAAGGACAAGGACATAAGGCCAGGAATGCAAGTAAAATAAATGAAGAAGTAAATAACATGTTAACATGGGAAATTTAAAGCTTTGGATTTGTAATTTGTTTATGTACAGGTTAGGTACCAAATAAGTGATAAGAAGCAATTTAGGGAAGAAAAGTGCATTCTGACTTATAGTTCAAGGAGATATTCCTGTCATGGTAGGAAGGCATGTAGCATGTGGGGAGGTATGGCAACAACAGCAGGAAGCTGGCTAAAATGACAGTAAAATATAGATGGTGTCAATCTGGGCAGCATACAAAATGGAGATGATATTAAAAGTTAATTGAATGAGTGATATTTATTTACTCAAGAAAGATCCATGAGTTGACAATTTGATATGAAGATGAAGAAATTCAATAATAGTCATTGATGATCCCTTGAAGTTTATTTATATTATCATTTGGAGTGGCATCTCAGTGTGATTTGTTTTGGCTATTATGTTTAGCAGGATGACAAGCAAATTAGACATCTAAAAGATGAGATAAGAGATGAGACAGAGACAGAGAGACAGAGAGAGAGAGAGAGAGAGAGAGAGAGAGAAAGAGAGAGAGAAAGAGAGAGAGAGAGAGAGAGAGAGAGAGAGAGAGAGAGAGAGAGAGAGAGAGAGAGAAACAATGGACTCAATTATAATTACAGCCAGAAAATAGAAAAGATGCATTTAAACTGTTTAAAGCCAAGAAGTGAAAATTAATGGCAGGGAATATAGTAAAATATTAACTGGGGCAATAATTGCATTGCTAGATAGGATTGAAGAAAATATTAGCTTGTTAAACAAAGAGGATTGGTGGAAATACTGATGGTGCTCTGACAATAGGAGTATTTAAAAACAAAATCATGGAAGGATTTCTAGTCATGAGAACTCATAAGTTTTACATGTAGAAATTAATGCTGTGTGGGGTGAAGTGTAAGGAGGAACAGGAAGAAGACAGGCATATAAACCACATATTTTCCATGTTATAAGGATTAAAGTCAAGAATTGGAATGGATCCTTGAAGAAGGCAAAAAAACCAATTTTGATTCATCCTTAATAGTCTGAATGAAGGATTATTTGCTATTACAATCAACAGGAAATAAACTCCATTTGTGAAAGAAAATTTGAACATCAAAAGCTAGGGACTAGAAAGATATCTCACCAGTTGAAAGACTTACAATCATGAGAACCAAATTCAGAACCCAGCATCTACATAACAAGCCTCATATCACACAAACACATATAACTCTAGATCTATGTGATTCGATGTTCTTTTGTGGTTTCTCCCCACATATAGGTGCTTAGACACATTCTATCTCCCTCTCCTTCCCTCCGTGTCTCTCTCTCTCTCTCTCTCTCTCTCTCTCTCTCTCTCTCTCTCTCTCCCTCTCTCTCCCTTCTCTCTCTGTCTCGCTCTGTCTCTCTGTCTGTCTCTGTCTCTGTCTCTGTCTCTGTCTCTGTCTCTGTCTCTGTCTCTCTCTCTCACACACACATTAAAATTAAATAAATCTTAACAACAAAAGAAAACAGCGGCTATGGGTGTAGTATAGTCAGTAGAGTGCTTATCTAAAGTTCGTGAGTCCCTGGATTCAACAACTAGAAGTCCATAAACTTCATGTGGTAGCATACACATGTAATTCCTGAACAGTAGATAAAGACAGTTCAAGAAAGTGTCCAAAGTCATCCTTGGATATATAGCAACTTTGAGACCATCCTGGTTTCCATGAAACCACATACAGGATCCATAAAGTCATTTATTATTAACCTGAGAAGAGCATCTTGCACTATTTCATATCACTCGTGGTAAGATACTGTTTTAATAACATTGGCATTCATGTAATAACAAAGTTCAAGGCGGAGTTCCATGAGTGAATGTTTGTGTAAGTTTTTGTGTACTTGAGAGATAGTTTGTAACATAAGCAATGCACTCAACACATGGCCTAAAACTGTACTCAGCAACTGTTATTTCCATTCAAACTCAAATCCCTTAAACTATAACATTCCATGACTTGGATTGTATCATCTGTCTTAATGATATGGAAATCATTTCTTCTATATAAAAAAGCATATAGTCTAGGCTGGAAATATCCATTCTTTTGGGCATCTTGGTCTTGGCTCACAAAGAGAGGCTTGTTTAGGAGGAATATATAGCTTGATGCAGCAGCAAACACACTTTTAAATAGATATAATAATATTATATGTCAAAGTACAGAAAGTGTGTGTGTGTGTCTGTGTGTCTGTGTGTGTTTGGTTTGGGTTAAGTCAGCAATTTAAGATCCTCATGTCTTTATATAAATTGGAAAACCTATTGAGTTTTCAAAAGGCAAACTGTTTATACACAAACATTATTGTAACTAAGTTAATGTACTCCTCCTATTCAAGAGTCTTATTGTCATTATTTGAGACTTAAGACAGTATTTTTGTAGTTTGTGTCTAGAACTCAGTGTTTCAAGAAATAAACTGACATAAAATTGAACATCTGGGCTTTCAATTGCCTTTGCAATGGGATCTGGAACAATTAGGCTTAATGCGATTTTTGCTACAACTGCCATAGTTAGCTCTTCTAAACCATTTAACATTCTATAGAGATTTGAGGTCTGGTGAAATATCTCAGTGACCTCAATTTAGATCATTACAGAAGACTTTGTGGCTTTGAATTTTTTTCCACATACCATAACGCCACTGGAGTTTAAACTTCAATGTTAACTGTGGGAAGATAGACATTAACATAAAAGGATTATTTACCACCCAAAGAATTAAATACAGCAAGTTGATTTATCTGCCCTTCTATACCAGTAAGCCTCTTTCAACTACTATTTCTGCAAAGTATAACAATAATTAGTGTATGTGATCACTCACTTGAAACACAAAGTCCAATCCAAATTCTTAACAGATTAAAGTTTGTCTTAATGTGTCTACTTCTTGTCTCTTACTGTCTGGCATTTCTTAGAAAAACAGGCAAAGCTTGTTAGTCCTTAAACTAACATTCCTATTAAGTTTTATTAAGTACAGAATTTAATTTGATATCTGAAATGTATTATCAAAATAGGACCTTCTGTCTTAGTTTAGTAACCTCAAGCATGCAGAAGAAATTATAAGGTGATAACACACTCTTATCACATATTTCAACAAATAGAGAAAACAACAAAATATAGCCAAAAGGATAGGAACATGGTAGCTTTCCTAAAAATTATGATTACAAATTGAGTAAAATAAAGTCACATTATCGTCACAGTATCAATTATACTTCAAAAATGTCCAAAGCAAAGAGCTACAAGGAGACTAGAAGAAGAACAAATCTGCCTATCAGAAGAAAGCTATGGACAAAGAAAAGTTATGTTGGCATAGAGCAAATTAAACCGGGGGAAGTTACACATTCTTGAAAAGTCCTGTAATGAAATAGCAGAAACAATTCAATTTATCTCATTATATTATAATACATTTGTATTGTATTTTTAGCTGGACACTGGTGACAAACTGTGTCATAGTTTGATTTAGGATGGGAGTTTCTTGTCTTCATATAAAGAAGAATAAATAAATAGGGATACAAATTTGACCAGGATTTCCCCCACACACTCAGAAGACTCACTTCTAGTTTCAAAGATCTGTTATTATCTAGCCACTGTGTTAAGAAGATAGTTACTACTGGGAAACTTAGTAAAGTGAAAAGAATACATTTTATGTTTATTAGCATGTAAAAACCATTACTCAAGAGTGGCCATAATGATTAGGAAGAAATTTTTTTTTAGAAATAAGACATCCTGAATATTTATGTAAATAGCATTTAATTTGGGGTTAGATAGGTAACAATCTTAGCTATGGAATCATCTCTTAAGTTTGGAATAAACATTTCTAATATTGACTCAAACGGAAAAGCTGAAATCTGTTTAGACGCTCTTTCCAATTAAATAATACAATAGCTGCATTTTGATTGACAATAAAATTTGTTACCTATATTGCTTAAAATTTGGATCAAGCTGGATGTGGTGATGTATGCCTATTATCCTATCACTCAGGGAGGCAAAGACAGGCAGATCTCTTTGAGTTCAAAGACAGCTTGGACTACAAAGCAAATCCAGGACATCCAAGGATATACAGAGGAACCCTCCTTAAAATAACAACAACAACAGATTGGAGCAAGATGTCAAATTGTAAAGTTATGTAACTATGTATAAAGTGGAAAATATTCCAAACAGAAAATAAACACATAAATAAATTAAAACAATCTAATTTTACCTTAAGTAAACTAAGAGAGACTGACCCACCCAACATCAAAAACACCTGTACAAGTGACCGCTGTTTAAGCTATTTGATCATAAAAAAAATGTGATTTCATAACTCTAGCAGCCTGTACATGATTTTGCCATTTTACACTGTGACTTATGTCAGGTTTCTAAATTATAGCAAAATGGCACTTACATTAAAAAAAAAGAGGCAGTAAAAGAAATCTTTCTCATAAGTAGGTAATATTTTTATTCAATTACAGGATTCAGTACCTTACATTTTAACCTTCACTTTTTTGTCTTGGAATAACTACAGCAAATTAGATATACAGTAAAATACGGTCTGGTTAAGGATTTACAACATTTTTGGTTTATAGGAGAAAGAAATTCAACAGAAGCACACGGATGAAGAAAGACAGAAGAACTAAGCGAATAAAGCATTTCCAGGAGCGTGAACAAGAAGAGATCACCACAGATGCACTGAGGTACCAGAAGAGGCAGTGTAGCCAAAGGATTGGATTCCTGAACCAGAACCTTAGAGTATGCCCAAAGACAGATAGATAGTTGCATGTCTATGGTAGGAACAATCATGCAGAATATTGCAATGTAGGCAAATAGGAGCATTTGATACACACATGGGACCTCACTCATCCTGTAAGCATTTCCTGACTTTTCCTGTTTTGTATTTATGAGTCGCATGGTGACATGAGTCCTCTATTACTTAGAACAGGAGTGGCTTTCTTCTTAGACTGACCACTCTTCCTTTGCTGCAATCAATACTCTTAAAGGCAAGCAACCATACCCCAACCATAGCTTAATCTACACATGTAGTTTTCAGTTAAGTTACTTGAATACATTCTTCTATATTGCAGACAATTATATATTTGCACAGCAAATATTCCAAGTGAGAAAAGAATACAAAACCCATGATTAAGCAATGTTCACTTGAGAAGAACTTTCTTCTTCTTCTATTATTACATCAGTATTTTGTATTAATATATACAGGCAGGAGAAAAAAGTATTGCATTCATCCCTTTCCCATTTCTCTATCTCTGGAAAGGCAAACAACTGTGCTCAGACTGAGAAAGAAAAGCCATCTTCTGTCACACAGTAGTAGACAATGCTAGCTCAAATCCATACACTTCTGTTGGCACCTTTTGCTGAGAAGCTGCAATGAGGATTCATACCATATGTTACAAAGAAAAATTGTAACGTTATCTTGTGGAACCAAACAGAATCAAGCATAAGGTGAAATCAGAAGTGAGCAGCTTGAGTACATCCAGGGTTAAACTTTGTTCTCTCCTTTGCCCTTGAAATGTCATAATTTTATCTTTTTAGGTGGACTGTTTGTTTTTAACAGCAAAACTAAAACAATGAAGTTTTATTCACATCTTAACTGTACCAAAAGGTAATATGCATTTATGCTCTTAAATGTATGTTTTCAGGAGAAAGATGATTTTGCTTTTTAGTCTTTGTACTTATCGAAAGAATAGTCTGAAAATGGATGAGAGTTAAGATTGCTTTGGAACAAACAGTATATTATTTAGTTTAGGATATTCAGTCTCAGTCAGCAGGTAACAAGAAAATGTGTGCCATTGAGTGAATGAGCATATTAAAAAGATGCCTTCAAAGAGATTTAACAGAGATTGTGAAAAGAAAATGTCCTTGGGCTTAAAACAGAACGACTCACCAATATATACTGCAAGGACAAGCTATTCTCACAGAGACTCATTCATTTTATCCAGACCAAATAATTGCTATGTCTACCAAGCTTAAATATGTACTAAGCTCTATGTTTTAAGGATTATCTATTACACATTGGCAACAATAAAAAACATGGTTCCCATTTCGTGGAGGTTATTCATTACATGGTTGCATCTCTGACTATAACAAGTACGACAGGAAGTATATGAGGAGACTGGCACAAATTAGATACTTCAGACTGTAAAGCCATAAGCACAGTTTTGCAGAAATAAAAGATTCGGTCCTGAAAAACAAGGCAGAATTAGAAGAGTGAGGAACCAGCACACAGAAGTTCTGGATACAAGATGGTGATGAGCAAGGGTTTCAAGCCTGGAACCCAGGAAGTGGAGGAGAGTGTGTTAGAGGTTGACTCACAGATGAAAGGGGAAAAGTCCAACTCTACATGGCTGTGCAAATACTATTTATACATTAAATTTATATGAGGACTACTAAGGAAAAAAGAAGAGCCTTGATGTGGGTTCTCATAGCCCAAGTTCAGTTTTTATTGGAAAAAATGTAAAGTTTCTCTTGGAAAAACTTACAAAATCAAGCTATCAGTGTTCAGAGGGAGTGTAATCATCTCCATAATCTTCTGTCTCAAACAGAGTTAATCTTACATCAAGCATCCACTGAGCATCTAGTTAGTTCTGAGCATACCCACTGCCCTGAGTGAAATCACAAAAGTGCTCTTGGATAAGTGACTACAGTTTAAGCCATATTTAGTTTCCTCACCTCTCAGGTAATGCATCTGACTTGTAGTTGCATGGAAGTCTACTTGAACTAACAGTCCAAGATTCTAATAAGTCTCTGTCAGAGATCAATAAACAAAGAGAAAACAGGCCTCTTTCCATCTGGAATAGCTGCTGTCTGGAATGAGCGAGCTGAACCTCCACTACTCACACCACACTGAACTCAGCCATCTAGCCTCAGAATTCCCCGACATTCTAGCCATGTGATCTGATGCGCGACAGATCGTCTTATCCAGAAGGGTGTGACCTTGGTAATCCCAGTTGTTCCCTTCTGCTTTCAAGTAAGAGTGGACAGGAAAACATGTATTATTGTTGCTGCAATTCAGGCACAATTCTTTGCCTGGACTTATGTCTGTCTAAATTGAGAAAGTACATATAAATCAGTAATCAAATCCATGAATAAAATACTAATTTATGCTTAAATAGGAAATGAGCTGATCAACACATTTAGCAAATTAACAACTATCCAATTCATTAAGCATAAATTACATATCTCCTACTTCTAACTATGGTATTTGGCAGAGTATTAGAATGAGAACCTAGAGACAAGAAATGGTGCTCGATTCGGCAGCACATATACTAAAATTGGAATGACACAGAGAAGATTAGCATGGCCCCTGTGCAAGAATGACACACAAATTCTTGAAGCATTCCATATTTTTAATATTTCCTTTGCTTATAGATTGGGAGAATTAATATAGTAAAAATGGCCATCTTACCAAAAGCAATTTACAGATTCAATGCAACCCCTATCAAAATACCTACATAATTCTTTAATGACATAGAAAGATCAATTTTCTACTTCATATGGAAAACCAAAAAACCCAAAATAGCTAAAACAATCCTCTACAATAAAAGATTCTCCAGAGGAATCTCCATACCTGATCTCAAGCTGTACTAAAGAGCAACAGTAATTAAAATAGCATGGTACCAGCACAGCAATAGGCTGGTTGCTCAATGGAATCAAACTGAAAAACCAAGAAATAAATCCAGACAGATATGGACACTTGATTTTTGACAAAGAAGCCAAACCTATTCAACTGAAAAAGGATAACATCTTCAACAAATAGTGCTAGTGTAACTGGATGTCTACATGTAGAAAAATGCAAGTAGATTAATATTTATCACTATGCACACAACTCAAGTCCAAGTGGATTAAAGACCTCAACATAAAACCAGAGACACTAAGTCAGTTAGAAGAAAAAGTAGGGAAGAGCCTGAGACTCATTGGCACAGGAGACAACTTCCTGAACAGAACACCAACAACCCAGGCCTTAAGGTCAACAATTAATAAATGGAACCTCATGAGGCTGAGAAGCTTCTATAAGGCAGAAGACACTGTCAAGAGATAAAAGCAATAGCCTACAGACTGGGAAATGATCTTTACCAACCCTACACCTGACAAAAGTCTAATATCCAAAATATATAAAGAGCTCAAGAAATTAAGCACCACCAAATCAAGTAACCCAATTAAGAAATGGGGCTCAGAATTAAACAGAGAATTCTCAACAGAGCAATATCAAATGGCTGAAAATCACTTAAAGAAATGCCCAGCATCCTTAGTCATCATAGAAATGGAAATCAAAACGACTTTGAAATTCCATCTTACAACCATCAGAATAGCTAAGATCAAAAACTCAAGTGAAAACACATGCTGAAAAGGATGTGGAGAAAGAGGGAACACTCCTTCATTGCTGGAGGGAGTGCAAACTTGTACAACCACTTTGGAAAACAATCTGGAGCTTTCTCAGAAAATGGGGAATAGAGCTGCCTCTAGACCCAGCTATTCCACTCCTAGAAATATACACAAAAGTTTGAGCTGAACCTCTGGGCCCAGATCGGCCCATCATGATACTCTTGTAGTTTTCTAGGGCCCTCTGGCTCGTTCTATTTCCCCATTCTCCCATACTTCACTCACCTAGAGTCCCAAAAGGATGTCCTCACATCTATCCCAATCTCGTGGTAAGTGAAGACTTTTATGGGACATACTCTTGGGCTAGTGACTAATTATAAGTGAGTATATACCATGTGAGTCTTTCTGCTTCTGAGTTAACTTACTCAGTATGATTATTTCTAGTTTCATCCATTTCTCCACAAATTTTGGAATTTTCTTCTTTTTTGTAGCTGAGTAGTATTCCATAGTGTAAATTTACTGCATTTTTTTATCCATTCTTCAATTGAGGGGCACTTAGGTTGGTTCCAGGTTCTGGCTATTATGAACATGGCCACTATGAATATGGTTGAGCATATGCCTTGTTGTGTGGTGGAGCATCTTCTGGGTATATTCCAAGGAGTGGAATAGCTGGATCTTGAGGAAGCCCTAATTCCAGCTTTCTGAGATAGCGCCAGATAGATTTCCAAAGTGGTTGTATTAGTTTTCATTCCCACCAGCAATAAAGGGATATTCTCCTTTCTCCACATCCTCACCAGCATGTGCAGTCACCTGAGTTTTTGAATTTAGACCTTCTGATGGGTGTAAGATGGAATCTCAGAGTCATTTTGATTTGCATTTGTTTGCATTTCTCTGATGACTAAAGACATTGAGCATTTCTTTAAGTGTTTCTCCGCCATTCGATATTCCTTTGTTGAGAATTCTCTATTTAGTTCTGAGCCCCATTTCTTAACCGGATTATTGAGTTTGGTGGTTTTCAATTTCTTGAGTAGGGCAATACTTGGAGTAAACATTGAACCCCTTCTCAGATCTAGCCAATGGACAGGACATTCTCCAGAGTTAATTGGACAAGAACTCTGGTGCTCCATATTTGACCACTTACCCTTTGTGGGAGGCCTGATTGCTCTCTGAGAAAGAATAAGCAGGCTACCAAGATGAGACTTGATAACCTTTGACCATATAGTGAGCGAGGAGGTCCCCCTAGGTCACAGACATAGGGGAGGGGAACAGGGTGAAAGCAGGAGGGAGGGAGGAATGGGAATATACAAGGTATGGGATAACAACTGAGGTATAATCTGAAGAAATTAATTAAATAAAATTAAAAAGAAAGAAAGATACCCAGAAGGTGCTCTGCCACACCACAAGGACATATGCTCAGCCATGTTATTAGCAGCCTTATTAGTAATAGCCAGAACCTGGAAACAACCTAAATGTCCCTCAGTTGAAGAATGGATAAAGAAACTGTGGTATATTTAAATTATGGAATACTACTCAGCTATTAAAAACAAGGATAGCATGTTACCAAGAAGAGACTTGATACTCTATGAGCATATCCAGGGGGAGGAGGTCCCCCTCAGTCACAGTCATAAGGGAAGGGAGTAAGGGGAAAATAGGAGTGAGGGAGGAATGGGAAGATACAGGAGATGGGATAACAACTGAGATGTAATATGAATAAATTAACAAAATTTTAAAAAAACAGGGAAATCCTGAAATTTATGGTCAAATGGATGGAACTAGAAATGATAGTACTGAGTGTCTTAACCCAGAAACAGAAAGACTCACGTTGTATATACTTACTTATAATCGAACACTAGCCCAAAAGGGATGTCCCATGAAAATATCCATTTACCTGGAGATTGGGATAGATGCAAGGACTACCTAGTGGGACTTGAGGTGAGAGAAGTATAGAAGAATGGAGAAATAGAAGGATCCAGATGGTCCTAGAAACCTACAAGAAGAACATCATGACCGGCTGATCTGGATCCAGGGGTGTCTGCTCAAACTACTGTACCAACCAAGGACAATGCATGCAGTAAACATTACCCCTACTCAGATCTATCCAATGGACAGGCCATTATCCACAGTCATGTGGAGAGTGGGCATTGACTCTGACATGAACTCTAGTGCCCCATATTTGACCACTTCTCCATGGTGGGGAGGCCTGGTGGCACTCAGAGAAAGAATAGGCAGGCTACCAAAATGAGACTTGATAGGCTGTGATGATATGATGAGGGAGGAGGTCCCCTTCTGTCACAGACCTAGGTGAAGGGAATAGGGTGAAAGAGGGAGGGGGAGGAATGGGAGGATATAAGTGAGAGGATAACAGTTGAGATGTATTCTGAATAAATTAATTAAATAAAAAAGATACACTTGACAGCAATAAAAAATAAAAAATTAAGTCAATCAAATCAAGCTCAAAAGAGAAATGACAAGACTGTTCCTTCAGTGGGTAAGGAAGGCATAATGCTACTCATTTCCCTTTTTTTTTTCTTCATGCTATAAGATGACAGAGTTCCAATTAAGGCACCCTGAGCACAGAAACCTAGCTGATTGGTCAAGCCAGGACTCTATGGACACAGCACAGTAGATTCTGGTAGCAGCCACAATTCTTGAATACATGTTTGCCACATTCTGCCCATATGTATGGCCCATATGCCCTCGTTAGGAACAAGCCATTAAGGAAATGTGCTAGTGATTCAACTGTAAATCCCAGCTCAAATTTAACACAAGGAAAGACAGGTGGCCTGTTACCAGAGCTGAGAACATCTGCAGCTGGTGACACGGACAAAGAGTGATTGATGTGAGTTTGCTGAAGGATAGAGAGATTTTTAATTGGTACATTAGTAGTGGACGAAGACAGATCAGCCTCATCCCAACAGAGCAATGAAGAAGCCAGGGGATGAATCATGCCTCCTCAGTACACTGCTAATCCATTGTCTCTACTATAGAAAAGATTTATGAAGAAAGTATAGAAAAGAGTGGAGGATGTAATTAATGTAGGGCAAAATTCATTGAGTTCAGATTTTCTCTTGGTTTCTTCTTTGGAAATCTCTCGCTTATGAGGTTTATGGTTCATTGAATCATGATCTACATTAGATACTCTCAGTGTGCAGATAAAACATTGGCTTTTGATTATTTCTGTCTGGTTAAATCTAAACGTGGTGCCTAGGTTTAGGACAAAGTCTGCTTCAAAGGAAAAAAGAAGTGGTAAGAAGGAATGAATAAGAGGAGTTTTGCATGGCAGGTTACAGTGAGATTACAATCTTGCATCCTGGAGGAAAGTTTCTTAAGATGAGATGTTTACAACAAGTTAAAACAATGGGGTATTCTAAGTAGATGTGAAATATTACAGGAAAGCTCATTAAGACAAAAAGGAAACTGTTGAAAATAGCATCAGGGAATATCTAAAACTGACAAGGTTCACTAGCCATCCCCTATATCCCCCCAAATATATAAACAATAAAGGTTGATGACAGTGTTTCTCAGAAGAGTCATACTGATTGGAAGAAGCAGAGACCAGCTAAGCAGAGAAAAAGAAAAAGTAGAGACCAGTCAAATTGGCATGAAGAAAGAAATACCAGTTGAGCTGCCTGGAAAAGGCTCAGATCTACTGAGTCACCGGAACTGCAACTTGCTGAGCTGCCTGCTGATTGTACCTAATTGTTCTCAGGATTTTCCATATTTGTGAGTTGTCACCGTACTGGGATGGGCTTGGTAATGCACTTGTATTTGAGTCATTTCTGACTGTGTAAGTAATTCTCATCCTTACTACTATAGGTCATTACAGTGAAACTCACTGATTCACTAAGATAGACTCTGGAGGTATCCATGCCTGGTTTGTCTTTCCTTCCCCACCTGCTGTGACTTAACTTTTGTTCATGTCTCCCTAGGAAAAAATCTATCATACAACTTGAGGGAGAGAGGAAGAGAGGGTCAGGAAGGAAAAAGAAGGAAGGAAACAAAAACAAAAGAAAGGGGATAAAAGGTGTAAACAGAAGTTGGGAAGCAAGGAAAAAGAAGAGTGAAAGGAAAAAGGGGGAACAAGATAGGGAGAGAGACAGGAGAGGAAGAGAGAAGGAAGAGGAAGATGAGGAGGAGGAGAGGAAAAAGAAGGGGGGAGGGAGGGAAGAAAACTTAAACTTGCTTTTACACCTAACCACACATTTTTTTCCAGTCAGCGCTGGAGAGCCGTGCTAACTCCACTCTGGAATTCAGAGACCAGAGCAGATTCCATAGCGGCCACAGGTATGCTCAGGCATAGACTGTGATCAGTGTGGCCCCAGACCAATGCACTACTCCACACCCCTTACTATGCCATGCCATTTTTCCACATCAGAAAAGCCAGTCTGAATTCATAATTCATTCTTAAATTAAAAACTGTTTCTGTAATGGGACACCTGACAGCTGACAATTCCCTCACAACATGTTTTACTATATGAAGTGTTAAATGTTTGATAAACAAAATCTGAGCTTCACTTTTGGAACATTAATTCTATAGCCAGGAGAAGCAGCCATTTACACTGAAGTTCACCATGAAAGAGAATCAGATGGCTCAGGAAGCAGAGCATGGCAGTCAACCGCTGGACATCCACCTCTGCTGTCACATCAAACTGCCCAATGAAAGGACATCTGGTTGCTGTTTCTGTTATCCTTCACAGAGAAAAACAAAACAACAAAACTCCAAATATTTTCTTACATATAGAAAACAGAACATTGGCAGTACAAAATTCAAAGTTGAAAAAAAAAGAGTAAATTACAAAGACTTCCCACAACAACCTACGTTTCTTGTCAAACTATGGAGGAGGGAAAGGTTTGAATACACACGATGATATATTTGACAGTCCAAAGCATGGCTACAGAGGAATAAGAATAATAAGTAACAGTGCAAACAGAAGGAAATATAATATGGTAGAGTAAATGGTGTGTCTGTTCTCAGAGCTGGTGAGCTCTTAGCCACTCTGACACTGTCCTTGCAGAGAACATAATTTAAATGACAGTCTAGAACCAGCTTCTAAATATGACAAGGCAGGTTAGGACTACCATGATTTTAAATATTAATATTATTATCAAATATTAATAATAAAAATGAATTAAATATAGAATGTAGAGCATAACTCTTTCCCTATGGGACTGGTCTGAGCTTCTGTGGTTCTTGAAATGTCAGCAGCACAAAGTGTGGGTTCACATATACTTTCCAGTCACTGTTCTGTACGCATTGCAGTGTTCCGGGCTTATTGGCACTTCCAATTACTCATCTCCATGGAATGGTGTAGCTGAGCAGTTACTATTCAAACAAAGGCCTATCCAGGAAATCAAAGACTGAGTACAAACACATTTAAATTAAAATGTATAAGAATAATTAAGCTAATTTTATAGGCATAATAAATATAATTTCCCCAAATACACAGGATTACTTATTCATACCCGAAATTAAATGAATTTTTGTCATGCTATTTTATGTCATATTTAAAAAAAATAAATACACACATAAATATATAAAGAAGTAAGTGAGGAAACCAAGAGCTACTTTCATGGCTTCATAATTATAACTTCTGCTACCTTACAAAATAGCTAATAACAAATCAAAAATTGGAGGAATATATTCAAGAATTCCAAGGGGGGATTTTTCATATTAATGTCATATGTAAGGGATGAATTATTAATTCTTAATTTTCATAAGCAGCCAAGAATGTGTTATGAGGAAAAATACAAGTGTTGAGAGTTTAGAGCTTACATCCTCATTATATCTAGTGGAAGCAACATTTTCAGCTTTCTGACGCTTTTTGTATACCTGTGAATTTAAGTATATGCTGTCTCCTTAAGAAAACCACTACAGAGTTTAAATAAGACATGCATATAAAATATGAATCATAAATCAGGTGCTTGAAAAGCATTTCTCTCAATAAGAAGAACAAGCACTTTAAAAACTGCTTATTGCATGTAATCAATTGAGATAAACAGATAAATTTCATACTTATAACCTAATAGAGTGAAGTTAGCTAACGACTGCAAAAGAACCTGAGTTCTTCTTGTCATATCTGCTCTTCCTTTACCAGTGTCCTTGATGGTTGGATGAGTCTTTAGTTTCAAAATAAAACTGCCAGCACAGCCTCATAAAAGGAAGACAGATATGCTGCACATTCCTAAGATTTAATATAGTTATCCTTGGAGAGAAGGAAGTAGAAAGGCTGTGGGAAATGGAGAGGGATGGATGAAACAAATCATCTTCTGGAAAGCATGGAGAACACTGCAGGATGAATGGCCATTTCTGTGAGTTAGCTGACACGAAAGCTGAACTGAGTGTGGTCCTTGGGGATCACCGCTGGACCAAGAAGGAGCAGGAATGGCAAGCACTGGCCACAGAACACAGATAATTGCTCAACTCCCACCAAGGGAGCATACACTGGGTACAATACTCTGATAAATCCATGACTCAAAAAAAAAAAAAAAGGCACTGTTTGCAGCTCACTGATAAATGTACAGCTCCCATCAAGAAACAGACACTGGTTGTGGTACACCAAGCAAGGCTCAGATTTCTTGGGAAATGGCATTTGTCTTTGCAATTTGGATTTTCCTAACTATTATTATTAGATGGTATAAATTGGCTCCCAAGATTGAATACCTCCCTTTAACTGAGTTAAGGCTTAGTCCAGAGCAGCACATCAATATTATTAGGTAAGGCTTGGGGGGAACTGATCAGATCATAAGGGCTCTTATCTCATCAATAGGTTAAACCATTGAACAGCATGGGGATGGGGGAAATATACCTATGTGGGGCTTAATAGGAAGAAGAGACAATCTGAGGGGGCAGGGGGAGTGCATTGTAGGAAGTACGCCTCAGCAGGGTCTCTTGTGTTCCAGCCTACACTTCCTCATTTGCTCTCTGCTTTCCTACATCTCATAAGGTGACCACTTCACCTCTATCACAGCATCTCTACCATAAAGTTTTCCCCTTACTAGAACATCAGAAGCAATAGAATCAAATAAGTGAATAAGGCCTGAATGCCCTGCAATCAGGGTCCACACTGAATATACTTCAGTTATTTTCCACAGTGACAGAAAGCTAGTTCATGAGTATATCCATAAGCTGTAAGCCTGTAAGGAGTAATAAAGGAAAATGCCCAATTTCATCCTTGGGTTTTCACTTTCATGTGCACACACATGCATTCACATACACCACACTATGCATACACATGTGTGAACACACCATACATACACAAAGAAGAAAAATACAAATAAGACGATGGTAAACAGCTGTGTGATGAGGCCACTTGTGCCATCTCAAAAATTGCCAAACGCAGGGACCCCAGCATACCTCTTTTTATTATTTCTGGGTCTATACAATAATACCTGTTTATAGAGGCTATCAGCTGAAACTTCTTAATACATGGAGTCCAGAAATAGTACTGATTGCTTGTCATGTGTCAGCCACTCTTCAGGCTCTAGGTCATTGTTACTGATGACACTAATGAATAGAAGTCAAGGATCAAGTTAACGTAGTTCTGTCGCATTGATTCTGACCATGTTGATCACATAGTACAAAGTGCTGACACTCAGTGAGAATCTGTTGGCTTCGAAACTGATGACTCAATTACATGGCTGTGTATTTAGTCATGTTAGAGATTAATGAGGTATCTTTGCTGAGTTTTTATAAATCTGACAGGATATTTTCGGTATGCTAATATGTGTTTCTGAAGTTAAACAATGGGGTTTTCATAGATGCTTAAATCGTTACAGAATGGAATTGGGTTAATTCTTGATATCTCATTCTATCTCTATAATTCGGCTCTTCATTTATGCTAAGAATTAGTCCCTAAGGTTGTCATCTGGAAGAAATGTAGGTGTTTCTCTTTCCTGTTAGCTCTAAAGATCAGCCATGGCCCAGGACCTGGACATGTAGACATATCATCACCTCCAAGTCCTGCTGGAAGTTGTCATCATCTTCCCTTTAGGTTGAGGCTCTTCACCAGAGTCTTTGATGTCAAGTTCCAAGTCTCACTGTATTTTATTCACTTACTTCTATCCTTGGAATTTTTCATCTTATGTCTACAGTGAGTTCTCTCCCTGCCGCCAAGTATTTATCAATGGGAAATTGTGATAGAAAGAACCTGGAGGTACCACTGGTCAGAATATGAGGTTTGTGTTACCACATTCTTACTTAGCAACAAAGGTTTCATAATGCAAGGCAGTTCCTTCTTTAACAGATAAGTTCACTAGTGTTAACAAACTCAAAGTCAGAACTCCTCAGCTTACTTTAACATATGATTAGATTGAATACACTACAAAACTACAAAGCCCAGATGCCGAGTTCAGAATGTTTCTGGGATCTTCAGTGGCATGACTTCTATCACAAGCTCTAGGAGAAAGCATTGCAGCTTGGTTTCCCTGATTTCATGTTTCATACTTGTCATAACTGGCTGGACCAATTTAGAATAATAAATTGCTCTTAAATACTACTAATGGCCTTGATTTGGACTAGCAGTCTTGTGTTCCTCTTCGTATTCGCCCTCTCCCTCTCCCCCGCTTGACTGTCTCTAGAGAATGCTGAAAGGAGCTAGTAATTACTTATCCCTCAACTTACTTTAAGCTCTCTGTAAGAGAACATAACATTGCCCCATCAATTTGCTAAGTTACTGTCATTCCATCAAGCCAGAATGAAAGAACCCCACCCAGAGTTCAAGACTTTCCAAAGGCATTATATAGCCTGAAAAGCTGAAGTATGTCAGCTATTTTTTCTGTGATCATAAGAATCAATTGACTGTGGCTAGCTTATTAGACATGTGGATTACTAGGAAGTAAGACCATTTCTTTTTCCTAAGGCATAACATTATTTTGACCAAACTTTCATATTTTGTTATTTTCCAAGTGGAACCATTTTTTCCCTACTGCCCTGGCTATGGTGTGACATTTAATTATAGTTCCCCTAGAAACTTTTCCCTGAAGTCTTTTACATCAGAAGTACCTTTCCAAGAGGAATCCAGTGGTGTTTTTCTTCATGATGGCAGCTCCCTATGGTTCAGCTTGCTATTAAATTCTGACTTAATATAAGCAAATGTCTTCAACTGGCAAGACAAACAGTGTCCCGTTTTGTTTGTTGAAAAGGGATCTACACGTTCAGGTGTCACAACCCAGACTTTTATCAAGTAACCTTTCTGCAGGGTGCTAAAATCTTTTCTGATACAAGTGTTTTTATCTAATTGATCTTTTAGCCAATTGTAGCACATCTTCAATCAAAACAGAGCAGAGGATTTGCAGACCTGCTGAGGTAAAGCAGAGCCTTGCACACTGGCCTTCCTGGTCACTGTAATAGCATATCTTTTACAGAACTTTGCAGTAGCACAGTTGAAACTTTCTTTCATAATCCTTCTAGGCAAGCTTAGTTGTTTAGGGGTTAAGATGTTTTTAGGTTTATATTGATGTTTTAAGTTGATAATGACAAGACGTGATGGAGGTTGATTTACATTCAGAATTTTAGATGCTCCATGACAGGAAAGATGTTTTCTTCATGGCCTGTCAAATACAAATAGCCAAAGCACTAGGAATGTAACATTTATATAATTCCTGATTGTGTCAGATATTGCAGAGGCACTACCCATGCCTTCCTGATCCTGCTTTTTTCAGCATTTGCTATTAAGTTTTCCTTTCCTTAACTTCTCACCAATAATCTCCTTTTCTAACACAGTCTGATAAAAACCCTATCCAACATCAAGGTCTATGTGTATTTCTTGGACAAACCCACTTGTACATGTTTGTATTTTCTTTCTCCATGATAAAAGTTTCTTTCCTTTGAAACTGCAAGGGATTCTATTACACATCTTGTATACCAGTTATGTCAGTTTACTTTATATTGTTCCTTTTAGGTTTTTTATTAAACATTTTTACATATACATTTATATTATTACACAGATATACAATAAACTACCTACAGCAGGAAGAACTGTGACACAATCAGGAATTACATAAATGTTACATTCCTAGCGCTTTGGCTATTTGTATTTGACAGCCTTGAAGAAAACATCTTTCCTGTCATGGAGCATCTAAAATTCTGAATGTAAATCCACCTCCATCACATCTTGTCATTATCAACTTAGAACATCTATATAGACCTAAAAACATCTTAACCCCTAAACAACTAAGCTTCATTGTAAAACTAAGCTACCTGGTCTTCAACTCCATCAGAGACTTGAGAAGGAATAAACTTAATTACCTGAATATGCCAGTAATGCAGGTTAGTAGCTTTCCAAATGAGAAGATGACAGAGACTGTTTTCTCCCTGAACAGTCACCCAGCACTCTTTATAATATTGGAGCATCATCTCCAGCCTTCTTGCTCATTATATCTGACAGACATATTTGTGAGGCAGGGACTATTAAGGACTTGCTTACCCTGTTTTGGGAGAGTTGGCCATCAACTCTGCCTGTATTCAGCTTGCTCCTTTTTAGGCAGAATTCTTTCTGTGGTAGAAATAAGGACATTTTGCCCAGTGGCTTATTTGCCACATTTAAAGTCATCTTCATAAGTGAATCTTTAAAATAATAAAAACATTTAAATTCCATATTCTGCATTTCTCTGAGTATTTTGAAGACCTTATCTAACTATCCTACCTTATCTTTCTATAGAATTGTATCTCTCTGAGGCACTTAAGATGCATATTCTTGTGATAATAGTAGACTAGCAATTAACATGACCATGATTTTATGAACTAACAGTTAACTTGTATAACTTATTTATCCTAAACAGCCTGTAATAACACTTTCAAAGTATTAGAAGTAAACCTTCTTATAATTGAGCTTTTTTGGGTACAATACCTCCTATTAGAGTACATATATATATATATATATATATATATATATATATATATATATGTGTGTGTGTGTGTGTGTGTGTGTGTGTGTGTGTGTGTGTGTGTGTGTGTATACATCCTCAATAGTCCTCAATAGTTCCTGCCTCACAAACATGTGTGTCAGATATATTGGACCAGGAGGCTGAAGAAGATGCTCCTACGTTATAGAGAGTTTTGGGTGACTATTTAGGCAGTGAAATGTCTCTGGTATTTTCTCATTTTGGAAGCTGCTAACCTGTGCTTCGGGTTCATCCAGGAATTTAAGTTTTACTCATTCTCAAGTCTCTGATGACATTGAATACCACGTAGTTTAGTCCTACAATTAAGCTTAGTTGGCTAGGGATTAAGATGTTTTTAGATCTAGGCAGATGTTTTTAGTTAATAGAGATGAGATATGATAGATATTGACTTTCATTTAGAAATTTAGATTCAACAAGATAGGAAAGATGTTTACTTCAAATTTGTCAAATACAAATAGCCAAATGACTATGTATGTAACATTTATATAATTCCTGATTGTTTTGTGGATGTTCCTGCTATATGTAGTTTGTTTTATTTATGTGTAATAATATAAATGTATCTTTTAAAAAAGAGATAGGTAAAAAATGGAAAAAATTTTACCATAAAAAGAATAGCTGAAATGATGCTTAAAATAAATAAGTGTAAACAAAGATCACTGGAACAGAAATTAAAAGCAGGAAACAAGTGTGTATGTATATGGGGACGAATTTTGATAAAATAATGAAGAAAAGGTGATGAGGCAAAATTAATCCTTTCAATAAATGCACTGGATCAACTATATAGCTACACTTAGAAGAAAAAAGTTAAGTGTCTTTCTCATATAAACAATTACCTTATAGACTTAAAAGACAGATGACCAGAAAGTAAAAATATACATGACCCCATTTGCACTGAATGACCTGATCAGAAGAGAAGCAAATTAAACTTATTTCATAGAGTCTACATGAGTGGGGTATTCAGAAGAAAGGCATGGTGATTATCAGCTGTGATAGGGCCTTTGGGGAGTAAAGTTGAGGGCTAATTAAATGGCTGAGTAAGTTAAAGTGAGTAACACAAACCCAACAACCTTAGTTCTTTCCAGACTGACATGATGACTTAAACCTATGAAGACCCCTTTATGCATGTACACATGCATGCGCTCCCTCTCTCTCTCTCTCTCTCTCTCTCTCTCTCTCTCTCTCTCTCTCACACACACACACACACACACACACACTTTTTTTTATTATTGTGTTATACTTTAAACAGGCACATTGCATACTAAATAGATTTCATCTTGATAAAATTGTACTCTTAATACAAAGTTTATATTACAGTGCAGAAAGTATCTTCTTGTCTGAAATAAACCTCATCTGGCACATAATCTCAGTGTTTCTCTGAGTAACAAAACATATGCATCCAAGTATGAATAGATTCATGAGATTTTTTTACTTCTTATATAGGCTATTAACTCAAATCTATTTTTAGTAATATTACATAGCTGGAAGATTGTATATAGTAATTAAAAACTATTCTACAGTAAATAAAATGCCACAATAAATAGGTCATTCTATTTACTGCCAGACTTTAACCTTTCAGGTAAGTTTTGAAATTAACTATCAACAACTTTATTTTTCATTGTTAAACAGTACTGTTATGTAAATATTTATATTTTTGCTTTTAAATAATTAGAAATCTCAACAAATACTAGGAATAAAAATATTCATGGAATAAAAATATGTTTTTATTTTATATTACATACTGTAAATGGATTACATTAAGGTTTAAGCATCTTGTATTATATAATAAATTTAAATTACTATTTTTACATGATGTGTAAATTCTTGAATCCCCAAGTAAATGTTCATTTTTGTAACTACAGTGGCTCTTTTCTCATACTTCCCTCCAAGCCTGCTTCCTCAAAAATAGAACTTTGTAAAAAGTAGTGTAGAAAACAATTTTATTTATAAGAAACAGTTAAAATATTTCATCGCATTCACTACATCCCTTTTAGTGTTTTCTTCTCCATTCCTTTGACAAATGAATCAGCATAGCTGTTTGTAAATTATGCCCTCCTATCTTTAACTTTGTAATTACGAGCTCACAGGCACACACACACACACACACACAGACACACAGACACACACACACACACACACACACACACACACACACAAAAGAGAGAGAGAGATATAGAGACAGAGAGAGACAATGAGAGACAGAGACAGAGTGACAGAGTGACAGAGTGACAGAGAGAAACAGACTGAGAGAGAAAAACAGAAACAGAGACAGAGACAGGGAGAGACAGAGACACAGGTGAGGACACTAAAAACATTGATATGCTGCTCCAAGTTTAGTGATAATTTGTGGGGCTGCTAGAAGGAGAGAAGAGGATAGGGGGAAATTATCTTCAATACCCGGAAACTAACGAGCAACAGCATAGGAGAGAGGAGGAACAAAAGGAGAAAGGGCAGAAGGACTTGAAGGCAGGTGGAAAGCACTCTTACTTTCATACATGGCATTAAGTAGTCCACAGAAAGCCTAAATGGGGTCAAGGTAAATCCATTTTGACTCTTTCTACAACAATTCTGCTTTATTGTATCTAACCTAGGGCATCAACTTCCCTCATTCTCTGCCTGTCTCCTAAACATAAAGTTTACCTTTTCTGCTTGGTGTCTGTCTCAGATAGAAGTTTCTAAGAGGTATTCCAAAAAGCAAACTCACCCTGAAGGAGAGTTGGTAGAAAAAAAGATTTAAAAAACATATATTTATAACATGTTGAAATGACTCACAACATGGTACAGCATTTCAAAATGCCACCTTTAATGGGGAAAACAATTTTTATATAAAAGAAGGTATTTTTAAAAGTCATGTGGACGTCATCATTCCTCTGTGCTTAATGAGTCAGCTTTGGCCCTGACAGTGACACACCACACTGGATTGCCAGTCTTCAGTGTTATTTCAAGACCCGAGAGCAGAAAATTATTATACATCCTCCTGTAAAAAAAATGAATAACAAAAATAGCAAAAGCAAAATTCATCCCTAGAGGGACTCTGTTTCGTTTAGAAACTTATCTCTATGCAGATTTATGACATCAGGCCTGGCGTGATGAGTAAGGGACAACACACCTGACAAGAAGCCTTCAACATAGCACTTTATAAAAAAGTTTAAAGCATGCCATGAGCTGTTAAAAAAAGTGGAGAGTGGGATCTGACTTTCACATGAACTCTGGTGACCCATATTTGACCACATCCCCTGGATGAGGAGACCTGGTGGCACTCAGAGGAAGGATAGCAGGCTACCAAGAAGAGACTTGATACCCTATGAGCATATACAGGGGGAAGAAGTCCCCCTCAGTCACAGTCGTAGGGGAGGGGAGTAAGGGGAAAATAGGAGGGAGGGAGGAATGGGAGGATACAAGGGATGGGATAACCATTGAGATGTAATATGAATAAATTAATAAAATATATTAAAAATTTAGCCTTTCTTCTGAACTTGCAAAATGAATCTTTTCCATGACATTCTGATGTAAGGGGGAAACATGTCATTAGTATTTTATGTCATTGTGCTATGTCTGCAGTACACACAAGTAGCCAAAGTTTTGCTTGAATGAGAATCTGTCTCACAAGCTCTGATGTACATGACACTTAAGAAGATTAGACACGAAAATAAGTTTTCATGTAAATCAACAAGAGTGAAATGAGTCATCACTGGATTGTTGTGGTAGTGAGTGCTAAGTGTTAATTTAACATAACCTAAAATTGTGTGAGAGATGGGCCTCAGTGCTTGAGGTAGCACAACACAGGTGGCAGCATCCCCTGCCGATGATCCTGGACTGAGCGAGTTGAGAATGGAAGTAAGCAGAAGTGAGTGCTAGTCACATTGCTTCCTGATTGGGAGTGTCATGTGATCAGTTCCTTCAAATTCCTGACTCCTTTATACATCTCTTCTTGTACTCTGAACCTACATCAGCCCTTTATCCTTTCTATTTCTTTTGTACCAGTATTTGATCAGGAAAAGAAACTAGAGCGTCCCATTGGCTAGGGTTTGGTTTGGCATTAATTGTTTTGTTGCTGTTATATTCAGGGGCAGTAGGAGTCTGAAGGGACTGTCTGGTATTGTGTGTCACACAACCTCAAGATCATGGACACTGGAACACCACCTCTGAAATGAATAAATCCGTTCTCTCTGTCAGAGTAAACACATAAATACAGATATATATATATATATATCTGTATTTAGATATATATATATATATATAACTGAGAAGTAATTCTTAAGCTAGATTATTATAAGGAAAAAGGAAAATCTCCATAGACAATGATGTCATGTCCTGCTGCCATGCTGATCATACATATAAAGTATGACACACAACCCTAGAGAGAGACGGGCCGCTCACAAGACCAGTGGATTGAGCAGTTTGAATCCAAGTTCTGCAGAAACCATTATGATAACTGGTTGAAGACATTAACTCTGACGGAGAAATTCATGCTGAGAAAAAATAGAAGAGAAGAGGTTTTTCTTGGGCGGGAAATGTGATTTTCTCTGATTGCTTATTAAAGTGAATTAACTATCCACCTAACTTGATTATCTGATATAATTTACAATGGATTTGAAGCAGTGTGCCTATTACTTTAGAAATATAAAGTAGTTATCAGCCCAACTAAAGTCAGAAATATAACCGCTCAAATAAATCATAGTTTAGGACCTTCACGGCATTATAATTCTAGCATTATCAATATTGTAAAACCAAATGTTGTTTACGGAAACAACCAATAAAGAAATTCTCTAAAGTGAAGAAATAGTGTTATAAACTTCTTCCTGGCAACTTCTGCAACTTCTGTCAGAATGTGAGACACACACAGTATTTTTAGATTTAAATAATTAAAATGTAGTAGCAAAGTATATTAGATACATTCATAGAATAAATGGTTTTTGGTGCCCAGGATATATAGCATTGTCTACTGCTGAATTTGGCTGCTCGCTCACTGGAATTATTGTTTCTAAAAAGAAAATGCATAATCTTTTAAAAATGCATTTGCTTTCCTGTTGAATTTGGCCAGATGTGCATCACTTTTTTTTTTCTTGGAATTCAATGAAGAAATGTCATGCACCTACAGAACAACTTTGTGTTTGGGGGCACTTCAGAAGCAAGTCACTGCTAAGAGACCTCTGTTGTAATGGACATGAGTAAGGAAAGATCCAGGCACAGCATGGTGAACTGGGGCCACAAATATACAGGCAGAATTCAAAATAAAGTTAGGGCAGCGCACGGTTCAAACAACTCTCACTGTAGAACTGAATACAGAAATAGCTTCTTCCTTCTCCCCCCATGCCAGTGCTCAGCTTGAAAGAAGAAAGCAGCCAGCCTTCTGCCCATCATCAGGCCAAAAGCTACTGCATAACTGCCAAAGATGTGCAGAGAAAGGCAAAGGGTGGAGCACAGAGAAGGAAGTTGAACTGGCCAGCTCAGTGATAGTCCCCAAGTCAGTAACAATATTTTCCATTCCAAAATGTAATCAACTCTACAGGAGCAAATTTTAAAAGCATTATTTCTGAAGTGCTTAAAATTAAAAAAAAAAACAAAAAACAAAAACAAAACAAACAAACAAACAAACAAACAAAAAACTCCATTCTAAGTGCACTTGAAACTCAAGCACCACCTGCTGGAGCAAACTGGATTTCCCACTCACTACAGGATTCCAGTTTTATTGGCATTCAGATCAGCAAAGAAGACTATTTATCCCCTACCCACTGCTTTTTATGACTAAGGCAAGAGTACAAGTGATTTTTAGAAGCATATAACTTAGTTTAGCTAAAATGTATAGCTAGTTTTGTATTCCCAACTCGATAACTAAACAAAATCCCTCATTGGTAAAACATTGCCAATATGCTATCACTGAAAAATAACTTGTTAATGTGAGAAACACAATAAGTTAGAGACATATACCATTCAAATACGTGTTTCTCCAACAGCATAAGTGCTCTCATTAGTTACCATTGCAAACATTTCTGCTAGTTTTTATTATACTTCAATGATTATATTTGAACCTTGCAATGTTTTAATAAAAATAAGCTGTTAAGCACACTTACCACAGACTAAATAAACATGTACCAGCAAGAAGACGCTGTTAGATGATGTTTGCAAGGATGACTCACTGAGATTTAGCTAGTTAGCTTTCCCAGTACTGCAACAACCAATGCTATATTCTTTGAGAATGTGTCTTAGAATTAGGTCACTGAATCAATTTTGCATTTGTTTTAAAAAACAGACACTTTCTGCCAGTTTTATGGAAAACTAACGTAAAAATATAAACAGCCATTTTCCTTATTACTATTCAAATATACATGCAATTATTTCATTAATCAAAATTCTCGCTCCACTAAAGGCCTTGTGTTAATTTTCTCTGATTTATTAAAGGCAAGTGTTTGCAGCACTTACAGACATGGCCTCAAAGCTTAACTGGGACCAGCATCTTAGGGCTACATTAACTGTGTATCCTAGGCAACCAAGTCATGGCTAAAGCACCACAGTGTTTGTATAAAACGTGATGTGGAAAGCAATCAGAAGAGCCTCAATTCCAGGGAAATTCTTTTTCAATGTTAGCCTGAAATTAGAGTGGTGTTATTCGTACCATTATAATTAAGAATGTGTCACCATGTTCATTATATTCAAGGGTTTGTAACTGAGCTGTAAAAAATTAGTCATAGTAATTAAAAGATAGAAAACATCTAGTTATGCTAAGATGCATTACTGGGGCATTTAAAATCCCAGAAAAGAGGAGTATTAAGCAAGTTAAATGATGTAGTATTCCATATTAACTAGACTAAAACAATATGATAATATTTTACTGATTTGTTGGAAGCATAAATAAAAATAATTATAAATATTTTTATTCTTTTCTTGCAAAACTATACTATTAGCTATTATGAAATTATGACTAATATTGAATGAATTGCTTTGTTCAATACTTCAGTGACTAAATCTCTTGGTAAATCTGTGAGTAGTATGTTAAACTGAGAATTATGGACTGGTACTACTGCAGGCACTCTTTAATGATACAAGAATAGAAACGTGCACTGTTTTCTCCATCTCTTCTACATTAAATATATTTCCTATGTATAAATATATATTCAGTAAATTATAGACACAGAACATTTTTAATATATCATTTATTTTTATCTATTTTTTTTTTCAGCAAGAAGAAAAAGTAAGTTTCTTCTGCTGTTTTCCAGGACAAAGGAAAAACAATCCTCCCTTGAAAAAAAAAACTCCAAAACTTTGAACGAAAAAATAAGCACTTTGGGGCAAGACAGAATGTAAAGGAATTTTAATATAGCAACATGGCTACTCTAATCATATTCAAAGACCTTCTAGGCCTGTGTCCTTTGACTGCAAACGTGCCGTTAGTACACGCCTTTAATCCCAGCATGCAGGACACAGAGACAGGCAGATTTCTGTGAGTTTGAGGCCAGCCTAGTCTATAAAGTGAGGCCAGGACTATGAGACAAAGAAATTCTGTCTTGAAAAGTCAAACCAACCAACCAAACAAACAAAAAAATGATATCTAACTCAAGGTCAGACAAAGTGACAAATTGAAGCAAGATTTCACAGCACGGGTGAGAGATAGGATGTGCCCAACTCTCACAAAATAGCACAGAAAAGAGAGGCAATTTAAGAGAGCACAGGGAGAGGCAGTTGAGTTGAGAGAGCAGAAGAGGACTATTGAGGAGGTGGTTTTATCAGAGAGTTTTACCGGCTGAAGAGAGAACGAGACAAAGAATGAGAAGAAGCTAGAAGACTTGAACAGATGCTTGAGTTAGTTTGAGGCCAAATTCAGTCAGAAGCTGAGAGAAGCAAGTTAGAATCACTCAACTTGGCGAGCACTCTGAGCCAGAACAGCTGAGTTGAACCAGTCAGCAAGACTTCAGAGAGGCTAGAAAGGGTGAGCTTATTCAGCATTAAGTCTCGAAGGCCGAAACATTCTGGCCCTAGGATATCAGACGGAAGGCAGTAAGCCTTGCGGACAACAATTACAACCGACAAATAAAAGCAAATTTCACAACAGAAAGTTACACTAACTTTTCCTGGTGCATCTATGGCGTCAATATGAATAGTGACGCATCACACCCGTGTCTCCTTCACTCTTCTCCACATTTCTTCATGGTCTCACTGCTCCGTTGCACAGTGACAAGTGATGACGCTTGGAGGTCCATTAGGACCTGGGATCTAAAGCCCATACACTCTCTACTATTTATACATGTCCAAAGAAAACGCTTAAGCTGAAATATTAACAGAAAACTTATGAACATCTCTGTTGACATTTCTACGTAACATACCAATGTTTACCAAATGTACACATCCACTGGAAACTAAAACTAATGGGAGATTTTTGAAGAAATTAATTTCCTTGTAAAATCTAATAACACAAATGATGTATAAAAGAATATATATTTTAGATAAAAGAAGAAATTATCATTTGAATTCCCAAATAGCTGAATGCAAAATGAGAACGGTGACAGGCCTTCTACTGACATTACCCTACAGAAAGGCTCCAAGAGAAATATTAACCTCAAGGGAATTGGAGGTCATAGACTACTCACAAGACATACAGCTTCTTTGATATAGCCCCCAAATTTATTTCTGTTTTTCTTCATAGTTACAAACTCAGAAAGTATCATGTTTACTTGTTTTCAAATAGAATGCATATCTTATACAAATTTGATTTTAAAAGTGTCTTGAGCAAATAACAATATTTTGCTTTTTAAATTATTCAAAACACAGTTCCAAGCCAGCAGGGGTGGTGGCATATGTCTTTAATCCCAGCACTCAGAGGCAGAGCCAGGTACCAACCAGTGATTTCAAGGCCAGCTTGGTCTACAAAGTGAGTCTAGGACAGCCAAAGCTACACAGAGAAAACATGTCTCAAAAACAAATGCACAAACAAACAAAAACCACACAGTTCCAAACACATCTTTGTTCTTGTTATCATTTGTTCCCATTTTCATGGTTCTGACAAATGTGTATTATTGAAGAAGATGATGAACACAGATATCACTAGATATTTGTAGCCACTGATCTCATGGTATTAGTGCAAAATAACCAAGCAATTAACTTTTTAGTGTAAAAAAATGTAGAAATAACTACTAGTTTTATACTGATTTCTTTTTGATGTGTCGATCTTTTAAAAATACCATATTTTTTGGACCATAGATGCACTTTTCCCTCCAAAGGAAGGGGGGAGATTAGGGTACGTCTTATGGTCTGATTGCTGTTTTTACTGTTTTTCTTGTTTTACTGCTCTAAAAACTGAGGGCATCTTATGATCAGGTGTGTCCTATGGTCCAAAAAATACTGTTTTAGGTTAAATCAATGTTGTGGTTGTATATTTCTCATATACCTTTAAATTTTTTTCTGGTATTTTCTAAATTTTACAGAAATTCTATATACTTTCTTATTTAATTTTTTCACATTTACACGCCTCTCTCACTATTTCTTCAATTTTTGTTTTATTTCTAATTGTGTGTATGTGTGTATGTCTGTCTCTCTGACTGTGTGTCTGTGTGTCTGTGTGAGTGAGTGTACGGCCCATGAAGAAGAGAAGCGGGACCCTCCTCAAGATGAAGTCACAGGCAGTGGTAAGGGATAGGGGCTGGGAACTGGGCTTGGGTCCTCTCCAAGAGTAGCAGTTGCACTTAACCGCTGAGCCTTCTCTGCAGGTACTCAATCTCTCTTGGACTCACTGTGCTAATCCTTAAAACGGCGAGGCATGGTATCTTAGATCAGAAATCATTGAGAATATCTGTCTAGAAGAATTAGCTTATAGAAGTTTTAATTCATTTTTTTTTTCTATTTCTTCCTAGAGATTTTCACTGCTAAAATTATCTTGAGATAGTGCTACATGCACTTAAGAATCCACTGTTTTGACTCTTGTTTAATATTATGGGGTTTTTGCATTTATAATCATGTCTTATCAAGCCCTTTTTTTTTCACTTAATTTGGTGTTAATGTACATTTTGAAACAATTCAGGGGGACACAAAAGGAGGCAATTCTACTTCTAAATGCCATCAATAATATATGTTTTAAAAAAGCAGATATATAAGTGCAAAGTGGCAGTTTTAAATCATTTATGATATGGAATATTGATAAGAAGTAAACATGTTCGTCTTATTAAATGTCATCTATGTATGGTTTCAATAGCCTAGACATTTGTACAATGAATAATTTATACTTAGAAATACATTCACCTTACAAAGGTATTTCTAAGCTGTTTCTAATGTTGGCAAGCTTCTTCATTAAAAATTATCAATATGTATGTATGCACATTTATGCATGTAACAACAATAAGCAAAGAAGACATGTATTTGAAAAAAGAGCACAGAAGGGCATATGGGAGAGTTTGTAGGGAAGAACAGGAAGAGGAAAATGATGTAATTGTATTTTAGTCCTAAAAATAAAAGGAATATTTTTAAAATCTTCACATCTTTCCAGAATTCATCTTTCATGAAAACCAGCAACTACAAGGTAAAAGTCTGAATTCCACCAAAGTCATATTGTCAGTAAAAGTTAATTGGAAATGCTTCAATACTTTGCTTGTTTTTTCATCACAACTTGAAATATATAAGAGTATGTATCTGTTAGACTACCTGCATACCTTAGGTCCTTGGGTAAAATAATTGTGGAGATTATAAAAATCTTAGGATATCAAACCCAAAAGAATTTGGGAAGGCAAGTAGGGAATGAAGTTTTGTCCATTAAGGCTTAGGCTTGAGGAGACATCTCTCACAAGTTCGGAACTCTAATCTATTACTGTTTCTGCATGCAGCGGTTTCTCAGAAATTTCTGCAGTTAGGACAGGGTCTCTGGAGCTTCTTATCAGCCCAAGAATGACCAGGCCCAGCTCAGAAGACCTATAATCTGATGCTGTTCATGAACCTACGGACACTTAGTTCTACAACGCAGAAATCATTTGCAAATAGGAGTCCATTATAGCCCCTGCCACCATCACCCTTTGCCACTTCTCCAAGAACAAAGAATGAGAAAAATTCTTTCTTAACACCGCCACAAAATGGACAGAGCAGTTCTGCTTCCGTTTGGAAGACACTTTCAGCAAGGCTTCAGAGAAATAAGTCTTTGTACATGGACTCAGATAACGTCCCAAATGGACGGTGGAAGGTCGGTACACGCTGTGTGGACTGGGTGGCTATGGCCATACTGTTGCTTTCATGGAGACAAGGAAGAAACAGGCTGGACCACATGTCACAGAAAAAGCTAGAAATTATCCTTTGCCAAAAATGAGTTTCCTTTGAAAGAAAATATTCATTTTCAACTGCCTGGTGGGTGGTGAAAGGTAATCTGGGCTCTGTCAATATCCATTCTCAGAGATCAATTGGAGTGCTAGCAGGGCAGGAAACTATGCTAGTTAGACCAATGCAGCAACAGGCAAAACTGGAATGCAATGTCACCGTAAAGAATTGTATTGCAAGATGTATATGATAAATGTTTCTCTACTTTTTAATAACTGCAAACTACATATTGGTCTTTAAAGAAAAATATGTTTCTCCCTTGGGAAGTCAGCGTCATATATATAATACATTTCAAGGGACAGTCAATTGAGCTCGCACTTACCAACGGCCTGGTCTTGTGAAATGCTTGAGGCCTTCGGCTTCTCTGTGTGCAGGGAAGACTGCCATGTCTAGTGGCTTAGCACTCCTCTCTGCCTAAAGCGTGACTATGTTGCGTGACTGTTGGCAGAGGAACCATCTATTAAAGATGAATTCTCCATCCTCTTCTCAACTAATACATGCTGCCTTATACTGAAAAGACTTTCTTTCTGTCTCCCCTTTCTAAGCCTTCCTCTGAAAAGTATTGCTGGTAAGCTTTTAGGTTTTTTTCTTTTTGTCTCATTTTTTCAGTTATGAAATGGAATGTGAGTTCCTTCTAAAGCAGAGAACATAACTTTTATTATCTCTATTCCCTCTTACTGGCTGTCATTAATTTTAAACTTTTGTTGCATTTTTCATATCATGAAAAGGCAATAGCATAGTCCTTTGGTACACACTGTGCCACAATTGTTACTTTAAAAAAAAAAGTGAAACATAGTTTACAAAGGAAGGTAAATCTCTATAGCTCCTAGGATGAACAGAGCTACTACAATGCAGATGCAGAAACATTCATATCATTTTCCCCAGGTATCTAAGAAGTTACTTTGGACAAGGTTGGGAAGGGAAGATGGCTGTGATGCCACTCAGCCACTCCGGGTCATTCCAGCCGGCCAGTGAGAACTCAGAGAACCAGGGTTTCATCTGATTGACAGTGTAGATGACATCTTGCAGTATTACTCCATTTAACAGCTCAAACTCAACCTCTACAACTTATTTGCTTCATATTAAGAGCCTCATTAGAAGGAGGAAGAGAAGAGACTGCCATCAAGAATTTAAAAATCAGAAAAATCAGATAAATAACGTTATTCCTTCTCAAGTCTCTGATGGGGTTGAAGATCAGAGAGTTTGGTTTTACAGTTAAGCTCAGTTGTTTAGGAGTTAAGATGTTTTTAGGTCTAGATAGATATTTTAGGTTGGTAGAGATGAGATATGGTAGATATTGATTTACAATCAGAATTTTAGATGCACCAAGATAGGAAAGATGTTTTCCTCAAGGCTGCCAAAAACAAATAGACAAAACACTGTGAATGTAACATTTATATAATTTCTGATTGTTTCATGGTTCTTCTTACTGTAGGTAGTTTATTATATATGTGTGTAATAATATAAATATATATATTAAAAATTAAAAACAAAAACAACATAAAAATAATTTAAAATTGGGAAAACTGAGGTCTATGAACAACTGATTGCTTTGTCACAGTGCCCTAACAATAATAACATTGTGTCTCCTCACTCTTAATCTATTTCTCAGTAATAAGAAGAGCACACATTCCAGCCATCCCAATAAATTCCAGATTTTGTCTGAGGAAGAATCCCAAGATAGGAAGTCATGCGTGTGAGAGTAGGGGGAATAGAAGTGGTCATTGTTCAGGGGGCTGGCAACATGTAAGCACAACACTCATGCATAAAAGTCAAAAATAAAGTGAATAAACCGTTCTATATGAAATTGTCAATGAATAAAATAGTTTTAAGAAAGAAGAAATGTGGATGGAAACACCCCAAAGGCATCAATGAAAATTCAGACCTTTGTGTTATATAATGACTTTATTTTGAATATGGACATGATTTGCTTTTGACCAAGCACATGGTCAAAGTAATACTACTCCTGTGATATAGTTATGTCATGTGAGCTGTCTCAAATTTATTTTCCTATGTTTTGTATACTTAGTCCATTCTTTAAATTGTTATTTCTTCAATTGAAATAAATCATAGTACCTGGCACATGGTAGTTAGGTACTCTTAGACACTGAATAGGTGATTGGATAAATGGACTTCTACAATAATTTATAGTGACTAACATCATGATTAGCAATAGCAGTATTATTATCTCAATTATAACAATTAAAATAAATTACAGAAACTTCAATTTGGTCAAGGTCACTCAGCTAATATGTGTGACAAGCTTTGGATTTATGACTACAGTGTCTACACAATGACCACTGCCTTGTTATTGTCTCTCAAATGTGAATGTAGACCCTGAGTGAAAAGAAGCTATATAGTTTAATGTCATTTGCATGCTCAAGCACTTAGTCACAGAGACAGACCCTGACCCAGAGTGAGGACACTAACTTTGGACAATTGTCACAATCAGTTCTATCATCTGCTGATTTCTAAGAGACATGGAGCTTTCCTCTGGGGACTATGGATTTGCTAGCAAGGCCCTAAAACTGACAGAGACTGTAAAATCATAATTACTAAATATGAAATTCAGGTCATTTTATATCCAGCATGTTTTCCTAAAGTCTGACATATCATGCCAATTTTGAATACGTACCAATGTATGCCTGGAATTTTCTTGACCAAGCAATACTTTTCAATCCATTGTAGTGATTGAATGGTCCAGCATAGTCAGAGATGCCCACAGTTTACTACTTATACTATGTTGCAAAAGAGAGTTTAAAGTTATTTTATTACTTTCATAACAGCAATAAGAATACTTGTTTTTGCATATAAAAAATCTATGCTACCTTGTAGGATTCTATAATCATCTCAATACTACATAAATAATTACCTAAAATACAGATGGCATTTGTTGGTCTAGAAAGCCCACTGTGTTGCTATAAAATGAAATAGGTTGTCTCATGTGTATACCAGGAGTAGCTTCTGATGCAGACTGCATGCTTTGTATAGATTAGTATTAGTGTTCAATTTGTGATAAATTATTACATTTATGTTTTATTGTATAGGTTGTTGACCTGTATAAATTTGAAAGCAAACTGCAAAGAATTGTCACTTGCAGTTAAAATTCAATTATTTACTTTAAAAAAAAGACTTCAAATGGATCTCTTCTAAGATACAGAAAAACATTCAGGATGGGCCTTGTTGTCTTTTAGGGTTCTGGGCACTGAATACTTCCATATCTGCAGTCTGGACCCATTAGACAAAATACTCAGAGTTTCGCCACAACTAGCATTTTCTGTGTTTATGGTCTTTGTGATGATGCATGTCAACTGGACAAACCCGAGGAACACCTGGGAAGATGGTCTCAATGAGGGACTGTGTTACCCTGTGGTAAGTACATGGAGGATTATCTTAATTAGTGCAGAAAGATCCAACATACTGAGGATAGTATCATCCCACAGGCAAGAGCTACTAAAGGGTGTAGGAGTGGAGGATGTGACCTGAGCTTACAAGAATATTCATATAATACTTACACAAGAAAATAAGCATGTATGCATTCGTTTCTCTCCACTCTTGATTGGATGAGAGTGACGAGGTGTTCAAAGTTCATACCTTCAGTACCTTACCTGGCGTTGGAAGCTGAAATGCCCTCCTCTTGGCCATTTTCTCTCTTAGGCTGCTTTTTCGGGTTAGCTTATCTCAATGACAGAAATAAAACTAAAAATGTCTGGCTTGGGAGTGTTGTAAATTTTCTCAATGAGAAAGGAATGCTGGATAGGAACACACAAAAGCCGACTTATCAGAATGGAAGGATTTAAGTGATCTCTCCTTTAAGGTACTCCTTGATGCCTGGCCTGGTCAACAAACTCTCATTCACCTTGCAGAAGCAGGCCAGATAAATATCTCCACTCTTGGCACTTTCTCTGATGCCCACGTCAGGTTGGGAGCCCTCTTCTGTCTCTCACAAACGTTTGACTTCTCCTTATCACTAATCCACTTAAAACATTTAAAATAAAATACACAAATAACTATATTCTTAGAACTGTCAGAAACTAGAAAAGTACAGTGTCAAGTTGGCTTCCTACAATATCTATAGATACCAACACCATGCTTGCAGTAGATAGTCAATGATGGTAATTGGAAAAAATACATTACATTCTCAATATTCTTGCTACTAGTGACATTCACATGGTACCAGTATCCATTTGAAATTGTAGAGAAAAATAGATGACCTGGGTCACCCTGATAAGCATAAAAGCAAACATTTTCAAACATGTTGCCATATATATTTTAACATGAGAAAATGTTTAAAAGTTAGATCTTCAACAGAAATTAGTATTATTAGGGTAAGGGCATTTCAAATAGAAATTTCTTCCTGAGCTGATGTTCTGAGCTTTTATTCTCAGCTAATTAGGAGTCGGAAGCAGGAAAATCCCAAGTTCGAGCCCAGCATAGGAAACTTAGTGAGACTGTTGTTTCAACAGGAAAGGTAGAAAGGGCTCTGGGACCTAGCTCAGTGGTAGAACTCATCATTAGCCTGTGTTAGGCCCTGTGTTCAATCCCTGATACCTCCCTCAAAAAGGTTCAAAACTAAAACTTTCTAGAGAAATAAAAAAATGTTTTAGGCTGAACAAGAGAATACGCTATGCTCATTCGCTGTTTCCTCCAGAAGTCCATCTCAAATCAGTCATGCCATCCATATTTCCTTACCTTTATATCATGCAATCAGAAAAAACGCATGATACACACAAAGGACCTGCTCCAAGTATTCCTGGCATGAGGAAGGAAAGTAGCCAATATATCTGAAAGACACGATGGATGCCTGTCCCCCAGGCATCCCCACACCAGCTACCTTTGCCTTGGCATAAGGGAGATGACAGTACATGAGAAAGTCATACCTCACTCTCCACTCAACTGTGGAGAATGTTCTATCCATTGGCTAGATCTGGGTAGGGGTTTAAAGTTTATGGCCTGTATTGTCCTTGGCTGGTGCCTTAGTTTCAGCGGGACCCCTGGGCCCACATCTGCCTATCATAATGTTCTACTTGTAGTTTTCTAGTACCCTCTGGATCCTTCTACTTTGCCATTCTCCCATGCTTCTCTCATCTAGAGTCCCAATAAGATGTCCTCCCCTTGCCTCATATTTGACTACATCCCCTGGATGGGGAGGCCTGGTGGCACTCAGAGGAAGGATAGCAGGTTACCAAGAAGAGACTTGATACCCTATGAGCATACACAGGGGGAGGAAATCCCCCTCAGGAACAGTCATAGGGGAGGGGAATAGGGGGAAGATGGGAGGGAGGGAAGAATGGGAGGATACAAGGGATGGTATAACCATTGAAATGTAACAAGAATAAATTAATAAAATAAATAAATAAATTTTTAAAAATGAAAAAAAGAGAGAGATGACTGTATTAAGTGTGTCTCACTACACAAGGCCCATCAGCAGAGCACAGTCATACATGAAGGTTTTTTTTAATGAGTTTCTTTCTTTCTGTTATTTATTTTTTTTCATTCTCAGGTTCAAATATCATCTTACCTACATATCAGTATCTGATAACATCAAGCACTCAGATGTTATCATAAAAACTTTTGGCATTTTAAAATGATTTTTTGACCCTTCAACATTACACTATTTATTTGAGAAAAAAATTGAAGCAATCCAAACATTCATGCAATCAAATTAGCCTAATCTAAATATTAGTTGACTTGATAAAGCAGTGTTGAAATACAATATGAATTTATATCTATTCTGCAAAGACATTTTTATAACAAAAAGAAATATTAGTAATTTATTCTATGTGCACCTTTGATCTGAGGTGCATATACAATCTGAAGCACTGTCTTACAAAATGATATCCATATGAATTCTGAAATGGTTTGTGAGGTCACTTTCTTTTTAATGAAATAGGCAATGGAAGGAAGAGTCAGTTACCTATGCTGGGGGCATTCTTTTGTAAATATTTAATTTACAACTCAGGCTATATATGTGCATAAAACATACTCCTAGTTGCAGGTCACAGTCTAACAACATGAAAGGCATTTGCCATGCACTATTCAAAGTAAGCTAGAGTCATCTGCTTTCATTCCATAACTCTCTTGAATTCTCATTTTAAGTGCATTGAGGCTCCTATTTTCAAATGACAATTGCCGAAGCTCTATTCTCATAAAGGGATTTAAGTAACTTAATTTTTAAAAATGAACTTTATACTTTTTATATACCTTTTCAATCATATTGAAGTCTGGCAAAAGATAAACACAGTCATTAAAACAGATTTGATCAAATTTCATTAACACCCATGTTCACCCTCAGAATCCACCCACTTTAAGACTGCTCACCATTGCACCTCGGTGTCTAGCTTAAGTTCCTTCTATTAGATGTTTCCTTAGTCATCTTCCTTTAAAAATTAAGTTCAAGCCAATGCTTCGGTACATAAAAGCCATCAGCTCAGGCTAGAATTGCTTTTATAAAGTAAATGGGCAGTGAGTACTGGAAGGAAAATCAAATACTGGAAATGAATACAGGTGCTGAGATAAAAGCTGCAGATCCATTGATTAATGTGCTCGGATAAATGGTGTTAGGCAGACATCACCCCTCCTCCGCAATGGTATAGTCAATGTATTCCAGTTGCTATGGCATCTTCATAAAGATGCATAACAATAAGTCACTTTAGAATAGTAAGACAGAAATGAGCATAGGAGAAGGGGAAATGGCAATTAAAAGGCTAACCTATCAAAAGATAATCTAATCTGTATTATACTTCACCCTGATTGCAGCTTTCTCTCTCAGACTTAAGGATACATTTGGCTCCCAGCAAAACTGAAGCTCATTATAATCATCATTAAAATTACACTTTTCTCAAGCCAGCAGGAGCTGGGTGTCTTGGCCAAGCTGTGCATTCATCTCCTGGGAGAAAAGAAGTATCAGGCCGTCCATCAACTGACCCCTTGGGATAAACCTGAATGGGCTCTGATGAGCTTCAAAGGGCGCAATCCACAGGTCTTCTTGACACAAGACCCTGCTGTCTCTTGCTTCCTCTATAAAAGTAGCACTTACACTTCTCTAAAGGGCACACTGGTGTTTAAATGAGTCACAGTCTTACAAAGCACACAGATATGTGGAATATAGATAATAGGTATGCTCCAGGTTGAGATGTGGAATGTGCTATGTATAATATACATATGTATATCATACACAAGCACCGGTACTTAAGTAAAATTGCTTATGTAAACAAAACCAGTGACTCATCAGAAAACCATAGTGTAATTCAAAAATTACAAGTACCCATAATTATTTACTATTTTAAATGTCTCTCTCTACCAGTTATTTACACGTTTGTCACAGAAACCAAACTTTGATAGACTTGCTCAATTGTTGTATTTTTAATTGTTTAATAAATATTTTGGATATGTACAAGTTTTTATTTCTTGGGCATGTATAAAATCTCCCAAAGGAATTGTTATATAACCTTCTGGTGTTTTGACTCAACACTTCCTTTTGACCAAGAGGGAAAATGCATTAATCAAAATATATATAAAGAAACATATATTTTAAATTTTAAACATTTTCCTGGCATCATAACATAAAAGCAGAATAAGCAGAGCAAAGATTTGATTTCTCTTTTTCATTTCAATTATAAACCAGAGCAGTTTGTAGACAGGTTTATATAGTTCCTAAAATAGTTTTATCTGCAAAGCCAGATTTACTTAAGTCTTTCAATTGATCTTAGCAAGGTAATATGAGGAAACATAATAAGAACTTGTACACACTGTTAAATACAGAGAAAATAATGAGGAAACTGTAGTCGAGTTTGCTTGTAGAAAAAGGATTACAAAACCTTTCTCATGATACACAAAAAAATAGCTTATGGATCCTCTCTCTGCAACCTTTCTTCTGTTATCATGGAAACCAAATACTCCCAAGCATTAAAGCTCTTTAATAAATGAAGTAACTCACACAAGTACAATCCTTTCCCACCTGTGGGACCAGGGCACGAGGTGCCGCACATTGATTTTGCTTATTTTCCTCTTGGTATCAGAGTCAGACTTGATAATAAATTCCAAGTGAAAATATTCCACCCAATAAATATTGTACACAGCATAAAAAGATGCTTATAGTGAGCAATCCAGTGTGAGTGTTTTAATTCTTATCAAGCAAAACCATATCACTGTTTCCTGATTTGTAAGCAGAAAGTCACATGGAAATGAGTATAGGGAAAAAAACCTAAGCAGATTCCTGCAATGCAGTATAAAGGATGAAGCTGCAAGGACTGTGGACTTCTACTGCACAGTGCCATCCACTTCTCTATAACCAGGCTGCCACTCACCTTTGACGAGCTACAGACACCTCTTTATTGGATTTCATGAAGCCTTACAAAGTGTTCACAGCCAGTGAGCCTTGTCTACTTTACCAGCTCTCAAAAAGGGAAAGGGAGCTGAAGCTGAGTTTCACTATGTTCCTGGTCTGGGGGCCTTCTGGTACAGGGGTTCCAAACTGCTCTACTAGTCTCAGCTTACCCAGGAGCTCCCTTTGGTTGTTCTACACCAATACTGTTAACAACAAAAATTAATCTGGAGTATTCAGTTATCTGTCTTTACAGACTTCTCTTACACAGTACTTCCCTAAGAAGTATTCAAAGAACATCCTATTGATGGGAAAAGGTGAGTTTGCATGGGAGGTGAGTGGCAGGTCGACAACTGAGAGGAACAGAAGAGGGGAGGCTGAAATCGGGATGTGATGTGTGAGAAAAGAATAAACAAACAAAGAAAGAAATGAGCTAAATGACATAATTATGCACATAACAGCTCCTGCAAACAGTTAGCATTTATTAAGTGTGGGTGGAAGGTTGGCACCTTACAAAACTTGGCACCTGTTAGACTACTTGATTCCTACAAGTACCTTATGGTTTTTTTTTTAATGTTTTGGTTTTTTTGTTTTGTTTTGTTTTAATTTGGTTTTGGGTTTTGGATTTTTTTAGGTTTGATTTTGTTTTTTGTTTTGTTTTGATATTTTTTTGCTTTTCACAACAGAGTCCCTCTGTGTAGCCTTGGCTGTTCTGGACTTGCTTTGTAGACCAGGCTAACTTCAAACTTACAGAGATCCACCTGCCTCTCTGAGTACTGGGATTACAGGTATGCACCACTATCCCTGGCCACAACGACCTTGTGTCACTGATAACTTAAAACTTAAGGGTTCCTCAAAGTCATCTAATTATCCAAAATCAATCATATAGTAAGCCAAACAGCTATGTTTTCAGCTCTCAGGATTATTAACGCTTGAAAGTGGAAATTATAGTTATTTTAAAAATTAGAAGTCTAAGCACAAGATCTGAGAATATAAAGCTAACATTGTGTGTCTAGAGAGATGGCTTTGTTGGGAAGACTGGGATCTGTGGAATGTGTATAAAAGTCTTTGATGGTAGGACACATGTCTATAATCCCAAGACTCTGCTTGTGGAGACAGGTCAGTTCCCTGGAGGTCATTGAACATTTAGTTTAGTCTAGGCAATGTGCCCCAGGTTCAGTAAGGCCTTTGAATGAAAAGAAAAGAAAAGAAAAGAAAAGAAAAAGAAACGTATGTAGAGACCAATAGAGGAGTATACATATCAACCTATGGCCTCAACAACCATGAATGTGCATATGAAACAGCAAGCATGAGCACTCTCAGGCATAAATTCATATCTGTAACACATACACATGCACGCACATGTGCATACACACATATGTACACACATGCGCACACACATGCACATACACACATAGGCACACACATGCATACATATGTACACACATGCACATACACATATATGCACACACATGCACACACATGCACACACACAGCACACACACATGCACACACACACACACACACACACACACACACACACACACACACGGCTAACAGGCTAACATTTGTTTCTATCCTTCTACCTCCCTTAACTCCTCTAACCTTTTGCTTCCCAAGGATAAAAATGAAAAAAAATAGGGCTTTCTATTTCTCTTTTTAACTTCTTGGTGACTTCATGCCCCAAATATGAAAATGAGACACTCTGCTGCTTTTGCATGTAATTAGAAAAAATATAGAAGTAGCAAGCTTCTGCATCAGTAGTCTGTATTTTCCTAAACCCTTCACTTTCTCGTACATATTTCTCCTTGGAGGACTGCCCTGAAAAAACAACTGGCATTCTGGGTTTCTCTCCAGATGTACCTTATTCTTTGTTCTTAGCCATAAAGCATCTAAATTGAGATATCTACAAAATATTCTGAATCAGTTAAAGGCAAAGCAGTGGTTGGAATGAGACCAATAAATTCACTTACTCAATTCTGTCTCTGAAATTTCCTTTCTTTCTTTTTTTAATTGCAAAACTTCTATAAAAAACCCTAAATAATGAATTAACTCATATTCTCATATGTCTCATATCAGTCATAACTCATAACTCAATAAGCGTATTAATACTTAAGTCTGACACTCACTGGCACATACTCACCTCTTGTGTTTTTGTTGTTGTTGTTTGTTGTTGTTGTTGTTTAGAATATTTGGTTTGGCTAGTACACGAATGAAATTAGTTAAAACTAAAGTGCCTTTCAGAAAAAACTGCATCTTGAAAACACAGCAGTGACCAACGTCTCTGTTTTTAATGAACAATCTGGTTTATTCTCCCAAGTAAATAACTCTTTCTCATTATATCCTGAGTTTATAAGGCCTGAATTGGCTATCTCAGACAGTGGATACTGTCTCCCAGATAAATCAGGTAAAAACAGACAGTGTTTTAAAATATCGTCAGTTAATAAAAAATGTACAGTTGCAATTAAACTTTTAATTGTTTACAATTGTTTAATTGTAAAACTCAGGAATATCTACAGACACTGAATAAGAGACTCACTAAGGACTCAAGAACCACATCTTAGGAAACTAAGTATTTTGCGATATGAAAATAGTTTCAACACTTTGCATTGAAAACTTAATGGTGAAACAAACGTAAGTGTGGAAAATATAGACTATGCTGCACAGTCACTGCATGCATGATGCATGAGAGATTTTTTGTTGGAACATGAGTAGGAATATTGCCAGCAGGAGAGTATTAAGTGAAGTGCTATACACTGTGGTGACAAGTGGGCAGACTACGCTGTGGTCCGGGGAATTATGAACCACTAAGCTGGATGTGAGAGCTCCACACCCACAGACACAGCCCTGGGAAGACTGAGGCAGGAACAGTGGTAGGAGTTCCCAACATGAGTGGGCTACAGAGTGAGACCCTGGCTCAAAAACAAGCAAGCAAACAAAATTCACAAACAAAAGAGAACTCTGTGCATGTATTGTATTTGTTGTATTTCTGCTAGTGTACATATGTGTGGAGGTATATGCATGAGATAGCACGTATGTAGAGGTCCCAATATAATCTCTCAATTATTCTCCTTCCACCATATGGTACCAGGTATTGAATTCAAGGTGCCAGGCTTGGTAGCAAAGGTCTTTACTCACTGATCTATATTGCAGACCCCAGGAAATAAGTTTAAATATATAATTTATTCGATCTTTGAGAATTCCATGCAGTAACTTTTTTACATATTACCTACCTCAGCTCCTTCTCCCTATGACCCTCCAGTCCTTCCTATCCCTTCCCACACAACTTGAGATTACCTTGTTTCTCATTGGGCCTAGCTTGTATTGCACAGTTAGTCTTGGGGCTGGGCCTGCTCTGTTGTGTGGTAGTCTACAGGGGGAGGGGGAGGGGAGTCACATTGTTTAAAATAATGGCGCTTTCTCTCCTAGCAGACATCACATGCTAAGCCAAGCCTACTGTTGGTCTTTTCTTTCATTAATCTGTGTAATGCTTAGAGTGAATGTTGCATACACATATACTCACTCATATCTGTAAATGGTCTTTCTACCAAGAACTTATACCAGTTTGACTGGGCATTATAAGTAAAATTAATTTTAGTTAAAAATTTCAATATATGAATACCATATTAGACATTTTTATTTTTCAATTTATTATATATCTTCAGGGGTTTTTTCTCAGTTTTTAAAATGTCTCATTAAATGCTGAAATAAGAAACAAATGCTTAAAATTTACATAGCATTTTTACTTCACTTCTTAGTTTGGTACAAGCATTTTCTTGTGTTTCCCATTCTTCTTGATATATACACTATAAAATCAGCTATTAGTTTTTTTACATAAACATTTATATTATTACACATATATACAATACACTACCTACTGCAAGAAGAACCATGAAACAATGAGGAATCATATAAACGTTACATTCATAGTATTTTGGCTCTTTGTATTTGGCAGCATTGACGAAAACATCTTTCCTATCTTGGTGTGTCTAAAATTCTTGACGTAAATCAATATCTATCGTATCTCATCATTATCAACTAAAAATACCTATCTTTTTCCTTACAAAGCCAGCAGTTATTGTAATAGGTGTGTGTGTGTGTGTGTGTGTGTGTGTGTGTGTGTGTGTGAGAGAGAGAGAGAGAGAGAGAGAGAGAGAGAGAGAGAGAGAGAGAGACTAGATAAAATTATATTGCTTAAAAATTACCGACTGAGTGCCAATGACTCCTCAGCAAAATGCTAGACCAAGCTGGACAGTGCAACCATGATGCACAGGGCTGTAGCCTTGCATATTTCTAAAAGTCAACTGGCCACGGTGGCATGTAATGGTCACCATTGTGATAGTCACAGTGTTACACCTGATCCCAGCACTCAGGGATGCAGGTGGATTGCTAAGAGTTTGAGATCAGCCTGGTCTACAAAGTTAGTCTATGACAGCCAAGGCCATGCAGAGAAGCCCTGTCTCAAAAAAAAAAAAAAAAAAAGAAAAAAAGAAAAAAAAAAAGGAAAAAAAAAAAGCTAAAAGCCAACAATAAGTGAAACAAGAACAAAAAGGAATACAATGCACCAGGAACTATGCTATTGGGCCTTCCAGTGAGAAGGTTCAGCAGGCGTTTGTTCCAAGTCTGAGGTCCTAAGCCACATCTGCAGGACACAAAGGGTGGGAGAAATGAACTGGCTCTGGCAATTTGTCCACCACTTGAGGACCATGGTGTGTCACACACACACACACACACACACACAGAGAGAGAGAGAGAGAGAGAGAGAGAGAGAGAGAGAGAGAGAGAGAGAGAAAGAGAGAGAGAGACAGGGGGGGATGGGTGGGGCGAGGGAGAGGGAGATTTTTAAATACTCAGTTTAAAAAAGAGAGTAGTATTTTCCCCGCTATCATAGGAAAAAAGCCTGCAAACATATTAAATAAAAAGTATGCCCCAATGGTATGAGATAGCTTTAATATGCAAAAGAGATACATGTGTTGTTGATAGCCCGCTGTGCCAGGATGAGTGGTGGGATACACAGAGCAAGTTCCTATTCCATCTCCTAGCTTCAACTAGCCCTTTGCTGTGCTGTCCCTGAGAAAAGGATGCATCACATGTTAAACGTGGAAGAATACTACACTCTATCCTAGCTGAGTGGCCAGAAGGTCATGAGTGTCATTTTTAAATAAAAATAATGAAATGAAAATATCATTGCCAATAGTCATCGGCTTCTCTGAAATGTGTTTATGTGCTTCCTGTAACTGTCTCTATGGCAACCTGTGGGCCCCTGGCTCTATACTTTAGAAGACCATAGGTGTGTTCCCTCCCGCTCCTCATTAGAGGATGTGTCCACCTGCAGTTTACAAGAGCTTCTTAGGCTATTGTCCAGGCACATATGTCTGCTATATTCATGGAGGTTTTATTGTCTCACAGCACGTTATCAGGGCACTCTCCTCTCTCTCCTCTCTCTCTCTCTCTCTCTCTCTCTCTCTCTCTCTCTCTCTCTCTCTGTGCATGTGAAGGTATGTGCCTCAGAGTTTGTATGTGTTTCTTGTACTTTTACTTTCAAGATTTTCTGCTGGTTTGTTTTGCCCTATTCACATTTCATATTTGGTTTTATCATATGCGTTTATTATTATTATTATTATTATTATTATTATTATTATTATTATTAATGCCTGTTTATTTTTTAATATGAAAAGAAAGAAGAGGCATCAACTTGTGTGGATGGTGAGGAGAGATAGAAAGATCTTGGAAGAGTTGGGGGAGGGGAAACCATAATCAGAATATATTGTATGTAAAATAATCCATTTTCAGTATAAAAAAGTTAGATTTATTTGTTTAGCATGTGTATGTATGTATGTGTGTGTATGTGTGTGTGTGTGTGTGTGTGTGTGTGTGTGTGTGTTTCAGTACATGTGTCGAGGTCAGAGGAAAATTAATAAGAGTTAAGTTTTCTCCTTCTAAAATGTGGGTCCCAGTTATCTTGCTGTCTCTTGGCCTTTAATCTGTTAATGGTTGGAGCCCAACTCAGAAGTGAGCATTCCACATTCCTAGTAGATCTTTATGCCGGAAGAATTCACTATTAGCATAGACATACCCAAATCAGAAGCCTGCCCAGCATTGATCTCTGTGGAGGTGACAGCTGCTACTGACACAACTCACCAGTCGGATTTCTTGGAGGGGGCACAGGCTTCCTCTCAGTACTGCTCTGATATGAGGCAATATGGAAAACCAATCAAGTAACAAGACCATAGGTTGGACTCCAACATCTCCAATTTTTTTAATGCAAACCTGGCTTTAAGATGGGATATTTATCAAGGCAGTAGGCCATAACATATTTAACAGTTTGTTAACATATTCCATGATCTTTTACTATCTGCCAATGTCCCACAAAGTGTTAGAGGCAGACTACATATGACTAGCACTATTGGCCTCAATGTGAAACTGTAATGATCAAAATATAATTTCTTATATAATTGCTATTATAAATCCACTCTGACTGTAAGGGGCTTTACCTGTCACTGCTAATTAAAGCTGTGCTTTGTCACCTGTGATGATCCATTGACTTCAGCAAAAGTCGTTAATTTTGAACCAATAACAAATTACAAAATGTAATTGCAAGGGCTGTTTTATTTCCAAGGATAGGTGGTGAAATCGCCTTAATATTCAACAAAGGTGAGGTAATTTTTGAGTGCTACCATATCCCTGTCTCACGGCCCATTGGCTTTAGTATTGGCAGCAAGCACACTGTAATTTTTCAGTTTCTTAATTAGATTTAGCCATTAATTTAACTATTCTATCATACAGGAACAGTGAGTGCAACCCTATTTGTTAGTTAATTTTTCTTTCTGCTTTTCCTAAACAGTTTCTAATGGACACATATGGCCACGCATTTGCTTCTGGAGTTTTGTTCTCCTCCAGCAGAGCATAGTATACACATTGTATGTACCTCGCTTTCCTCTTCTACTGCCATAAAAAATGTAGAAATTGTAGCTGTAATCATAATTTCTACTTGTACAAACTTTAGTAAGAAATATATTTTTTACTCTTTTGAGTGTATTTATGTTATCATACATTTATTTATGTATGTATGTATTTGTAGGTTCCCAGTGTGGACAGAAGTGGGGCATCAGCTTGCTTGGAGCTGAAGATGTAGGTATTTGTATGCCAGAAATGTGGGTGATGAAACTGAGCCATAAGTCTCTGAATGAGCGGCAAGTACTCTTAACCACCAAGGCATCTTTTAGATGCTGTGTTTCTTCCTCTTTCTTGATCCTCTTCCTTTCCTTGAACAGATAAACTAAACAGAGGTCCATCAGTGATGGTGAATAGTCTCAGTTACACAACTATTATGTGCATTTTCACTCTAAGCTCATGAATTTTTCTACAGCACTATATTACTCAAATTATGTGGCTAATGGATGATAGCAATAGAAACTTGCAAACGCATACTACGGGTTTAGTAAGTACCCTCACTCAATAATTAACATTAAATCAGAAAATATCTATGGATCATGCATATAGGTTAGACAAAACTGCTATAATTTTAAAAGTTCCCTTTGAGAAGAACCCCAGCTCATTGTTGTTGATGTCATCCCTGGGCTGGTGGTTCTGGTTGGTACAAGAAAGCTGGCTGAGCAAGTCATAGGCACCAAAGCAGTAAACAGTGCCCCTCATGGCCTCTGCATCAGTTCCTGCCTCCAGGTTCCTGCCCTAATTGAGTTCATTCCTGACTCCTTCAATGATGGACTATGATGTATAAGTATAAGTCAAATAATCCCTTTCTCCCCCCTCCCCAAAATAAATCCCTTTAAATATTGAAGCCAAAACCTGGCCAATGGTTATGTCATCATGCATGCACACTACAGAGGTGCCAATACAGAAGAAAAAAGTCCTCACAGGAAGAGTTGCAAACAGTGAAGATGCAGTAGGCTGAGGGGAACTGACATCTTCCAGCCTGAATGAAGGGAAACACAGAGTTTTGATTGTAGATATCACATAGCAAAGGAAACTGATGGGCCAGGGAGATGGCCTGCCCCCAAGCCAAAGACATCAATTCACTGAGACCGACTGAAGGAAGGAGAGAACCAACTCATTCAAGCTATCTTCTTGATACCCATGTTATAACACATGTATGCCTCCACACACAAATAAATAAATATGTAATAAAGTGAAAGTATCGGTGATGAGAAAAGACATAGAATCTTGTGTAAATATTTGTTTTCTTCCTTTTTAAACTATATTTTATTAGTTTATTCATATTACAGCTCAATTTTTATCCCACCCCTTGTATCCTCCCATTCCTCCCTCCCTCCCATTTTCCCCTTACTCCCCACCACTATGACTGTGACTGAATGGACCTCCTCCCCCTGTATATGCTCATAGGGTATCAAGTCTCTTCTTGGTAGCCTGCTATCCTTCCTCTGAGTGCCACCAGGCCTCCCCATCCAGGGGATGTGGTCAAATATGGGTCACCAGAGTTCATGTGAAAGTCAGACCCCACTCTCCACTCAACTGTGGAGAATGTCCTGTTGTGTATATATTTGTATGTGTTTATCAATATCTGTCTTACATCTTCTATTACAAATATGTCAATACTTACAGTTATAACCATATGTCTACCTAAACTGTCCCTGTCTGACAAAGCAACTAAAATTCATCTAAGAAAACAGGAAATGCTGAATTTAGAAATGAAATGATTCTTAAACTTATAGGAGGAAAAGTAAGGTAGAATTGTCTGTCCAGACACCTGGGAGCCAGCAGATCTACATGAAAGAGTATGCACTGGCAAGGGAATTAACAGTAATATAAATGCAGGAGGAAAGGAATGTGTGTTATCATTGTGCTTGAAATGACTGAGCAGTAAATGCAGTAGAGATACACTGAGAGGCTAATATACTGGCTTACAAGACACACAAAGGAGCATGCAAATCATAAACTTCCTTTGGAATTTTGAGTCACGTCTTTCTATGGAGTCCAGACTGGCCTTGAATTACAGTCTTCCTGTCTCAGCTTCCCAAGTGCTGACACTCCAGCCATGAACTTCCACACCTGGCTGCAGTAGTCTATTTAACAAAAACACTGGATCACAGCAAGAATTATTTTATTTTCATATTTGAGTTTCATGATGTGAATATTACTTTAAGGTGTCATGTAATCACAATAAACTTGCTTAAGTACCACTAACTTTAGGATGTAATTCTCTGAAATAACTGCAAATACATTTAATTTTCCCCTCAGTTATGTTTGTTCTTCTGAGGACTACTGAGGTGGCATTGTGGTGACAGATTCTACCAAGTACATGTGCATCCTGAATACAAAAGAAATGTTTTGTGGTTGAGGTCGATGGGTTACTAGTATCTCATACAGCATGAAGAGATATGCCAATCTCATATTTTGAAGTAGGACCAATATGTGAGATTTATTTTCTTCTTAAATTTATTTAATTTTTATTGCATAAATGTTTTGTCTGCATGTATGTATGTGTACCATGTGTGTGCCCACTGTCCGTATTGGCCAGAAAAGATAGCTGGATACCACAGAGCTGAACTACTAACATAGGACTTGAGAAATAAACCCAGCCTCTCTGAAAGAGGAGCAAGTGCTCTTAACCAACAACCCAACTGTCTGGCCCCAAGGATACCTTTTCTGGTGAATATAAACATTTCCTCCATTTTTATGACAAAACTCCATTTACCATAAATCCTTCTATCTGCTATCCTTTCCTATTTTTCATATCTTTCCATGATTTCTCAATTAATCTTTCAATAATATGTTGATTAGGTCACTTCTTACATAACTATACGCCTCTCATAAAACTGCAAAGTAGCAACAACCCTTTTGTTTATTTGGAAGGCATTTTTCCATATGGGCTCTGTCTACTAAAGCAAAGACATGTTCAAATGTTCCTCTTATCAAGAAGAAAGTATTTGAGAGGAAATTCTGAGAAGGAAAAGGAAGTTCAGAAAATAGGGGTCTTAGCAGGCTATGTGCTTTGAAAATGCTTCACAATGCTCCGTTTCTTCACATCAGAAGGCGCACTCTCTCCAAGCAATGAATTTCACTACAGATCCAGGGACTTCTCACCACATTTTTCTAACTTGGCTTCAAGCTTGTTGCTACATGTAGGTCACACATTCACACAGCTCCTTTTATTTCAGATTTTAAAATGTTCTCAAAGAATCTTAGCTGAAAAAAAATATCAATTTGTACATGCATATGTCTAAGGCACCTTTGGGGTAGCTAATGCCTGGTATCATAGATTTGAGGGGAAATGCAAGAGAATTTGAATGATTAAAAAAAAAGATCCCAAGGCAGGGCCAAGAAGATAGCTCCGTGGTTAGAGTGCATGCTACTCAAATGTAAGGACTTGAATTCAAAATTTCAGCACTGATAAAAAGACTGAAGCCGTGTGTGTCTGTAGAGCCACAACTCCTACATCAGGAGGAGATAAGAAGATCCCACAGTTTCCTATGCCAGCTAGCCTGGAACACACAACAGTGTATGCAGCCATGAACAACAAAAGAGGAGCAACACCTGAACTTACTATTGTTTGACCTCTATGTGTGTGCTGTGTGTAGCGTGTATGGGTCTACCATCTCAGATGAGTATATGGGGAGAGGGGAGATGAGGAGGAGGGGAAAAGAAGAGAAGAGATTTTGCAGAGTAATTTCCTGCCAAAGAAAACCATCTAGATTGAAAATCCCCTCACTGCTAATGATTATACGGCACCAAGGCGAACAGAAGTAGAGTTGGCTTAACTTTGGCCTCAACACACAGTGACTAGCTAACAAGAAAATACAGACAGAGTAAAGCATCATGTTCATGGTGAATAATTCAAGATGAGTGCCCTTAACTAGAAGGGACAACACCACCGCTGTGCCTACCAATCCCTCAGCAGTGTTAGCAAAAGTCACTTCCATCTCATCCAACTATTCCAATGTCAAAATGCAGTGAGTTCTGCCGTCATAGAATGACTAACAGCACTATGATTAAATAATTCTGTGTCATGGCAGAGGTAAGTAAGCACCAAGAGTTATTAGTCACCAGTTAATTCTACCGTAACAGATTTTTCTCAGTAGGTTACTCAAATCTTTAATGTTTTAGGCAACACCTCTGTCACATTTCTCCAGTCAAGTCTCTGACTCATCATATAAAGTATCCCTTTCTGAAAGAAAATGTTGGGTTTTTTTCTGTTGCTATGAGAATTTCTGAAAATTGTTATTTACTTCAGTGAGCAACAAATAGTTTCCAGCAGACTATGAAAAGCAAAACACATTCCATTTGAACAAATCCATACGTACAAGACATGGTTAGCCACCAACACTGACCATCTCTTTTATTTTAATTTTATGGTGTTCAAGAACAAACCTGGGGGGGTCAAACAGTATGACTGACCTACCTCACCAGCTCTGGACCATGCTGTTAAACAGGAAACCCTAATGCCATTTTATACTGAAGGACAATGGCAGACATGAGAGCATTGCCACGTGCCAGATTTATATGACATGCTCAAGCCCCAGCTTGTCCTTATGCCTCTCAAACAAAGCACAGCCTGATAATTACTCTGTGTATTTGCAAATAAGTGAAGCTCTCCTGTCTGCTACTGTGTGGAAAAAATTAAAGGAGTTGATAATACAATATGTGTGTTATTTACGGGACAGTTCCTCCCCAGTCTCTAATTGCTCTCAGGATCTGAATTGGCAAAACCATAAGACATTCAACAAAAGACTCCATGCAGGTATGCCTATAAAATCTAATTATTTCTCACAAAGCAGACCATTCCATTTAAAATAAAAGAAAGCCATGAGCAATAAAGAGTACGCCATTAACAATTAGTCTTCTACACACATGATTAGACTCAGAGAGATAAAGCAGCCTTTAAATTCAACGACGAATCCTGTATTTCTGGCAGGGCTCAATATTCTGAGCTAATTATGCTGAAAGACCTTGTGCTACTTAGAGTATTTACACTGCAAAGTATGACACAATCTCCATGGATCCATGGGTAGCATTTAACATTTAACTCTGAATCAAAATATATTTGTGTCTAAATTCAAGAAGAGCTATAGTTTTTTGTTACATCTTAAATCTCTTCTTAGGAGAAACTTCAAGTTCCTCCCAACTAAAATACATACTAACATAAACCTCAGCAACCACAGTAATTAAAAACAAATAAACAAAAAGAACTTACTAGTGCAAGTGGTCCTAATTTTAAGGAGGAATCAAAATGAATCCAAACGTAAAACCAACAAGGAAAACTAATGTTACAAAAGAGGTGGGAAATATTTCTGTACATTTTCCCAACATTTTTGAAAACAGTTTTTTAACATAATGACATAGAAGAGGTCTCATGAACCTGCTGGAGTTCACACTAACCAGTATATCTCTAAGTGTTTCTTCCACGGCTTTATACAAATCTGACTCTACCCTGCTGTACACGTCACTTCAGTGAATGCTAATGGGGGTTGTCCATACATGCAACAGCTACACAAAGAACCAAACCTGTGGCATTGGTAGCACCTAACATACAAGGAATTTTAAGTCTCAAGTAACATAATGACATTTTTTTACATTAACAACCCAGAAAGGAATATTATCTTTGCCTTTGGCAAAGGATGGGCCAGAGCGAGATTTACTTCATAAATGTCCATAGTCTTTGTGAAAGGAAACAGTATCCTACTGGCATCCAAATGATGATGCTTCAAAGGAAAACCATTTTAATTTTATTTCTGATGTGCAGAATGGAGAGACAAGTAAACACAGTCTCAAAACCCCAGGGAAGCTGAAGAATCTTTTTTGCTCTTAACTGCACAATAGTTAGTGTCTCCATAGAAACTGATGGCATTGGGTGAAGTGTTATCAACAAACCAGGGCTTCTAAAATATACAGAAATGCTTCCAAAGACAAGAAAATTCACACACATCCTCCTTAAAATGAAAAGGTGAGGGCTGAGCCTTTGCAAGGTAAGAGGCACAGCTTAAAATCATATGATCTTTTAATAAAACTAAGTCCTTTTTAGTCACTGTTCTATTCAAAGGTCATATAGAAAAAACAAGAAACTCCTAGCACCTGGCTTTAGACAACTGTGAAGGATTGTGGTATTTTGCAATTTATAATCCTGCTTATTTGTGTTTGTCTTTCCAACGGGTTACAAAGGCATCATGCCTTCCTCATGGGCTCACTGCTGACAGCCTATCATGCATTTAATTAGCAGATCATGCACACTTTATCATAGGTGGCCATCCTCAGCCCAGTGACCCAGGTCTGCTTCTAACCTATTCAGTCATCACACTATTGTAAAGTCCTTCATCAACTCTGACTTTTTCACACAAGTCTTCTTATCCAAATTCAGAGGTCTAACTTTGGTAACTGAGGATTTGTAATCTAAGAGCCTCGCATAGCTCCAAACTTGGCCTTACTTTTGCTATACCACATTGCACCCGCTTCAGAAAGTCCATTACGTCTTTGTTTATCACTCAGATACTATCCAACTTTGTCAGAAGAAATTAAGAGGTACCTCAAGGCAGTGTCTAATTTAAATCACAAGATTTTGTATGACTTATGAGAAAAGTTGGGGTAACTGTCTCCTGATTAACAAATTGCTACAATTTAGTGGATTAGAACATCAGTGATGTATTACCATGTGGTTCAGAAAGCCTCAAATCTAAAATCCATCTCATGAGAATAAACCGAACTGTCAAGACGACATTCTTTCAGAAAACACCAGAGGACTTAAGTCCTTGCTGCACATGGCTTCTAAACTCTACACACCTTTGCTCTAGTCAGCTTCTCTGGTTTCTAAGTCCTGACCCTCTCCAGCTTCTAGCAGCTTCTCACATCCCTTGGTTTCTGGCTCCACCCCCTTAGCCTCTGTACATATCAACACAAAACCTTCCCTGACTGTGCTGTCTTTACCTCTCCTTAATGGGATCTTTGTGATAGAAGTGAGACTAGCCACTTTAATTCCATTACCAAAGCACATAAAAACATCTGCCATGTCCCTTTACTTATGTAGGGTTAGGGGCCACAAGTATTTGATTAAATAATTGTTTTGCCCGAATGCTTCAAAAGGCTTTGAGTGGATTTTCATAGGATTTCTCTGGGACTGTTGTGAACTCTGAATTTTGAGGCGTCAGGTGGCATGCTAGGCAAGTGCCCTGAGCTACAGCACCTGACTTCTATACACTTAGATAAGAATATCTGTGAAAACCTATCAGGATATTCAGTGAATATATACTATGGAAGAATATCCACTCGCAAATACAACGTTAGCTCCTAGAATCCTTTTCTCTAGCCTTTAAATAATTACCTTGGCCTTACAACAAGTGATTTTCACCTTTTATAGACATTTCTCTTATATATAACAAAGGAATATGACAGAAATTAGACTGCTAGACATAAAAACGTAGACACAGGTTTATTCCTGAAGAGGATACATCTAAAATTGTGTTTAATTATGAATAGATGTTATGCAAAATCTGAAAAAAAATGACAGAATTTCTGCATTCAATACAGGAAACTCATTATGGGATCATAAATCACCAAGGCTCTGATTTTTTCATAGCGTCTTAATGATGGTGAATTTGCTCTTTTTTTTTTCCTGAAGACTATAAAGTACATTATGGTAACACAGGGCTCTTCAAGTATCTTTTCTCACCTTGAGAAAGTTGGTGACCCGAGTTCACACAAATAACAAGTTAGTTTTCTATAAGATGTAGTTGTAATTAAACCAAACTGATCTGGCATATTTGATTGCTTTCTAAATTATATTTTCCAAGAAATTGGGTGTTATAAAATGTAAGGAAATATATCACTCCTGCAGTTATAATTAACATGAGAGCATTTAAAAGATTTTCAGAAGGTATACAATTAGCATTAATATGCTAGCATATCTCCCAGGAGTATGTTGTTTATGCACTTGGAGAATCTGATTCATTTTTCTGATTTACCTAATTGTCTATATTTACTCAGTTATTTCCCAAAAGATGAATAACTAACTACATGTGGTCCTGTCCTTCTTCTGGCAAGAATGTGATTCTGTTGTGTTTAGTGAGTGTCTCTCCCTCATCTCTTTCTCTTCTCATCTTCTTCCTACCTAATAATAGTGGACACTTCTCCCCCATGTCCATACTTCATGGTTGGTACAGAAGAGCTCACTATTTGTGAGGCAGTTCGGAGCACTTCTATCAATCCCTAAAGAGTATCTATAGTTATTCTAATGCATTTGCATTTGTTTCTGCCTCCAAATTACAGAAGATATTCTTTCATGTTAAATGAGCACTTTTCCACAGTGGACACTGAGAAGTTAGAGACACAGGGACTGCACAGGATACAGGATAGTTGTATGGTTCAGGAAGGGAGAGTTCAGGAAGGAGACGACTCACTAGAAAACAAAGGGAGACTGGTGGCACTCAGAGGAAGGATAGCAGGTTACCAAGAAGAAACTTGATACCCTATGAACATATACAGGGGGAGGAAATCCCCCTCAGGAACAGTCATAGGGGAGGGGAATAAGGAGAAAATGGGAGGGAGGGAAGAAGGGGAGGATACAAGGGATGGTATAACCATTAGATGTAACAAGAATAAATTAATAAAAAATTAAAAATAATAAAAAAAGAAAACAAAGTTTCCACAGAGGAGTTTGGCTCCTTGGCATTCTCTATATATGCCAAGTGCGTGTAGCATCCTGCCTATAATGCCAACACCCAGGTGGAAGAGTCAGAGGATCCCAAAGCTGTCAGGATACACATTCTCATCAAGTTGGTGACCTTGGCATTTGGGTGAGAGAGACCTCAAACACTATATAGGTGGAGATAAATCCAGAAAGATACCCCTTGTTAACCACACATGGGCACACACACACAGAGGATGGAGACTCAAACCAGCAAGAGAGATGATTCATATGAACCACTTCAAAACCATCTATTCTGTGGCTAAGTTCACTAATGGAGAAAAAGTATTGTGATGATTAGTACTGTGATCTTGATAAAACTTAGAATCACTATGGAAACAAACCTCTAAGAATATGTGAGAAAGATTTTCACTGGCCTAACAAAGGTAGAGAGACTCACCTTAAATACAGGCAATACCATCCATGGGCTGTGGTACCAGGGTGAATAAAATGAAACAAGATAGCTAAGATGTAGCATGAATTATTGTCTGCTTCCTGACTGTGGATGCAGTATGACCAGCTGCCTCAAGCTCCAGTCACCGTGACTTCCCATCATGATGGACTGTACTTAAACTGTGAACCAAGATGAATCCTAGCTTCCTAAGAGGCTGTTGTCAGGCATTTGCCATAGCAACAGGAAAGGCAGCAAACACACGGGAGTTTAGATCCACTACGAGAGCAGCAAGTTCTTGTAATCCCTGAGAAAGCAGCAGAGCCTTTCACTGCTGCCCTGAACAGGAGTCAGGCCATCTGGCTGCCCTCAGGACACATTTGGATAAGAATATCAGGGTGGAAATTAAGGTCAGAACAAACCAAGAGAGAAGATCTGACAAGAGTAGGCTAACATATTTAATGTCAAGTGGATTTTAGATTTGGCCTAAAGTTTATAGATGTCCTCTTTAAACTATGTCAGTGACATTTAGTTTAGATTCCTTTATCCTATGTTCATGCTTTGTAAATGATAATGAAATTTAGGTTTGGAAATGAAAAAGCCATAGGAAGATAAAATGTAGGAAAAAAAACTAAAATGGAGGCAACCTCTTATCGTAAAGGTTTTTAATGTTAGAAAATTATTGGAAATATGGCTCATATTTAGAAAACTAAAATCTAACTATTTAAAAATTACTAGACATAATTGTGTTATTATAGTACAGTATGTTAATATAATGATATATACATCATGAATTTTAAAAATAAATTATACATTTGTTCATTTGATAAAATTGTATATGTTTAATTATTTTTAAGTGTGTGTGTGTGTGTGTGTGTGTGTGTGTGTGTGTGTGTGTGTACAAACATGGGTGCAGGTGCTCTATGAAGCCAGGAAGAGGGTTCCACATCCTCTAGAGCTGGAATTACAGGCAGTTGTGAGTAGCTGTATGTGGGTGATGGAAACAGAACTCAGGTGTTTTAAGCAACCTCTAAAACCTCAGATGGTATTTTTAACTGAGGTACACCATACCTCTAACAATCCATGTCCTGATTTGGACACATATTAATATCTGGACTATTATTATTATATTACAATTATAAGTATATATTTATGTACCTAAAATGGAATGGTATTGAGTTCTAAAGACAATAAAGTTTAAAAATTATAGGATTTCTGTGGTTATTGCATGTCCTAGCCTCACATATCAGGGTTTGGAGCTAGGACCTACAGATGGTGAATGAAGGCAGGTGACTGTTTCTGAAGACCCCTCACACATAGGACACAGGATAGAAATGGCTTCAGCTAATCTAAACTGAAAACTAACTTCCTACTCTCTAGCTTTCATAAGACCACTCTACTACTCATGCTACCCAAGGAAGTAAGGCACCAAGTCCTATCCAGCTGCGAACTCATAAGCCACAACACTGAGCAACACGGCACAGTACCCCACAACACTGAGCAGCACGGCACAGTACCCCTAAGTGTGCGATAGTAGTATTCATAAGATGGAAATAACCAATAGTTGGACCTAACGCTCTCTTGGCAGGTGAGAAACTACAGTTGATGCAAGAAACTTGGCCAAATTCCCAGGGCTGATGAGGTCACGGATCATAGAAAATAACCTACTGATGTCACTTTACTAGGCCAGCATAATTCTGAAATGTATCTTTGTATGCACAAATAAATACACTTCTCACACTTCCTTAAATGGAAAGCCACAAATGAAAACAAGTCAGAGATCTACAGATCATGAGCAGCCCACCTTTAACAGATACCTTAAACACAACTCTTGTGCCTAAAACTCAAAGGACATCCGGGAAGAGGGACCAGAAAGATTATAAGTGCCACAGGGCCAAGAATACTGCTGTGAGGCTGTGTCTCCTGGAAATGGCTGCCTGAACAAGATCTTAACCAACACAATGTCAGTAAACATGTTATTGTGAACAGGAGGAAATCTTACAGTGTCCCTGTCCTGGATAAAGAGCTATAAGCAACTAGTCACACCTGAGGAAGGAGAAAATGGCCTTTCCCCATGGTAGAGACCTCTATTCAACTGGTTGTCCAATACATAGTGGTCAGCCGTGAAATCATAAACATGCAAACAGAAAATGAACTCAACAGGTTGTCTTTCTTCTACATGTGTGTATATATAGACACACACCATACATACACACCATACACACACATATAAAAATTACACACACAAGCCAGCTGGAGAGATGGCTCAGAGGTTAAGAGCACTGTCTGCTCTTCCAGAGGTCCTGAGTTCAATTCTTAGCAACCACGTGGTGGCTCACCACCATCTCTACCCTCTAATGGCCTCTTCTGACCTGCAGGTGTACATGCAGGTAGAGCACTCATATGCATAAATTAAATAAATAAAGTTTTAAAAAAAATTACACACACACACACACACACATATTCAAAGAAAAAGGGTCTATCAGTCTGAGATGGGGATAGAGGTAAAGGTTGAAAAGAAGACAGGGAAGGTGGGATTATGTAGTCATATTTTAATTAAAAATATATTAAATAAAGATATAGATATTCTTCCAGAGAACCCAGGTTCAATTGTCAATACATATATGGCAGCTGATATCCATCTCTAAGTACAGTTAACAGGCAGTGAATGTACCTGGTGCACAGATATACAATTAAAACACTATACACCTTTGTCAGATGTAGGGTTGGTGAAGATCTTTTCCCAGTCTGTAGGCTGTCGCTTTGTTCTCTTGACAATGTCTCCTGCCTTACAGAAGCTTCTCAGCCTCATGAGGTCCCATTTATTGTTGACATTAAGGCCTGGGATGTTGGTGTTCGGTTCAGGAAGTTGTCTTTGTTTGAGATCAGGTATGGAGATTCCTCCAGAGGATCTTTTATTGTACAAGATTGTTTTAGCTATTCTGGGTTTTTTCTTTTTCCATATTCAAGTACAGAATTGAAGTTTCAATGTCTTTTAAAAGTTGTATAAGTATTTTAATAGGGATTTGATATGGATTGCATTGAATCTGTAGATTGCTTTTGGTAGGATGGCCATTTTTACTATGTTAATTCTGATCCATGAGCAAGGAAGATCATTCCATCTTCTCATGTCGTCTTCAATATCCTTCTTCAGAGTTTTGAAATTTTTTTCAAACAATTCCTTCACTTGCTTAGTTAGAGTAATTTCTAAATATTTTATATTGCTTGTGGCTAATGTAAAGGGTGTGGTTTTCCTAATTTCTTCCTCTGCAAGCTTGTCTGTAGGAAAGCTACAGACTTTTTGAGTTAATTTTGTATCCAGCCAATTTGCTAAAGGTGTTTACCAGCTGTAGTAGTTCTCTAGTGGAATTTTGAGGGTCACCAACCCTACATCTGACAAAGGTCTAATATCTAAAATATATAAAGAACAAAAGAAATTAAAAACCACCAAACCAAATAACCCAATTGAGAAATGAGGCTTGGAACTAAACAAAGATTTCTCAACAGAGGAATATCAAATGGCTGAGAAACACTTAAAAAAATGCTCAACTTCCTTAGTCATCAAGGAAATTCAAATCAAAACAACTCTGAGATTCCATCTTACAACCATCAGAATGGCTAAGATCAAAAATTCAAGCGACACCACATGCTGGCGAGGATGTGGGGAGAGAGGAACACTCCTTCATTGCTGGTGGGAATGCAAACTAGTACACCCACTTTGGAAATCTATCTGGTGCTATCACAGAAAACTGGGAATAGGGCTTCCTCAAGACCCAGCTATTCCACTCCTTGGAATATACCCAGAAGATGCTACAGCACACAACAAGAAAATTTGCTCAACCATGTTCATAGCAGCCTTATTCATAATAGCCAGAACATGGAAACAGCCTTAGTGTCCCTCAATAGAAGAATGGATTAAAAAACTGTGGTACATATACACTATGGAATACTACTCAGCTATTAAAAACAAGGAATTCCCAAAATTTGTGGACAAATGGATTGAACTAGAAATGATCATAATGAGTGAGTTAACCCAGAAGCAGAAAGACTCAAATGGTATATACTCACTTATATCTGCATACTAGCCCAAGGGGCATGTCCCATGAAAGTCTTCACTTACCAGGAAACTGGAACAGAGAGGAGGACATCCTATTGGGACTCTAGAGGAGAGAAGCATGGGAGAATAGCAAAGTAGAAGGATCCAGAGGGTCCTAGAAACCTACAAGTAGAACATTATGATAGGCAGATTTGGGCGCAGGGGTCCCGCTCAAACTAAGGCACCAGCCAAGGACAATACAGGTGGTAAACTTTAAACCCCTACCCAGATCTAGCCAATGGACAGAACATTCTCCACAGTTTAGTGGAAAGTGGGGTATGACTTTCACACTAACTCTGATGCCTCATATTTGACAATGTCCCCTGGAGGGGGAGACCTGGTGGCTCTCAGAGGAAGGATAACAGGTTACCAAAAAGAGACTAGATACCCTATGAACATATACAGGGGGAGGTAATCCCCCTCAGGAACTGTCATAGGGGAGGGGAATAAGGGGAAAATGGGAGGGTGGGAAGAATGAGAGGATACAAGGAATGGGATAACCATTGTGATGTAACAAGAATAAATTAATAAAAAAATAGAATCATTAAAGGCTAAAGACTGAAAATTAAAAAAAAAGAAATCTTTTAAAAAGTGCATGGATTTAAATATATTAAGTGAGTTCCCACAACATCTGAAAGAAAAAAATGTACATTTCCTCATATGTAGAATGGAGCCAATAATTTGTGTATATATGTAAATAAATGCACAAGTAGGTAAAGTATAACATGAAGAAAGGACGTCTGAAAAAAAACAGGTTGAGGAAGACCTGAATGCAGAAAATGGATGTGAGCTATGGAAGGGAATACATATATATATATAATGTTTCTATGGTTGTAATGCTCTTCTAGATTTTGTCTGTCTGTTTTGGTGGTAGATGAGTGCATAAAATATATTTGATACTGAATGTGTAAAATTTAATGTGAAGTTCTGTATGTTCTCTTACAGATAAATTATTTCAACTGTACATAAATTCATTGAGCAGTATAGACTAGATATTTTGAGGTATGCTATGATTTTATTTATTTGAAAGTTTTAGTAATAATGTTTATTTTTAAATGATTATAAATGCAAGACATAAAATAAAAATAAATATATCTTCACACTACAGGTTACAAAAATGAGATCATCTCCTGAATTTTACAAATTATGTAGTGTTGTTAAGCTAAATCAGAGGAATTTATAGTTAAGTTTAAATAAATCTTCAATTAATTGATAAGAAAATAGCATACTGTTACAAAGTTCAGTATACATTGGATAGCAGAGGTAGATGTAGAGTCCTATAGAACATGCTCATAATTTTTACATGATACATCTATCCAAACTTGGTACTCACAGCTGGACACAGTAGGCTTTTGCCTTGACTTTCTTAGTCATATACAAAGAACATTTTTTCTAAGTTTTTTTTTTGGGGGGGGCAAAGCTTGGAGATGCTGTCTAACACACTGGTGATAGGAGAACTCGCTTTCATTATTGAAATTGAGCAGAGTCCTCATCTCTTTGTTTTTAAGAATTTAAAACAAGTCTAATGTATGGCACATGCTGTTGATCTCAACATCCTGGACATAAATGTAGGTAAATCTGTGTTCAAAGCCAACATGACCTGCTCAGTGACTCCAGGCCAGCAAGGGCTACGTCACGAAAACCAGTCTCAAAACTAAAAACAGAAATTACCAACAACAAAATATGCATTTAAAATCAACTTGTTTTGTTTGTACACTGTCCACTGTTTCCCTAAATATCAACACTAATTTCCTCCCAATGCACAGGACGAATAATACTAAGGCACAGAACATCAAGGTGTTCTATAAATTTTCTCACTTTGGAGAGCATAATAAATATAAATGTGGACAAAATAACCATTATTTCAAATTTTCTTCCATAAGGCTACCAAAACCTAGCAAATGTTGCTGTTTGCTGTCTCATTTGCTTCATATGTTCCATGGGGAATAATACATAGTGAGATACATGCAAAGAACTTGATAAGTGTTGAAATTGGTAAATTCTGTTCTGTTCTGCTGTAAGCAAGTCAGGCTTAGGCATCAAAAGAATGCCTGCTCGCTTTGTCTTTGCTGCTGCAGAAATCTGTTAGGTGGCCAGAGTTATTGAAGGGAGTAATTTGAAACGTCTCTTGCCTCACATTAGTGAAGAAGCAGACATTTGAAAGAAGCTCTGCAGCAGCGCTGACCATGTTTGCACTTGTAAAGCAAAGGAAGCCTCACATCAGACAATGCAGCACTTAAATGTGAAGGCTCTCTTTCCGGCATTTCCATTTCTTGGAGAAAACACCAACGCTATTATCATCACCTGGCACTGACTGAATGCCTAGCAGTTGCATAATAACCTACAGAGTACCACAACCAGCCAGTCTCTGGAACAAAGAAGTGACTCTCCAGAGGATATAGGGCCCTGATAGATAAATTATGAAAATGGTTTTTGAGTGAGCTTAGAAAGTACTCACATAGAAACACACTTATTTCAGACTTCAAAACTCTTGTTGAAATTCAACTCACAGGGCATACATTAACATGACACCAATAATTGGGAAACTAAATACACCCTTTAAAAGTATAGAATTTAAGTGAAAATTATAGAAAAGGATCTTGCCCAATAATAGAATAGGCATAAAAGAATACTGGATTTAAACATGTTTTCCTTTCACTACAAACAATAGAAAGTTTAAGTTACCCTTTTATTTTTAATAAAACACATTATAAAAGCAAACAAAAAATCCCCAAATAGCACTTCCTTTATAGTCATCTCCATCATCATCACTTATTTCTATTAAAATACTGCTAATTTATGTTCCAATATAAGGACCCAATTAAGAAAACACTATCGTTCTTTTATTTCAACTTAAATGGACACAGATACTGTTCATTAGGAAGGAAGATACTTGAGTATTTTTAAGGACAAATAGCCAAGGGGGAAAACACACACACACACACACACACACACACACACACACACACACACACACACACACGTAGCCTTCCTGACGGCTGGCCCAAACCCTATGCTGCTAGGAAAGTGCCATTTTAACTGTGTTAACATGTGACTTTAAAGAGGTTAAAATATGAATGGATATGTTGGTGACTATGTGATACCATAAATATGAGAAGGATTTAACATCTCCTAGGATCAAATGAAGATGTCTCTGATCCATTCACATTTTAGTAGGATGTGGAAATGAGCAGGGCAGTAATGGCTACTGCTCTGCAGCCAAGTAGAATTGGAGGAAAGCACGGCTTCCTCCTCATTAAAATTCTGGTCAGGGAAAGAACAAACATGAAGCATATTACCCTGGTCAGATGTTTAGTGTGCACTTGTCGACAGACACCTTATGAATAAATATGTAAGGTTATAATGTAACCATGGAGGTATGCCTCACTTACAAAATTTTCTATTTTCTCATATATATGACAATAATTCATATTTAATCATAAAGTATTACTTCTTTGAGTATGCTATGTTTTTAATCATAATCACCCCTCTCCTAACTGTTCCCAAATTCTATTTTCCTTTTCCTATCCACCCAGGTTTATGTTCCTCTTTTTAATTTGTGCATCAAGACCAACTTATGCTGCCCAAAAGGCTTTGCATATATGGCTTTCCACTCAAGCTTTCTCAATATATCAGGGATAGGCTCTTAGAAAAAAAACTTTCTCTTTTCTCTTCTAGTGGATAACAATTTCTTTTCTTTTGTTACTGAGTAACTTATGTATTTACTTTACATTCCCATCACAGCTTCCCCTCTCTCCTTTCAGACCCTCTCTCTCACTTGTCTCCTCCTCTCAACCACTCCTCCTACTCTTCTCAGAAAAGGGAAGGCCTCCCATGGATACCAACCAGCCATGACTTATCAAGTTGGCAGTAGTTTAGGCACATCTCCTTCTGTTGAGAATAGACAAGGCAACCCTGTTTGGGGAAAGGGATTCAAGCACAGGCAAGAGAAACAGAGACAGCCCCTACTCCCACTTTAGGCGTCCCTCATGAAGCCCCAGCACAACCGTTGCATGTGAATAGAGGACCTGGGTCTATCCCATGAATGCTCACTGGTTGGCAGTTCAGTCTCTGTGAGCCCCTAGGGGACCATGTTAGTTGATGCTGTAGGCTTTTTGTGTGGTGTCTCTGACCCCTCTTGCTCCTTCCATCCTTCCTCCTTCTCCTCATAATTATTCTTCCGGTAGTGGTGAGATTTTTTTCCCAACTCGATTTGGGATCCTGGGATTTTTTTAAACATATAAATGTATATTATTCCATGTATGTACAATAAACTACCTATAGTATGAATAACCATGACATATTCAGGAAATATATAAATGTTATACTCTTAGTGTTTTGGCTATTTGTATTTGACAGTCTTGAAGAAAACATCTTTCCTATATTGCTGTATCTAAAATTCTGAATGCAAATCAATCTCCATCACATATTGTCATTATCAACTTAAAACATCTATGCAGAACTAAAAATATCTTAACTCCTAAACAACCAAGCTTCATTGTAAAACTAAGCTACCTGGTCTTCAACTCCATCAGAGACTTGAAAAGAAATAAACTTGATTACCCGAGTATGACGAGAGTGCAGGTTAGTAGCTTTCCAAATGAGAAGACGACAGAGACAGTTTGCTACCTGAATAGTCACCCAAAACTCTCTGTTATGTTGGAGCATCTTCCTCAGCCCTCTGGTCCAATATATCTGACAGACATATCGGTGAGGCAGGAGCTGTTGAGGACTTGCCTACCCAGTCTTAGCAGAGTTTGGCCATCCTTGATTGTGTTTTTTTCCCCAGCTATCTTAGACTTAAGACTCTTCTTGCAATTTACATACATCATTCATTTCTAAACTTAAATAAAAGTAAGAACCTTGTGTTAATGATTTTAATTACTTTATTTTGTTATACAATACATTACACCTGCAGCACTCTTTTTAAAAAGATACCTGCTTTAGAGTGGGACATGTTAGCATAAACCTTTAGTCTTAGCACTCAGAAGGTAGAAGGTAGAACTAGGTGGATTTTGGCAAGTTCAAGGCCAGCCATGTGAGACCCTGATTAAAATTCGAGTGCCCTACATCTCTGTTCCATCGTTTTTCTTTGCACATCTTGCAGACTGACCCAACTTTTGACCCTCCTAATGGGAGAGACCCAACCCCTGACACTATTAATAATAACTATTATTGCAGACAGGAACTTAGCATGACTGTCATCTGAGAGGGTTCATCCAACAGATAATGGAAACAGATGCAGAGACCCACAGCCAAAAATTAGGTGGGACTGAGGGACTCCTGTGGAAGAGTCAAGAAAAGGACTGAGGGATCTGGAGAAGTCAAGGACACCACAAGAAGACCTACATAGGCAGCTAACCTGGCCATATGGGGGCTCATAGAGATGGAACCACCAATCAGAGGGCATGTATGGACTGGTCCTAGGTCCCCTACACATATGAAACTGATGAGCTACTTGATTCTCAAGTGGGTTCCCTAACAATTGGAGCAGGGAATGTCTCTGACTTGGACTCTGTTGCCTTCCCTCCGAGTCCTGTTTCCCTAGCAGGGATGCCCTGTCTTGCCTCAGTGAAAGAGGAGGCACTTAGTCTGATGCAACTTGCTATGCCAGGGTTGGTTGGTAACCTAGGGCAGGGGAAGTGGGAGGGAGGGAAGGTGGGACTGGGAGAAGAGAAGGAGTGGGGTTGCAATTGGGATGTACACTTAACAAATAAAATTTTAATGAAGAAAAAAAATAAAATAAACATCCAATGCCAAATGAACAAATAAGTATCTCAGAGGACCAAAGTTCAAAGAATAAAGGAAAAGGCAAAAACAAAAAACAGATTTTTGTTGATTTAATCTATTACCTGTGATCATTTGTTCATAATTTCCTGGTTGTTTTTTTTTTTTTAATTTTGTGACTCCTCTCTCCCAAATATTATTTGTGTTTCTTTTCTTTAGACAATTATTAGAGAAGAGTGTCTGTAAAGATGTAATTTTATGAGAATAAAGGCTAAAATAAATTAAATTTTTAAAGAGCAGACATAACGTTAGGCTGCTGATATAATGTTTACTAAGAAAATTCTCTTTTAGTGGATCATGCTAATTTTTAGATCATATCAACTTTTAAGTAACTAATTGCATACAGTTTGGATAAATTTGTAAATGAGCTTGCTTTCACAACATCCATTATTATTGATTATTTTTTTATTCAAGCTATGTGTTTATGCTAACTACCAACCGATTGGAAATTTTTAATAGGGCTGTTTGTGTTCCCGGGTTGGTAAGGAAGTTTACTTCTATTCTTCCTTGAGTTTTATGCACAAAATATGTCCACACTCTAGCAATATATTACAAACTGACTTCCCAGATGGTATATCATGCATCCAAACTACTACCCCAGTATCAGGCTCCCAGCCATCCCTTCAGTTGGCTCTAAGATGTCAAAATCACTTAATTCTGTCATTTTCCCACAGAATTAGCATACAAGATTCTTTAGTCAGTTTTCCATAATTAATTCTCAGTCTCACCCTCCACATACACTTGAAGAAATCATGTACAAATCTCTCTAGGACACAAATCTGAACCATGGAAAAATGGCATGGGGATTTGATTTAAGTGGTTCCAGTAGTGGAGATAGTGTTCACATCAGGTGCTTGCTTCTGACACAACACAGTGCCTTCTTCTTTCCACTGCATTCTCCAAGGCATTTAACCCTATGCATAGAAACCATTTCCAAGGTGCGTTCTGAGGATCAGAGCTAATACAGCTAAAGTCTTCTAAGTATCTTTAAGAAAAATTTAGCTTGTAAGTATAAGGTATTATCACTTTAGTTGGTATTAAACTCAAGAAGCTCTTCATTGCCTTCAGGGCTCTGTGGTTTCCTGTGCATTTCCAAATCAGAGCTATCAAACACATTTCTAAAATGCTCAATATAAATTTTAAAGTAGTATGTTTCCCCTGATGCTCAGTGCCCACTACAGATCCTTGATAGGTTTGATCTTTCTTCTGAGCTGCAGAAAATGCAATTGAAAGGACACATTGCATTTATATAGAATTCTGTACCATCAAAGACATAACTGATCACTTGCTTTACTTCATAGTAATTATATGGTAATTGGGGGCAATGGAGATAATTATCAGTTAAATTTCAAGTCGCAAATAGAGATCATTGATTTTGCTAATTGTGTAGAAATGGACTTTGCCATAAACAGTGGCATGGAAACAGCCAAACAAATATTTGAGGCCATTTCTTTAATAGAAAGAAAAAGCAAGTGCCATCAGTTAGAAACAGAATGATTTCCTTCTTTAAATACTAATGAGTTTAACAAAACATTGATTCCAAGTGAGAATTTTCTATCTTTAATCACTAAATATAAAATGAATCATAATGATGATGCTGTATTTTGATAAAAGTAGCAATATATTAAATTTTGCTTCCAAATTATTGCATGAAAAATATTCAGTTTCTAATACAATAAAACCATGATATCCAATATGTTATGTGTACCTAATTGCAATCATTTCTTAATTTCATTCCAAAAAGTTTTGTTGCATTCGAAAAGCTTGGTTTTTACATGATGAAATTCTCCCTAAAAATGAGGGTTTAAATTATATTTTCAGTCACCACCTATAGATCAATAATTTTCCCAGCCCAATTACAATGCCTATCAACAAGAACACAAGCGAAGCAAATGCTGATAAGGATGTTGAGAAAGAGGAACCATTATTTACTGTTGGCTGGAATGTAAGTGGTGCAGCTATTATGTGTAAGTCAACATGAATATGTTAACTCAAAAATATGTAGTCTCAAAAAACACTATAAAATACAGCTCTCCTATAATGGGCCTTAAGGATTTTATCTAAATGGTTTAATATAAAGGACTCTACTTCGTACTATGGAGATACTTGCTCTTCTATGTTTATTGCTGTTATAGAGTAATAAAACGTAATTAGTCTAGATGTACAACAGTAAGTTAATAAATAATGAAAACAATGTAGCACATATGCGCAATGGATTTTATTGTCGTAGGGAAAAATAAAACTATGAATTTGCAGGAAAATGGATGAAACTGGATATTATATTTAAGTGGAAACTTTTGAAAATCTCTCGTGGTGGATACATTTTAGCTACAGGAAGCATTCCTCGTGGTTTAACGTTGCTTGTTTTTAATGCAGACAAGTTACACTCAGGATAAGTGTGTCAACATAGTGCAAGATTAAGTGGGACAACACCATGGAGGCTGTTGTGATGAAAGCTAGGAATGTTGATTTCATAGATGATTTCAACATGAGCCAGATGGACTATGCAAAAACAAAACACACAAACTGCTTGCAAAGACAATTTTTTCACATGGCATCAACAAGACGACTCTAAACTACTGAACAAGACAATATTTTCAAAGATACCTTTCAGGAGTTGGCTAGGAATTAAGAGAGAATTAAAGCAAGAACTAATTTTGTAGTGAAATCAATAAAAACAAAGGTTATGGAAGACAGAAAGAGAAGAATACTACCAGCATTGTTTAGAATTATCAGAAAAGCTTCAGACACAGGGACACATGAATTAAGGCTTCAAGAAATGGGCTAAAGAGAGGTTGGGAGGAAAGGCAAAGAAACTTCCAGATGGGAAAACAGCATGAGCAGAAGAGGAGAGTAGGAATTTATTCCCCAAACGTTATGTCAAGTTCCCCCTTCTAGAAGCTGACAATGGCTCCTAATTATCCCTGAATATAATTAAGATTCCTAATCAGAGGCTTTGAAACTTCCACTTCCCCATCCCTAGACTCCCATTATATACCTGGGTGAGGCATTGCAGCCTTATGCCTGGCACAGAACTTTCCATCACTGTTATCCAGTTTTCATAGATCCTTGTAAGATTTGTTCACTAAAGGACTATATCTTGTTGGACCTGTACTTCAAAAAATGGCTTAAAGTGAACCCTTCCCCCTTTAGCCTCCCTTCTCTAAAGTCTGTTGACCCTGGTTCTCATACACACTGTAAATAGTCACATATTTGGTTCCTGTGGTCTTACGTCTCTTCTTAAATTCTACACTTGATTGTGCTTACTGCTGCCATCCAAAAAGGCATAAACAATGCCCTCATCAACTAGATCAGACAAACAGACCTTTGACTTTTCAGTGCAATCCTGGCTCTCCTTATATGCTTCAGGTATGCATTTGTCAATTATTTGTCGGTAGCACTGATCAAAGTCTGAATTTTTTAGACCACAGAAAGTTTTCACTTCAGAGAAAAAATCAGACAGTGATTTGTTTAGTGAGTGAAGCACCGTTTGGAACTAAGGACACAATCGAGTCAGATTTATGAGTAGCTACGCATAGAAAAGTTCAACAGTAACTAGCAGTGAGAAGAGACGGCATTGCAGAAGTACACTGGATGGAGTATAGTTCATGACGGTGGTCTGGGTTGGCCAAGTCCGTTACATTGGAGACCTAATAGGCATCATATGGCATATTATATGGACTCAACTTGTAGCTCAATTATGGATTATTTGTCTAGCATGTACAAGGCTCTGGATTTGATCTTTAGACCTAGCTAAGCTAAAACCTAAGATGATGTACATTATTAAACACAAGTCACTCTGAGCTGCATGCATGATAGAAGCATTATTTCACTCATTTTCCAGTGCCCTCTGTAAGACTCATAAGAATTCTGGAGTCATGCCTCTATTTCTGACTGCTAGTAACTGAAAGATTAATCATTCACAGAATGTTTCTTCATATACAAATTGAAGACAGGACCATGCAATATCTTCTATTCTGTCAGTATTTTTTTACTTTTACATTTAGTCTACTTTCTTCATAATACTCCATTTAATTTTATTTGTATTCATAGCCTCCACAAGTAGAATATAGGCTCCATGGAATAAAAGACCCTTTCTACATTTTGTGCTAAGTTTTACACAATATCTGGTTTACTAAGGAGTATGTTTTTAAAATTATGAAAGTGTATATCACAGCATTGTAAAAAATTGTTTTAGTCTACCAAAGCTACTTGATTTAACGGAGCCAGGCAGGATAGAAAACTTAGGGTAACTTTTTCTTTTTAGATAGGATATTCATAAAAAGAATATTGTGATAAGAAAACCATTTTATACATAAAATGTATTTTGGCAGCACATGTGAGCATTGCAGGCTAGGTCATCATCTTAAGAAATATTAACACAACTTCTTTTCTGTTTTCTATTGGATAATGTCGGTCAGACTTGGCAGTGCAAGCAAGAGAGGCAGTGAAGTTAAGTTCTACACATCCCTTTCAGATCTCAGTAACTTCTGGGGAGTCGGAAGGTTGAAAGGTCATCTAAAAATACCAGTCCTTGTGCTTTCCCAGATGTGTTCCAAGAGATAAAAAGTGTTGGAGGTTGGGGCTGAGGTTGCTTATCCTGAGGCTGGTTACCATAGAAACCTCCTTTCCATAAGCACAGCCCAATCTTATTCCCGTTGGATAAGAAACAATGAGAGGGAAAGTCTTGCATTGGGTTTTACCAGGTTAGAAGGGGATCCTGCAAGTTGAATTGAGAACATGCACTCCTGCACCTGTCTGACTTCAGCCTACAATGGTAGTAGAGAGGAATTCATGGAAGGGCTGGAAGAAACTCAGGGAAGAAAGTAGGGTCAAACTTTCAGGAAACCTATACGGGCCAAGGAAGCCTATCCAAGCAGATCACCCACCCACAGCCTCAGAAATCCCTAGATACAGATGCCAGTCTTAATAATTTATACATCTGGCTGGGAGGTTGAGAAACCAAAAGGACCGGAGGAAGTCAGCTGTCACTGCAGTATAGTGTCCAAACCTTCTCTAATACTTCCTGACATACCCTTCAAGAAAGACAATGGCATGGGAAAAAGACATTAGAAAAATAAAACTGCAAATAAGATGTTGAGGAATGATCTTGAATGTTGACTATAACAGCTATTTATTTTTTATTAATTTCATTTAAGTTGGATTCTTAGGTTTTCTATAAAGCCAGTTAGAGTTTGACCATGTGGTTGGCCTACCATATCCATAATAACATAATGTATGGCATATATTTAGTGCTCAATAAACATTTTAATTTAATGACTGAAATAATTAAGGGCCCTCTAAGCAATTATGATTCTCTAATTGCAATTTAGTGCAGTGATTAAAAAGAAAACATGAATGACCTTTTAGTTACCACTGCCTAGCCACACAGAAGACAGAAGAAAATAAAATACTAAGAAAGCAACATAGTTCTCTAAGTTCACGTCTATGTGCTGAATTCAGCCTTTACTTTGTCCAAGTTTACTCCCATTATAAATCTCTGGAGAGAAAGTAAAGTAAAAGTATTTTAATCATCTCAGAAGCCATTAACACATTCCTGTGTCCCTACTTAAAGAATAGTTTGGATCACAGTCATATTTAGTAAGCTGTTTACAAAAAGCGTCCACACATACCAGCTTTCTGGTTCACTCAGTGATCATAAAACACTCTGAGAAAGAGCATCTTAGGGGAGAAACGGTTTACTTCATCTTACATTACCAGGTTACATTATCATTGCGGGAAGTCAGGGCAAAGATGCAAGGTTGAACTGAAAGGTATGACTGCTTGCTTGTTCCATGCCAATTTAGCTCTCATGAGGGAACTCATTCTGGCAAAGAACACAGCAGGAACCTGGAGGGACACCATTGGCTGACTCCTCGCTGGCTTGCTCACAGGCTCCTTCTTAGCAAGCTTTCTCGTATAAACCAGGAAGTACTGACTGGGGATAATGGGGATAACCCACCATGGACTGGGCTCTCAAGTCTTGATTAATATCAATTAATAATCAAGACACTCCCCCAAGACCTGCTCACAGAAATCCTATTTAGGCAATTACTTAATTGAGGCTCTGCTGTTCAATTACTGTGCCAAGTTGACAATCAAAGCTAACTAGGAACACCATGTTACTGTCACAGGAATTACAAGCAGTGAAAACATGTAATAACACTTCGTGTTTCCAGGATGGTCTTTGGAAATTCAAGTCATGTAGCAGGAAGTACACGATGGTTCGCCTTTATTCTCAACTTAGCACAGTCACATTTGAGAGTCTCCGTGAGGGACTGTGGGCCTGTGGGCATGTCTGGGAGAATCGTCTCAATGATTAAGCCACTCGGCGTATGAAGATCTAGCTCAATTTGGGCAGCAAGATTTCTTGGGTTGAGACTGTGTATGAGTAGAGAAGGAGAGCTTCATATGCATTCATCTCCACTGTCTCTGCTCTTGACCATAGATGTCACAGCTCCCTCCAGCTCAAGTCATTGTGGTGGGATGTAATCAGGAGCTTGAGCTAAAATAAACCTATTTTCACATAAGCTGCTGTTTTTCGGTATGTTTACCAAAGCAAAAGAAATGAAACCAGGACAATAAACTTACCCAAAATTAGTATAATCTTGGACTATAGTTTAATCAAATACATATATTTTATGAAGTACAGAGTGCCTATGATATCAGGCATGTTTGATATTAAAAACCAATTAGTATTCTCACAACCCTTTGAAGAGTTTAGACTTGTGTTAGAGGATTGACATTTACTAAAGTTTAATAATAACTTAGGAACCTGGTACACTGTAACACTGACAATAATCTTCAGACATTGTTTTTTCTTCCTTCTTTCCTTCCTTCCTCTTTTTCTTTCTTCTTTTCTTGTTTCTTATATCTTTCGTTGTTTATACCTTATAATTTTTGATGGCATGACTTGATGGCAGTAATTCATTCAAGGGAAATGTTGTAGTGAGAAGAATTATCCTAGGCAGCTGAGGAGGTGCTCCTGTGGCTACAAATGCTTTCTTTGCAACAAGAATCCTGTCCCCATTAAAAGTGAGGCGTGGCCACATGTACCGGGCTTACACCCTAGCCTTGGTGGACAGACAAACAGTGCAAGAACTCACTGGTAAACCAGCCTAGCCAAAAAGTGAACTTCCAATTCAATGAAAGAATCTGTTTCAAAACAGTATGTAGACAGTGATAAAGGATAACATTTGATGTCCTATTCTGGCATCTACATATGTGTATGAGTGGACACACACACACACACACACACACATAAGAGAGAGACGGGGGTAAGAAGGGGGAGAAAGAGATTGTGTTTGCATCAAACACATGTGCATATACAAGGTGGGGCCATACATTTGCATAATAAAGCGTAATTCATATAATTTTAAATTACTTTTGAAAATCACATGAGTGGGTGGAGTAACTTTACTGATTTCACCTTTGTCAACAATGCACCACAAACAGTCTTAGTAAAAGAATTTATTGGGTTTTATATGTTCTAGAGAAACCACCACGATTCTGCAAATCACAATTGGGTATAAAATGTGAGGCATACATGATGTTTTTTTATTTTGCCTGAAGAACGCATCATCCTATTTCCACTCTTTCCTGGTTTGAAATTCCCCATAACACACACAATTCACAAATCTTTTGAGGCTATCCGGTTTCCACTTACAGGTTACAGGGCAGGAGTTATAAATTTCCCGTATATAACTTGGAGAGGTTGGAGTAAGTAAAGCCATTCCTATAATTACAGTTTGGGAAAAAATGCTTTATAGTGAAAGCAAAGAGGACCCACTCTAAGAAACCCCCTAAAAATCATAGTTTGAAGAAATGTCAAAGAAATTACTATTTCCTTCATTTATAATCATCAGACTCTGTCTCAGAATTTACAGTTTCAATATCTTAATTCTTATTTTAAAAGGAGTGCAATACAATGAAGTTAAAATTCAATTTTGAAGATAAAATTAAAAATGAGAAAAGTTAAAGATATATTTGCCACTAAACACTAGAGCAGCGTTTCTCAGCCTGTGGGTCACAACAACCCCTGTGGGGGGTCACATGTCAGATATCCGGGATATTGGATGTTGACACGATGATTCATCACAATCACAAAACTATAGTTATGAAGTAGCAATGATATATTTTTATGGTTGTGGGTCACCACCACATGAGGAACTGTATTAAAGGCCCCCAGTGTTAGGCAATTTACGCACCACTATTCTAGAAATTATTTAATTTAGGTTTTCTATATGTTTTCTGTTTGTATGTTCATTTTTTGTTTGTTTTTGTAGTCAAATGCTTTGTCTTTGCTTCTTCCCAATACAATAGTAAGAGAACTGTGAGCCAATTCAAAAGGGAGTTCAGATTTTTATATGTCTACAGTTACCTCAATAGTCTTCTGTGTTGAGTTATGAAAGCCAATGTGTAGTTTGACAAAAGGAACACATTGCAACCTTATGATTAGCACAGAGTATTTGCTTACAATACTGTTTGATTTGGCAATAACCCGACCCTTGCTGCCCGGTCCAGAAGTGAACCTGCTCAAGGCTGTGAGAACCTGTCCTACAGACATACTGAATCAGTTCTGGTTTCTGCCCTCTCGACCAAGCATGTGACATGCTCATTCATTTATTTGTTTGTTTATTCATGTTTGTGTATATGTCCACGGAAGACAGTAAATCCGTGTGTGTGTGTATGTGTGTGTGTGTGTGTGTGTGTGTGTGTGTGTGTGTGTCTGTGTTAGAAGACAATCTCAGATATCGCAGATGCTGTCACTCAGTAGCCATCCTCCTTTTTAAAATTACTCTAAATATATGTATGTTTATGTAAACTGTTATGAGACCAGGTGTGTGCAGGAGTCCAGAGACTAGAAGAGGGCATGGGATAGCCTGGAGCTGGAGTTGTGTGCTGTACTGGAAACGGGGTCCAATTTCTATGCAAGGGCTGGGAACACTCTACACTACTGCTTGACAACTGTAGAGTGTAGTCATCTCTCGATGACGCCCTGGTTTTCATGAGATAGGGTCTTTCACTGTGCCAGATAGTACTAGGTTGGCCAATGAGAAAGCCCCATGATTATCCTGTCTCTGTCTCTCTAGTTCTGGGTTTCTAAGTGTGTGTCATCCTGGTGAGCTATTTTATACTCAAGTCCTCTGACTGAAGTATCTCTCCAGCACTCCTAATTCTATTCTAATCATCATCAGCATTGGAGGCGGTGGAACAGTAAATGATCTGCATGCTTATATTAACCCTTTTATCTGGCTTACTTTAATGACACACTACATGCAGGAAACCCCTACTCCTACCCCACGGCTACTCAAAGTATTCAAGCTGAATAATTTCAAGGCTGATTAAACAGATTTCCTGCATTACCTGCAACAACTACATTCTAAGCCTATCAATGTATAACTCCTCCTCCCTTGGAACCATTCTCCCAGCCCCACTTATGATCATTGGACCACACATTTTACTTTTGCTGAGGCATCATGCCTCCATGAAAGTCCCTGTCCTGTGCTATGGCTGAAGGACAGGAGTGGTAATTGTTAAGGCCTCAGAAACTACTCAGCAATATTGTTTGTGTGAGAATCTTGGGAGCATTTATAAAATAGTTATCTGAATACTTAAAGTTATTGATGCACTCCTAACATGTTTAACATTTAATTTTCATAAGATATTAGTAACCTCAACTCACACTGCTCACAAAACATGGCATTATGCCTTAGCCATACATAAAAAAAATTATTCAAATCTGTTCTCTCTGTGTCCTCTGGGTTTTAAATTATTTTCATCTCATAATTGGTAATTACCAATAAACTTCATTTTGTATCCATTGTTATACAGGGAGCAACTTACTGAAATTTATCTTCAGCTGAAGCCACCACTTGGTTTCTTCTGACTCTTATGAATGTCACACAATCCATACATCATTCAGTGAGTTTTCATTATAAAGGAGGAAGGTGGGGGTGGGCTAATAATGAGTTCTAACATTATGGTCATGATCGTCTGGTACTATACTGGGACTACATGGTTAAAATGTTTCATAAATTAAATTATATCATTATAGCATGATGTGTTAATTAAAACACAAAATAATTATATTAAAAATGAAAATTTTTAAACTGTCCCATGTAGGACAAGGTTTATTTACATCTTAAAACTTTTGGAATTTTATTCTTCTGTCCACTTTATAAATGTTAAAAGCACTTATAATTTTAAATTCTGTGGCCAGAAAAACACCAAACTGAGATGCACATCCAACTTTCAAATATTTTAAGCATGAAATATTTCACACAATCTCAAGGTATAATTATAACAAGCATAAAAAACAGACACTAAACCATATTAGTGACTGACACTTGGAATGAGGTTTTACTTGAATAACACCTGAATTCAAGACCTAGCTAGAACAGTCCAGATTATTTACAAACTGAGTTCTTCGAGCATTGAAAAGATGCCTTTCTTTGGTCTGGTTGTTCAAAGCACAGAGATGTGGAGAGATAATGGTCTGTAAGTAAATTGTAACAATAAACATCTTTGCATCTATTACATGAATAAACTCCAGATTTAAACTGTTATGGAGACATGAAAAACACTGCATGCAAGTTCTGACTTTCACAATCATCTTTGTCAAATGTGCTCTATTTATTTCTGAGTTCAAAGTGAAAAGGCCTGTAGGAATACAAGAATCTTCCCCAAACTCATTTTTTCCCCTGGAGAGTTGTATGAAAACAAAGCCTTAAAAATAAATCATCTTACTTGTGCTAGAAAATAAAATATGCTATTGAAGATAGTATTAGTACATCTGCCACAGCATATAATGCTTTTGAAAGGGTCACCAGTTGGTCCAAATTAATTCATATTTTAGCAAGATTAAATTTCAGTACACTAAATAGAGGTAGTACTTGTTATAAATACAATTAAAGGATAATATCTTATATTTTCACACTGTGATGAAAATAAGCCATTTTCTTTGACTCAGCTAGATCTTGACTTGAGTAACCACTTACTAGGATTCATGCTCAGCCTCAGCTTCTTTAGTCTAGGATGGTGGTAGGAAATGTTGTAATATTAGGTACATTTGGAAACACATGCAAAGTACAGATTCACAGCTTATCTTGTGCTTTTATGTACTTGTTTCTATCTGATTTCTAGGAGCAAGGTGAGAGTTACTTGTGTGAGAATGGGGATGGGACCCGAAGGTTATATAAAAGCAAAGAATTTGCCTACCTTAAGGGATTAACTTGAAAATTAAAAATTAATTTTCAGTGTCCATAAAAATAAAGCACAAGAAAAAAAGAGAAGAAAATAGGTCAATCATATTTTGAATTGCTGCTTCTCTGATGTTGGATCTGGTCTCTGGTCTAATTTCCACATCTCAGAGCAGTTACTCCTCTGTCACTCGGATATCCCTCAATTAGGAGTCAATTCCACACCCTTAGCAGGAGCAGGCTGTAGAGGGCTTAGTGGGATCTGGGGAAATTGAGAATAGTTCTCAACAAGATAACAGCAACAGTCAGGGAACGTGATATGTTCCACGCACAGGAAGCAGCATTAGGGTCACAGGAGGCAGGGAAAACCTAGAAAAAAGCGGACTGAAGACTGTGCATGTGACTGACTGTAGTTCTTTCCCCTGGCTTCACAGGGACATAAAAACTGAGAGCAAAGCAAAGCAAGCCTCTGTATTTTAAAAGGAGCAATCATAACTACTTGTACATCATTTCTAAATACCAGCTGCATAGTAATAATATATAGAAAGAAGCAACGTTTATATCCATTTCTGAGGGAAAAAATTAGGCACAAAATGCCTGCTATGAACAGAAAGGCCTAAAATGAAAAAAAAAAAAAAAAGCAGCTTTAAACGGTGTCAGCATTTGCAAAGGAAGATGAAGTTATCTACGATGACAATTTAATAAAAATGTCTACAAATTCTCTCATGCTGGAGTCCACTCCTTAACTTGCTTTGGTGGCTTTCTTCAACTAATATGTTATATAAATTCAATATAAACCTTAGTTCTTTACATCTTTGACTTTCTATTATACAAGCCATTAATACTTTAGGAGCAAACTAAAAGGACAAAGTTCCTAGAGAAGGAAAATCACACAGTATAGTTTCACATCTACTGTTACTATGAATAAACTTGGGCCGAGATAAACTTATTGGGCAATTATTTTAGCAAGAAATTTCAACTGGTTGTGGTGACTCATCCCTGGATTGTTAGCAACTTGAGAGGCTGAGGCAAATGGATTGCCAGGAGAAAGAGGGCTAGCCTGGGGTACAATGTGAGATGCTGACTCAAAGGAAATTGCAGAAGAATATTTATAATAAAAAGTGGTCATTTCTTATCCTGATCATGGTACCCATTGAGTGAAGTGTATTCGTCCTGTTCTAATTCTTTCAAAACGCCACAAGGTTGGTATAGTTATATTTTAATTATTTTGAAAATGAGAAAACAGAACAATAGGAGTTTTAATAGTTTGAATTGCCCCAGTAAATACCAGTAAACAGTATGCCTAGGTATAAATTGGGTGAAACGGATGTCCAGAATACCTTTCTCCCAAAATAGGGTTTGTACCATCGATCCTTTGCAATTTATAATTCTGTGATTCTTAAAGTCCAGACCATTTTACAAATATAATATTCAAGTGTTTGACAAATAAGGAAGCTGACTGGGACTATTAAATGAATTCCCAAAGCATCAAATGGCAAACAACTGCCTGCATTTACCGAGCATTTATTAGCACCATGCTGTGCACTTTCCATGCCTGTACCTTCAATTGCCTGTTCCTGTGAGTTAAGCCACTGCCTGTCAAAATCCCTTCAACTCGTCAGTGGAGGAACCCAATACAAACAAGGAATCATTCCCCCAGTCACAGGCTTGCTAGTAGCTGCTGGCAGCAGCTAAAAAGCAGGCACTCAGTCAGAGCACTACCAGGCTCTTTGCTCATAAAAAACAGGACAGAAGCAAAGGCAAAGGCTTAACCCTGAGAGGTACATAGGAGCAATCCTCGAGGACACAAGCCAGGGAGGGTCCGAGAAGCCAAGAACACATTCCTCATCATCAAGGCACTTGAGGCCAACCTGTCACAAAACACCTACTTACAATTACTGATAACAGCTTGAGCCACAGAAATATATTATTTAGAGTGACAGCCAGGAAGCATCGGCACAAATTCATCCTCTCCTTTAGAAAAGTGGGAGCAGCTAAGACTCAATTATTATCCATCAAAACTTGCCTCTTCCTGCGTTTCACATCCACACACTGACTGTAAGCTAGCCTTTTACCTCTGGTTTCTATTTTCTTATTTAAAAACATGTTCAGAATTCAAAACAATGTCTTCTAGCTCTTCTCACAGAAAAGAAAATAGTGTGATCATTTGAAGAAAAAAAACCCCATAAACATACAAATTAACAATAAATCTTGTCCATATGCATTGGTAGTCTAACAATTTTAAATAAAGTTGGACATTGAAATACCTACTGGTAAACAGTATATTCTTGAAAATGACAATGTTAATATAAAGCAACGGTATATATATTTAATGTTGCTTTTTTAATGTAGCAAGAGTCAGAAGTAAAACTGGATTCAGTTTATCATGTCATAAATTGCAATTTCAAGTTAGAAATTGTGCATTTTTTCCATTCTTTGTACACAATGCTATTCGACCCAATTTCTATAAAATATAAAATGAGTGTTGACATAGTATTGCGTCAAATAATGTCCTGGACAAAGAATGAAATAAGTGCTTTATTCAGTTCTCAAAGCAACTTCACTTCCCATACATGTCCCCTGTGACAGAGGTCTCGCTGGATTGTCAACGGATGTCCTTGCCAGTAACTAGTTTGAAATGTAAATGGGACTGGCATCTCTGTCCTAAAATGCTGCTCCTACACAAACACAAGATCAGGGAGGGTGCTTGACACCTGGAGAATTAGAAATGAATGTAAACTGCTTTTTACAAAAATTTTAAATTGTCACCTTTGTAACATTGCCATACAACTGATGACTGACTGAATTTAAAACTGATGAAATAATTACAAGTCTGCTTTTAATATTGGCTGTTACTTCCATATTTTTCTCCCCTTGCTTTCTTCTCTTTCTCTTGCCACTGATTTGTCCCTTTCCACAGGCTCCATTACATAGGCCAGGCCTCCTGAGTGCTGAGAATACAGCACCGTGTGGAGCACCGTGCGTGTCTTACTTTGGGATTTCTGTAATGGTAGTAATCTTTACCACTTAAGGTGTGTTTCTGATAACCCCCTCAAATATGTCTTTGTTTAAAAATTTTAGTTATATTTTGTTTCTGTGTTAGACCACTCTGACCAGAAGAAACTTGCAGGCAGGAGAAGACTTTATTTCAGCTGGCAGGTAGTGGTCCATTATTGGGAGAAATCAGGGCAAGAATTCAAGGAGATACTTGAAGCAGAAACCATGGGGGAATGCTAGGCTCTGCTACATCAGTGTATATACCAACCTCATAAGGAAAAGCATGTTATGGAAATTGTTTCAAGTGGAGCCAGGCTGTGGCACTTGCCAGTTAATGCTAACAAGAACAGTGTTTTTGCCTTTACAAATATTACTTTATTATGACACAATCTATAAATAGAATTACTAAGAAAGCTGCAGTGTAGGAACGTAAATAGGAGAATTTAGGTATTTGATTGAATTATTCATAAATTCTAATAAAAAAATCCCCTACATTGTTTCTTATAACACTACCATCAGCATACTGCTCCTCCCAGGGATAGAAACGAAGAAAAGGAAGAACAGAGCTGAAGTGCAGCATGACAGCAGAATGTACGCCTGGCATGTGCGAAGCCTCGGAACACAAACAAAACTAAACACAAAAAAACAGCACAACATACAAATGCCCAGGTTTCTTGTCTTGTTTTCTTTTCCTGTTGCTTTGACAAATATCATGACCAAAGCAAATTAAGGGAGAGGGGTTTATTTGACTCACTATGTCCAGGGTGCAGTCCTGCAGAATTGGGGTTTCATGGTGGAGGAACTCTGGAAAGCTATCACATCATGTCCTGAAAGTAAGGAATTCTTGCAGCTGCTCCCTTTTTCTATCTTACACAACCTATGACCCCCGAAGAAATGGCCACACCCACACCCAGAGAATCTTCAAGCCTCAGTTAACACAATCAAGATGATTCCCAACAGGCATGCCGAGAAAGCCAGCTCCCGGGTGCTTCTATAGTCTGCCAAGCTGACAATGAACACTGAAATTCACATTCCGTGTAGAAGAAAATCTTGACAATCCTACACAGAGGTCATTTGGAAAGAAAATCTTCAACTATTTGAAAATAAACCGTCATTACACATAAAAATAATGATAAGTCAAAATCAATCTCTCCTCAATAATTTAAATATTACTGAAAGGTTCTAAATGACTAGATATTAGTAAAGTAAGGCAAATAAAAGTCAGGTAATAAGAGCAATCAATGTAAGTACCAAATACATCAATACATTCTGTGGTGAAAAGGAGGCAGACATGAAAAGATGGTGACAAAGAAATGAGATACAAAAATGATGGAAATTGTTCCACAGTCCTAGGACTCAAGATCTGCTCAGAAAAGATATCACAAATAAATAAATGAATAGAAATGTGACAATATTTTGTCATAAGGTACCATATGCAGTGAATTGTCACTGGAACTCATTTGTAAGATTCCTGATAAACATTTAATTCATATCTCCAGAATGAGATAACAAGATGTTCACAAAATAAAGTATTATTTCTTTTCAAAATTCTCTTCATTCGGTAAAGTTACATGAAAAGTTGCTGCAGTAGTAGAAAAATAATGTCTTCTATTTTTAAAATATATTTCTTCAGTAATACAAACAAAATTCCTATGCATTATGAGAGAGAGAGAGAGAGAGAGAGAGAGAGAGAGAGAGAGAGAGAGAGAGAGAGAAACAGAGACAAAGAGAGAGAGAGACAGAGAGAGACAGAGTCAATTGGTCCAGCTCTTGGGAAGTTTCCACAGAGTCCCCTCTGCTGTGAACTATCATTCTATCATTGCTATTGCCTTTTGTATTTTAGTATCTTCACATTCACAGACAGCTCTTAGAGGCATCAGAGACAGATTCTTTGTGTTCTTTTCCCAGTTTCCTCTGCTGCCAGCATCATAAAAGGCCATAGTTTTTGTTATCCACAACCAGGAAAACACCTCTACTGAACTGAAGCTTACTCCGATCCCTCCACTTTCCACGGCTCCTGTGTGCTTGGAAATTGAGTACCAGGCATTTTACCCCATGTTCCAATCATGAGTCCATCTGCCCTGAAATGACACACAAAGCCTCATGACCACCACCCTAGCAAAACCCAGTGCATTTTCCAAGCCCCTTGTTTTTTCAGGACCTATTATAAATGGAATCACAGAGTGTAATCTTTTGAGGCTAGGTGTTTACTCAGTGCAATTCTCTTGAAATTTTCCCAACTTGCTGCTTGCATCAATAATTCATTCTCTTATATTGCTAAGTAGTATGGAATCGTCCTATCTTCACAGGTTCAAATAACAGGAAGCTTTTGTATTACACAAGCGTTTATTTATCCCTAAATGATGTGAGCTTGGGAAAAGTATTTAACTTTCTTTTCATGTGGACTTAACATGAAATGGTTCTGGAAAGATTAAGTTTGATATTTACAAAATACCTAGCATAGGTCCACATATCTATGGCAGTTATATTATTTTCAGCCACCATGAATAAATAAATTGTTAAAACTACTAGCTAAAAGAAATTATTTTAATTGTGAAGGCTCTTTCCTTAATTATCTATGGTTTGATATTTGTAGGAATTTGGCTAGTAAGTGCTGACTCACAGCTTTCCTGTTTGTTCTAATCAACTACTTGGCTTCTACATATTACTTGAAGCTCTTAGATGCATTACAGTATCGGTCATGTAAATTAAGGAGGTAAGTCAACTGAAAAATAGACATACAATTAAATGCATTTAAAACTTTGCATTTTGAAAATCTAATTTGAATAAAAAGCGGGAAATTGTCATTATAACCCTTGTAGGATGTTAAGAAAGAACCACGTAGACAATCAAGAAGTAGTTTCCATAGATCTCCACACAAGATTCTTACCTACTTACTCTCTTTCCCTTTGTGGTAAAGACATAACTTCATATTTCATGTGTGTCTATGCACATGTACATGTTCATATGACAGAGGGTATTTGACATATATGTACATGCCAAAGAACAAATTTGAGCACCAGCGAAAGGAAGGCTGCTCACCTCCTTTGAAAGATTTGTTGTTTTGGTCTGAAGATCAGACTAATTAAGTTAGCCAGGCTGGCCATTGATGCCCATGAATTCTCCTGCCCGCCTCAATGTTTAGGGATTACAACACTGTAAAGTGAGCTACACTGCCCCTCATTTATACATGGGCTCTGGAGATTGAAGTGGATCCTTATTTTTTCAAGGCAAGTTGTTTATCAATTAAACCCATTTCCCTAGTATTTTCAAAATTAAAAGTGTAACATACGTGGGCATGTGCGCACGTGCACACACACATACACACACACACACACACACACACACACACACACACACACATGCACGCACACATACTTGTTGAAATATGCAACTATCAGCAAAATGCTTTGTCTGCATAAAAATAATGATTCTCCAATGTTAGTTTATGTATTTAAAGAAAGACAATTTTTAATTAGTCTAAGTAAACTGACAGAAAGCATTAGACTGCTGTGCCAAGAATAGTAGATCTCAAGTAACAAGTCCTAAAACTACAGATCCCTGAGGCCAGAAATTCCAGCCTAGACTATATCTTTTATTTATTTTATTTTTTATTATTTATTTATTTATTTATTTATTTATTTATTTATTTGGTTTTTCGAGACAGGGTCTCTCTGTGTTAGCCTTGGATGCCCTGGACTCATTTTGTATACCAGGCTGGCCTCGAACTCACAACTATCTGCCTACATCTGCCTCCTGAGTGCTGGGACTAAAGGTGTGTTCCACCAAGCCTAGCTTAGACTATATCATTTTTGCAAGTTTATGAACCCATGTTTCAAGCCTCTGAAAATGAATATATTCTTTTTGTCACTTGAAAAAATTGGCTTCTGGGAAGGTCTTGTCACCAGAGATGTCAGAAGGATTATGATGATTAGTAAGTTCAGTTCTTAATATGTTATTACCCTAATGAACTCCTCAGTAATGGCCTCTTCACCACATCAGAAGAGTAATATGGCTATTGTTGGAAATATGGCCCCTATTTCTTTAACAATACTTTCCTACAGCTCTGTAAAAAGCTCAAATATTATCATAAAGTGTTTTCCTGTAAGTCTCTGAATATGTAGCACAGCGGTTAAAGAGGGCACCCTACACAACGACAAATGCTACCTCAAGTGCTGACTTCTTGGACTTTTCTCTTGGGGAAGTGAGTTAAACTTCAAAGCATCAGAAAGCTCATCTACACACTATGACCCAGAATGCATGGTGCTAAGGATCCATCCAGGTTTGGATCATTACTGTTGGTTCAATGGCTAATAATGCATATATGCCATGGCTAACTATCAGGCAGGCCTTTTGCTCTAGAAAGTTCTCATGTTTGTTTCCATCTTTCACATAGCTCTACCAAAAGAAGTGGGTAATTTTTCTGGATTTCCACCAACCTCAAGGCATATGGACCTCCACAGCCTAATGATGATTAGTGACTGTGTGTAATTAAAATGAAAGGTGTCAACCAGGGAAAACAAGTGCTCTCAGAAAGTGCTTCCATGGACAACTCACCCCTATATTTGCCTGCTCATATGACATTATCAAGAAACTCAGCATTTTCCAGTCTTCCATGGTGCCGCCTCCTAGTGTGGAGAAGAGGATGTTGCCACTGAGCTCATCAGTTACTTTAGGAACTAAGTGCAATAATGTAGGTAAGATGCTCTGCACCAGGCTTGATACTTCCATTCATTCCTAAAAATATTTGCATTTTATTATCACTGGAACGCTCATGGTCATCACAAGAAATGTTTTTAACTTACAAAACAAGTTCTCAAAGAGTAAAGCAGGATATATCTTAAAAGCCTTATTTCTTAAGCAAACTAGATGGTCCTAAACAACTTTCTATTGCAGTGAATGGGAAAGCAAGGTTGTCGCTATTGATGAGGAATTTCAGCTGAGATCAAGCAGTCCTAGTGACTAGTTATTGGTACATTGCTGACAAATGAATTGTTTTCAAAGTCTGTTTGTATTTTATTGTTTTCTTCTCAATGAATTTCACAATATCAAGAAAATATCATTCTGATCATACATAATCCCAAATTATCCACTATGGAAAAAAAAGAGTTGATAATGATAAAATAAATTTTGGAATATAACCACACAATTCTCTGAAGCTCTTCATTTCACACTTAAAAGCCCATAAACTTTATCATGAACTAGTTATCATATCTTTAATGTTCTTAAAAATTCGCATCAATCATCCCTAGCCCCTCTATTCTGTTAATTTGTCATTAACAAGTCTTAAGATGGTGTAAATCTACAGTGGCTTTTTTCTAGAAGCCATTCTGCTGAAACAGTGTCATTAGTTAAAGTAATATTGACTGCTGCTTTTTCACCAATACAAAAAAGTAATAGTACAATTGAAGTAAATATAATATATACATATATATGTATAATATATATTATATATTCTTAACCTCTACGATACAACAATTAAATGGTATAAACAGGACAATGGGGTAACTAATAAGCACACTTGGTTGACACATTCTACACTGAAATGAAGTAGGAAGCAAATCATCAATACTAAGATGCGGGGTCCACCAGAGACTGTGCATAGCTCTCTAATAGCCAGACCATTCTTGCTATTATTTTAAAACAACCTGAGTGCTTTCTTAGCACCATGCTTTCTTTTTGTACTTCTGGATTGACAATATAATTGTTACTTAAATTCTAGCCTTAAATTATGTTTACAACTTCTGACATTTTAAATATTAAATTTAGTGAACAACATCTTTGCTTTATGCCAGAAACTAAAAGCTGATAGGCTCCTTTCTGTATGGTACCCTCAATAGTCACACATTCCAGCAGTTACTAATTTTACAACCCAGTACTTGCAGATGACATTTTGATAAATTTGCAAGAGGGTTTCTGGACTATTTATTAGTTTAATATATGAAAGGGTACAACTTAAGTAATGACATTTTGTTCCTAAAATATCTTCATTTGCCCACTTTTTAAAATAGAGTTATTTAACAGAAATTTTGCAAAATAACCAATAACTCATAATTAACAAATGACTCAACCCTATTTCTAATTCCATTGCAATTAAAAACATTGCATTTTATTCTGAGTTATAAATCACTCTTCCAGCAACACACACGCTTCAGTGCATTTGACAATATGTTACCGAGTATTTAACAATCCTTCTCTAAATGCATAAGGCGTGAACCTCACACTTTCATCTTTACTCAAAGTTTAAACATGACCAAAGGAGATGAATGTCCACGCCAAGCAATGAGCAATGGGCGACTTATTGGAAGAAAACGGAATTAATGTAGTAACATCCATGTGAATCTGAGGTGTGGCATCAGTAAACATGTCAAGGCACTGTGTTCTTGCTATGTATTTCTATATTAAAGTTATGAAAACAGTTTCCCAGATGCATAGAAATGAGGATTTAAGACTTCAAATTCCCAGTTCTAATAAATAGGATGACCTTTTACATATATCTTTCTTTTGTTACAGGAAAAATCAGCTTCAGACAGTTTTGAGAAAGACTCATAATTATACCACCATAATAAACCTTATGTTTCCTTTTTGTATATTAAGTTTTATATCCAGATCTCCAGTTGTGTAACTAATGTTATTTTAATCAGGCCATACGCAAGACTTTGTATTTTGCTTTTAAACTCTGTTTCACTTAAGAGCTTTAAGCTGGATTTTCCTAAAGTGCACGCAGCAGGGAATATACATTTTGTAAAGCACCCCACACTTGCTCAGAACTTGCACGGGGAATATCTGATTTATTAGCGCCAAAGAGCAGAGGCGGCTCATTCTACGATAAGACTTGTATTATCCCTGAAAATGAATAAAGAATTACTACAGTGCTGAGGAGTATCTAGAAAGGACAAGCAAACATGGGAGTCAGAAAAAACAGTGGAATGGTCTGATAAATCCATACGGAAAAGTTCAAGCACCTCTGGAGATGAATTTATGTGAAAACAAAGTTGTCGAAAATATAACTGAATAGATTATGAATCCTTATCAAAAGCAAGCTCTGTCTCTGTGTCTCTGTCTCTCTCTCTGTGTCTCTGTCTGTCTTTCTCTCCATCTCTCTCTCCCTTTCCATGCCTCTCTGTTTCTTTTACACAGCCACACACATAGACAGACAGAAACAGAGACAGAAAGATAGACAGAAACAGAGAGACACAACGTTACATGAAAATTGAGGTTATTCTGTTGGAAGCCAAATATCTATCAGAATCTAGAAGAAAGGCTTGAATTAACCCTTTCCTAGCACCCTCAGAGGAAACTCATTCCTAGTTACTTTGTATCAGATTTCTAGACCCCAAGAACTTAGAGCAATGAATACGCATTGTTTTTAGAAACCTTGTTTGTGATGCTTTGATAGCACAGATCCCAAGTCAAGTAAACACAGTAGATGAGAAGATGGATCCACTTTGCCCAGTGCACATCCAACAAGCTTAACTCCTTCCAAGAAGCCTCGCTAACCACTCATTCTCTACCCCTGTTATTCCAAAGGTCACCACGCTGTTGTTCCTTAAAACACTGCAATGACTTGCCAGTACCTATGGGAAGTGAGTTAGCATTGTAACAGCAAAAATCCTTTCTCTCCAGCTGTAAAAATGCTTTGATCCCTCTTTGGTCATGTAGTCTCAACAACATGTCTAAACAAGACCCGAACAACAAAAACAATAGACATCTTAACTTTGAAGGGAGAAATTCCATGGGGCCTGAAAAAAAAAAACCCAAATAAATAAAGGTTAGTCTTCTATGTGACGTCAGCAATTGCCTCTTCAATGCTTATGATAGCCTGCTACGGGCTTTACATCACAGCCACATCTGGAATACCTAATGCTGTATTCTCTCTTAAAATTCAAATGAATGGTAGCAGAGCCTGGACTCCACCTGTGGCTGTTTTACTTAGGGAACACCTAACCTTCAGGTGAAAAAGACGTAACTGCAAGTGGTTCCAGCACTTGAGTTTTCATATGTGTCATGACTTCATCTTAGGATAACGTATACTTTGCTCTGCCCAGCATACCCATTATGAATGACAAGCCTTTAATTTCACTGTCTTTTTACTGCTCTGTAGTTGTACTAACACTTTCTACTTTGAAAGTTCAAACTATACCCTTCATTTGAGAGTTGACAACTCTCACTTCTCCTGTGAAGTGTAGTTATGTTGACCCCATGGAAAAATTAGATCACAGCCTTCCTTCCCATTTCAAGATAGTCAAATAGCAGCACTGGGACAACCATATTGACAAGCATCTCTGCTCTTAGATCATACACCTGTCAGGCTTACAGTACATGCTTAATGCCTACAAAGGATGGGAGGCATGGTGGCCTATATGAATTAATAAATACTTATAACCCATTACTGAAATAGCAAGTCTTCTGTTACTCCCAGTATTAAATCATGCTGAAATTAAGATGTAACTAATTAAGGAATAAATCCTTATTTTCTCCAGTAGGGAATCTATAATATCAAGGAAAGTAGCATTTATTAGCTGTGTAATAGCTGATTAATACAGCAGCCGACTTGCTGTGCTGTGGCTATGTATATATTATTTGTGTTTCATGCTTCTTCACATCCCCATTAGTTACCATTTGGCACTTCATCTTCAAGTTCTGCCATTTAAAGGAATTGTCTAGATGAGCTAGATAATGTAACAGCAATGAGATTTATTAATTTTCTATTGTGTGTGTGTGTGTGTGCAAGGGGATCATGGGTTTTTAGGTACACAGACATGTGGAGACTGGAAGATGACTTTGTGGAATCTACTTTTGGCCATCTTTATGCTGCGATCAAGGTCACGTTGCCAGCCTTGCATACCACAGGCATTTTGCAATGAGCCATGTCACCGATACTCAAATAAGATGAGTGAAACATGACATCTGTAAAATACTGTCTTCTTTTCATATTGTAAACATATTTTCATCCAAGGATAGAGGAAATACAGGACAATTTGAATAATAAATTCTATTTGCTATGAAAAAAATAGCTGATTAATAAATGTGTTGGATAAAGGCTTAGAAGTCAGCATATTTCCTTGACTCTATGAAATATTAGCAGTTAAAAATAAATGGATTAAATCAAACAACATTGATAAACATGACATAAAATTAACTTAGATAAAAAGTATTTATAAAAGTATATATGCACGTATGAATAGTATTAAAAATAATGAAGATTTTAAAATATTTGCAAATACATTCATATGTATGATGTGATTAAAAATTCATGAGATGGTAAATACAAACTTCTCAGATAGAAAATTGATATGGAAAGGGGAATTGAAATGTATTCTGCTCTTTTTTCTGAAAATTGATAGGGAAAGGAAAATTGAAATCTATTCTGATCTTTCTTCTGCTATTTCTTGTAAAATGCCACATGTAAAACAAGAGACTTAAATTTAATATGCTAGTGGTTGCCTATTTTACTGAAATGGGTAATGCATAAGTAAGTGTATATTTTTCTTGTTTGCTCTTTAAACATTTCTACTGCTGTAAAATAAAAAATTATAGAATTACACTCCGACTAAAGAATAAACAAACAAGTTCATGAAAGTGGAATGAGCATAGAGGCAGCGAAGGAAATAGAGACATGGCCATGACTCATTTATGAGCCTCATGGCATTGACTGTTGCAGTAAAGATCTGTGTGAGCACAAGAACGGCATGGAGTGAGGACAAGAAAAGCAGAACAGTCCACAGTGTCACAAACCTTCTTTTTTTAAATTTTTTTTATTAATTTATTCTTGTTACATCTCAATGGTTATCCCATCCCTTGTATCCTCCCTTTCTTCCCTCCCTCCCATTTTCCCCTTATTCCCCTCCCCTATGACTGTTCCTGAGGGGGATTACCTCCCCCTGTATATGCTCATAGGGTATCAAGTCTCTTCTTGGTAACCTGCTGTCCCTCCTCTGGGTGCCACCAGGTCTCCCCCTCCAGGGGACATGGTCAAAGATGAGGCACCAGAGTATGTGAGTAAGTCATACCCCACTCTCCACTCTACTGTGGAGACTGTTCTGACCATTGGCTAGATCTGGGTAGGGTTTTAAAGTTTACCGCCTGTATTGTCCTTGGCTGGTGCCTTAGTTTGAGCAGGACTAAGGCACAAACCTTCTTATTACACACAGAAAGATAGGGACAGAAACGTGGCGGTTACCTGCTGCCCTACCAACAGGGAAAACACAGCAATGTCCCTAAATTCTAATTGAGTCGGAGAGATATGGCATGATCTTTCTCATTTCTAAACAAAAATGGAGTCACATTTAAGGCAGAAGAAACTATCAGACCATCCTGAAATGAAGAAATACTAAAGAACAATAGTCTTTCAATGTGTCAAAATTATGAAAGACAAAGAAAGAATGAAGAATTGTCTGCTTGGAAGATGCTTAGGAAAATAAACCCCAAATAAAACATGGCTAGCCACCTGGGCATATAGGATCCCAGTACAGAAAAAAAAGCATAATATTGGAAAAGTCTGGTGAACTTTGATTAGACTTTGTACTATGTGCAGAGTAACTTACCATAATTTGTTTCTGCTCTTGATAACTAGTGTTGTGCTAAGTGTTGCCATCATAGGAAGGGTGCTGAGGATTGCTGCAGGGATCTGTATTACTTGTAACATGTATCTAAAAATCATGAACTTAGTTTTAAAATAGAAGATAACGTACTTATTAACCCTACTAATTTGCCTGTAGAAATATTCCCTGTGAAAAGAGAAAAGGCCCCAAGTCTATAATTGGTCATCAGTGCATTTATTATTCCAAGGTTTTAAAACTGGATTAGAAATAACCAAAAGTTCCAGCAAATAAATCATGTTGCATCTTTGTAGAGACATGTCCTCTTCTGAAGACCATGATAGCCACTTAAGTGTGGATGTCTGCAGTCTATATTCGTGTTGAAAGGGAAGAATAAAATGCAATTTACTTATTATTGTACTTACATGCCTTTTATTTCCTGGCATGCTTTAAATTACAAAAGCCCAAGTTTCTGACAATGTTCATATGAATTAATCCTGACCACTATACACAAAGAAGTGGATCTTACATGAGTTAATATACAAGTATTTTGCGTGTTGGTGTGTATTTTCAATACTTCAGGTCCTGTAGTGAGAACTGATTATATTTTGGTGCTGAGTACCATAAAGCCAAACTGTTATAAACAAGGTTTCTCATCTATATTGTCATTTTAGTTAGTATTCACTCAAATGAATTTTTCAATATTTGTCACTGGAGCAGTGTCCACTCTCAGGAGAGCAATGAATGTATCACACATGCAAAAGGATCTGAGTTCACATTCAAAAAACGAAAGCACCGTCAAGAAAGCCTTGGCAATGGCCTATCTGTTAATTACACATCTGTACATGAGAAAAGATTTTCACTATGAAACCTTCTGATTAGAGCAAAAGTGCAGTGTTTTCCCAATGATAATATTTGTCCTGAAAAACAATAAATTATCTTCGCATGCAAGTATCAGACACATAGATTCCATATTACTGCTTAGTTAGTTAGCTTTCCCTCCCATCAAAATAAAGGCATATTATGACATACAATTGGGACCAAAGGTGTCTGAGTTTATGCTTCACTAAGATAAATATATTAATTGCATCTTTTAATGGAAAAAAAGTCTTTTAAAGGAGATCCTTAGCTTTCTATCAACCTGAATCACCAGAATCTTATTGTTAGCTATGGAAGTAGAACATGATGTTGTAATAAAGCTTTAAGTCGTGTGCTTAGACATGTACATACACACACACACACACACACACACACACACACATACACACACACACATATATATATATATTTACATATATTGTTGACAACACTGAGCTATTACTCATAGGGTCTCTATGTGCATGGATGTATATGAGTACACATATGTATGCATATAAATCAACAACATTGTAACACTTATCAAAATTTCTAGTATAGGAATATGTAGGAATGTTCTTTGGGTGTTTGTAGAGGAGGTCAGCATACCACAATCTACGCTGGGCAGCATTTCATCTTAATATCTGTAAAGTTGAGAAACTAATAACAAGGTTCCAAAAACCTGGATAATTATAGTAATTGTCTTATTAAATAAAAAAAAATTGTCAAATGCATTTGCTTCCTGATGTTTCAGTCTTTCTATAAGTTTCTTTTTTTCTCTTCTCACATTAAGAGATACACAGCCCTACATGGGGAAAACAAAAATGTTTCCATTCAGATATACACATTCTTAGTTTCTGATGTTTCCATAGATAGATAACATTTCTGAAGCATTTAACCAAAGGTTATTTTTGGTACTGCCATTCAAGGAGACAGAAGGTAGATACTGTTTACACATAGTACTAACTTCAGTGTCAATTATGTAAACCTTGTCACTTCTGCATCAATATAACTAGGCATTTATGTAATTTTAATCTTCAGAAGATCTAAATGCTATGGCAGGTGTTCTATTTTACCACTGTTGTTTGACAAATAGAGGTAGATACATTTCTAATATGGTTTTAGTATTTGCATCACTTTAAGGAAATATTTATAATGAGCGTCAACCCTATGCCAATCAGCATAAACTGAGAAGCAAGCAGCTTGTCACACCTGAGCCTGAAGACTTCATGTAGCAGTGGAGAGGGAAAGCGCTCTGAGAAGTGCTAAAAGAGAAAGTGAACTTACAGGACTGACAAGAAGGCTCAGCGGCTTACAGGCAGTTGATGTCCTGAGAGATGACCTGAGCTCAACCCTTAAACCCACATGGAAGGAGAGAAACATCTTTAACAAATTGTCCTCTGTCCTCCACATGTGTATTGTGGCATGTGTGCATCTGTAAACACACAATGGATGAATGAATGAATGAATGAATGTCTAAAAATATTAAAGGAAAAACAAGATAACTTAATAATTCTTGCCATGTAATATAAATGGAAGGCCATTTATATTCCAGTCTTAACAGCTACACTTAAACTCAGAATTCTTACTCACTAGATGGAGATATCAGTGTCCTCACCCACCACATGTGCACGTCTGAGTTCCACTCACCTGGTAGATGACACTACAGATTTCTTCTGAACATGTGTAAAGGTATCACAAGAACACTTTATGAGACATCACTGGGGCGTCACTAGGACACAGAACCTCTTTCCTTACAACAAATCTCTTTTCTCTTTGAGACACTAATACAACCTAGGCTTAATTCAACCTCATTATATCTTCAATGGTGGCCTTGAACTCCTGATCTGTCCACTCTGGAAGAGGTTACAGGTGTATACCATTACTCTTAGTTTCTTGTTCATTTATTTTTTTTTAACACTTTCAATTTTCTTCTCATCTAACTTCCACAGTTCTTGGCTATAAAGAGTCATCTGGCTGTAGTTATTGCTAAGGAATTTTCATGCACAAGGTGTTTTTATGTTCCTAAAAATCAGACCCTGGCCCCACTTAGTTGTGCACTTCCAGGCTCCCATCTCAGCAGAATAAAAAGTGACTGGATGCAATCTGCCTTGCATGCATGTGAGCTTTCAGAGAATTGTGGATGTTTTTCAAAAGTTCATTTTAGGTGTAACTGGAAGGCTAGTCCTTAAAATGTACTGATAAAGACTTTAAAGTAGTATTTTGCTCTTGAAAAGGGGTGTGATTTTTTTTATTATTCAGAAAAATACCATTCTTTTAGATAATATATGTGCATAATTCAATGGGTACCCAGTCCAAATGTTTCATTTTATGGAAAAGTACATTCTTAACAACTCATATTGTTTTGGCTCAGAGATAAATTACAGCGCCGAAAGGCCCAGAATAAATGTAATGACAGCATGCCTAGTGTTGAACACTCCACTATCTTCCCCATGGGTTGCTAAAGGGGACAAACGCCCAGGAAGTACTTCTTCAGCTCCTTCAAACAATTCACTCCCAATCACCTGACACACAACCTTTGGGAAAAAAATCTGACCAGGATGGAAAAAATAACAGATCAGTAATTTTAAACTAATTGTTTTCATGGAGGTTGGCTTTCAGGGCCAATTCAACACTATGTGTGTGGTCATTTTCTGTGGTCATTGACACTTGTGCTGCATGTGACCACAGGGAAGGTAGATGGTTTAGCAGCACAGAATATTGGAAACTGCTTTCAGTTCAGCTACTGATATATTTCTAGTCTTCTCTCAACCAGTGGAATTCACAAATTTTTGTAGCTCCTTTCTGATTCATTTGTGGGTGGTTTTAATATCTTCAAGAGACTCTCTTGTTCAGCACAGCTCTTTACACTCTCTCTCTCCAGTGCTATTTATTATGTTGGCACCAACTTCCTTATATGCATGTACTTTCTTTTTTTGCAGCATATGAAATTGGTTTTTTCCATACATTTTTAAATATAAAAAAGTTCTTAAGAGGATGTTTGCCCTATTTTCTTATTTCAAAATAACTGTATCTCAATATTTTTCTCTCCTGTAAAATATCAAATAAGTCCAATATCTTTGATAATTAAAGATTTGGTTTGTGTAATTTTTTAGTAAGTTAGTTAACAAACTCGTACTCTCATCAAAATCATCATTGATGTCACCATGATCATGAGACAGTTTTAAACAGATTTAGGTTTACATATTTAATATTCTATTTCA